>NC_059164.1:8750000-9375000 GCF_019923935.1 Bubalus bubalis | reverse complement strand
ATCTGCTTGCTTCCCCACAGTACCTCACATTAAGCTAAATAACCTTAATTACTAAATTAAACAATTTTATAAAATAGATGGGAAGATAGCAAAATAAAAACAAAATTCTTCTTTAGTAGCAAAATATAATACATTTCAGTGTAATTCTGAGACCAATATAAATAATCCATATCATTAAATATTGAAAGCAAGCAGTTTTACTGCCAAATCAGAGTGCTATCCTGCAGTAAGAAATATGAAGTTGCACATATACTCACGACTCCCAGCATCCTCTACAGAAGTCATGTCCACAGGGCATGTCCACTGGGTCTTCAAACACTGAAATACTGCACATACAAATATCACACTGAAAATGAAGAAGAAAAATGATTTCAACAAAGTCATACTCTTGATGGAGAACATTCCTTTGTTCATTAGTTCATGGCAAAAAATGCCAGTAATTATATAAAGTGTTTCAAAATTATAAGGGAAGTTAAAATTACTGTGCCTATCTTTGACTAAATAACAAATATCACGCTTACCTCATTATAAATTACTGTGGGACTGAAATGTTTTAATGCAAAAGTTAAATTCTTAAATTCTAAACTTATGTGCGAAATTAGTCAGCAACTATTTGTTTTGAAAGGGAACATAAGAAACAAATCATTACAATCTATTCAGGTCAAGATCAAATTGCTCCTTGCGAGATAACCACTTCAATATGGTGTCCTTCACCCTATACTCAGCCCAGAAAATCTACAAAAATAAAAAGTAACTTTATTTTTTCAATACAGCAACTCAGCATATTCAGAGTAGCAATTTAAGGATTTCTACCCAGGGAACCATGCTACAAAGCTTTGTACCTTCTACACATAACTAGGAGAATCAAACTTTAAAATGTTACAGATGTGAATTACCAAAATAGGATGCTGTTTTCCAAGAAGGTCCAGATAAAATCTGGAGTACATTCATCATGTACTCCATGATAAATGGAATACATTTATCATGTATTTTGAGCAGCTGAATTATTCAAGAAACATAAAAATTGCCTATATCAGTGCATCAATGGTTTGACTATTAAAAATGGACACAACGGCAGTACTGTGTCTCAATAAAAAGCAAATATTTATTATGGAAATGTATCTGGATAAATAACTCCAGAAGCTTCATTGAAACACAGTTATCAACATATTATAAATGTATTCTGAAAAATATAAAAAGGGTCTCATATTTTTGGTTTTAGGTGCTTAACACAAACTCAATTTTTAATATTTCAATATGGCTTATTTGAAACTGTAAGTAACTGGAGCTTTTCAGTGAAAATATCATAAACAGTTTTGCCAAAACCTTTAATGTTTCCTGTTTTAAAAGAGAAAAGAAAGCCCACTTGTTTTTCAATCTATAACTCAGAGATCACAAAAACAGTCTCTGATGATAAATATTTAACCAAAGCATGAAATAATCGAGCCCTTTAAGCAGGGTACAGGATTCAATTAAAAGAAGAATACAACTAGAGGCTCCATGAAACAACGTTAAAAGTAAAACTATGAGAAGTACACTGAGTACTAAACCGTACCAAACTGGTATCCAAATCCCCAGGCGATAAACTTAATTCATCTGGAGAGGTGACGGAAGAGCGGGTCGTCCTTGGCGTTCTTGGAGAAGGGAGTGTGTCCCAGGCGTTATACCCGCTTGGTGGTGGCGTTGGCATCTGAACACCTGATCGTTGGCAGCAGTTCTCTGGGTTGGACATCCAAGCTTCAAGTAATTTCTCCCTGTCCCAGTCTTTAAGACAAATGGAATGGATATCTCTCAAATAACAGAGAAAACATGGTGCTGTTTTAAGAGCTTCATAATAACAAAAGAGAGACTAAATTACATGGCTATAGGTCCTCTAGAAAGAAAAGTTATTTGTTAGCAACACTGTAATTACAAATGACATACTTAGGTATGTTATATCCATTCATATTCTTAAACAGAATTGAAACTTTTATAATTTACCATGGCTTAGCACCATGTCAATATTTAACAAGATCGCCAAAAATTTCAGGCATTTCTACTCATAATCAAAAGTGGTGGCTCATACATCATTGGAATTTACTAAATTTTTATTGGTAAAGGTTTGATTAAGCCATTTTATTCCTTCAAGAATAACATATAACTTCACAATTGGCCTCACTGCTGTCAAGTTGTAAAATTTTACATAGTTCATAATAAACATGTCAAAATGCCAACAACTCCTAAAAATTCATTTGATAAACATCTTGAAAGCAGAAAGAACTTCTTAAGGGATTATGATTATAAAGTTTTAGGGAATTTGATGTAAATTATATATTAAGTGAGCCTGAATCTGGCTTAACTAAAAAAGGTTATCTTTCTACTATGAATACTTTAAAAACAGCCAAGTCACCTATGTTATTACACAGACTCACAAAAACCTAAACCTTTAAAAACAATAAACTGATATATCCAATGATTTTGCTAGGTGTTTAACACATATTATTTCACCCATTCCTCCCAGCAAACTTTCCAATCATTATTGAGGTGAGGAAACCAAGACTTGGAGAAATTATGTGACTTGGCCAGGCTCAAACAGATATGAGGTATATGAAACAAATTTCTGTGAATCCAAAGTCTGTGTTCTTTCCAGTGCAGCCCAATAAAGCACAGGTCAGAAGTAACACAGAGTCAATTATTTACCATAGGCCCATTTTATATCATTTTACAAACCAAATACAAATATCTGTGGAAACTCTATATGGAAGACTTTTTTCAACCATATTAAGTCAATATATTTGGTGGTTTAACAGGATAATTAGGATTCAGGTATGCAATGAAGACAGAGAGTGTTTCCATAGGTGCAAAGGCACAGGAGTACAATGGAGAGATGTGAACAGCTCTGTAAAGTTAGAGTTGACTCATTGGAAAAGACTCTGATGCTGGGAGGGATTGGGGGCAAGAGGAGAAGGGGACGACAGAGGATGAGATGGCTGGATGGCATCACTGACTCGATGGATGTGAGTCTCAGTGAACTCCGGGAGTTGGTGATGGACAGGGAGGCCTGGCGTGCTGCGATTCATGGGGTCGCAAAGAGTTGGACACGACTGAGCGAATGATCTGATCTGATCTGATCTGATACTTTGGTTTGGGGAGATAGAAGATAAGATTGGAAATAGGAGTCAGATTACAAAGAAGAAAAATCCAGCAACTGAAAAGCTCTGCATATGAGTGTATTCTCGGAAATGTTGCTAAATGGACCTGAGGTTTTTGATAGGTCACCACAGGCATATCTTGGACTTATTGCAAGTTTCGTTCCAGACCACTGAAATAAAACAAACAGTGTAAAAAAGCAAGTGACACAAATTTTTTTGTCTCCCAGTACATGTAAAGATTATGTTTACACTACATTGGCTATTTTTTTTTTTACTATAATGCTATTGCACACTTAACAAACCTTACGGTACCTTAATTAAAATACTTTATTGCTAAAAAACACTAACCATCATCTGACAAGGTAAGGTTGCCACAAATCTTCAAGTTGTAAAAAATGCAACATCTACAAAGCACAACAAAGTGAAGTGCAATAAAACAAGGTATACTTGTAATTAACAAGTTCAAACTTTCTTAGAACAGTATGATTATTTTTCAAGTCTCCATTAAAACACTTTTAAATAAAGGGAGAAAAGAACTGCTATAATTTATCTACACACAAACAAATTAAATTCTAGTCTTGGATTCTGTCATATTGCTCATTTAGCAAACATTTGTTGAGTGTCTTCTATGTGCCATACACCATGTCAAGCTGTAGGGATACAATGGGAGGGAAAAACAGGCACAATTCCTGCTTTCATGGAATGTAAAGTCTAGTAAAGAGAAAGTCATTAAATAAAATCAATACATTAAAAAAAATATCATCACTGTCAGAAGCAGCATTAAGAAGAGGTAGAGGCTCCCATTTAGGGAGGTCAGAGAAGGTGACTGGGGAATTGGCCTGGAGTGAACATCTGAGGGATGAGTGAGAGCTAACTAGTTAAAGGTCTCCAGAGACCAGAAGACCAGAAGGAGACCAGAAGGACCCTTTGAGCAAGGCTGAAGAAACAGGCTGGGACCAGGCCATACAGGGGGCTTCCCTGAGGCTCAGTGGTAAAGAATCCGCCTGCAATGCAGGAGCTGCAGGAGACACGGGTTCGATCCCTGGGTTGGGAAGATCCCCTGGAGGAGGGCATGGAAACCCACTCCAATATTCTTGCCTGGAGAATCCCATGGACAGAGGAGCCTGGAGGGCTACAGTCCTTAGGGTCACAAAGAGTTGGACATGACTGAAGCGACTTAGTACGCATGCAGTCCATATAGAACTTCTAAATAACACTCCTATCATCAGTTTACGAGTGACAGGAAGCCAGAGAAAAATTTGGCATATGGGTAGGAAGAAAAGGTTGTCAAAGTTAGATTTGAACAGATCTTTCTGACTATACTATGGAGAGAGAAACTGGATAGGACGAGAGTGGAGGGAAAGGCAGACTAGCAAAGGCTACTGGGAAGTACAAGTAAGAGATTATGCAGCTAAGGCCGTGGCTGGCTGCAGTGGAGACGAAGAGAAAGGGAGAACTTCAGATTTGGGAGGTCAGACTGAAAATTTGGTGACATTGGGATGTAGTGCCTGAAGGAGAGGAAATGTCAAAGTTTTTGTCCCAGGTCTACCACGTTTGTTGGTTGGTGCTGCCTTCCATGTAAATAGGAAACACCAGAGACTCAGGTACAGGTTTAACAGCGTGATTTTAATTTTAGACATGATGAGATATTCTAGAGGTACTTTCAAATAGGCAGTTAAATATAAGCGTATAGAGTTCAGAGAAGAACTCTAGTCCAGAGGGAGAAATATCTACAGAAGACTTGGGAGAAGATGTCATTTCCTAGTAAGAGAGTAGAGTGAGAGAAGATGTGGACTATTCAAGTTCAATTACCTTAGAAGTGATGTGTCTCCAAAGGAGCTTTAAAAAATACTTCAATATACATTTACTCTAAGGACAGTCAAACTAGACTTGGCCTCATATTTTAAAAAACAGAAATGGCAAACAGCTCCAGTATTCTTGACTGGAAAATTCCATGGACAGAGGAGCCTGGCGGGCTAGAGTCCACGGGGTCACAAAGAGTTGGATACGACTGAGTGACTGAGCAAACACACAAGTAAATTTTACTTATTTACTCATTAGGTAGCTTTCAACTATTAATACATGTTACTTTTATTACTGAGGAAATGCTCAGAAAATGACCTTTGTATTTTTAACAGAGTCATTCTTAAAATTCAATTACTTCTCAGTAAATATAGCCAAACATTTCTGTCTTCTGTCTTCAACCTCATTACTTTGGGACTAAATTTGACAGTACCTAAAATAATGCTTAAATTTATTTTCTTGTGGAAACCTGAATGAATGTTACCAAGGATACAATCTATAAATCTACCAAATAGTTCAGTTTAATAGCTCTGAAACAGAGCCCATCCGGGTTTTGACAGCAATTAGTGTAAACTGTAGTTCTGTGCACTGTCTATTTTATTCACTAACATCATATACCTCTGAAAATCTTATTTGATTATCAGATGTCACTGATATTACCTAGAAGAATGTAGAAGAAATGTTCATTTGAAAGTCTGCATTAGCCTCTATTTTATGCTCTAACAGGGGAATGCAATAAATTAACAGAACTCTTAAGTTATCAAAAAGTTATCACAGAATACACAAAAGTCAACTGCTGCTGCTGCTGCTAAGTCGCTTCAGTCATGTCCGACTCTGTGCGACCCCATAGACGGCAGCCCACCAGGCTCCCCCGTCCCTGGGATTCTCCAGGTAAGAACACTGGAGTGGGTTGCCATTTCAAATTCAATTAGATATCACCTTATTAGAGTTGAGCCTATTATGTAAAAGAAGTAAGTTAAGCAAATATCAATAGAAAGAAAATGGAGTTTATCACTTACAAATACTTGATGACATAATGTATAAACACTAGAGAAGAAAATCTTTGTTTTAATTACAATAAAGTTACTGGTTAAGTTAGCCTTAGATTTTTACAGGATACAACATTATAAGTTAAAATTATGATACATTATATAACTTAGCTCAATGCAGACAACTGTGGCAGAAATGGGTATACTTACAGAGAAGAATTGCTGCTTATGGTTAAGTGTGACCATGTGACTAAAGTCTGCTCAGTGGAATAGGTGCAGGGGTGATTTATGTTACTTCTGGGACAGGCTCAAAAAACCCTCCCACATCTTTATCTGCATGCTTTTTCCTTTCTGACTGGTTGGCTAGAATGGAGAGAATCCCCAGGGCAACCTCAGAAGCCACTGTTGGGATGGCAGAGTCTCAGTCAGTCAGGATAACTCTGTGGAGCGGAGCCACTGCCCCATTCCTAACCTAAATAAAACACCTTAGACTACTATTATGATCAAGACACATTTACTGTGGTTGACTCTATACTTTCACTTCAGCAGTGGCCTACTCTAATATAACTGGCACAACACAGCCCCTCGCAGATGAGTGACTTCTACTTCTATGCCAGCTCTATATCATATGTACATGAACTCTATTTGAAAGCTCAAGCAAAGGACAGGTCGCTGTGAACCTTATACAAAAGAAACACAATTTAAGATATTTTGTATTTCTTTCCCAGTTTCTATATTATGACTGGTAAGCATTATTACTGATTAAAAGGAAAATATTTTATCTTTAAATTCTAAGATTTTAAAAACTATTTTGAATTCCTCAATTTCATTTTTGAACCAGGTCTAGATTTTTTTTTTCCCCAAAGGATTACTTCAAAGTTTTAAAGATGACAATGGAGAAATAGGGTTTTATAATAAAAAGATGGTTTAAAATATACAAATAACATTTCAAATATATTATCTATTCATTCTGTAACTATGTTCTCAAGGCTTAAGGGATGGTTATTGTAGAAACAAAAAAACAATAAAAAGCTGCCCTCTAAGAGCTCCCAGGTTAATGTAGAGGAAAAGCAAATACAAAGATTATTGCAATATTGTATTCTAACTGTATGACTCATGTATGCACAGGATATAATGGGAAGAGACAGGAAGGCTCTCAAAGTAACCCTGGGAATACATAAGCTGGAAAGATTTCCTGGAAGTGGTGCTTAATGAAGACAAGCAGGAGTGGGTAAAAATACATGTGGAGACTGACAGCCCAGGTGTACAAGCCTGAGTCATAAAGATATACTAAAGAGATGGGGTGTTCCAAGTCTGGGGAGAGCCAGTGAAGGGTTTTTCAGCAGGGGAGATAAATGCTCAAAATTTTAAAATGCAATACAAAAAATGAATACGGGTGAAGAGGAATGCCAACAATGGACTACAATTTAGATGAAAAATAATGACAAACTGAATTTAAGTCGGGGCAGTGAGAATGGAAAGAGCTAGGGAGACTGGGGAGAGGATGGGAGCTATTTAGGAAGAGAAATGATGAGGCTGTGCTCAAATGTAATAAAGAGGAAGAAGGAAAGTGTGACTTAGTCTGGTCAGGGTAATTAAATGAATATGGAGGCCATTTATCAAGATAGTGGGAGAAATGATGAGTTCATGTATGGACAGCCTTTGGTTAGGGAGAAAAGGTTAAAAAGACATTTAGAAATAAAGTCCTAAATACTACATTAAGGTCAGGTTGTAGCTATGTTCTTTATTATCTAGGTGGTTTTTGAAACCCTTGGTTTCAAAATGTGCACAAGAATGTTTCTCAGATACGGGTCTATTTGGTAGGCTGTTTATAACACATGTTTTTATGCCTATTCCCTCAACTAAAGAAAAGACTTAGATTCTCTAGAAGTCATCCTAGGAATTTCTGGTTAGTTTCCCAGGCAATTCTTATTTACACCAAAAGTTAGAGCCACCAGTATACAAAGTGGAAAAGTGTGTCAAGTACAGAACTCTGGGAAATAGCAATATTGCAGTTTGTGATTCTGGAGGGTAATATACCAAATTATTCACAGAAATGAGCAAAGGAAGATGAAATATGCAGTTTAAAATTTTCTTCTATATCAAAAGATCATATAAAAATTTTTGGAAGTAGACATTCTATTTTAATACAGATGATAAAGATTTATAGTTAAAACAAAGAGGTATGTATCAAAATTATTGGATGAGAAAGACCATTCACCTTTCCCTTTTTAAAAGTAATTTCTAAATCAGAAAAAAACTCTTTGAATAAGCCAAAATGTCAAATATCAATTGTGCAATTGGAGGGTCCAACTCAGCATGTGACAATTCCCAAAATGGTTGTCTTAAGGATCACAGAGGACTTACAATAAGCTGAGCACTTTTTCTAAGTAAAGTTGGTAATGTCCTCAAAAAAATTTTAAAAATGAGCAAAAAACCCCCCACCGTAAAAGGAACAGTATGTCCTTGCGTTGACTCTGTAGATTCTGCTTTGTGCATTTCATGGTGAGAAACAGTTTTTACATAAAATAAATACAGCTGACAAAAAGAAATAATAATAACAAACTGTTAGTTAACTGACTTTATTTAATCGGCTTTAGTAAAAATTAATGTCAAAACCAGGACTAGGGCTATGGACTTCAACTCTCAACCCTGCTCGAATCAGATACATTTCTAAAATTAGACGATCTATAAGTTGGTTATTTGCTCAATTTTCAAAAAGAGATTTCTTATTTCTTCTCTGATTCATAGCCAGTTTATATTTACTTCAAAACACAAGGATGTCGAGTACTGCAGTAACCACTGCACAAATAACAACTCAGGCTTGTTTAGCAAACCATTTTGTTTTATATTAAAACATTAAAACAGCCATCTTTTTTTTTTTTTTATATTGATTGATATTTATTTGAGGACATGCCATGTCAAAATAAAACAAGAGAGTCAACTCTTGCCTTTAACAATAATATTGTATTATAAAAGCACGTTACAACTCCATCCCATTTTTGAGTTCTAGTTACTGGGGTATGTGGCCTGATGATTATCTGAAAGCATTTCTCTATTCAGATCCATAATCCAAGTGCTCTCTGAATATTATAAGGTGACAGTAAGTGGCAACTGGAGGAGGAGGAGCAGAGAGGAGAATAAGTTTCTCCCAGTTAAGGGGAGGATGAGGATGTATGAAGATATTTTTGCTGTCTTTTCACCCTTATACTGTGTTAAGTAATGCTTACAACATAAATTCAGCAGGCTTTTCCTGAGCTGTAACTCAGAAATTTACTTCCTGCAAACAATGTATTTACAGATGTGTTTATTAACTTACACAGCATCTCACAAAAACTAGTAAAGTTAAAACGGTGCACTTCTGCTGCTGTTGCTGCTGTTAAGTCGCTTCAGTTGTGTCCGACTCTGTGCGACCCCATAGACGGCAGCCCACCAGGCTCCCCCGTCCCTGGGATTCTCCAGGCAAGAACACTGGAGTGGGTTGCCATTTCCTTCTCCCATGCATGAAAGTGAAAAGTGAAAGTGAAGTCGCTCAGTTGTGTCCGACTCTTAGCTCCTCCATCCATGGGATTTTCCAGGCAAGAGGACTGGAGTGGGGTGCCACTGCCTTCTTTGTTTGCAGTGTTTTACGGGAATACATATTGCCATTGTGATAGAGCTCTAGATAGACTGAATAAAACATCTAAAAGTTAAAAGTAGTTTAAAAAGGCAAAGAAATAAATATCACCAAAGAAAAAAGATTAATTGTAGCTTAAATATAAAACCGAATCACTAATTAGCCAAACTATATAGATCTAATAAAAAGAAAAGCCAGGTTGAGAGAACCAACATTTAAAAAATGCTGAAAAATAAGGCATAAATCTGCATAATGTTAAGTTTTACTTTCATTCTCTCTTTTCCCTCTTCTATGTATGCCTTACAAATAGCTGTGAAAAGAAGAGAAGCAAAAAGCAAAGGAGAAAAGGAAAGATATAAACATCTGAATGCAGAGTTCCAAGGAAAAGCAAGAAGAGATAAGAAAGCCTTCTTCAGCGATCAATGCAAAGAAATAGAGGAAAACAACAGAATGGGAAAGACTAGAGATCCCTTCAAGAAAATCAGAGATACCAAAGGAACATTTCATGCAAAGATGGACTTGACAAAGGACAGAAATGGTATGGACCTAACAGAAGCAGAAGATATTAAGAAGAGATGGCAAGAATACACAGAAGAACTGTACAAAAAAGATCTTCATGACCCAGATAATCACAATGGTGTGATCACTGACCTAGAGCCAGACATCCTGGAATGTGAAGTCAAGTGGGCCTTAGAAAGCATCACTACGAACAAAGCTAGTGGAGGTGATGGAATTCCAGTTGAGCTATTTCAAATCCTGAAAGATGATGCTGTGAAAGTGCTGCACTCAATATGCCAGCAAATTTGGAAAACTCAGCAGTGGCCACAGGACTGGAAAAGGTCAGTTTTCATTCCAATCCCAAAGAAAGGCAATGCCGAAGAATGGTCAAACTACCGCACAATTGCAATCATCTCACACGCTAGTAAAGTAATGCTCAAAATTCTCCAAGCCAGGCTTCAGCAATACGTGAACCGTGAACTTCCAGATGTTCAAGCTGGTTTTAGAAAAGGCAGAGGAACCAGAGATCAAATTGGCAACATCTGCTGGATCATCAAAAAAGCAAGAGAGTTCCAGAAAAACATCTATATCTGTTTTATTGACTATGCCAAAGCCTTTGACTGTGTGGATCACAATAAACTGTGGAAAATTCTGAAAGAGATGGGAATACCAGACCACCTGATCTGCCTCTTGAGAAATTTGTATGCAGGACAGGAAGCAACAGTTAGAACTGGACATGGAACAACAGACTGGTTCCAAATAGGAAAAGGAGTACTTCAAGGCTGTATATTGTCACCTTGCTATTTAACTTAACTGCAGAGCATATCATGAGAAATGCTGGACTGGAAGAAGCACAAGCTGGAATCAAGATTTCTGGGAGAAATATCAATAACCTCAGATATGCAGATGACACCACCCTGATGGCAGAAAGTGAAGAGGAACTAAAAAGCCTGTTGATGAAAGTGAAAGTGGAGAGTGAAAAAGTTGGCTTAAAGCTCAACATTCAGAAAACGAAGCTTAAAGCTCAACATTCAGAAAACGAAGATCATGGCATCCGGTCACATCACTTCATGGGAAATAGATGGGGAAACAGTGTCAGACTTTATTTTTTTGGGCTCCAAAATCACTGCAGATGGTGACTGCAGCCATGAAATTAAAAGATGCTTACTCCTTGGAAGGAAAGTTATGACTAACTTAGATAGCATATTCAAAAGCAGAGACATTACTTTGCCAACAAAGGCTCATCTAGTCAAGGCTATGGTTTTTCCTGTGGTCATGTATGGATGTGAGAGTTGGACTGTGAAGAAGGCTGAGCGCCGAAGAATTGATGCTTTTCATCTATGGTATTGGGGAAGACTCTTGAGAGTCCCTTGGGCTGCAAGGAGATCCAACCAGTCCATTCTAAAGGAGATCAGTCCTGGATTTCTTTGGAAGGAATGATGCTAAAGCTGAAACTCCAGTACTTTGGCCATCTCATGTGAAGAGTTGACTCATTGGAAAAGACTCTGATGCTGGGAGGGATTGGGGGCAAGAGGAGAAGGGGACGACCGAGGATGAGATGGCTGGATGGCATCACTGACTTGATGGACATGAGTCTCAGTGAACTCCGGGAGTTGGTGATGGACAGGGAGGCCTGGCGTGCTGTGATTCACGGAGTTGCAAAGAGTCGGACACGACTGAGCAACTGATCTGATCTGATGTATGGTTGTTTAGATCTGCTCTAAGGGCTTATAAGAAAACTGTTCATATTCAATTTGATCTCAAATGTCCTGGGCAAAGTATTTGCTATTCTGTTGAAGATTCTATAGTTGGTAAGCTTTAGACATCATTGTTTTCATTTGTTACAGAAATTTTGATCAAGGTACCAAATTTACATTCTAAAAATCGAAAGTAGGTAAAAAAGGCAAAGAAATAAATATAACCAAAGAAAAAAGATTAACTGGTTCTTCTTAAAGGAATTTGATTTCTACAGTGCCTTGCCTGCATAGCATTTTTAAAAAAAGAAAACAAAGGAAAAAATAAAGAAAAGAAACTCAAAGAGAAATCTATTGCTTAAAAAACTTTTCTTTTTCAAACAGAACTCTATTTTGACAATTTTAAAATCTTGGGAGAATTAGCTCTTAGAAGAATTAAATATTTAAAACGTGCTGAAAAAACAAGAGAAAAGTAAAAGTGCTTCAAAAGCCATCTTTTAACTGTGTAAAGTTTCAAAAGTACTCAGGACATTTCTTTCATTACCATGAGCTCGAAGTAAAGCTTCAGCAGTAAATAGTGGAGCCTGGAGCATGTCTGCTGTTTCCACAATGAGCATATCTTTCAATCTACGAAGATCCTGAGGTCTTAATCCTTCATATGGCTGTAAAAAGAAGAAAAACAAAATTAAATTGGCTATTATACCTTTAGGAAGTTCTGCAAATCTATAAATAAATATATATGGTTATCATTTATTTAATCTTTCAGTTCTGGGTTGGCAATGAAGCTAAAAAGGCACTGTATCTTCCACTATCACGAACTTCAAACTACTTTATCACGTCTTTTTTTAAGTTGGAAAGTAGATGCCTGGTCTCACGAACCTCATCACTCTAAAACAAAGAATTATACTATGGTGACAAGATCATCTTATAGTTTCAAAAATCTAAGTAATACTAAACAAAATCATTAGAAATAGAAACCTACAATTTACCACTGATCAATGGTTATGATTAATGTTCTAAAGTATTTTTATCCAGTCTTTTCTTTCTGCAACTCAACTGTATGTGAATATGTATGTATTCACTTATATACAGCTTTAATCACTGAACCACCAACATTTACACTTATTAAGACTGAATTTGGAGAAAAAGTGATTATCATATACTATTCAACTTACTCATAAATGTATTATCTGTTTATTCAAGTGTTTGTTAACACTCCATAAAGGTACTTTATCATTTCAAGTGTTTTTTTATTCTTCTGTTATCCTTTATCTTTTCCCCCCTTTGCTTTTAACAGAAAACATATAAAGAATAAAATCACAAATGTCCCGCCATTCATAAATTTATAAATGCCAAAATAACCTGTGACATGTTTTCTTCATTTCATTTCCCCAATTTCCCCATCTTCCCCATCCTGTTTATGGCAATCACTACCATGAACTTGATTTGTAGCTATTGTAATAATAAGGCATAACATTTAAATATCATTAAGCAGTTTGCCTTTATTTTTATTCAATACTGCATTTTTATTACTAATATTAATATATAGATATCTACTTCAATCCTTTAAACAGATGTAACCAGCTTACTGCAGTAAGCACAGAACTAAAGATAACAACTTAAAAAGCACTAGAAATTCTGAACTACTCATCAGAATTACAACCACAGAGGATGTCCTTTGGTGACATTTATCAAATATTCCAGAGAGTTCTGGAAACCCGAGAACAGATACAGTTAGTAAACTCCATCTTTTACAGTTGGCTTACAGTTATTTTAAAATTAGATATTAACTTTATTTCTTGGTTTCCTTTTTTTTAATTATCATGGAAACCATTTCATCAGTTGTTACTCAACCCCATATGACAGGAACTCTATTCATCAAGGATATTTCTCTCACTTGATACAAGTTTTCTAATCCTAAAATGTCTTCTGGTAGGGATGCATATATAAGCAATGAGTGTATTTATGACAGGAAAGACTGACAGACTTGACTGCAAAAACACTGCCAAGATTTAAACATAAAAACTGTGTTGCTTTTAATATATAAGGAATTTGTGACAGTCAGTAAATTTAAAACATCGAACGTCACAAAAACACAAACATCCTTAAGTATATCAGCTCTTTACCTAACAAAATGGTCAACGTTTGGAACTAAAAAACAAAAAACCCAACAACCACCCTCAATATCGCTAAGGTCGCAGTGAGATAGTCCTCTGATATACTGTGGGTAAAAATAGAAATTGGTATATCATTTAAAAACTAAGCATCACATCTGTGGGTAAAAATAGAAATTGGTATATCATTTAAAAAATAAGCATCATATCCCATGAGTCTTAAAAATATTCATTTTTTGACTCAATAATCTTACTTACAGGAATTCATCCTAAGGTCTAATCGCAATGTGAACAGAACTGGTCATCTGCAATGTTACTTATAAAAGTGACAAAATACAACTAACTCAAATGTACTTTAAGGGAGTTAAAGGATGTCTACACGTTCAGAGTAGTCAGCAGTCACTCAAAATATTTCCTGTAAGTTTATAAATATCAAGAAATGTTAAGGAAAATAAAAAACTATAGGACACAAAATGTCCAATATCATCACACTGATGAAAAGTGGAAGGTAATGTGTTACAAGTATTATTTACAAGCAGTAGAAAAATGAATATTTAAAATTTTTACTGTGCTTTTTATAAAGAGCATGTTTGGTTGAAAAAAATTTAATTAAAAAAATTAAAGAAAAGTCACTGGGGATGTTAAAGAGCTTTAAACATTGGTGGAACATGCACTCAATCGGTCTGCAGTGTTACTCTTTTTATAAATGATGGTAAAGCCTTAATACTGAATACACCACACAGCACACTGTATTAATAGTCTACTATATCAATACATGCATTCAGCTATACTGCCATGAATCTCTACATATTATAGGTATCCTATGACCCTAACTAGAAAAAGAAAAAAAAAATTAACCTAAACTTCTAATGTAATTTATTATTATATCCCTCTCTAGGGATTAACTAAAAAGAAATTAAAAAGGGAAATTTAATCCCAACTATCCTTTGAAAAGTACCCCCAAATCATCATGTACAGCTTGCTTTTAAGCTAATTTATTAAAACACACCTTTTCATGCACAACCCTTCATGATTAAATTTGTAGTATTCAGTCTAGCCTAGAAGTTATTCACTATGTATAATACTGCTTCTAAGTTCAGATTTGGGACTCCAGGTATTTTTCCTGCCCCAGTAATGAAAAACAATATTTCTTGATATTCCCACTGGTGACAGTTGTATATTTCCTGGTATTAATTCCTTAATGTTCTTCTTTAGAGTAGCCTTCATTCTACCTAATTTATGTTGAACAAAATACAATGTGATTTTAGATATATCAAGAAAGCAATAACGTAAAGCAACTTGTATACATTCCTTTTTTAAAAAATACACAGCTTAAAACTTAAATAGGTAACAATGGAAGAAAAATAGTTCTTGAAGGAAAAAGACATACTGCCTTCATGAACATGTAACATGATCACTCTGAATCTCTGCAACTGAACTAGGTTACGTGAAGCACTTTAATACATAGTTCAGTCCCAGGTCAGTAGGAGTCCAATATGCTATTGGGGAAGAGTGGGAAAATGCTCCAGGAAGAATGAAGAGGCTGGGCCAAAGCGGAAACCATGCTCAGCTGTGGGTGTGGTCTGGTGGGGAAAGTAAAGTACGATTCTATAAAGAATAATAACACACTGGAACCTGGAATGTCAGGGTTTATGAATCAAGGTGAATTGGCTGTTGTCAAGTAGATGGCAAGAGCGACCATCCACATCTCAGGAATCACTGAACTAATTAAAATGGATGGGAATGGGCGAATTTAATTCAGATGACCATTATATCTACTACTGTGGGCAAGAAACCATTAGATGAAATGGAGTAGCACTCATAGTCAACAAGAAGAGTCCGAAATGCAGTACTTGGGTGCAATCTCAAAACCAACAGAATGATCTTGGTTCATTTCCAAGGCAAACCTTTCGGCATCACAGTACTCCAAGTCTATGCTCCAAACACTAACACTGAAGCTGAAGTTGAATGGTTCTATGAAGACCTACAAGACATTCTAGAACTAAAACCAACAAAAGATGCTCTTTTCATCACAGGAGACTGGAATACAAAAGTACGAAGTCAAGAGATACCTGGAGTAATAGGCAAGTTTGGCTTTGGAGTACAAAATGAAGCAGGGCAAAGACTAACACAGTTTTGCCAAGAGAATGCACTGGTCATAGCAAACACCCTCTTCCAACAACACAAGAGACAACTCTACATATGGACATCACCAGATGGTCAATACCAAAATCTGACTGATTATATTTTTTGTAGCTAAAGATGGAGAAGCTCTACACAGTCAGCAAAAACAAGACCTGGAGCTGACTGTGGTTCAGATCATCAGCTCCTTATTGCAAAATTCAGACCTAAACTGAAGAAAGTAGGGAAACCACTAGACCATTCCGGTATGACCTAAAACAAATCCTTTATGATTATACACTGGAGATGATGAATCAATTCAAGGGATTAGATTTGGTAGACAGACTGCCTCAAGCACTATGGATGGATGTTCGTAACACTGTACGGGGGGTGGTGACTAAAACCATCTCCAAGAAAAAAGAAATGCAAGAAGGCAAAGTGGTTGTCTAAGGAGGCCTTACAAATAGCTGAAAAAGAAGTGAAGCAAAAGTCAAAGGAAAGAGGGAAGAATATACCCATCTGAAGGTAGAGTTCTAGAGAACAGCTAGGAGAGATAAGAAATCCTTCTTAAGTGAACAATGCAAAGAAATAGAGGAAAACAATAGAATGGGAAAGACTAGAGATCTTTTCAAGAAAACTGGAGATACCAAGGGATCATTTCTTGCAAAGATGAGCACAATGAAGGACACAAACAGCAAGGACCTAACAGAGGCAGAAGAGATTAAGAAGAGATGGCAAGAATACACAGAAGAACTATACAAAAAAGGTCTTAATGACCCGGATAACCCTAGAGCCAGACATCTTGGAGTGTGAAGTCAAATGGGCCTTAGGAAGCATCACTACAAACAAAGCTAGTGGAGGTGATGGAATTCTTGCTGAGCTATTTCACATCCTAAAAAATGATGCTTTTAAAGTGCTACACTCAATATGCCAGCAAATTTGGAAAACTCAACAGTGGCCACAGAAGTGGAAAAGGTCAGTTTTCGTTCCAATCCCAAAGAAAGGCAATGCCAAAGAATGTGCAAACCACCATACAATTGTACTCATTTCACATGCTAACAAGGTAATGCTCAAAATCCTTCATGCTTGGCTTAAACAGTACGAGAACCGAGAACTTCCAGATGTACAAGCTGGATTTAGAAAAGGCAGAGGAATCAGAGATCAAATTGTCAACATTCACTGGATCATAGAGAAAGCAAGGGAATTCCAAAAAAAATCCTATCTACCTCTGCTTCATTGACTTTGCTAAAGCCTTTGACTCATTGGAAAAGACTCTGATGCTGGGAGGGATTGGGGGCAGGAGGAGAAGGGGACGACAGAGGATGAGATGGCTGGATGGTATCACCGACTCCATGGACGTGAGTCTGAGTGAACTCCGGGAGTTGGTGATGGACAGGGAGGCCTGGCGTGCTGCGATTCATGGGGTCGCAAAGAGCTGGACACGACTGAGCAACTGATCTGATCTGATCTGAAAGCCTTTGAGTATGTGGATCACAACAAACTGGAAAATTCTTAAAGAGAAGGGAATACCAGACCACCTTACTTATCTCCTGAGAAATCTGTATAAGGGACAAGAAGCAACTGTTAGAACTGGACATGGAACAGCAGACTGGTTCAAAACTGGGAAAGGAGTACGTCAAGGCT
The DNA here is from genome assembly GCF_019923935.1 of Bubalus bubalis. Classification (NCBI taxonomy): domain Eukaryota; kingdom Metazoa; phylum Chordata; class Mammalia; order Artiodactyla; family Bovidae; genus Bubalus; species Bubalus bubalis. Next base: position 9,357,390 of record NC_059164.1, on the reverse strand, counting down.
GTATACTGTCACCCTGCTTACTTATAAGCAGAGTACATCATGTGAAATGCCAGGCTGGATGAATCCCTAGCTGGAAATAAGATTGTTGGGAGAAATATCAATAACCTCATATATGCAGATGACACTAATGGCATAAAGTGAAAAGGAACTAAAGAGCTGCTTAATGAAGGTGAAAAAGAAGAGTGAAAAAGCTAGCTTAAAACAACATTCAAAAAAATGAAGATCATAGCATCCAGTTCAATCACTTCAGCAGGCAGATGGGGAAAAAGTGGAAACAGTGACACATTTTATTTTCTTGAGCTCCAAAATCAGTGCAGACAGTGTCTGCTGTCATAAAATTAAAAGTTGCTTGCTCCTTGGAAGAAAAGCTATGACAAACTTAGACAGCATATTAAAAAGCAGAGACATCACTTTGATGACAACGGTCTGTACAGTCAAAGCTATGGTTTTTCCAGTAGTCATGTATGGAAGTGAGAGCCAGACCATAAAGAAGGCTGAGTATCAAAGAACTGATGCTTTCAAACTGTGGTGTTGGAGAAGATTCTTGAGGGTCCCTTGGACAGCAGGGAGCACAAACCTGACAATGCTACAGGAAATCAGCCCTGAATATTCACTGGAACGACTGACGCAGAAGCTCCAACACTTTGGCCACCTGACATGAAGAACCAACTCATTGGAAAAAATCTTGATGCTGGGAAAGATTGAGGGCAGGAGGAGAAGGGGCTAACAGAGGATGAGATGGTTGAATGACATGAGTTTAAGCAAACTCTGGGAGATAGTGAAGGACAGGGAACTGGCATGCTGCAGTCCATGGGGTCGCAAAGAGTTGGACACAACTTACTGACTCAAAAACAACAACATGTAGGCAGTATCCCTCTCTTCTGCAGGAAGGATTAGATTGAAGGTGCCTTTCTCTTTTCTGTTGCAAAGATAAGCTGCTTCAATTTTCAGATTAATACAAACCATCAATAACCTTCAAAGCAGTCCAATACTGATACAAAGAAAGAAAAAGAAAACTAATTTAAAGACAAACAGGGAATAAAAGTGCCTCTTTTGCATCAGTGCATATTACTGCTACCAAAATACCACTGAAGAAAAGTGAAACAGTCCAACATGTAAACTGTACCACTTTGAGGTCATGTATAAAGTGATAGTATCTTCAAAAACTCTTTCAGAAGAGACTGTGACAAAGGAGTTATTAAAGATATATTTATTTTTCCCCACAATTAAAATAGCCTTCCCTGATTATATAGGTGAAATAAGTTCACTGTTGGAAAAAAATGAAAAAACAGGTACTTATTGACCCAAGTATATTGGTAACTGTTAAAATTTTAAAAGATGTGAAAGACACTCAGGAGAAGGAGAGGATACTTTCAATTTCTCTCAATACCAACCTCACATTAGCTGACCCCTGAGCTGAGCCTGGCTCAGCGATAAAGAATCTGCCTGCCAATGTGGGTGACACAGGAGACGCAGGTTCTATCCGGGGTTGGTAAGTTCCCCTGGAGAAGGGAATGGCTAACCACTGCAGTATTCTTGACTGGACAATCCCAATGACAGAGGAGCCTGGCGGGCTGTAGTCCATGGGGTCGCAAAGAGTCGGATACGACTGAGCACACAGCACAGAGCTTAGTCTGAGAAAGAGTAGGGGAAGAACAAGCACAGAAAGACTCAGGGCTCTCAGAGGAAAGCAGCTATGCCTCCTAAGTGTGGTAGCCAGCCAAGGCAACGGCCAACTGTACTGGTTCCCTGTCAGAAAAGGAGCTTTGAGCCTCCCTGAGTTATAGGCTAGGAGGGGAGAGGAATGGGTGGGTTCTTGCGATGGCTTTCCAGTACTGTATTGCACAGTTTTCCCTTCCCTTATCTAGCTGTAGTCACACAGTCTTCTACAGAGCCTGACTCTTACTAGAGTCTTTGTTCTTTCTTTGGGGGGTTGGATAAAATAAGTACCTCCACTCCTAGCTATCACTCTAATATATCATCTTGTTTTTATTTCTTCCAAGCAGCTAAAACCCTCGATATTGTGTTCATTTATTTTTTAATCTTATTTGTGTGCATCTATCTTTGCTAGAATATAAGCATCTAGAGGGCAGGACATCTTTGTTCCTCACTATATCCCTAATTTCTGTTAAAACACTGTCTGGTAAAGTAGTCACTCAAAATTTTGTCAATGATGGGGTGAAGAAGAAGACTGCCCATTTACAGACTATCATCTGGAGGAGAGGACTAAATTAAAATGTGTCAGGAATTCCTCAGTGGTCTAGCAGTTAAGACCTTGCCTTCCAATGCAGGGGGTGTGGGTTCCATCCCCGGTCAGGAAGCTAAGATCCCACATGGCTGGTGGCCAAAAAAACAAAACATATAACAGAAGCAATATGGTAACAAATTCAGTAAAAACTTTAAAAACGGTCATTAAAAAAAATCTTTAAAGTAACCTTTAACTAAAGAAAATATGATAGGTAAAACAATATAAATCTTTTAAGAAACTCTTTTTTTGGTCATCTGGAGAGGTAGAAGCTTACAAACTGTCAGAAATTCATGGGAAATTAAAAAACAGACAATACAGTTATTTTTCTAAACACAAACAAATAATAGTTATATAAGTCCTATTGAACCAAATTCAATTCAGTTCAGTTCAGTCGCTCAGTCGTGTGCGACTCTTTGTGACCCCATGAATCGCAGCACGCCAGGCCTTCCTATTACCAACTTCTGGAGTGCACTCAAACTCATGTCCATCGAGTCGGTGATGCCATCCAGCCATCTCATCCTCTGTCATCCCCTTCTCCTCCTGCCCCCAACCCCTCCCAGCATCAGAGGCTTTTCCAATCAGTCAACTCTTCGCATAGGTGGCCAAAGTATTGGACTTTCAGCTTTAGCATCAGTCCTTCCAATGAACACCCAGGACTGATCTTTAGAATGGACGGTTGGATCTCCTTGCAGTCCCAGGGACTCTCAAGAGTCTTCTCCAACACCACAGTTCAAAAGCATCAATTCTTCGGCGCTCAGCTTTCTTCACAGTCCAACTCTCACATCCATACATGACCACTGGAAACACCATAGCCTTGACTAGATGGACCTTTGTTGGTAAAGTAATGTCTCTGCTTTTGAATATGCTATCTAGGTTGGTCATAACTTTCCTTCCAAGGAGTAAGCATCTTTTAATTTCATGGCTGCAGTCACCATCTGCAGCCCCCAAAAATAAAGTCTGACACTGTTTCCACTGTTTCCCCAGCTATTTCCCATGAAGTGATGGGACCAGATGCCATGATCTTAGTTTTCTGAATGCTGAGTTTTAAGCCAACTTTTTCACTTTCCTCTTTCACTTTCATCAAGAGGCTTTTTAGTTCCTCTTCACTTTCTGCCATAAGGGTGGTGTCATCTGCATATCTGAGGTTATTGATATTTCTCCTGGCAATCTTGATTCCAGCTTGTGCTTCCTCCAGCCCAGCGTTTCTCATGATGTGCTCTGCATATAATTTAAATAAGCAGGGTGACAATATACAGCCTTGATGTACTCCTTTTCCTATTTGGAACCAGTCTGCTGTTTCATGTCCAGTTCTAACTGTTGCTTCCTGACCTGCATACAGGTTTCTCAAGAGGCAGATCAGGTGCTCTGATATTCCCTTCTCTTTCAGAATTTTCCACATGTTATTGTAATCCACACAGTCAAAGGCTTTGGCATAGTCAATAAGAACCAAATTAGCACTGAATAAACATTGAGAAATCAATCACTTTTAGAGGAAAAATTTATTGTGTATTACAATAACTTATTTAAGTATTATTTATGGATGTCCACTGTACAAGCAGTGCTTTCAGAATGGAAAATATTCTGCTGAATAAGAAAGTTATGATTCTGGCACTAACGGAGTTGACAATCTAATAAAAGAGAAAGGCAATAAACAAGTAAACAAATATATAAACAAAATAATTACAGCATGTGATAAAAATAAACAGGGTATTTTGATAAAGAGTAAAAGAAGAAGAGGGGCCTACTTCAGAAGAATGGTCTAAGACTGCCTCTTTGAAGATCTGATATAGTCAAGAGAAAACTTGGGAGATGATTTCAGACATAAAGAATAGAAGTGCAAAAAGCCTTAGTGCAGTCTAAGTACTATAGCGTGCCAGGAAAAATCATTTGAGATAAGGCTGAAAAGGCAAATAGTGGCAAGACCATATAAGTTCTCATATCTGAGCAAACAGTTTGGATTTTATTCTAAGTGCAATGAAAATCACTAAACGGTTAAGTGATATGATCTAATTTAAGTTTAATAATGTCACTCTGGCTACTGTGCACAAAATGGATTCTAAGGGGACTAAAACAGAATCAGGAGACCAGTTAGGGAACTACTATAGCAGTTCAGATGAAAAGTGAAGGTAGAAAGGACGACTGAGGGAGGCAGGAGCAGAGAAGGAGAGAAGTAAACGGATTTGGGTTGTATTTTTGGAGGTAAATTGACAGAACTCCCAGATTGTTTGGATGTGATGAATTGAAAATGTTGCTACATTTATGCTTGCATGGGTGGAGGTAATGTTTACTGATATAAGGAAGACTTAAAGGAAACCCAGGGAGCTAAGTCCCTGCAGCCCAGGGAAGAAGTGTCTCACTAAGAAGGGAGTGGTTAATTGTGTCAAGTGGTGCTGAGGAATTCAGGTAAGATGAGGAGAGAAAAGCATCAAGTAAGAGGAGGAGAGAAAAGGATTTGGCAAGATGGTGACTCTTAATGTCCATGTCAGAGCAGTTCCATCAGAGTAGAAGGGGAGAAAGTTACACTGCAGAGGGCTGGAGAGTGAAGGGAAGGTGAGGAAGTATGTACAGACAACTCTTAAATTTTGTTTTTCTCATATGAAGATCAGGGATATGGGGCTACAACTGAAGGGGGACAGGGACAGGAAGAGTGGTTAATGGAGAAGTTGTTTTGTATTTTAAGATGGGCGTTATCCAAGCATGTTTGTTGAGAAGAGCAATCCAGACAGGCAGAGACTGAGGAACAGGAGGACTGGAGTCTTGGAGTCAGCATCACTCTATACAATTAAACATATATATGGGGCTTCCCTCATAGCTAAGTTGGTAAAGAATCCGCCTGCAATGCAGGAGACTCCGGTTTGATTCCTAGTCAGGAAGATCCCCTGGAGAAGGGATAGGCTACCCATTCCAGTATTCTGGCCTGGAGAATTCCATGGACTGTATAGTCCATGGGGTCACAAAGAGTCAAACATGACTGAGTGACTTTCACACATACAAACACACATAAGTCAAAGGACAGGTTTTCTACATCTTTTTCATACTTATGGCTTTTTCAGACGTATTTTCATACTTATGGCTATACAGACGACGGAATGTATAGCATACTGCAAAGAAGACCGCACAAACTGGGTTTTAAAGAAGAAAAAAAAATTTATTACAATATTTGCATAATTTCTTTCATTAAAAAAAACTTACCTCTCGTTTATCTAAAGCAGCATATTCAGCTTCTATTTCTTCAGCTTCAGGATCTCGTGAGAATACCATTTGAGATTCTAGATTTAGGGCCAAATCTTTGTGGTGCTGCTTTTCAGCACAATCACAAGGAGTATCTTTATTCTCATTCTCAGCAAACAGGTCTCCTCCATGTTTTACTAAAAGCTAAAAAAGATTTTTTCAAAAAATTGCACCTATAGATTTAAATGACAAGTTATTCCATGCTACATATTAAAACTTTTTAATATAATAAAAGAAGCATGACAAAAAATCAATAATATGTAATAATATGAAGTGACAGTAAAAGTTAGATACCAGTGGCTTCTGATTTTAAGATAAGCAAATTACTGTTAATCTGTGTTAAGATGACTTCCTTTGGTTAAAAACAACAAACCTGTTTCTTAAATTTTATAAAGAAATTCTTAAACATTCTGTCCAATCCAAAGTTTTACTTAAAAATGAGTAATTTTATAGCTATTCAATGCTTTAAATTTTATACATTTCTACAAATCTTTCTCAAACAAGAAGGACATAACCACTAACACCTGCTATCCTGGCAAGGCAGACAAAAATTTTCATTTGTGTCATTCATTATCCAGTTAAACACTGAAATGAAATTAGGTTTAGCAAATCACTGAAGCAAAACTGTTTCCAATATTACTCAAAATAAGCAATGGGAATAGCTACTCACAGCCAAGGTAAGAAGATACTCCATCAAATCTCTTGATATTTAAAGGAAGGATTTCACCCAAAGAAATCCCACTTGTAAAAACGCATAAAAGAGTAACTGTGTTTACTACCGAGGGTTCTGCGGATTTTGTAGAAGCTTAATACACTGCTACTAAGGGCTGTAGGTTCAAGGTTCCCCATTACATGTGCAGACGCTGGGAAGGACATGAATACCACGAGGGCCATAATCCAGGACACCCCTGAAGGACAGCCTAACAATTAGTCACAGAGTGAATTCTTTTACAGAATTCACTCACCACCACATAACACAGTAACAGACACCACCTATTGTTTTCTGAGTGCCAAGCACTATGCTGAGACCTCTAACACATATTCTTATTTAATGTTAACAACCCCAAGTAGTAGGGACACTGTGATGTTTCAGAAGAGTTAAATAACTTGACCAAAATTACCGACTAATAAGGAGCAGAACTGGGTTTCAGACACAAGTTTGACTGAGTTCTTAATGACACTGTATTGACACAAAGAACAGGTTGACCACAAACATTAAAGAAGTCACACGTATCCTGGGCCTACTGTAAAGTTCTGGCCAGATCTCTTTTATGATCTAAACGTGAATACTTTTTAGCGATTTTCATTGTTTAAGGGAGTTAATCAAAATGGCAGTTTCTTTTCATTTTCTTCCAAATTTTATCTCCTCTCCTTCCAACAAACACAGATCTTCCTGTAAAATTCCTTTATTGCTTCTGCAGTTCTCATGGTTTCTCTACAGTCATCCCAAGAGGCCCTGACAAAATAAGGGACCTACGCCAATGCCAGGCCTGGAAGCCACTGACAAGCCCAGTGGACATGACTCTGGCTTCCTGCTTTAGGCCAAAGGTATTCCTCAGACCTAAGATGGTTTACAACATTTTTTAAGTTGTAAAAACAAGCAAACAAATCAAGAAGAATATGAAACACAGACTTGTGGTCACAAAGGTTAAAATAGTTACACATTACATCTGGCCCTTTAAAGAAAAAAAAAATATGTGAAGCATAAAGTCTCAGCAGTCACTGTTATCATCTGAAACCCTTCAGTCTAAGTGTGGTCTGGGGACCAGTGGTATCACTGGGGGTTTGTTAGAAATGCTGAATCTCAGTGTTACCACCCAAGCCCCTCCCACTCCAGACCTCTATATCAGAATCAGATTTTAATCTCAAGGAGATTCTTATGCACATGAAAGTCTGACAAGCAATGACCCTACACTCTGGCCTAAGTGGTATGGAGACTGGTATATTTATATTACCTACTCTATTTAATACTGGGAAGTAATAAGCCCACAGACTTACCATACCAACTGCAGGATCTATTACTGTTTTCAGCCTTTCAGCTTCACAGGTTATCCAACACAAAACAATTTGCTTCTGACTGCTACAGAACTTGCCTGGAGAATCCCATGGATGGAGGAGCCTGGTGGGCTGCAGTCCATGGGGTCACTAAGAGTCGGACATGACTGAGCGACTTCACTTTCATTTTTCACTTTCATGCACTGGAGAAGGAAATGGTAACCCACTCCAGTGTTCTTGCCTGGAGAATCCCAGGGATGGGGGAGCCTGGTGGGCTGCCGTCTATGGGGTCACACAGCATTGGACACAACTGAAGTGACTTAGCAGCAGCAGCTACAGAACTAAGAGCTGACTTTGTTCTCTGCTTCTTTATTCAGAGTGGTAGGAAATGATTTCTAAAAAGCACACTGGGATAGCTTTCAAAGCCATGATTTGACTTACATCCAAAATAGATACTACCACAGAAGACATTCCAAATATTAGCAAACAAGATAAATCATATTTAACTTAATTATCCCAGTCTTTAGCAAAAGTAAAGACAACAAAATTTAAGAGGCTGTGCCGTTCCAAAATATTGGTGAGAGGAACCTTCCAGTCTGCATTCCATGGGCTTTAAAAAAAAAAAAAAAAAAAAAGAGTGTATGGAGAGGGAATGTGCGAGAAGTCATTGTTGAGAGTCACTTTTGACAATTTTCAGAACTTGAGATTTCTTACATTGACTGGTGATCTGTCTTCAAAAGCAGTCCCAAAATGAGTCTGCTGGGAGTGAGGTGAGGGGTCCCCAAAATCTGTTATCTCATTGCTGGAGAGATACCCGTGATGGGTGATGGGAGGGAAGGCTCATATTTGCAGCACATGTCCATTTGTCTTGGCAAGGAAATCAATGTATATGCTACTTTGGGCAGAGAAGCCAGCTAGCTAACAGCAGTACTGCCTGACACTGGAGGAGGAATTTTTAAAAAAGTGTTTCAGCATACTGACCTTTGGGGCCTAAGGTAGAAACACCAGTAAACACAAGATGTCAAGACATGTTAAACTTCTGCTACATAAGTTAGTCACTCAGTCGTATCAGACCTTTGCAACCCCATGGTCTGTAGCCCACCAGGCTCCTTCTGTCCATGGAATTTTCCAGGCAAGAATACTGGAGTGAGTGGGTTTCCATTCTCTTCTCCAGGGGATCTTCTCAACACAAGAGATCAAACCTGGGTCTCCCACATTGCAGGTGGACTCCTTAACGTCTGAGCCACCATTTCCTGCATAAAGTCAGATGTTTTGCTTTTGCATAATAGGGAGTTACACTTGGTTGGGAAGAGGCAGTTTTTAAATGCTTCAACCAAAGCATCCAAGTATCATTTTCTTCACTCTCAAGCAAGGAGAACTGAATATTTTATTCATATATATATATATATATATATATATATTTAGCCTATTTCACATACTTGGTGGTATATACAATTTTCTACCTTAAAAGAAACATCCAATTATCACCGTCTCAGGACATCTGTTTATTGATGTTGTCTTCCTTTCTATTCATAATCCCGCAGGAAGAGGGGAAGGACAGCCCCCAGTTGATGACAAATCCCTTTCCACCCCTTTGATCCTTCATCTAAATGCCTGGTGACTCTGCATAAGTCATTTAACTTCTGTAAGCCTCAGTTTACACAGGTCCATTTGTAAAATGAGGCTTACATTATTTTGAGAAAAAGTGTAAAAAGAAAGATAATAAGTCTGTTCTAGTTGTAAAATTCCCATTTCCTAATCTGTTTCCTCTATGACCCTGAGCACTCCATTACTCCCACCCCCTTTAGTCTCTGACTCTACTGGCTCCTGGCAGAGGAGTCCCCTATCTTAATTCTGTTAGTCCTCTAATGACTTCCTTAATACTTTCTCAGCCACATTTCTGAAATTAGTGACTGACACTCATTGTCTCTACATTTCCTCAGCAAATTACTCAATTTCTCCCAGCAATCTAACTTCTACTCTGCCCACTTCACTCTAATATTATTCCTGAAAGTCATTAATACCTCTCAAAGCCAGCCGCCTTTCTCAGTATTCTAATTCCTTGCCCTTTCTGAAGCATGGCAAATGACTGACTGCCTCCTCTCCTTGAAATTCTTCTCTTGGCATCCTCGATGCTGGATTATTTTGGTTCTCTTCTCTGCTTTTTTGTTTTTTTGTTGTAGGCCACTTCTTGTTCTCATTCCCTTTAAACACAGACATTTTCCAAGTTGATGCTGTGACTTTAATTCTGTAATTTTATCTATAATCTAAAGTCCTGTCCTTGGATTTGTCATCTATACCTTATCTTGCTTTTAGTTATCAACTCTATGGAGATAACATTTGATTCTAAATCTATATTCATTACCCCCAGTTAGTTCTAATTTTTAACAGCCTGAATACCATTTCATGTGGATAATCTAAGACCTCAATCTTCTTCTAAATGACAATTCAAGATATTCGCCTTTCCTTCTAACCAATTCCTTCACCTCATCTCACTTTTAACTTTTTTTCTTTATACTGTTGAAGTACACTTCACATACAACACCTGAACTCACTTTTTCGATGTTTGTCAATTGCTAGCAGGCTTCAAAGTGAACCAGGTTCAAAATCATGCTCAGTTTACTTAAAAATAAAGTTAATTTGTTCTACTCTAATTATAGATATGATAGCAGATTGTTATACAAAATGCAGAAAAATCAAAGTGAGAAAATTATATTATCCAAAGATAGCTCACCATTGTTAATATTAACATTTTAAAGTCTTCATCATCTTTAACCTTTCTCTTACTTTCTTCTATAAACTGACCAAGTCACCAAAATGCATTTGTCTCATGCTTTCCATTTCTAATACCACCGCACATACCCAGGCTCTTTATCAGTTCACAGCAGAATCAGTGCAATAATATTCTAACTCCTATCACTATCTTCTAATATTTTGGTTTTCAACCTTGGCTGTACACTGTAATCATCTGGAGAAGTTTTATTACAGGGGCTCCATGCTCAGAAATCCAATTTTATTGGTTTGAGATATGGTCTACAGAATGGGATTTTGTGTGCAGACATGGTTAAAACCACTGTTCCAACACAAAGGTTTCCAAATTGTTTAAGAATCACTTGGGTAGTCTGATAGTTATACTAGGGTGATCTGGAATGGAGACTAAGTATATGCACATTTTACAGATTATTCCATTGTAGGTCCCACAGATTACTGCTCTAAGCTAAGGCTTCTCAAACTTTAATGTGAATATGGATGACTTCAGCGTTCCTGTTAAACTACGGATTCAGACTCAGGTGATGAGATGAGGCCTGAGATGCTGCATTCCCAACAATACCCAAACTGATGCCAAAGCCAGTCTGAGGAATAGTGTCTCGGTAGCAAGACTTTAAGAACCACTCCTTTATCAGTACCCTCTTTCAAATAAAATCTATTCTACATTACAACCATTAGGTTAATCTTACTATATTTGCTTTCTTTTTTTTTTTAATATTTGCTTTCAAAATAGCACTAACCAAAAAAATTAAATGGCTAAATTTTCTATAAATAAATTTCAAATTAGCACTTAGGATTTTCTACTTACTATGGCTTCTATCTTCATTTTAAATCATCTGTCTTATCAAGCCTCTCCAAAATACTTCAATTTGCATATGTTTGAGACGTAGAACAGTCCTTCTCAAACTGCAACATGCAAACGAATAACCAGTGAAACTTGCTTTACGCATTCCTGGAGTCTACCCCAGAGATTCCTATTCGGTATCTGGAGGTCTGGCAAGTACAAGAATTTGTATTTACAACAAGAGTTACTGATGCTACAGGTCTGAGGACCACATTTTGAGCAGCCTCCTCCAAATACTTAAACTGAAGTCTTATCCACTCAAATATTACTACTATCCAAAATATTTTCTGGGCTTAGGAAAATTAAAATGATCTTTCCTTCCCTTCAGTGCCTGTAACAATATTTTGGATGCAATAATGAAATCATAACTATCTTGATTAAAAATTAGAAAACAGAGGCCCAGACAGGCACAGTTACTTCCAGTTGCTAAGGTGGGGCCACAATTTCCTTATTCTTTTCTATAGTTTTAAAACCCCAGGTGCTAAAAACACAATTGCAATTAAGTAAAACTTTTCAGTATAACTTGTGAATGATTTGTATGGCTTTTCAATGAAGTGTGAAATGCTCTGACAGCTGCTGAGTGTCATATAGGCCCTGTGGCTACAAAGGGGAAGTGGGACTTACCAGCTTTGGTTTTCTAGTGACCTTTATTTGATCTGACAATAAGCAGCAACACTTAAAGCTTTGAATAAGCAAGTAGGACAAAGGTGTATAGGAAATATCTAATGATAATACTCATTTTAAAAAATGCTTTTCACAAAGAATTGAAGCACTATTAAACACAACAGCCACCTCTGTCACATCAACCATTTCTTGAATCACTATGACAGGTGAAGCAGCAATATAAATGAGGCCTAATGACTGGGCTTGCTCTAGGGAAGTCGGCCAAGAGGAGAAAAATCACAAATTAGGCCTTGCTAACAGACCTATCCCATGGATGGAGGAGCCTGGTGGGCTGCAGTCCATGGGGTCACTAAGAGTCGGACACAACTGAGTGACTTCACTTTCACTTTTCACTTTTATGCACTGGAGAAGGAAATGGCAACCCACTCCAGTGTTCTTGCCTGAGACTCCTAGGGACGGGGGAGCCTGGTGGGCTGCCGTCTATGGGGTCGCACAGAGTCGGACACAACTGAAGTGACTTAGCAGCAGCAACAGACCTATGCTGGCCAAGAAGCAGTAGTTAGAACCTTGTATGAAACAACTGACTGGGTCAGGATTGAGAAAGGAGTATGACAAGGCTGTTTATTGTCACCTTGTTTATTTAACTTACACACAGAGCACATTATGAGAAATGTCAGGCTGGATGAGTTTTAAGCTGGAATCAAAACTGCCGGGAGAAATAACAACCTCAGATATGAGGATGATACCGCTCTAATGGCAGAAAGAGAAGAGGAACTAAGGAACCTCTTGATGAGGGTGAAGGAGGAGAGTGAAAAACCAGTTTAAAACTCAGTATTAAAAAAACTAAGATCATGGCATCCGGCCCCATTACTTCATGGCAAATAGAAAGGGAAAAGGTGGAAGCAGTGATAGATTTCCTCTTCCTGGGCTCTAAAATCACTGCAGCCATGAAATCAGAAGACAACTGCTTCTTTGCAGGAAAGCTATGACAAACCCAGACAGTGTGTTAAAAAGCAAAGACCTCACTTTGCCGACAAAGGTCCATAGAGTCAAGACTATGGTCTGTCCAGCAGCCACGTACAGTTGTGAGAGCTGGATCATAAAGGCAGAGTGCCAAAGAATTGAGGCTTTCAAACTGTGGTGCTGGAGAAGACTCTTGAGAGCTCCCTGGACAGCAAGGAGATCAACCCTGAATATTCCTTGCTGTCCAGGGAACTCTCAAGAGTCTTCTCCAGCGGTGTGCGGACTGATGCTGAAGCTCCAATACTTTGGCCACCTGATGCAAAGAGCCAAGTCACTGGAAAAGACCCTGATGCTGGGAAAGACTGAAGGCAGGAGGAGAAGAGGGTGACAGAGGATGAGATGGACATGGCAAGTACTGAGCCTGCGTGCCCCACCTACTGAAGCCTGTGTGCCCCAGAGCCCACACCGCAACTGCTGAGCCTGCGTGCCCCACCTACTGAACATGCATCTACAGCCTGCGCTCCCCTCAAGAAGCCCATGCACCATAATGAAGAGTAACCCTGGCTCATCTCAACCACAGAAATAACTCACGTGGCAATGAAGCCCTAGCAAAGCCAAAACAAATGAAATTATAAAAAATTTTTTTAATTAAATATACACTATCTGGGTTTTCACAGAAAAATGTTTGCTTACCCTTGGAATGATTCTTTGAAATATGAAAAAATTAGAATTAAAGGGACTTTAATTTGCATTAATAAATGTTCAACATATAAGCATTTCTAATTTTCAAATAACTGCAGTCTACTCTTCTTTGTGTTACTTTTATCTCATAAATAATCTGAATGATTAATTTGTCAAACTTCAAATTTTCCTACTTAAGGAAAAGTAGGATTTGATATAAGCATCTGTTGTTAGAAGCTGCCCCGTAGAGATAAAAAGAAGGGGCTGGCCAAAATAGGCAAGGAACAGCTGTATTCTGCAAATTAGTGGCATGAGTTTGACACAACAAAACAAAACAAAACAAAAACATTGCCAAGATAAATCCAGGTATCAAGAGTAGATATGGTGGTAACGGAAGCATCGTTAATAGGAACAAGGCAGTCCAGAAGAGGAGCTGTGGATAGAGAAGCTTGAGTATAGTTTTGGAAACACTGACTTTGAGAGACTGTTGGAATGTTCATATCAGGAAATCAGCGAGGCAGTAATATAGCATGAGAAACTTCAGGGTGAGCTCTCCATTTATATGTGTGTGCGTGTGTGTATATGTGTGTGTGTGTGTGTGTGTGTATATATATATCAGTGTATCTATATCTATAGCTTATATAGCCACTCATGCCTTCACACATGCAAGTTTCTAAAAGAACTCTGTGATTAAGAGGTTTTTATGTTATGTTCTGTGTATGTACATGTGTGTGCCCCTTTAGCTTACTACAGAACATCATTATCACAGAGAGAAGGGGAAGTTGTAAACATTTCATTTAAATGGTTCAAAATAATGAGCCACAAGAATCTGTGTGTTTAAATGCACATACAAAATTGCCCAATGTCAACTTTATCAACTCTGTCCTTAAATAAACACAGAAAAAAAATCTTCAATAACTAGAAAAGACATATTTCCATAGACATTTATAAATAAATCCTTAAGAGTTAAAAAAAAATAGTTTGGCCTTAACCGTGGAATAAAATAATCAATTTAACCTTAAAGGCCAGACATTAAAAATGGGATCTATTTTGCTACAATCACAGATTAACAGAAAAATTAGTGCTAAAGGGTTCTTTTGAGGTAACTGTGAAAGTTACCTCTTGGACGGCTGGATAGTTTCCTCTTCTTTGATAATCTCAAAGAAGCTGAGTGACTGGAGGTCTACAGATAACCACTGTGAGGATCAGGGCTAGACACCAGTGCTCTTTACACCATACTACGATAGCTTAATGAAAAAGGTAATAAACATCTGGTAACACTCTTTCACTCAACCCAAGCCCTTTATATCATGCTTGGCATCAATGAGCACTATGAATACTAGAAGACCTTACACAAAGACACTTAAGGACTAATACTCTTAAAGGACAGTTACAGAGTAGGTTATGTATGTCAGTGTGTTTGTTTTATGTACTAGAACTAGAAAACACAATAAGGCCTCTGGGAATTAGTTAATGTACACTTTCTTGTGAAACTCTTTGTGTTTAGTTAACAGTTAACATTATCAAAAGTCATTCAAGACCTGAGGCTGGGTAAATATACAGTCAAGTATATAAAACAGATTTAAAATAGCTTTATATGGGTAAAATGACATGCTAAAATCTGTTGATGACAACTAGAATAAATGCAATGAAGGTATTTACAGGGTTCTATTTACAGATTTTACATTAAGTCAAAGAGCTCTTCTGAATACAGAAAAATGAAAATAGTTATTACATGGTGTGGCTTGTGTAACATCATATACTGAAAGATCAAACAGTAAAACATACACATTCACACCAAGCAAATCATCAGAATTGTCAGTCAGAATAAATCTGGCATTAATTTTCTTCACTGAATAAAAAGTAATATACAAACACATAAATGTGTTGGCAAAAATACCACATTCACCTTTTGAAAACAATTTAATAAGCCCATCACTGTAAACTTACTTCAAAATCAACAACTACTAAAGCAATGCTTATAGAGAATTTTTGGAAGCAAGATATAAAGCAGCAATTTAAAAGCAATATTATTACTATCAAGAATAAGCTATTTTCTACTCTAGCTCACTTGAAAATTATTAATACGATGCTGATGCAGTCCTGTCAACAACAAGTCACTACAGCAGTGATTCGTTCATAAGAGGTGGGCATAGAACAATATATAAAAAAACTTGATTAAAAGCCTCAGTAATTCTGTCAATAGCCTCATTCCATGCTAAATCCTAGGACATCCTTCTACCACACTGAGAATCAATGTTAGAAAGTAAAGCTTAAGATTAGTTTTAAGTTAATGACCATCACTGGACTTCCCTCATAGCTCAGTTGGTAAAGAATCTGCCTGCAATGCAGGAGACCCTGGTTCGATTCCTGGGTTTGGAAGATCCCCTGGAGAAGGAAATGGCAACCCACTCCAGTGTTCTTGCCTGGAGAATCTCATGGGCAGAGGAACCTGGCGGGCTACAACCCTTGGGGCCGCAAGAGTTGGACATGACTTAGTGACTAAACCAACCAACTAAATGACTGTCACTAGCTAAGCAGTGGGCAAAGGTGACACAATTCCAAGAGCTGAAATGACTAATATTCTAAAAGATCAGTAAGTATCACAAACAAGAGCAAAAAACACAAGATCAGATCAGAAGGCTTCCAGAAGTTGAGAACAACTGACATTTCAGATACGCTAAAGAAGTCATATAAATGGCCATAACCTTTTAACATGAGTAAGAAAATGCAGAACCTTCATGTTTTTTGTATATTTATCAATTTAGAAGTATAAGTTTACACACATGAATAATATTAAGGAAATACTAAATTTTAAGATGCATATTTTAATCTTATTAACATATATTTAATCTGGAAAACTACTTTTCTAATCAAGACCTACATATCTGGTAAATGGATACTCTGATTCAATTTATAATGCTACACTGAAACTTAAATACATTTATGCAAAAGAACGTCTAAGAGTTACGTATGGATTGACATGTATATAGCTGAGAGAATACAGCTGTATAGCAGCAAGGACAGTATAAAGAATAATGATTTCTTAGCTTAGTTAAGATCCTATACTATACGGTTGACTTTATCTAAGCCTGTTGTTAGAGAGAGATATATATATATACACACACACACACACATATATATATATATGAAAAACATAGATGGAAAAATTCAAATACAAAGTACTCAGGTACTTTAGTGCAAATTACACAGAAAAAACCCAGCACATTTTAATATATAAAATTTTTTAAAGCCCCAATAAATATATTCATTAATATTTATCCCTGCTGCTTATTTAGTCAGTAAGTCGTGTCCAACTCTGCAACCCCAGACTACAGCCTCTTTTGTCCATGGGATTTCCCAGGCAAGAATACCAGAGTGGGTTGCCCTTTTCTTCTCCAGGAGGATCTTCCTGCCCAGGGATCAAACCCAGGTCTCCTTCATTGCAGGTGGATTCTTTTACTGTTCAGCCACCTGTGAAGCTCATAGCTTAGGGAACTGATCACTTCTAGATAATATAGGTAAAGGTCCCACTTGTCAAGATTTGCCATATGTATACATTCTATAAATTGGTGTCTAAAATCAGCGACAAGTGAAACTTTTGATACCAAAAGTATTACTCTCAATAAGATAGTGTTTGTATGATGACTGCTATGTTCAGGGATGTCAGTCAATTTTAAATTGCTTCTGATTTCATTTCATTTCCAAAGATGAATGTTTGTGGGTTTGTTTTCCCTAAAACAAGGGCTCCCAATTCTTTTAGAACCACAAGAGACAGAAATGACTAGTCAAATTAACTAAGTAAAACAAATATTGATTATCACACATTACCAAGACACAGATTTCACCATGCAGATTGCTAAAACAAACAAACGGGCACACCAAAGGTTTACCTCTACGCAGGTTTTCATCCCTGAGGCAGCAGCATAGTGCAGGGGTGTGTTCTTTTTGTTATCAACAGCGTCAATAGCTGCTCTCTCATATTCGCCTTGGTCAAGTTTTGCTCCTTTCCATCTTAAAATCATCTGTAGACAATCTGCTCTTCTAAAATCATCTTCCACAGGGCGTGCTAAGCGAGGATGAAGGGCTCCTTCTGAGATCATAATCTGAGGTCCCATACACAACAAATGCATAGATGTTTCATTGTGCACATTCCGTTTATTTGGATTTCCATCTCTACCAAAAAGAAAGGTCCTAAAATGGTAAAGAATGAAAATCAGGTTTTTCCTACCTGGAAATAATACACAGGAGATACATGTAAAGCTCTACTTCTAAGCTGCTAATCCAGTTTCTATTGAGGCACTGTTTCACAATAGGTTGAATGACTAATTTTTTTTTTGGTTGTGCTGGGTCTTCGTTACTGTGTGGGCTTTTCTCTAGTCGCGGAGAGTGAGGGCTCCTCTCTAATAGCGGTGCACAGGCTTCTCACTGCAGGGGCTTCTCCTGCGCGAGGGCTTCAGGAGTTGCGACACATGGGCTCAGGAGTTGCAGCTCCCACACTCCAGAGTATGGGCTCAGCAGCTGTGGCACACGGGCTTAGCTGTTCCGTGGCATGTGGGATCTTCCCAGACCAGGGATCAAATCTGTGTCTTCTGCATTAGGAGGTGGATTCTTTACCACTGAGCCACCAGAGAAGCCCCACTAATTCTTACAATTATAAAAAAACTTGATTCTAGAACAATAATACTAAAAAACCAAAGTTGACTATCATTACAGTGTTTGCTAATAAAAGAGAAAAAGGCATAAGAAGAAAAATGAAAGGTAAGGAAAAGGAAAATGACAGAGAAAAGGAAAAAGAGGAAGAAAGAAAGGAACCAAAGGGCCACATAACGGACTAGTATGTCAATTAACATAAATGTCTTAGGTACATTATTAAACATATCCCAGCAATTTATTTCAGAGAAGGCAATGGCACCCCACTCCAGTACTCTTGCCTGGAAAATCCCATGGACGGAGGAACCTGGAAGGCTGCAGTCTATGGGGTCGCTGAGGGTCGGATACAACTGAGCGGCTTCTCTTTAACTTTTCACTTTCATGCATTGGAGAAGGAAATGGCAACCCACTCCAGTGTTCTTGCCTGGAGAATGCCAGGGACGGGGGAGCCTGGTGGGCTGCCATCTGTGGGGTCACACAGAGTCGGACACGACTGCAGCGACTTAGCAGCAGGAGCAGCGATTTATTTTTTTGTTATTGCTCTGCTATATTTTATTTCTCTTGAGTACATATTTACTTAAGAAGGATGCTGACCATATAGGAGAAGCAAGCAATGCGTAAGTCTGGAAGTAAATGTTAAATCTAGGAAAAATTTATCTGAGTTTTCCCCAGCTTTTGAAAGAATAAGGCATATATTTATACAATGTAATACCTTCTTAAGGCTATAAGCTAGGTGAGTTCTGGAAGAGCACGATATAATTTCAAGGTGGTAGACCTTACCGATGATAATAGGTGAGCTGCCTTAACTTCTGCCAGATCCAGATCTGAGAGCTGTGTCTAGCATCCACTACATCTTTTGGGCTAGGCTCAGTGGATTAACATTTGAGCCAGTTCAGTGGCCATAACAGGAAATGAGTTGGATAAACCTAGTATAATTCAGTCAGCCTGTACTAAAAAACACAAGTATACTATGAAATGGGCATACAGTCCCATATCCAAAGATGAGTCAATTTACTATGGAGGGCTGGTATCACTTGCGTTCCTATGTCTAAGGGCAGAATAGCAATGGGAAGGGAGCAGAAGAGTTAAAAGCTAAATCCTAGTTATATCTGGATTGTTTTTAGGTTAGTTTTAGCTTAGAACAAGAAAAAACAAAGACAAAACCCTGACTAGGAAGGAACTAGGAAGAGCTCTTCGAGCCAAGCTAGAAAGCTCTTACGAGGAAAAAGGCCGAGTAAGATGTCTTACGGTGGTTTCCAATTTGTAGAACAACTCTGGGTATCTTCTGCTTTTATCATTTAAGATTCTAGACAGTTCAGCAATACAGCCCTTCAAAACTAGCCTATTAGGCTTCTAGGGTCCACATTCATTTGAGCCATCTTGAAAGTAAAACATGAAGTCTCTGAAGCAGGAACAAATGAAATAATAACTAGTCCCACATACCCTAACTCCTACCACTGGGGATATGCAATCTGAGCCAGATCAGACATCACATAGTACATGTACTGGGGTCTGCACTGCAGGGCAGTGTGACAGGCAGACTAGTATCTCCGCCCCAAAGAGGTCTATGTCCTAATCCCCGGGACCTGTGAATATGTTACCTTATACAGTAAAAGAGACTTCACAGATATGATTAAGTTAAGGTTCTTGACATTGGGAAAGTATCCTAGTATCCAGGTGGGCCCAATGTAATCACGAATCCTTAGAAGAGAAAGACAGGAGGGTCAGAATCAAAGACATATTGGAAGATGCTATGCTGCTGTCTTTAAAAATGGTGGAAGGGGCCACAAGCCAAGAAGTGCAGACAGCTTTTAGAAACTGGAAAAGGTAAGGTAAGGGATTCTACCCAAGAGCATGCAGAAGGGATATAACTCTGCCAACACTCTGAGTTTAATTCAGTGGAACCATTTCAGATTTCTGATCTCCAGAGTTTTAAGATAATACATTTGTGTTGTTTTTAGTCACCAAGTTTGTGATAATTTGTTATAGCAACAATAGGAATGAGCCCTAAATATAAGACTCTGGGAAGCTTGTATAGTAGATCTCCTTCCCTCTGGAGACCAGGGAAGGTGTGAGGAGAAGGGGTTGGTGGGGGGGTGGGGATGGGTGGGGGGTTGTGTGTGTGGAGGGGGAACCTATCCCTGAGTATGAACACTATTCTAGGGAAGACCTTGGGTTCTTATGCTCTGCAATGTAAAATATGTTTCTGGGCAAGAGATAAGACTATCATCTCTGAGTCTTACAATTCAGGGAATGTAGGAATGGTCTCAGGTCTCATCCACTCCTAATCCCCCAGGCAAATGTTAAGCAAGTATCTCCTGAGAAGTAAGTATCTCCAGTATCTCCTGGAGTTCTCAATCTCTACTCAGTCCAAGTTTAACTTTCAAAGCTTGTCTCTGAAGCTCAGGTCCCAAGTTCTAATAAAATTTGCTCAGAAAGCCATTTTCTCTAAAGTCCTACAGAGCCTTTATGGCCTTCTGACTCCCTCAGTACATGGGTATGCTCTTTATTGCTTACTCTATCTGGTTTCCAAGGATCTGACTTAGCCATCTAAACAAACCCAACCCTACTTAGAAGCCTCTTTACACTAAGCTCCCTCCTCCAGCTGCATTGATCATTCCCTTCTTTGTCTTCCTATCACATCCTAATTATATAATTCATTACATCGTAACACAGTTACTTTCTTACATATCTGTTCCTTTCTCCCACTTGGTTTATAGCCTTTTAAGGCAAGATCTATATCCTGTTCTTTCTTGAATCCCCAATATAGTGTCAAACACACAGGAGACTTGCTATAATTTTGATAGATGAACTACTTTGTGTATTACTTTTATGATGAAGATTAGTAATGTGGCATTGGGAATACATTAAGACAGAATTCTAGATCTCTCAAGCCAGTAGCACAGCAGACTGGTCAAGAACCCAGTACCTACTGACCAGTACAGACTGCCTGGCTGTAGTCCCAGTTCTGTCACTTTCTAGGTGTGTGATCTTGCACAAAATAGCTAATATATAAAATATACCATGTATGTAACCAATATAAACACATAGCTAATATACATATTATATACATAAAACCAACTAATATATGGCTCCTATTCTTTGACCAAATAAACCTACTCCTGAAATTTATCACTTAAATGTCTGGTTATAGGAAAACTGGGAAATATAAATCATAGTATTTCTGTACAATAGAAAATTATAAAGTCATTAACAAGTCTATATAAGAATATTTATAGTGAAAATCAGAAGGGACATGGAATGATTCTAACAGTTGTTTAAGGGAGGCAGGAATGTGAGTAGTTTATTTATATAACCATAATGTTGCTTCATAATTTAAAAAAAAAGGAAAAATATATTTTTCCTAAGTCAACAACTGATGATAAAATTTTCAATGATATTTCCCTGTATTTATAATGGCTGAATTACAGTGAATAACCAAAATTTTAAACACTACTCTAAAAATGTGTTCAAGATTAAAATCTCTTCCAAGAGCCATTATTAACAAAAAAAGAGATTTCATTTTCTTAAAAATTTAACTTAGAAGTAAATTATTAAAATTAATTCCGATTACATATGATTCTGTACAGCAACATAGATTCAGCTTTTCCTATCCCTATTTCCAATATATCACGTATTTTCTCTTATAGTTTGTTCAGGAGACCTCAGGTTCTCATCACCATGGAATTTAACACAAGGTGGAAGGATGTCAGCTGATATGGAGACCGACTCTCTCATTAAACAATCCTACATCCTCCCCAATAGAGACATGAGATAATGTGATAATTTAGCAAACATTCTTATACCCAATCTGCCAGACTCTGATTCAGCAAACCAAAGCAAGTTTATTATTCTGAAGTTAAAATATTAAAAGAGCTTAATTATTTATTCAGGAAAAATTCTCAAATTTATTAGATACAGTACTATACCTGCATAAACATTCTGTACTAAAACTGTCAAGTTGGATATTCTAATTTTATTGATTTACATTACTACTTTTATATTATATACTTAAATTCAAAAGTAGTCTTCTTTAAGTTACATGAATGAGTAAATGGAATTACAAATTTGTAATTGACATGTAAGTTTTAGATAGGCCCCTCTTATAACTATGCCAGTAATTATGAAGTGTATTTTACTACTTACATACAAGGTTAATTCTTGGACCAGGATAGGAGATAACTGGCAGGAAGGAAGGGTAAAGAAAACATTAACCTGGAAAAAAAATTCCTTTCATTTGACCTTAATAACCCATCGAAAGTGATTTGTTTGTCTAGATTCTTTCAGTGTTCATTGTGAAACAGTCAAACTATAACTGCAACCTATAAATCTACATTTACTCTCCACTTCAATATAACCCTATTCTGATCACTGTACTAAAACGGCACTCGTTCACATCATCAGGAATTTCCTAAGAGTTAAGTTCTTATCCTCAATTCTTGTTTTAACCTTAAACTGCTAATAATTCATTTATATACTTATCTCTTTATTACCTTGGTTTCCATAACTACCCATCTTTTTAACAGGTCTCTTCATTTTTTTAAGAACAATCTCACTTTTGCCTAAGATGATGGCTCTACTTTCCTACCTCCTTCAGATCAGTTCAGTCGCTCAGTCGTGTCCGACTCTTTGCGACCCCATGAATCGCAGCACGCCAGGCCTCCCTGTCCATCACCAACTCCTGGAGTCCACTCAGACTCACGTCCATCGAGTCAGTGATGCCATCCAGCCATCTCATCCTCTGTTGTCCCCTTCTCCTCTTGCCCCCAATCCCTCCCAGCATCAGAGTCTTTTCCAATGAGTCAACTCTTCGCCTGAGGTGGCCAAAGTACTGGAGTTTCAACTTTAGCATCATTCCTTCCAAAGAAATCCCAGGGCTGATCTCCTTCAGAATGGACTGGTTGGATCTCCTTGCAGTCCAAGGGACTCTCAAGAGTCTTCTCCAACACCACAGTTCAAAAGCATCAATTCTTTGGTGCTCAGCTTTCTTCACAGTCCAACTCGCACATCCATACATGACCACAGGAAAAACCATAGCCTTGACTAGACGAACCTTTGTTGGCAAAGTAATGTCTCTACTTTTGAATATGCTGTCGAGGCTAGTCATAACTTTCCGTCCAAGGAGTAAGCGTCTTTTAATTTCATGGCTGCAGTCACCATCTGCAGTGATTTTGGAGCCCAGAAAAATATTTCCCATGAAGTGATGGGACCGGATGCCATGATTTCCGTTTTCTGAATGTTGAGCTTTAAGCCAACTATTTCACTCTCCACTTTCACTTTCATCAAGAGGCTTTTGAGTTCCTCTTCACTTTCTGCCATAAGGGTGGTGCCATCTGCATATCTGAGGTTATTGATATTTCTCCCAGCAATCTTGATTCCAGCTTGTGTTTCTTCCAGTCCAGTGTTTCTCATGATGTACTCTGCGTATAAGTTAAATAAACAGGGTGACAATATACAGCCTTGACGTACTCCTTTTCCTATTTGGAACCAGTCTCTTGTTCCATGTTCAGTTCTAACTGTTGCTTCCTGACCTGCATACAAATTTCTCAAGAGGCAGGTCAGGTGGTCTGGTATTCCCATCTCTTTCAGAATTTTCCACAGTTTATTGTGATCCACACAGTCAAAGGCTTTGGCACAGTCAATAAAGCAAAAATAGATGTTTTTCTGGAATTCTCTTGCTTTTTCCATGATCCAGCAGATGTTGGCAATTTAATCTCTGGTTCCTCTGCCTTTTCTAAAACCAGCTTGAACATCAGGAAGTTCATGGTTCACATACTGCTGAAGCCTGGCTTGGAGAATTTTGAGCATTACTTTACTAGCGTGTGAGATGAGTGCAATTGTGAGGTAGTTTGAGCATTCTTTGTCATTGCCTTTCTTTGGGATTGGAATGAAAACTGACCTTTTCCAGTCCTGTGGCCACTGCTGAGTTTTCCAAATTTGCTGGCATATTGAGTGCAGCACTTTCACAGCATCATCTATCAGGATTTGGAATAGCTCAACTGGAATTCTATCACCTCCACTATGATGCTTTCTAAGGCCCACTTGACTTCACATTCCAGGATGTCTGGCTCTAGTTCAGTGATCACACCATCGTGATTATCTGGGCTGTGAAGATCTTTTTTGTACAGTTCTTGTGTGTGTGTCCTATCTCCTTAATGGAAGCAAACTCAGTTTCTGAGTCTGTTTTCTTCTCTGGACATCTTCCTTCCTTCCAGAGAGCAAATCCATTCTTAAAGTCACTTATCTTTCGGTGGTTTCTATGAATACACATTGTAAACTGTAAACTTTTATTGGAACCCAAATGACAGACAGTGGCAGCAGAATCATGGTTTTTCTCAAAGGGCTTCTACTATTATTTCAGTGATAATTCTTAATGCTTGATCACTCTGACTACTACCCTGACCTTGAGCCCATATTCTAAATTTTTATGGGTTTCCCTGGTGGCTCAGCTGGTAAAAGAATCTGCCTGCAATGCAGGAGACCTGGGTTTGATCCCTGTGTTGGGAAGATCCCCTGGAGAAGGGAAAGGCTACTCACTCCAGTACTCTGGCCTGGAGAATTACATGGACTGTACAGTCCATGGGGGTCCCAAAGAGTCTAAGCCCCATTTTTCTTGCACATTCCATCATTATCTCACATTCAGTTGAGCTCCCCTCAAAATAACCGTCTTCTTTGTTACAGCCTCAATTTCTTGTCATAACACTATTATTCCAGTAGTTACTAAGATATACATACACTTTCAGTTCCCTTTACATCTTACCTTTCATGCAACATTATTTTTGAGTACCTGTAATTGTATTACAGAGGTTAGGTATATTATTAAAAAAATAGATTAAGTACCTGCCCTTACAGTGTGTGCACAGCAAGGGAGGTTAGGAGAGAACTGAATTTCAATCCATTTATAAGAATTTAATAACTCCTGAAATACAAGAATCAAACAAAAACCTTCCAAACTGGAAACTGTTTTAATTTTCAAAGCTTGATATTAACATATGCTCTGACAAACACGTGCTCTAATAAAGATTTTATATTTCATTTATACCAAAAGACAGGCCCCTTTCATATTCTAGGAAGCACAAGAAGTTATCCTATAAAATCTAAGGAACAAACACTCTAATTTCCCATTTTATACATGCTTATCCAAACTAGAACATGTGGACTCCAAAGTCTAAACAGTGCTTTTGCTACATCAAATAGTAACTATTTATGAATATTTATGAATATGGATTCAGTTTCCCAGGAAAGAAGCACTGTGGTATGGTATGATGTAAACACATAGCATTTAGGTTCAGAGAGATACAGATGCAAACTAGCTCCTGAACTGTAAACCGCCCTTCTTTTACCATATTATTATGTCTAAGAAGAGGGGAAAGCTGTGCCTGCTGTTGCAGGTACCATAAAGCTAAAGGAAATGGGGATTAAATCAAGGCCTTATTGCAATTTACTTTATGGCTACTGAAGTATATTGTCCTTGGCTAGGTATACTCCTTTGCCCACCCATATACGTCATGTGTTAGGAATGTAGCCAAGCTTAGTCAGAGTCTATACCGAAGCTAGCAGGCAGGTATGCCAGGTTTCATGAGGCAGCATGAGAAAATAATGGCCATCAACTTGTTACCAGTTTAGAAAAGTTAAACACAGTGAAACATTTGAAGCTATCTAAAACATAAAGCTAAAACAGAGTTGGTATTTCACTTCATGTTGATGTGTGCTATTTATCCTTATTCTATTGAATTCATGACACAGTGTTAGTTCAGTTCAGTTGCTCAGTCGTGTCCGACTCTTTGTGACCTCGTGACTGCAGCACTCCAGGCCTCCCTGTCCATCACCAACTCCCGGAGTTTACTCAAACTCACGTCCATTGAGTCAGTGATGCCATCCAACCATCTCATCCTCTGTCGTCTCTTTCTCCTTCTGCCTTCAATCTTCCCAGCACTAGGGTCTTTTCCAATGAGTCAGTTCTTCACATTAGGAGGCCAAAGTATTGGAGTTTCAGCTTTAGCATCAGTCCTTCCAATGAATATTCAGAACTGATTTCCTTTAGGATGGACTGGTTGGATCTCCTTGCAGTCCAAGGGACTCTCAAGAGTCCTCTCCAATGCCACAGTTCAAAAGCATCAATTCTTTGGCGCTCAGCCTTCTTCACAGTCCAACTCTCACATCCATACATGACCACAGGAAAAACCATAGCCTTGACTAGACGGACCTTTGTTGGCAAAGTAATGTCTCTGCTTTTTAATATGCTGTCTAGGTTGGTCATGGAGAAGGCAATGGCAACCCACTCCAGTACTCTTGCCTGGAAAATCCAATGGACGGAGGAGCCTGGTAGGCTGCGGTCCATGGGGTCGCTGAGTGTTGAAAACGACTGAGTGACTTCATTTTCACTTTTCACTTTGATGCATTGGAGAGGGAGATGGCAACCCACTCCAGTGTTCTTGCCTGGAGAAGCCCAGGGATGGCAGAGCCTGGTGGGTTGCCATGTACGGCGTTGCACAGAGTCGGACAGACTGAAGCGACTTAGAAGCAGCAGAAGCAGCAGGTTGGTCATAACTTTTCTTCCAAGGAGTAAGTGTCTTTTAATTTCATGGCTGCAGTCACCATCTGCAGTGATTTTGGAGCCCCCAAAAATAAAGTCAGCCACTGTTTCCACTATTTCCCCATCTATTTGCCATGAAGTGATGGGACCGGATGCCATGATCTTAGTTTTCTGAATGCTGAGCTTTAAACCACATTTTTCACTCTCCTCTTTCACTTTCACCAAGAGGCTCTTTAGTGCCTCTTCACTTTCTGGCATAAGGGTGGTGTCATCTGTATACCTGAGGTTATTGATATTTCTCCCAGCAATCTTGATTCCAGCTTGTGCTTCCTCCAGCCCAGGGTTTCTCACCATGTACTCTGCATTTAAGTTAAATAAGCAGGGTGACAATATACAGCCTTGACATACTCCTTTCCCTATTTCGAACCAGTCTGTTGTTCCATGTCCAGTTCTAACTGCTGCTTCCTGACCTGCATACAGATTTCTCAAGAGGCAGATCAGGTGGTCTGGTATTCCCATCTCTTTCAGAATTTTCCACAGTTGGTGGTGATCCACATAGTCAAAGGCTTTGGCATAGTCAATAAAGCTGAAATACATGTTTTTCTGGAACTCTCTTGCTTTTTAAGTGTTAAGTGACAGAGTGTTAAGAGTTATTTAATTACAAAATTGACTAAACAATTAAAATAATAATATGATTTGTGATTTTCTCTGCCCTCAATAAATTTTGAAAAAAGATACACAGATTAAAGAAATTAGAGTTGTCTAATCTTAGGAAAGGAGAGCAAAAAGTAATTTCTGATTCTAAGACAGGATGTTAAAGGCTTTAATAACGAAATTATCAATCAGTGATCTCCAAACAATTAAGAAAAAAGAAAAAACAAACACTTTAGACTGAAATTGAAAGTATAAAGTAAAACTGTAAGTATAAAGTATATGGCCAAATCATAAAAACAGTAATTTTAAAGAGAATATATAGTCACCTTTTCTTCACGTCTTTAAACACTCATCAACAGAATGGTAAGCAGAAGCTGGAGACAAATACATCCCTTCTTAGATAAACCAATAATATTGATCAAATCAGCAATTTTTAAACTTTCTGGTAGTAGACTATTATAACTTTTACAAATTTAAAAATTACTGAAGATTGGTGTTGGGAAACTGGGATTGATATATACACACTGCTGCTGCTGCTGTTGTTAAGTCGCTTCAGTTGTGTCCGACTCTGTGCGACCCCATAGATGGCAGCTCACCAGGATCCCCCATCCCTGGGATTCTCCAGGCAAGAACACTGGAGTGGGTTGCCATTTCCTTCTCCAATGCATGAAAGTGAAAAGTGAAAGTGAAGTCACTCAGTCGTGTCCCACTCTTCACTACCGCATGGACTGCGGCCAACCAGGCTCCTCCGTCCATGGGATTTTCCAGGCAAGAGTACTGGAGTGGGTTGCCATTGCCTTCTCTGTATTATTTTACACACTACCATGTAGCCAGGCTTCAGCAATACATGAACCGTGAACTTCCTGATGTTCAAGCTGGTTTTAGAAAAGGCAGAGGAACCAGAGATCAAATAGCCAACATCCGCTGGATCATGGAAAAAGCAAGAGAGTTCCAGAAAAACATCTATTTCTGCTTTATTGACTATGCCAAAGCCTTTGACTGTGTGGATCACAATAAACTGTGGAAAATTCTGAAAGAGATGGGAATACCAGACCACCTAATCTGCCTCTTGAGAAATCTGTATGCAGGTCAGGAAGCAACAGTTAGAACTGAACATGGAACAAGAGACTGGTTCCAAATAGGAAAAGGAGCTCTTCAAGGCTGTATATTGTCACCCTGCTTATTTAACCTCTAGGCAGAGTACATCATGAGAAATGCTGGGCTGGAAGAACCACAAGCTGGAATCAAGATTGCCGAGAGAAATATCAATAAGCTCAGATATGCAGATGATACCACCGTTATGGCAGAAAGTGAAGAGGAACTCAAAAGCCTCTTGATGAAAGTGAAAGTGGAGAGTGAAAAAGTTGGCGTAAATCTCAACATTCAGAAAATGAAGATCATGGCATCTGGTCCCACCACTTCATGGGAAACAGATGGGGAAACAGTGTTAGACCGTATTTTGGGGGGCTCCAAAATCACTGCAGATGGTGACTGCAGCCATGAAATTAAAAGATGCTTGCTCCTTGGAAGAAAAGTTATGACCAACCTAGATAGCATATTCAAAAGCAGACATTACTTTGCCAACTAAGGTCCGTCTAGTCAAGGCTATGGTTTTTCCAGTGGTCATGTATGGATGTGCGAGTTGGACTGTGAAGAAAGCTGAGCACCAAAGAATTGATGCTTTTGAACTCCGGTGTTGGAGAAGTCTCTTGAGAGTTCTTTGGACTGCAAGGAGATCCAACCAGTCCATCCTAAAGAAGACCAGCCTTGGGATTTCTCTGGAAGGAATGATGCTAAAGCTGAAACTCCAGTACTTTGGCCACCTCATGCAAAGAGTTGACTCATTGGAAAAGACTCTGATGCTGGGAGGGATTGGGGGCAGGAGGAGAAGGGGACGACAGAGGATGAGATGGCTGGATGGCATCCCTGACTCGATGGACGTGAGTCTGGGTGAACTCCGGGAGTTGGTGATGGACAGGGAGGCCTGGCGTGCTGTGCTTCATGGGGTTGCAAACAGTCGGACACGACTAAGCTACTGAACTGAAATGAACTGACTGATAAAGTATTTTAGTGTGTAGTATTTTACATACTACTATATGTAAAATAGATAACTATAATAATAAGGACTGATTTTATAACACAGAGAACTCTACTGAAGACTCTATAATGACCTTTATAGGAAAAGAATCTAAAAAAGACTGGATACATGTATATGAATAACTGATTCACTCTGCTGTAAAGCAGAAACTAACACAACATTGTAAATCAACTATACTCCAATAAAAATTTTTAAAAAAGATCTCTAAGAGCCTTTGTTTATGTGAGAGATGTTCATCATATTAAAAATTAAAATAAATTTTATCCATTAAAAATAAACTCATTATATATTTGACATTCCTAATATCTTAAAATGAAAAATAACTATATTTTTTTAAAAATTAAGTGAACACAATGGCACTGTTTTACATGTTTACAAATCTTTTTTAACATTTGGCTAATAGAAAACAGATTCTCATAGTATTAAATCAGTTATGATATGTTTCGTTTTGGTTGATGCATATGAAGAAAATCCAGCCTTATATAATTAGAAAAGAGAGAAATGTTTTAAAATAGCCTTTTTAGAGAAGTGTGAATATTCATATTTGATACCAAAAACTCAACAAGTGGTCATTTCTTAGATTACCTGCAGTATAAAATCTGAAATCTTATCAATGAACTTTTGCAATGTTTAAAAATCTACTGGTTTACCTTATATTTTGAATAAATCTTTTACCCATGCATAACTGCAAAAAGTCATATACTTATCTTCTGAAAAATACTAATTCACTAAGTTATACAGATCTTCTAGATTTTGTCACATTTCATTATAGAGTATTTTAAAAACTCATGTTAATTTATATCACTGCCAATCTTAATTAGTAAGTCCCTAAGTACTGGGAAGCTGTCAAGCTTAAGGCAGTAAATATAAGTTTTCAAAATTCCAATACTCACTGGCAAGCTCAATCATCTTTTACTGTTGTTATTAGTTTAAAATGTTTTCATGAAAAAATAAGCATCAACATTTCAACTCACACCTCAAACAACAGTACAAGTGTTCTTCCTCAAAGCTATCAGCAGACAAGAGCAGAAGGACTTTGTGCATTCTTTTCATTTATAGACTAATAAAAAGATGTGTACTCAAGGATGGAGATTAATTAACATTAGTAATTCTACTGCTTCATCGAGGAAATTTTAAGTAAAATTGGCTTTTTATTTTTTTAAACAGCAAGTGGCCGGCAGTGAGGAATACAGTAATTACTAGTAAGGTTCGGTGCCACTGCCTTGATTCACCCAAAAGCATTGGCAGTTTTATCCTCCATTTTCTGCACTATCACCACAAATGTCAACACAGTGAAAAAGGCAAATAACATCTCAAAATCAGTATTTATTTAAATACTAAAAATAGTTTTGATCTACTTTACCTCTACAAGTCCTCAGAACGCACTCTAAGACTCACTAGATTAGACAGGAAAACAACCTAAATGTCCGCTGACAGACAAACAGCTAGAAAATATGTGGTGCATATATACAGTGAAATATTTACTAGTCAGCTATAAAAAAGAATGAAACAAAGCTCCTGAAGCAACATGGATGGACATAGAGACCACCATAGTAAGTGAAGCAAGTCAGAAAGACAAAGTCAAACACCATATGATATTACTGGATCTAAAATGCAACACGAATAAACCTAAATATGAAACAGAAACGAAATCAAGGGCACAGAGAACAGACTGGTGGTTACCAAGGGGAAGCGGGTGGGGAGGGCAGGAGTGAGAGTCTGAGATTAGCAGATGCAAACTGGTATCTACAGAATGGATAAACAACGAGTCCCACTGTACAGAACAGGGAGCTACATTCAACATCCTGTGACAAACTATAATGGAAAACATATGAAAAAGAATATATGTATAACTGAATCACTTTATTGTACAGAAATTTATATAGCATTGCAAATCAACTACACTTGAATAAAACTAAAAAAAAGACTCAATGGATTAGATACATCTCTTAAATAAAGTTTTCCAATTTTATAAAGTATATTTTAAATTATACTATAAATGATTAAAAAGTATTTTCCTACTTGAGTTCTTTTATGTTAAAATAGACATATTACCTTAGTCATAACATTCAAAAACATTTTACTGTGGTATTCTAAGAAAGTTTTAATCACATAAGAAGACCTGATATTAAATGTTATTGTTAGTGTTCAATATTCAGAACCTAAAGCAACAGTTTCATAATCTCACTGAAAATGTTCAAATCAAAAGCAAAGACTGAACAGACTAATCAAGAGTTAATCTCCTTAGAGCATTACTGTTCAGCAGTGTATTTGTAATATTTACAATCTAGTCAAAGAGATGAGTTTAATAACAACTGGATGATTTAAAATCTAAGTTATAGGAATTTCTGAGAACAATACTGCAGGTCAGAACAGTTGGTAATGAATTCATAAAAAGGCAGAAATCAAGTAAGGACTTAAAGGACAGGGAATTAGAGAAGAAACAAGACATTTCAGAATCAGGGATTAACAATAAAGCTAAGGGGATGGCATTTTTAAAAGTGGGAAAGCAAGAGGGAAGGCAACCAGTCTGACTGATATGATCATGTTGGAGAATAATGAGAGATTAGGCTGACTCGGCAGAATGAGGGCAGAGAAAAAATAAGGCTTCAGAAGCCAAGTAAAAGGAGGCAAACAATAGTGTACCGCTACAGTTTTCTTATGACAGAACGTTGAAAAGGATAAAGTTTTAGCAAGATTAACCTGAACATGAGACTTGAAGAGGAAAAGACTTGCAAAAGGAACATTTAGGAGTCAAGTACTTTCAGTATTGGAAGAAGGGGTTGTTAAGAGTAAACAAACTTTTAGGCAACAGGAATGGAAAGACATGAACCCATCAGATAAGACGGAGTGAACTCTGCATTAGTAACAGGTTAGGTAAAGGAGATGAGTAAGTCAAGGATAATCTGAAGATATTTAGGGTTACAAATTTGAGAAATAATAAAACTATACACTATGCTATGCTATGCTAAGTCGCTTCAGTCGTGTCCGACTCTGTGCGACCCCATAGACGGCAGCCCACCAGGCTTCCCCGTCCCTGGGATTCTCCAGGCAAGAACACTGGAGTGGGCTGCCATTTCCTTCTCCAATGCATGAAAGTGAAAAGTGAAGTGAAGTTGCTCAGTCATGTCCGACTCCTAGCGACCCCATGGACTGCAGCCTACCAGGCTCCTCCGTCCATGGGATTTTCCAGGCAAGAGTACTGGAGTGGGGTGCCATTGCCTTCTCCGAAACTATACACTAGGTATCATGAAACATAACACATTCATTTAATTATACAAGCTTAATATTTTAGAGACAAGGAAACTGAAACCCAGAGTAACTAATCTGTCTTGCTAATAAGTGTTTTAGGATTCCAGGGGGTGCTAGTGGTAAAGAACCCACCCGCCAATGCAGGAGATGAAAGAGATATGGGTTCAATCCCCTGGAGAAGGGCATGGCAACCCACTCCAGTATTTTTGCCTGGAGAATCCCATGGACAGAGGAGCCTGGTGGGCTACAGTCCATGGGGTCACACAGAGTTGGACACAACTGAAACGACTTAGCACAGTGTTTTAGGCATTCCTGACATACAGGTTTATCTGACTATAGAGATAAGAGGCTACCACAGTGTTGAAAGCCTAAAGACTATAGTCATCTGCCTATATGGGCAGTTAGCTTTGCCATTTATAAGCTGCAGAGTTCTGAGAAGTTGTTTAATCTTTCTGAGCTTCAGTTTTCTCACTTCTGAAATGCAGATGATAAACGACCTTATAGAGCTAGAATGAGAATTAAATGAGACAAGGCACATAGAGCAGTTAGTAGTGCCTAGAAAACAGTTAAGCCCTCAACACGTTTGACATTATTTTTTAGTACAATATGTCAGTGTAATTAACATAGGGAACATCCATTTTTGAAAGAAAAAATGTAAAATTTCAAACAAGATTAGGTGGCAGTAGCTTCTAAGTGGGTATTTTTAGAGAAATGAAAATAAGAGATAAATGAAAAATGGAGAGGTAATAGAAATATCTCTTTTTAAATCAAGAAATACCTATTTTATTTTTAAGAGGTTACAAAAATACCTACTTGATAATCATAGGCCTGAATAAACTAAGTTATTCATGGAATTTTTCTCATTTACAAATCCTGATCCTAAAGACAGTATCTGTGCAATGACTTTTAGAAAGGTTCTATTTACTTTGTGTAAGATACTATGCTAGACGCTAGAAGTACAAAGAAAGTCCTTTTAAAAAGCTGTAATTTAGGTAGGCAAAGAGTAGGTTTACAAATTTACAAAACCAATGGGATGGTGTATACCACACAAGTAATAAACAAAAAAGAACCACAGAAGTTCAAAAGAAGACTGAAGTTCCTTGCGGACTAAAGTTCCTTACAGGTTGTGACAGGAATAAGACAGATAAAGAATGCCTAGGACCCTGCTGTTAAGTCACTTTAGCCTGCCAGACTTCTTTGTCCATGGAATTCTCCAGGCAAGAATACTGGAGTGGGTTGCCATTTCCTTCTCCAAGAGATCTTCCCGACCCAGGGACCTAACCCACATCTCCTACATTAGCAGGCAGATTCTTTACCACTGAGTCACCCGGGAAGCCCAGGACATTGAAGGAAGGCTAAAATTTAGGTAAGAAATAGAAGGCTGAGAGGAGAGATACTCCCGGGAAACAGCATTATGAATGTGGCAGACAGAACACCCCTGGCATGATACAGGGATACCAGAAAGAGCAGCTTAATTTGAACAACAAATTTGTATAAAAAGAAATAGAAAAAGGATTGAAAAGCTTTTTGTCAAGTTCTAAAGTGCTCAGAATGCCAATTTAAGAATTATATTTCACTGCATAAGCAAAGAATTGTTTCTTTCTCTTCTACCACCAGACTTCCACAGCTGCACAATCTACTACTAAAAACACTACATTTATTTTGGAACTACTTTTCTATCCTTTGCTTCTTTCATCTTATAAATTAGCAAATAGCAAATTTAACTCCCATGTAATTAAGAAGAATTCACATACTGCTATCACTAATGCTTTCTACCTAAAGAGATTTTTAAGTTTCTTAGTATTGATATTTTCAGTTCCAAGAAAATGTTTTACTTTTAGAAAAGTCTTCTCTGTAACTGAACCTTTTAAAAGAAGGAAACTCAAATCTGATCAAGACTAGGTAAGGGAAACACATCAGTTTTTCAACTAAATTGCCTTGGACACCATTCCCTGCAATTTTTTGATAGATGACAAGTACTTTTCTAGAACTGAAACATTTTAAATTAAAACACTACACTGTTATAAAGAATTCATACTATGAAACATACGATCAAAATGTATTTACCGTAAAAAGAATATGTGAACTAACCTCAGAAATGAAACACATAATAAAAAAATCATACTTAATAATTTAGGCATATTCAGTTTTACAAAGTTTAGTTCACTATAATACCACATAAGGCATGTATTCTCAAAGACCAGAGCGGTTTTTTTTCCCTTTCTCTAATCTGTTACCAATTGGTTTCCAGTAATACTTACCCTAATATTCTATTCATTCCATGTCTAGCAGCATAGTGTAATGGAGTATTGTGCTGGTAGGGCTCCCCGTAAGATGTATTTGGATCAAGGGATTCTTTTAGCTGAGGGTTGCTTTCGTATATTTGGCAGGCCAGGTTTTCATCACCATTGATGAGTGCTTTACGGAATTTGGTGGTTGAACTTCCCATGTTTTGTTTTGCTTTTTTCTGATAGGCAATGGCACTTTTTCCTTCACCCTTCAGCCACTTCTTAAATGCTTCTGCAACATGTTTCACATTCTAATGGAGGAAAAAAATATTAATTGTAAAACCAGTAATTATGAAGCGGTATCCTAAGGAAAAAATACCACAATTAGGAATATTAATAAAATCCATGAAGCATATGTAAGGGAAAGAATTATGTTTTACCAAATTTATCTTAATAGCCAAAAAAAATCTCTAATGTTTAATATTGCCCAAACTAACTTCTTAAACTACAATATTTTCCCATACAGAAAGTGACGGTTTCACAGGCTGTACTTTATACTATAAAGTTACATATATACACGGTCTTTTCAATTTTCTCCTTCACAGAGGCAGGAAATGAGTTTGATTAAAATTTATGGTTGAATACACTTAAATTCTTGTATAAATTACATATAAATCTGATTCAGCCAATTTCTAGGATAATGAAAAATACAGGAAATTTTGCTCATATAAGAACTCCAGAAAATGTTAAATTACAATAAAGTAAAATGAAATTGTTCAGTACTTAGAAGGACTTCAAAGAAAAGATTTTTCACATGTAAATACAGAGGGCTATACAACTCACAGCAAATGAATAAAACTAACTACAACTAATTACACTCAGAATAATGAAATAGTGATTATTCTACCATAATACCATTACATTTATTTTCTTCTACTGTAAATAATTCAAAACAAGGCTGAAAACATGAACTGTTTATGACTACTGTATTTGGAAAGAGGTTATAATAAAGATCACAGGTATTTACTACTGAAGCAATGTGAGGTGGGTAGGGGAAAGACAAGAAAACAATCACTTAATTTGGAGTATGAAATCTCAAACTAGCTGTGTAATTGTAACTACCCTTCTAATGCCTCAGGTTACGTCTATACAGTAAAAGGAAACAACCATTTCTTAAGGACAATAGTCAGGATTATGAGAGCTACTTATTTAAGTACCTACCACAGACCTTGGCTAGTATGCTTAATAAATGCTAGTTTTGTTCCATTCCAATAAATGTTTCTGAATCCAGTCTTCAGTCATTATCAAAACCAGTCATAAAGGAAACAGCCTATGCAAAGGAAGGTATGAAACAAAAGGTTTATTCAATTGGTGAGTACTGCTAATAGAAAATAAAACTGAAAATAGGTTGTGGCCAGACTAAGAAATGTGTCCTTTAACGGGTAAAGAATGGATGAAAGTGAAAGTGAAAATCACTCAAAGAGTAAGAAATATGTCTTTCCCTAATTTCCTGATTATCCTTTAATTGTGAATGGCTCTATAATTTTTTTTTCTTCTTCATTTGGTGGCTCAGAGGTTAAAGCGTCTGCCTCCAATGCGGGAGACCCGGGTTCGATCCCTGGGTTGGGAAGATCCCCTGGAGAAGGAAATGGCAACCCACTCCAGTATTCTTGCCTGGAGAATCCCATGGATGGAGGAGCCGGGTGGGCTACAGTCCACGGGGTTGCAAAGAGTCGGACATGACTGAGCGACTTCCCTTTCACTTTCTATAATTTTTGCTTTTAATAAGAAAGAAATATGTCTTTCTTATTCTTTATTTTTTGTGGATATAAGGTAACACTTCAATAGTATATGTGACATTTAAACTACACCTCCACTTGTATTAATTAATGTTTGCACTCAGGGATTTTTGTTTACAATGAATTATACTATGGCTCAAATTTTAAAAATTATAGTAAGAGGGTTAAGCTCAAGAGTCATATGTTAGAGGGGTGAAGGTACATAGAACCAGCTGCTACAATAAGTAACCTTACAAGGGAGTGTAAGATTCCTCAATAGACTCTTCCAGTTGGACACTATATTTCTAAAGGTTATCTTTAGTACCAGTTAAATTAAGAGTAGGAGCCAATTATTTTGTTGAGGCCAACCTTCAGCCCATAATAATGACTTTAAAAATAGTTTACTTTTGTAGTAAAAGGTAACATATTAGGAGATAGATATTTATTTTTAAACAACTTCATCTTCTATAAAGGATTTCTGGGAGTAGTTTATTAATTTAAGCGCACTTGAGTTTTTGAGGCAGTTTATTAACCTATGAATGAGGAAACTGGGAGACATGCACTGAATCACAGAAGCAGAAAAGACTATATTTAAATCATACCAGCCTATCTTTCCAAATAGGAAAGCTTTTGAACATTCATGGGTTGTTGCTTGCCTTCATCATTATCTTATTGCTCTTGTCCAAGTCTAATGCTTCAGTAAGACTGAAATTTATACTACAGAATGTAGAGTTTACAGTACCTCTAAACCAAGCAAGGTTTAGTGCCGGTATCAGCACACTTTTCCCATAAAAGACCAGATAGTAAAATATCTACTTGTGAGTCATATGGCTCCCTGAGTCATATGATCTGTCTTAAGTACTCAACTCGGCTGTTACAGCTTGATGGCCATAGGCAGTATCTAATCGTAGAATAGCTGTGGTTGTGTTCTATAAATTTCATTTACAAAAGTAAGATCCGAGATGTGGTCCATGAGCTGTAGGTTGGTAGACAACCCCTGATGTGGTGGAAGGAAAATAGCAGGTTTGGAATCCCACATCTACTTGTTAGTACTAATAACACAAATCATTTAACCTCTCTGTACCTTAATTTTTTCTTATGTAAAAAAGGTATAAGGCCACCTACCCTGCGGAATTGTCAAGATTACCTAGGTTAAGTATGTAATACAATGCATAGTAGGTACTCACTAAATTTTATCTCCTTCTCCTATCTGCAAGCCATTGGTTAAGAGTTGCTGCCTTTAAAGAACTCAATACTCGAATTCTTTTCAAAAGACAGTGAAACCTTAAGAAAAATGTCACCTACTCTAAGTTTTATATAAGAACTGATATGTACCTGGTAGTCTAAACTTCATCATTTATTAGGGGTCTGACCTTTGACAAGATAAAAACTATGTATTTTTTTCAACAGTCTTCTGAATCAAAGTTAACTCCTCTTTCACTAATTTTCTAGGTCACTGCCAGTATTAACAAAGGTCTCTCCAGTGTAACTGCACTTACAAATACTAAGTGAAAGGTATACAAAATTTAGAACAAAGCCAGCGCAGGAGACAGAATCTCACACTGGAGGTACATGGAAAACACACACATACACACATAAACATATATAAGGCAGGGAGCAGGAGGTCTTTTGGAAAAGACCCTGATGCAGGAAAAGACTGAAAGCAGGAGGAGAAGGGGATGACAGAGGATGAGATGGTTGGATGGCATCACCAACCAGATGGACATGGGTTTGGGTGGACTCCGGGAGTTGGTGATGGACAGCGAGGCCTGGCGTTCTGTGGTTCATGGGGTCGCAAAGAGTCGGACACGACTGAGCAACTGAACTGAACTGAGGAGGTCTTACTCCAAAATGTTGCTACAAATGCAATATAGTTAAGTGATTTGGGAATTAGCTTGCCTAATTGCATATTAAATTGAAGTCAAGTGTGGCTTTAATCTTGGTGGCTTCCTGCAAGAAGTTCATGAACATCTATCTGCAGTCTACAGCAAAACTTGTGGGTATTAGAGATTATTATCAAAATGATCTGAGCTGAGAAAAACCTCTTAACTAAGACAGCAACTTCCCTGTAAGATGTATTCCAGAAATAAAATGTCCAGACAAACATGAAAGTATTATGCTGACAGCTCTGGAAAACTCGCTGCGGCAGTTTGGCTGCCCGAGGTTTCTGAGCAACCAAGGAAAGAGATCATCTAGCAAATTCTGGCTGCTGCTGGATACCATTTATATCTATACAGCTTTCACTGTATGGAAAAGGATGCTGCAGTTAGTAAAGAAAGAAGTGAAAACAGCTGCAAAGGACAGCAACTGAGTGCCTCTTTTTGCCAAACTGGCAGATGAACACAGAAAACAGCTAGCATGAGGTCCACGGTGGAAAGCTGTTCAAACACGGGATACAACCACTGCATGCAGCATCACTCTTAGAATTATTCTATTTCCTATTAAAACATAATTATCTGCAATGATCAGAGAATTCTAAGTTCTAAACTCCCTGCTAGTAAAATTTTCAAGTAGCTACAATTTTTCTTAGACGGTATTCAGCTTTCATACATTTGACTTTACAACCACTGAAAATATGTAGTGCTCAAAATGAATATTTTGGGCTCTAATGTTAAGATAATGTCAGTGAAGAGCTCAATTTTAGCAACTTTGGCATATCTGGTTTGCTTTCACAATTTTTGAATACCATATTGTCTTTATTTCCTGAACATAGGTAAAAATGTTAAGTTGGAAGCATTTTAGTGTGGTGTGAAGAAATAAAAGTCTTAAAGTTGATGCAACTGAGAAAAAGAATTATTTATGCCTCAAACTGAGGCTGCCTAAACTTAAATCAACTGTATATTCAATTTAAAAAAGAGATAAATGGTTAGAAATTTGTAAACAGATATTATTTTAAGAAGTAATAATTATGAGATGAAAACAAGATAGTGGAATAGAAAAGACTTGAGCTCACCTCATCTAGAACCTACCAAAAAAGATACTGTAGTTCCAAAGACAAAGAAAAAGCCACAATGAGATGGTAGGGGGGCATATTCATAATATAATCAAATCACAACTTGCAAACTGCCAAATAATTATATCATGAAGTTCTCCTACAGAAGAGAAAGTTCTGAACCCCATGTCAGGCACCGCTCTCCGGGAAGGACTCATGCAAGGACTCATGCGCGCTAGGATCTAGGGTGAAGAAGTGACTCCACAGGACCCTGGGAGGTCTTTGAAAGGTCTCCTGAGGAAGCGGGGGTCGGCTGACGCTCACTTGGGGGCAAGGACACAGGGCCAGAGGCCCCAGGGTATGCTCATCGGTGGGGGCTCTCCTGGAGGTCACCATTGTGGCACTGGAACCTTGTCTCACCTGTAGGTGCCAGTGGTGGGATGCCTCAGGCCAAAAAACCAACATGGTGGGAGCACAGCCCTACCAACACCCTGACAGGTGGCCTGAAGTCCTCCTGAACCCACAACTGCCTCTCCACACATCCCTTGACAGAGCCTTGATAACCAGAGGGCTCAGGCACCAGTCCCTGGACCAATCTCATCCACCAGGGAGCACATAATCCAGTAATCATGATACCTACTCAAAGGTGTTGAAAATCTACAGCCACACAAAAACCTGCAAATGGCTATTTTCTGTAGTTGTTTAATCACTCATGCATGTCCAACTCTTTGCAACCCCATGGACTGTAGCCTGCCAGGCTTCTCTGTCCATGTGATTGTCCAGGCAACAATACTAGAGTGGGCTGCTATTTCCTTCTCCAGGGGATTTTCCTGACCCAGGAATGGAACCCGTGTCTCCTGCACTCGCAGGCAGATTCATTACTGTTGAGCAACCAGGGGAGCCCACTTGGATGTCTACGGCAGCTCTGTTCATAACTACCAAAAACTTGGGAGCAAATAAGATGCCCTTAAGTGAGTAAATGAATAAATTAACTGTGGTACATGCAGACAATGGTATAGAATTCAGCACTATAAAGAAATGAGCTATCAAATCATGAAAACACACGAGGAACCTTAATTGTACATTAGTAATAAAGAGAAGCCAAAAGGCTACAGACCACAAGATTCCAACTACATGATATTCTGGAAAAAGATAAAACTATCCAGTTTTAAAAAGATGAGTGATCACCAGGGCTGGGGACAAGGGAAGGCTGAATTGCTAAGAGTCGGACACGACTGAGTGACTTCACTTTCACTTTTCACTTTCCTGCATTGGAGAAGGAAATGGAAACCCACTCCAGTGTTCTTGCCTGGAGAATCCCAGGGACGGGGGAGCCTGGTGGGCTGCCGTCTATGGGTTGCACAGAGTCGGACACGACTAAAGTGACTTAGCAGCAGCAGTAGCAGCAGTGAATTTTTAAGGTATTGAAAGTATGTTGTGTGATATTCTAATGATGGAATATCATTATATTAACAATATAAATAATACATGCATATTATAATAATAATTAATATATTATTTATACATGTCTATATTATTAATACACGTATCCAAATCTACAGAATGTTAAACACTTAAGAGTGAATCCAAAGGTACACTGGATTTTGAGTGATTCTGTCGTGTTAACGTAGGTTCGCCAGCTTAACAAGTGGGCCATTCTGGTGAGTAACGCTGATAATGGAGGGGGCCATGCATGCATGGGGTTAGGGGTGTGTGGGAAACCTCAGTGTCTTCCCTTTAATTTTGCTGTGAAACTATAAAGCCCTAAACAAGAGATTCTTAAAAAAAAAAAAAAGACCAGAATCCTAATCTTTATGTTAATCTCTGGGCATTTGCTTCCTTGACAATATAATGAACACGAGTTACTGTGAAAAATAAAACTGAAAGTAAAGTATTTAGCACAGTGACTAATAAAGAAGGCATTTCATTAGTCTGCGTACTTTCCCCTGGGTGTGTGTGCATGTGTGTGTGCATTTCCCAGAAGCCATTTCATAATTACTTATTGGTTCAGAACTTTAGGACAGTTGAAAGAGTTAGAAATTTAACCACCAGATAGGTTGTAAATGACTGTCCAAATCTAAGTTGTGAGAAAACTTCCAAATAATATTTTATCATTATGTACTTATAATTCATTTCTGAATAGTGCTGGAAACTAAAATTACTTAAGTAAACCATACACATGCATTAAAAAGAAACAAACAGAAAAGACAAGGAAATATATGCCAAGGACATAGGATAAACTTATGTTAGTCTTTTATGACAACTAAATTAAGGAATCTAAATAACATTAGATAAGATTTCTAAAATTTATAGGGAACTCACAGAACAATCAATCCACATTCACTGCTGGTGTGCCTATGTGATATAGTTTCCATAATGAAGGGATATTTTACCTCACTTGAAAAATGTTAGGTTAAAATTAGTTCATTTTAAACCAAAATTTTCATTAGTTCAGTTCAGTTGCTCAGTCTTGTCTGACTCTTTGCGACCCCATGGACTGCAGTACTCCGGGCTTGCCTGTCCATCACCAACTCCCGGACTTTACTCAAACTCATGTCCATGGAGTCGGTGATGCCCTCCAACCATCTCATCCTCAGTCGTCCCCTTCTCCTCCCGCCTTCAATCTTTCCCAGCATCAGGGTCTTTTCCAGTGAGTCAGTTCTTCACATCAGGTGGCCAAAGTATTTACACATACTTATAAGTATACTTATAAGTATTTCATACTTTTACAAAAATGACAAATATATTATTTAATATTGTTAAAAAGGTTTATTCCCCATTATCAAGATCCTAATTTTAATTTAGGGTGTTCTGCCCACAGGAAATTCAAGACTAAGAGGAAATCAATTCTTTTTATGCAAACTAATGTTCTCTCAAGGTTT
This sequence comes from Bubalus bubalis, assembly GCF_019923935.1. Classification (NCBI taxonomy): domain Eukaryota; kingdom Metazoa; phylum Chordata; class Mammalia; order Artiodactyla; family Bovidae; genus Bubalus; species Bubalus bubalis. Next base: position 9,315,022 of record NC_059164.1, on the reverse strand, counting down.
TCCTATTAAAAATGAGCTTAAAACTTCACAATGATTCTTATAATTTACAATGTTAGAAAGCTCTAGGGAAAATTTTAAAAATTAGAAGAAACAGTAACACTGAAAGTATGTGAGTACCTAAAATCTATGACTTTAAACAGTATATTCTAAATATACATCACTAGTATTAGAATTATGCTACACATAAATGATTCTTTTAATTGTTATTATCATAGTTTTTATTTACTATGTTGAGTATAAGTCGAAAGTATGGTACTGTCTGGTCTTTCTAACTTCTGAAACTATGTATGCATGTTAAAAACTGAATCAAATTTCAATTTTTGGAGTTTTAAATTTTGTAACATTTAAAGATAAACATCTAATCTCTCAGTATTGGAAAGTTATTAGCACCATCCACTATAGAACCATACGAAGAGAAGTGGAGAAAACAAAAGAAGGGAAGCTGCTGGTTTTCCTCTCCTGTCTTTATTCACAGTAAGCTATCTGAAGATCACCAACAGGGACAAGGATGAGTGATTGATAATCTCTGATGTCAACACCCTGCTTACATTTTCAAGTGAGAGGGAAACCCAGGGGGTAACAAAGCTTGGATCTTGCTTGCTGATCATCCTCCAGATAAAAGTGAGATAAATAAAAACATCATTGTTTTTCTATTTCCCAAATATAAAATGGATCTCTTTTCCAAAATTTCATTTTCAGTTCTTTGTATGGAACTTAAAACCTTATTTTAGAAACTGCTTCATTTTATTTCTAGAGCATATCTAAAGAAAGTTATTTCAATGCATGAAAATTCATAAACTAAGTGTTCATAACTCAAGAAATAACAGAACTTACAATCTCCTCAAAAAAGAAAAATCACTAGAAATACCTATAATGCAATAAATGAATTACACTTCAAAATAAAATCACAATGAGTTTTAAGTCTTAAAAAAATCTTTTCAATATCTCTTATCATAAACTAGTCAAATAGAGTATTATTTTAACTTTCAATTTAAGAGGAGAATATATGTCCACTTGAATCTAAAATATACGAAAGAAAATTATTCTAACACTCAAAACACACAAGTAGCTCAACTGCTTTTAAATTTTCAATTTCCAAGAAACTATGAACAAATGTTTCTCAGTTTAGCTTCCAATTAAGTAAATTATGGTAAATCCATTCAACAGAATGCTGGGATACATTAGTTGAAATCATTTTTATAATTTTATATTCTGTGGAAAAAAGCTTTTACCATAAATGTTACATATACTACCATCACCACTTAAAAAATACATATTTATAGAAAAAGACTAAGGAAATATGTATTACCCTATTAACTGTGAAGGGAAGAATTATGCCAACTGTACTTGGAATTCTTCCTCTATTCTTTTTGGCATTAACAAAAAGTATTTAAAACAGATCTACTAACAATGGACATAATAGGGAGAACTTGACAAGAATACAGTAACAGTAGGATTTTAACACTCCACTTACCATCAATGGACACATGATCCAAACAGAAAACCAACTGGGACACAATGGCATTACATAACAAACTAGACCAGTTGTACTTAACAGTTACAAAATATTCCATCCAAAATCAGCAAGATACATACTCAAGTTCACATGGAATGCTCTCCAGAATAGGTCATCAGGCAAGTCCCAATGAATTTAAAAGGACAGAAATCATATCAAGCATCTTTTCTGATCTCAACAGTATAAAACCAGAAATCAAATACAGGAAGAAAAATGGGAAAAACAAAAACAAATAGAGACTATACACCTCAGAAAACAAGAAAAATCTCAAATAGACAAGCTAAACTATCACGTAAAAGAATTAGAAAAAGAACAGACAAAACTGAAAGTCAGCGGAAGGAAGGAAACAGTAAAGATCAGAGACAAAAAAAACCAAACAAACTAGAGAACCCCTCTACCGAGAAAGGAAAAGAACAACGAAATGAGGAGTTCTTTTTTTCAAAGATAAAATAATTAAGCCTTTAGACAGGTTCGTTAAGAAAAGACAGAGGACCCCAATAACAAAATAATAGGTGAAAGAGGAGAAATTACAATCAGTATCACAGAAACATAAACAATCATAAGAGAATACTATGAAGAGGTAAATGCCAACAAATTCAGCAACCTGGAAGAAATGGATAAATTCCTGGAAACACACAATCTTGCAAAACTGAATTAGGAAGAAACAGATAATTTGAATAGACTGATACTAGTATTAAAACGGAGAAGGCAATGGCACCCCACTCCAGCACTCTTGCCTGGAAAATCCCATGGACGGAGGAGCCTGGTGGGCTGCCGTCTACGGGGTCACACAGAGTTGGACATGACTGAAGCATCTTAGCAGTAGCAGCAGTATTAAAACTGAATCAGTAATCAAAAACCTCCCAACAAAGAAAAGTCCAGAACCAGACAGCTTCCCAGGTGAAGTCTACCAAACATATAAAGAAGAGTTAATACCTACCTAGCCATCTCAAATTATTCGGAAAAACTGAGGAGAAGGTCACACTTTCAAGTCCATTCTAAAGTCCACCACTACAGATATCAAAACCAGACAAAGACACTATGAAAAGGAAAATTATTTCAATATCCTTGATAAATATAGAGGTAAAAATCCTAAACAAAATATTAGCAAACCAAATTCAACAATATACAAAAAGGACCATAAATCATGGTCAAGTGGGATTCATTCTGGGGATGGAAAGATGTTTCAATATCTACAAATCAACCAATGGGATGAATCACGTTAACAAAACAAAAAATAAAAGTCACATGATCATCTCAACAGGTACAGACAGACCACCTGACAAAATTCAACTTCCCTTCATGAGAAAAACCCTCAACAAAGTTGGCATGGAGGGAACATATCTCAACATAACAAAGTCCATTTATAACAAACCCACAGCTAATTCATATTAAATGGCAAAAGTAAAAAAACAATCCCAGTGACCACTGCATCAAAAAGAATGAAATACCTAGAAATAAACACACTAAGAAAGAAAAAACCACAGTCTGAAAACTATAAGACACTGATAAACGAAACAGACGATGATACAAATAAATGGAAAGGCATTCATATTCATAGACTGGAAAGATTAACATTGTTTAAAGGTCCATAAACCTAAAGCAATCCTTATCAAAACAACTCTTGACAAATGTCACAAAACTAGAACAAAAAATCCTAAAATTTTCTGGAACAGAATCACAAAAGGCCCCAAATAGTCAAAGTAATCGTGAGAAAAAAGAGCAAACCTGGAGGTATCACACTCCCTTAACTTCAGATTATACTAAATGCTACAGAATGAAAAAAAAAAAAAGCTAAGGCTCAGTTCAGCTCAGTCGTGTCTAACTCCTTGTGACCCAATGGACTGCAGCACGCCAGGCCTCCCTGTCCATCACCAACTCACAGAGTTTACTCAAATTCATGTCCATTGAGTCGTTGATGCCATCAAACCATCTCATCCTCTGTTGTCTCCTCCTGCCTTCAATCTTTCCCAGCATCAGGGTCTCTTCAAATGAGTCAGTTCTTTGCATCAGGTGGCCAAAGTATTGGAGTTTCAGCTTCAGCATCAGTCCTTCCAATGAATATTCAGGACTGATTTCCTTTAGGATGGATTGGTTGGAATTCCTTGCAGTCCAAGAGACTCTCGAGAGTCTTCTCCAACACCACAGTTCAAAGGCATCCATTCTTCGGCACTCAGCTTTCTTTATAGTCCAACTCTGACATCCATACATGACTACTGGAAGTCATAGCTTTGACTAGATGGACCTTTGTTGGCAAAGTAATGTCTCTAGTTTTTAATATGCCGTCTAGGTTGGTTATAACTTTCCTTCCAAGGAGTAAGCATCTTTTAATTTCATGGCTGGAGTCACCATCTGCAATGATTTTGGAGCCCCCAAATATAAAGTCTGTCATTGTTTCCTCTGTTTCCCCATCTATTTCCCATGAAGTGATGGGAACAGATGCCATGATCTTAGATTTCTGAATATTGAGCTTTAAGCCAACTTTTTCACTCTCCTCTTTCACTTTCATCAAGAGGCTCTTTAGTTCTTCTTCACTTTCTGCCATAAGGGTGGTGTCATCTTCATACCTGGGGTTATTGATATTTCTCCCGGTGATCCTGATTCCAGCTTGTACTTCATCCAGCCGAGTGTTTCTCATGATGTACTCTGAATATAAGTTAAATAAGCAGGGTGACAATATATAGCCTTGATGTACTCCTTTTCCTATTTGGAACCAGTCTGTTGTTGCATGTCCAGTTCTAACTGTTGCTTCCTGACCTGCATACAGGTTTCTCAAGAGGCAGGTCAGGTGGTCTGGTATTCCCATCTCTTGAAGAATTTTCCACAGTTTATTGTGCTCCACACAGTCAAAGGCTTTGGCATAGTCAATAAAGCAGATGTAGATGTTTTTCACGAACTCTCTTGCTTTTTTGATAATCCAGCGGATGTTGGCAATTTGGTCTCTGGTTCCTCTGCCTTTTCTAAAACCAGCTTGAACATCTGGAAGTTCACGGTTCACGTATTGCTGAAGCCTGGCTTGGAGAATTTTGAGCATTACTTACTAGCATGTGAGATGAGTGCAATTGTGCGGTAGTTTGAGCATTCTTTGTCATTGCCTTTCTTTGGGATTGGAATGAAAACTGACCTCTTCCAGTCCTGTGGCCACTGCTAAGTTTTCCAAATTTGCTGGCATATTGAGTGCAGCACTTTCACAGCATCATCTTTCAGGATTTGAAATAGCTCAACTGGAATTCCATCACCTACACTAGCTATGTTCTTAGTGATGCTTAATAAGCAGCACTTGACTTCACATTCCAGGATGTCTAGCTCTAGGTGAATGATCACACCATTGTGATTATCTGGGTCATGAAGATCTTTTTCGTACAGTTCTTCTGTGTATTCTTGCCACCTCTTCTTAATATTTTCTGCTTCTGTTAGGTCCATGGACTGCCCATCAGAACAAGACCCAGTTTCCCCCTCAGTCAGTCTCTCCCATCAGGAAACTTCCATAAGCCTCTTATCCTTCTCAGAGGGCAGACAGACTAAAAACCACAAAAAACTAACCAGTGTAATCACATTGACCACAGCCTTGCTTAACCATCCATGGGATATTCCAAGCAAGAATACTGGACTGGGTTGCCATTTCCTTCTCCAGGAGATCTTCCCAACCCAGGGATTCAATCCAGGGCTCCTGCACTGTAGGCAGACGCTTTACCGTCTGAGCCACCAGGGAAGTCCAGCATAAAAATCAGACACAGATCAATGGAAAAGAGTAGAGAGCCCAGAGAGAAACTCATGCACTTATTGTTAATTAACTGATGATAAAGAAAGCAAGGCAATGCCAAAGAATGCTCAAACTACTGCACAATTGCACTCATCTCACATGCTAGTAAAGTAATTCTCAAAATTCTGCAAGCCAGGCTTCAGCAATACGTGGACCGTGAACTTCCAGATGTTCAAGCTGGTTTTAGAAAAGGCAGAGGAACCAGAGACCAAATTGCCAACATCCGCTGTATCATCAAAAAAGCAAGAGAGTTCCAAAAAAACATATATTTCTGCTTTATTGACCTATGCCAAAGCCTTTGACTGTGTGGATCACAATAAACTGTGGAAAATTCTTCAAGAGATGGGAATACCAGACCACCTCTCCTGCCTCTTGAGAAATTTGCATGCAGGTCAGGAAGCAACAGTTAGAACTGGACATGAACAACAGACTGGTTCCAAATAGGAAAAGGAGTACATCAAGGCTGTATATTGTCACCCTGTTTATTTAACTTCTATGCAGAGTACATCATGAGAAACGCTGGACTGGAAGAAGCACAAGCTGGAATCAAGATTGCCGGGAGAAATATCAGTAACCTCAGATATGCAGATGACACCACCCTTATGGCAGAAAGTGAAAAGGAACTCAAAAGCCTCTTGATGAAGGTGAAAGAGGAGACTGAAAAAGTTGGCTTAAAACTCAACATTCAGAAAACGAAGATCATGGCATCTGTTCCCATCACTTCATGTGAAATAGATGGGGAAACAGTGGAAACAGTGTCCGACTTTCTTTTTTTGGGCTCCAAAATCACTGCAGGTGATTGCAGCCATGAAATTAAAAGACACTTACTCCTTGGAAGAAAAATTATGACCAACCTAGATAGCATATTCAAGAGCAGAGACATTACTTTGCCAACAAAGGTCCGTCTAGTCAAGGCTATGGTTTTTCCAGTGGTCATGTATGGATGTGAGAGTTGGACTGTGAAGAAAGCTGAGCACCGAAGAATTGATGCTTTTGAACTGTGGTGTTGGAGAAGACTCTTGAGAGTCCCTTGGAATGCAAGGAGATCTAACCAGTCCATTCTGAAGGAGATCAGCTCTGGGATTTCTTTGGAAGGAATGATGCTAAAGCTGAAACTGCAGTACTTTGGCCACCTCATGCGAAGAGTTGACTCATTGGAAAAGACTCTGATGCTGGGAGGGGTTGGGGGCAGGAGGAGAAGGGACGACAGAGGATGAGATGGCTGGACTGCATCACTGACTTGATGGACATGAGTCTGAGTGAACTCCAGGAGTTGGTGATGGACAGGTAGGCCTGGCGTGCTATGATTCATGGGGTTGCAAAGAGTCGGATACGACTGAGCAACTGAACTGAACTGAACTGAAAGAAAGCAAGAATATATAATGGGGAAAAAACAATCTAGTCAAATAAGTAGTGTCAGGAAAACTGGACAGATAAAAGAATGAAATTAGAATATTTTATTGCACCATATACAGGATAACTCAAAATGGATTAAAGGCCTGAAAATATAACCTAGAAGAAAATACACAATGTACTCTGACATAAATCTTAACCATGTTTTTTTGAATCTGTTTTTTCGGGCAAAAGAAACAAAAGAAAAAATAAACAAACGGGACCTAATTAAATGTACAGGCTTTTGCACAGCAAGGGAAACCATCAATAAACCCAAGAGTTCCCACTGAATAAGAGAATATATTTCCAAATGGTATGTGTGATATGAGAGTAATGTCCAAGATATATAAATAGCTAATAAAACTCAATATTGAAAAAACAATTAAAACATGGGCAGAAGACCTGAATAGACATCTTTCAAAGAAGACATACAGATGATCAACAGGCGCATAAAAAGATGCTTAACATGACTAACCATCAGGGAAATGCAAGTCAAAATTACAGTGCGATATCATCTCACACATGTTGGCATGGTTATCATCCAAAAGATAACAAATAATAAATGCTGGTGAGGATGGAAGAAAGGGAAATGTTGGTGGAAATTTAAATTAGTACATCCACTATGGAAAACAGAATGAAGGTTCCTCAAAAGATTAAGTACAGACTACCATATGATCCAACAATTTGAGACTTGGGTATATATCCAAAGAAAATGGAAACATTAATTTAAAAAGATATATGCACTGCAATTTCACAGCAGCATTATTTATAATAGCCAAGATATAGAAGCAACCAAAAGTGTCCATCAACAAATCAATGGATAAAGACGACGTAATAAATATATAATGGAATATTTATATATAAAAAAAGAAATCTTGTCATTTGCAACAATGTGAATAGAATTGGGGGATATTATGCTTAGTGAAGTTAGAGAAAGATAAATACTGTATGTTTTCAATTATATGTGCAATCTAAAAATTAAACAAATGCAGAGGGTGTGGAAAACAGGGAACCTCTTACACTGCTGGTGCGAATGTAAACTGATAGAGCCACTATGGAGAACAGTCTGGAAATTCCTTTAAAAACTAAAAACAGAACTACCATATGACCTGGCAATCCCACATCCGGGTATACAACTGGATAAAATCATTAATTCAGAAAGATGCATGCACACCACTGTTCACTGCAGCACTGCTTACAACAGCTAGGACGTGTGTGGTAGTCTCTCAGTCGTGCCTGACTCTTCGTGACCCCATGGACTATAAACCACCATGGACTATAAACCAGGTTCCTCTGTCTATGGGATTCTCTGGGTAAGAATAATGGAGTGGGTTACCAGTTGCTCCTCCAAGGGATCCTCCTGATCCAGGGATCAAACCAGAGCCTCCCACATTGCAGGGAGATTCTTTACCATCTGAAATACCAAGGAAGCCTAGCTAGGATATGGAAGCAACCTAAACATCCATCAGCAGAGGATGGGTAAAGAAGATGCAATACATACATATAACTAAATATTATTCAGCCGTAAAAAGGAAGGAAATCGTGCCACTTGCAGAGATGTGGATGGACCTAGCCACTCATAGAGAATGAAGTAGAAAGAAAAAAGCAAATGTCACTTAGTATCACTTCTATATGGAAGCTAGAAATTGATACAGATGAACTTAATTATAAAGTAGAACTAGAGACACAGATGTAAACAAACTTATGGATACCAAGGGGGGAAAGAGGGGTAGGATGAATTGGGAGGCTGGGATTGACATATATATACTACTATGTATAAAATAGATAACTAAAGAGAACCAATTGTACAGCTCAGGGAACTCCTGCTCTGTAGTAACCTAAATGGGAAGGGAATTCAAAAAAGAGGGGATATATGTATAGCTGATACATTTTTCTATACAGCAGAAACTACCACAATATTGTAAAGCAACTCAGTTGAGTTCAGTTCAGTTGCCCAGTAGTGTCTGACTCTTTGCGACCCCATGAATCGCAGCATGTCAGGCCTTCCTGTCCATCACCAACTCCCGAAATTCACCCAAACTTATGTCCATCGAGTTGGTGATGTGATCCAGCCATCTCATCCTCTGTCGTCCCCTTCTCCTCCTGCCCCCAATTCCTCCCAGCATCAGGGTCTTTTCCAATGAGTCAACTCTTCGCATGAGGTGGCCAAAGTACTGCAGTTTCAGCTTCAGCATCAGTCCTTCCAATGAACACCCATGACTGATCTCCTTTAGGATGGACTGGTTGGATCTCCTTGCAGTCCAAGGGACTCTCAAGAGTCTTCTCCAACACCACAGTTCAAAAGCATCAATTCTTCGGTGCTCAGCTTTCTTCACAGTCCAACTCTCACATCCATACATGACTATTGGAAAACCCATAGCCTTGACCACACGGACCTTTGTTGGCAAAGTAATGTCTTTGCCTTTTAATATGCTATCTAGGTTGGTCATAATTTTTCTTCCAAGGAGTAAGTGTCTTTTAATTTCATGGCTGCAATCACCATCTGCAGTGATTTTGGAGCCCCAAAAGTCAAGTCTGACACTGTTTCCACTGTTTCCCCATCTATTTCCCATGAAGTGATGGGATCAGATGCCATGATCTTAGTTTTCTGAATGTTGAGCTTTAAGTCAACTTTTTCACTCTCTTCTTCAACTTTCATCAAGAGGCTTTTTAGTTCCTCTTCATTTTCTGCCATAAGGGTGGTGCATTAGGGATGTACAAAATGATAAATATAATCAACACTGCTGGATGTTACAGATGAAAGTTGTTAAGAGAGCAAATTATAAGAGTTCTCATCACAAGAAAAAAAAAATCCTATTTCTTTAATTCTATGTCTATATGGGATGAAGGATGCTCACTAAACTTGCTGTGATATCCTCACAGCAAGTTTAGTGAGCATCCTTTATCTCATATAGACATACTTTAATGATGTATATAAATTAAATCATTGTGCTATACACTGAAAACTTATCCAGTGTTGTATGTCAAGGAAGGAAGAGAGGGAGAGAAAGAAAGAGAGAAAGAAAAAGAGAGAGAAAAAGAGAGAGAAAAAGAAAGAGAGGGAGGGAGGGTTGGAAGAAGAAAAGGGGTAGATAAACTATGTTCATAGATTGGAAGACTAAACACAGAATTGCAGAAATTCTAGAATATACTCAGCAAACTTGAAAAAAGGGATGGTGAGACAACTTAAATATCTGATTTCAAGATGGTGTCATACTAGCATAGAGGTTTAGCAAATAGATTAATGGAACAGAATAAAGTCCTCAGAAATAGAATCAATAGCATTAGGGTGCCGGGACAATTCAATAGAGGAAAGGTAAGTCCTTTCATCAAATGACACCAATTAATAGATATCCATTTGGGAAAAAAACTGAACCTTCACCCTTATCTCAGATGATGTATTAACAACAGATCCTAGATCTTAGTGTAAAACTTAAACTGACAAATCAGTATACAGAATGAATTAAGAATTTCCATTAAGTGGTATGAACAAAGACCAAAAGGATACAGTGACAGACTACAATATAGTTTCCAATTATTCACTTCTCTTTCTATAGGAGGATTTTACTTCCTTGCCATTTACAGCAGTGTTGGCCATTTGATCTGCTGTGGCCAATGAAATGAGTAGAAATGAGCATGACATTTCTGAACCAAAGCTCTGAGAGTCATCGTGTAATGGCTGCTCTTTTTCTCAATGCCATAAGACCCAGGCAGTAGCTTCTCCTTCAGCCTGGGTCTCAGAAGGAAGACATGAAGCAAATCTGAGCAGATCTGTAGCTGACATGTAACTGAATAAAAAATGTTTGTTGTTATAAACCACTTAAATTCTGCAGTGATTTGTTTTCATAGCATAATTTGGTGCAAGCTAACTATTATAGGACTGAACCAACAATTCACAGTAAACCCCAAAAATCTATAAACATGGCTAAAACAGAAAAAGTTTATTTTTATCACATAACTATAAATCAGGAAGGAGGTAGCCCAAAGCTCTTATCTAACCTATAAACTACATAATGTCATCAATGTCCTGAGCTCCCCCAATTTTATACTCTGCCATTCTTAGCTTGTAGGTTTCATTCTCAGGGTTGTAAAATGGCTGTAACAGCCCCAGACTGTACCCTTGTTATATCTCATTACGCTGATCTAGATCACATAGCTATCAGTACCTTCACGGAGAACTGGAGAATAGTTTTCACCTTTTATAGTTTCCATAGTTGAACAGGAAGAAAGAAAAGATTTAAAAACAAAGGTTGGGTCAGCACACATAGAGTGTGTGGCACAGATGCCACTTCCACTTACTAGACTAGCAGAAGGGCCTGGAAATGAGCTGAAGTGCTGTATTACTGGTGGGAAGTATAATTTGAAACAATAATTTCATTATTTTAAGTAATTTGTTCATGTTGAAGATGAATATATCATAGGCCTAGAAAACCTACTTTTATATATATATATTCTTATATAAACTTATAATGTATATGTATTCTTATATAATATATATTTACTTTTATATTTAAATGAGGTATAACAAGGCCAATTTATTTCTTTTGATAAACTAAAAATGTGTTAGTTACTACAGTCATGTCCAACTCTTTGAGACCCTATGGATGGTAGTCTGCCAGGCTTCTCTCTCCATGGGATTCTCCATGCCACAATACTGGAGTGGGCTGCCATGCCTTTCTCCAGGGGCTCTTTCCAACCCAGGGACTCTTCCCAACCCAAGGAAAACCCACATCTCCTGCATTATAAGCAGATTCTTTACCCACTGAGCCATCAGGGAAGCCTAGACTAAAAGTGTCAAGAGTACATTTATGTATGAAAGGTAGCTCTGTGGAATTTTTATTTCCATAAATAAGCAAATATATATATATACACACACACACACAAATAACATGTGTATGTGTGTTTATACCAAGTTAGGATAATGTTACTTCTTACTGTGGGTTATGGTTTTAAAAAATTAACAGATATTGTCTTAGGATAACTCCTGACAGGTACACAAAGAGATCTGTACACTTACGCTTGTTTTGTAATTATTTATAATAGCAAGGCTTGGCAACCAGCAGACTCCACTGTACCATAAAACTGGCTGAGTGGTTTCACTGTGGATCTCGACTGTACAGTGCTTAGGTCTACTCTTTTAGGCTAAACAGAAGGAGGAGGCTGGGGTAGATGTGACCAGTTAGTACGAATACTTCCACCTAACCCCATTTCCAGAATGATCCATCACCCTCAGCTGACTGCCCCTGTGCTTCTAGCACACTTTGTTCAGATAGTATACATCCTGTTAGAGGAGCTAAGATGCAGAGAAGGCACAGGATCTGGACAATTTTACTCCACATAAAATTTTTCAATCTCTGCTATTTCAGTCACATCCATTAATTCTTCGTTCATAGCTACCTGTACCCCCAATCCTTATATTTTTTGGGTTTCTTTAGCACTAATCAGCCTTCTTGTTTTCTTTCACAATTGTAGAATTAGGTTTGAACTTTGCTTAATCATTTAGCTTTGCTCAATCAGTTGCCTTTTTTGTCTTTTTTTTTTTTTTTTGATGTTTTTCATCTGTTGTTGTCTCCTCTTCTGTTCTTTTTTACTTTACCATAAAATTCTGACAGAACATAAAAGTCATGACATGCATTCATGTTGTTGTGTAACCATCACCAATCTCCATCTCCAGACTTTTTCACTTCTCCCAGACTCAGTCTGTCCCCAGCTCACCCTCTCTTCAGCTCCTGGCAACCACCATTCTATTTTCTGTTTCTCTCAAGTTTGTGCTTTTAAAAATTCAATTTTCCAAAATGGAGATCTATCTCCTTCATTCAGTTCTAGGACAAATTCTCTGATCATCTTTGCCTCTTCATTCCTCTGTTCTCCCTTTCCAGAATTCCTGTTATTTGGATAATAGATGTCTTAGCTAGATCTAATTTTTTTAATCTTCCTCTCAACTTCTATCTCTTTACCTTTTTCTTCTACTTTTAGAAAAATTTCCTTAACTTTATCTTCCAACTATTCTACAGTATTTAAATTTTAGCTACAATGTTTTAATTTTCAAGCTCTTTCTTGTCATCTGGTTGTTCCTTTCCCTATAGTATCCTATTTTGGGATCATGGATATAACATCTCATTTCTATGAAGATATTAAAGTCTTTTTTAAAAACTTTTGTAGATTTAACATAGAGATGCCAATTCCCCTGAAATTGATTTATAGAGTTAATATAATCACAATCAAAATCCTAGAAGGAATTTTTATAGATATAGACAAGGTGAATCTAAATTTTATATGGAAAGGTAGAGAAACCAGAGTAATTAAAACCAATTTTTCAAAGAAGAATAAAGTTGGGGAAAATATTAATTGATTTCAAGACTTAAAGCTTCATTGATAAGTGTGCTACTGGCAAAGAAACAAGACATACAGATTCATGGAACAAAAAACAGACTCCAGAAATATATCCGTACAAAAAATTCACTTTTGACAAAGGTGCAAAGCAATTCAATAGAAAAAAAGAGTTTTGTTTTTAAAAACAAATGGTGTTGGAACAACCAGACATCCATTTGAAAAGAGAAAAAAAAAGAAACAGAACAGAATCATGACCTGAGGTGTAAGGACAACTTACTCTTTTAACTAAAAATGGTTCATGGATCTAAAGGTAAAACTATAAAACTTTAAGAAGAAAACACAGGAGAATTAATACAAAACATTTTTCTATTGGGTTCTACTTCCTTTTTCTAAATGAAAGACCATTTTAAAATTAGGCTTTTCTGAAGATAGCAAAATTCTTCTATTGTTAAGTAACTACAGCCCTCGATCTAAGAAGGACATTTGTTTAGAATATGGGGACATTTTATTATTTTCCTGTTCCTTAAGGCTGTCCCAATGACTGAATCTAATACAGGGTAAGATATGCTATTACAAAAGAGATTTCAAAAGAAAGTGAACCTATCCCATAGGTACTGTACAGTACATAACTGCATTAAAGATGAAAGATACAATTTCTAATGTTCTTTGTGCTTAATGTCAAACATTAAGAAAAGTCTGGCAAACACTGTGTGATCCACAGGCAGGTCTACAAAGGTATCCTCTCATGATGAATAATTTGTAGTTTAGAGTACTACTCTCCCCAAACACTCTACTACAAACTGTTCTAATAACAAAGGGTATTTCTCCCTTTAATCCTTTGAACAAAATGTACTAAACAAAAAGGTAAGGAAGAGAGGTAAGCTGAAAGGAAATATCCACAGGGCACTGTAGTGGTGTTGCTATTAAGTCAAATGACACTGATTAACAGTAAACACAAATTCTAAAAGAAGACTGAACAAAGTCTTTACAACATGATTTTTAAACTTGCTGATTTTACAAGATAGTTGTATTTCCTTAAAGATAAAGATTCTAAAAATGCTTTCCTCCATTACATTCCAGTTTATTTGTATTATCTGGTAGCTGTTCCACCCTTCTCTGGTAAAAAAAAAAATCCAATTTTTCTGAGGAAAAATTCCACCACAAGCAGGACATGTTCAGATAGGGTCGGCTCTACTCTCAGTTCAGTTCAGTTCAGTCGCTCAGTCGTGTCCGACTCTTTGCGACCCCGTGAACCGCAGCACGCCAGGCCTGCCTGTCCATCATCAAGCCCCGGAGTTTACTCAAACTCATGCCCATTGAGTCAGTGATGCCATCCAACCATCTCATCCTCTGTCATCCCCTTCTCCTCCTGCCTTCAATCTTTCCCAATATCTGGGTCTTTTCAAATCAGTCAGTTCTTTGCATCAAGTGGCCAAAGTACTGGAGTTTCAGCTTCAGCATCAGTCCTTCCAATGAATATTCAGGACTGATCTCCTTTAGGATGGACTGGATGGATCTCCTTGCAGTCCAAGGGACTCTCAAGAGTCTTCTCCAACACCACAGTTGCAAAGCATCAATTCTTCAGCGCTCAGCTTTCTTTATAGTTCAACTCTCACATCATGACTACTGGGAAAACCATAGCTTTGACTAGATGATCCTTTGTTGGCAAAGTAATGTTTCTGCTTTTTAATATGATGTCTAGGTTGGTCATAACCAACCTAGATAGCTCCTTGCTTCTTCCAAGGAGCAAGAGTCTTTTAATTTCATGGCTGGAGTCACCATCTGCAGGGATTTTGGAGCTCCAAAATATAAAGGCTCGGGGGCATTGCAAGATGGTGGAGGAGTAGGTGGATGTGGAGTCCATCTCTCTCCACGGATACATCAGGAATACACGTTAAGACACAGAAATGCATGCGTAACACCAGCTGAGAGTGGAGAGGAGGACCTGCCAGTAGAAAAGAACATACAGACCCACACAAAACTCAGTAGGACGAAGGAACTAGTGGGGAAGAAATGGAAATGTTTGTTAGTAGGACTGGACCTGCCCTTGGCAGGTGGGGGAACTGAAGCAGGGGTCTGAGCCCCATTGGGCAATTGTCTGAGTTAGAAGAGAAACATTTAAGGCTGAGAGGGAAACAGCTAATCTGTGGCAGCCTAAATGGAATGAGAGTCAGACAGTCCTTGCCACAGCCATACAGGCCCTGGACGGCGCAGTTGCTGGGGGCTGGAGTTTAGGGATTGTGGAGCAATCCCAGGGCGAGGGCTGCTGTTGACTGTGGAGAGAGATCGAGGGGATGTGAGGGAGGAGATTGTGGTGGGAAATGCTCGTGGAGGAAAGCTGGGCAGCCATGGAAGCAAGGCGATACTGCTGAGTCATGCATAGGGGGTGGAAGCATCCCCATGGCCTCTCCCTGCACAAGCCAGCATCGGCAGCTGAACAATAGAGAGGCTGGCCCGTCAAAAATCTGACCCACTGAACTACAGAGTAGGACCCCACCCACGGTGCTCCTTTAAGTGCCTGATGTGCTGATCTACAGAGTAGGACCCCAGGCGGGGGGCCCCTCTATGGGCCTGGTGGGCCAAACAACAGAGAAGGACCCCAGGCAAGATGCCCTCTAAGTGCCTGAATGGGCGGAGCTGCAGAGAAAGACTGGCCAAAGAGGCCTTCTGATCGCCAGCTACAAGAGGCTGGAAAAAAGACTGAGAGGGCCATAACTCCGGCGGTGGAGGCAGTCTATGTCTCTGCACACTTGGCGCTGCCAGGGTCCCTGCAAGCCTAGCAGCTGCGCTACCTTCATGCTCAACTCTCACTGGGGCAGAGCTGCCACAGGCAAAAAAAATCTTGCGCCCATGAGCGCAGGGTAGCTTTGGTCCTGTCTGACTTGTTGCGACCCTGTGGACTGTGGCCTGCCAGGCTTCTCTGTCAGGGAGGGGGGTTCTCTGGGCAGGCATACTCAAGTGTATTGGCCAGTACTGGTTTCCATGCCCTTCTAGAGCACTATATCTCCTGCTGCCCCAGCCAACTCCCCTGAGTACCTGGTGCCGCCAGAACCCCTGCAACCCAGCAGCTGCACCACCTCCACACCTGGCCCTCTCAGGGGCAGACCCAAGTCTTCCAGGGCAGCCTCAGGAGCAAACCCCAGTGGACATATCCAGAGGTGGGCCAGGGGCAGTGTGACTAAGGAAGAAGGCCCAAAACCCTCCCACCAGCTGGACAAGCTACAGATTAAATTCACACAATCAACTAGGCAGACTCTGTGTCTATGGAATATATAAAAGGTCACTGAGAGCTCCCACAAAAGAAAATGCACTAGTTCTGATAGCTGTGGACACTGGAGGCAAGAACACAGAGGAGTAGGAGCAGATTAGAATCTGAGCTGCCCCCACAGCAGGCAAGAGACCAGCACAGTGCTGGGCATCCTAGGGAGGTGGGGTGGACTGTAACTCCCAGCAAGGCAAAGGACTCTGACAGCAGTGACTCCAGAAAAACACTTATTATGACGATGTTCTGACTTTGCCTGTAGAGTCTTTTAGATCCCCCCCCCACCCCGTTCTAGTTGACAATTTTATTGGCACTATGAAATCTAACTAAGGTTTTGAGCTTTCATTTTTCTTTTTTTTCTCAGTCACATTTTTTATTGTTGTTATAAATTTCTGCCTCTACATTGGGCTTTTGCAGTTCTGGGGAGTTGTTTTACTTTTTTTTTTCTATTTTCTTAATTTTAATTTTTTAAGCCTATTATTATTTTTTCTAAATTTATTCCTTTGTTTGCTTTTCCTACTGTTCTTTTCCTCTTGCAGTTAATCTTTAATATACATAAACCTTCTTTATCTACCTCTATTTCACTTTGCATAGCTATTCTTTCTTTTCTTTCTTACCTTTAGTCTCAACATATTTGTTAGTTTTATTTTCATTGCTTTATACCCCAATTGGCACCTTGCTTTAGTTTTGTTTTCCAGTTTGTGCTTTAGATAGTTTTGTTCTGGTAGATGTAACTTTTGGTTCCTTTTGTTTACCAGGTCAATCTACTGTACTATATTTTTGTTGGACTGTTTTGATTTTGCTTATGGGTGTATATGTATGTGTGTATATTCAGTCACTTTTTATTGTTATTATAAACCTCTGCATTTACATTGGGCTTTTGCAGTTCTGTGGAGTTTTCCTTTTTTTCCCTTTTTTCTTCCTTCCGTTTTTTTAAATCTTTTCTCTTTTTTTATAATTTTAACTTTTTTAAACCTATTATATTTTTTCTACATTATTCCTTTGTTTGCCTTTCCTACTGTTCTTTTCTCCTTGCTGCTGCTGCTGTTGCTGAGGCTATGTGGCTTCAGTCATATCTGACTCTGTGCGACCCCACAGATGGCAGCCCGCCAGGCTCCTCTGTCCCCGGGATTCTCAGGCAGGAACACTGGAGTGGGTTGCCATTTCTTCCTCCTTTCCCCTTGCAGCTAATCTTTAATATATATAAATCTTCTTCATCTACCTCTATTTAACTTTGCATATCTAGTCTTTCTTTTCTTTCCTTTCCTCTCAACATATTTGTTAGTTTTGCTTTCACTTGGCACCTTGCTTTAGTTTCATTTTCCGGTTTGTGCCTTAGTTGGTTTTGTTCTTAACTGGTAAATATAATTTTTGATTTCCTTTGTTCGCCAGGTCAATCTATTGTACTTTATTTTTGTTGGACGGTTTTGACTTTGTGTATATGTATTGTGTATATTCCATTATTTTAATTATTATTTGCCTGATTCTGGAACTGCCATTTGTCTGGGGTTCATCTTTGGTTTCTCATTTTTGGATATTTGTTGTAATCTCACTTAATGCCATAACAAATCACTTGTGGAATCTTAATTCCTGACCAGAGATCAAGCCTTGAGCCTTTGGAGTAGGAGCACTGACTCTGAGACCCTAGACTACCAGAGAACTAACTCTAGGGGGTATCAAATAGTGAGAACTCACACAAAGGAAACCACTGTAATACAAGACCCAGCATCACCCAACCACCAGTAGCACCCTGTGCAGGATGCCTCATCTAAACAACAAACAAAACAAAAAAACAACCCAATCATCAGCAGACAGGATTACCACCTCACTCAGCCTTGCCCCTCAGAGGAAAACCAAACAAACAAAGGCTCAGCACAAATCTCACCCTAAAAGCAGCTTACACAAACCACTCGACCAACCTTAGGAAGGCAGAAACCAAAAGGAAGAAAGAATTCAACCTTGAAGCCTGGGACTAGCAGGCCTCAAACACAAAAAGTTAAAAAAAAAAAAGGCCGAGAAATACTACACAAATGAAGGAACAAACTAGAAACACAGAAGTTGAAATAAATGAAGAGGAAATAGGCAAACTACCTGAAAAAGAATTCAGAATAATGATAGTAAAGATGATCGAAAACCTTGAAAACAAAACGGAGAAAATGCAAGAATCAATTAACAAAGACCTAGAAGAATTAAAGAATAAACATGCAGAGACTAAACAACACAATTACTGAAATTAAAAATACTCTAGAAGGAATCAATAGCAGAATATCTGAAGCAGAAGAATGATTCACTGAGCTGGAAGATAAAACAGTACAAATAACTTCTGAAGAGCAGAATAAAGTAAAAAGAATGAAAAGAATTGAGGATAGTCTCAGAGACCTCTGGGACAATATCAAGCACACCAACATTCGAATTATAGGGGTCCCAGAACAAGAAGAGAAAAAGAAAGGGTATGAGAAAATTTTTGAAGAGATTATAGGTGAACATTCCCCCAACATGGAAAAGGAAATAGTCAATCAAGTCCAAGAGGCATAAAGAGTCCCATACAGGATAAACCCAAGGAGAATCACGCCAAGACACATACTAATCAAACTAAAAAAAGACTAAACACAAAGAAAGAATATTAAAAGCAGCAAGGGAGAAGCAACATATAACATATAGGGGAAACCCCATATGCTTAACATAAGACAAACACTAACAGACATAAAAGGAGAAAATGACAGCTACACAATAATAGAAGGAGACTTTAACACCCCACTCACACCCATGGACAGATCATCAAAACAGAAAATAAGGAAACACAAGTCTTAAATGACACATTAGATGAGATGGATCTCATTGGTACATTCAGGACATTCTATCCAAATGCAGAAGAATACACCCTCTTCTCCAGTGCACATGGAACATTCTCCAGGATAGACCACATCCTGGGTCACAAATCAAACCTCAGTAAATTTAAGAAAATTGAAATCATATCAAGCATCTTTTCTGACCACAACGCTTTGAGACTAGATATCAATTACAAGAAAAAAAAAAAAAACTGTAAGAAACACAAACACATGATTAAACAACACGTTTCTAAATAACCAACAGGTTACCAAAGAAATCAAAAGGGAAATTAAAAAATTTCTAGAAAGAAATGACAATGAAAACACAACTCAAAACCTATGGGATGCAGCAAAAGCAGTCCTAAGAGGGAAGTTTATAGCAATACAATCCTACCTCAAGAAACAAGAAAAACACCAAATAGACAACCTAACTTTACAGCTAAAACAACTGGAAAAAGAAGATCGAAAAACTCCCAAAATTAGAAGGAAAGAAATCATAAAGATCCAAGCAGAAATAAATGAAAAAAGAAATGAAAGGAACAATAGTAAAGATTAATAAAACTAAAGCTGGTTCTTTGAGAAGATAAAAAATTGACATACCTTTAACCAGATTCATCAAGAAAAAGAGAGACGAATCAAATCAACAAAATTAGAAACGAAAAAGGAGGGGTTACAACAATGCAGAAATACAAAGGATTATAAGAGACCATTATGAACAACTGTATGGCAATAAAATGGGTAACCTGGAAGAAATGGACAGATTCTTAGAAAAGTTCAATCTTCCATGACTGAACCCGGAAGAAGTAGAAATTATGAACAAACCAATTAAAAGCACTGAAATTGAAGCTGTGATCAAAAATCTCCCAAAAAACAAAAGTCCAGGACCAGATAGCTTCACAGGACAATTCTATCAAACATTTAGAGAAGAGTTAATGCCTGTCCATCTCAAACTCTTCCAAAAAATTGCAGAGGAAGGAACACTTCCAAACTCATTCTATGCGGCCACCATCACCCTGATACCAAAACCAGACAAAGACAGCACACAAAAAAGAAAACTACAGGCCAATATCACTGATGAACATACATGCAAAAATTGTCAACAAAATTTTAGCGAACAGAATTCAGCAACACATCAAAGTGCTAATACACCATGATCAAGCTGGGTTTATTCCAGGAATACAAGGATTCTTCAATATATGCAAATCATCAATGTGATATACCATATGAACAAATTGAAAGATAAAAACAATATGATAATCTCAAGAGATGCAGAAAAAGCCTTTGACAAAATTCAGCACCCATTTATGATTAAAACTCTTTCAAAATGAGCATAGAAGGAACCTACCTCAACACAGTAAAGGCCATATATGATAAGCCTACAGCAAGCATTATTCTCAATGGTAAGAAACTGAAAGTATTCCCCCTAAGATCAGGAACAAGACAAAGGTATCCACTTTTACCACTATTATTCAACATAGTTCTGGAAGTCCTAGCTACAGCTAGGACTGTATCAAAGAAAATAAATAAAAGGAATCTAGATCGGAAAAGGAGAAGTAACGCTCTCACTCTTTGAAGATGACATGATACTGTACATAGAAAACCCTAAAGATAGTATCAGAAAGCTACTAGAACTAATCAGTGAATTTAGCAAAGTTGCAGGATACAAAATCAATACACAGAAATCACTTGCATTTCTATATAGTAACAATGAAAGATCAGAAAGAGAAGTTAAGGAATCAATCCCATTCACCATTGCAACAAAAAGAATTAAATATCTAGGAATAAACTTACCTAAGGAGACAAAAGAACTATACACAGAAAATTATAAGACACTAATGAAAGAGTTCAAAAATGACATAAACAGATAGAGAGATATTCCATGTTCCTGGGTAGGAAGAATCAATATTGTGAAAATGACTATACTACCAAACACAATCTACAGATTCAATGTGATCCCTATCAAATTACCAATGGCATTTTTCACAGAACTAGAATAAAAAACTTCACAATTCCTATGGAAACACAAAGACACCAAATAGCCAAAGCAGTCCTGAGAAAGAAGAATGGAGTGGAGGAATCAACCTGCCTGACTTCAGATTATACTACAAAGCTATGGTCATCAAGATAGTATGGTACTGGCACAAAAACAGAAATATAGACCAATGGAACAAGATAGAAAGCCCAGAAATAAACCCATACACCTATGGGTACCTTATTTTTGACAAAGGAGACAAGAATATACAATGTGGCAAAGACAGCCTTTTCAATAAATGGTGCTGGGAAAACTGGACAGCTACATGTAAAAGAATGGAATGAGAACACTTCCTAATACCGTACACAAAGATAAACTCGAAATGGATCAAAGACCTAAATGTAAGACCAGAAACTATGAAACTCTTAGAGGAAAACATAGGCAGAACATTCGATGACATAAATCAAAGCAAGATCCTCTATGACCCAGCTCCTAGAGTAACGGAAATAAAAACAAAAGTAAACAAGTGGGACCTGATTAAACTTAAAAGCTTTTGCACAGCAAAGGAAACTATAAGCAAGGTGAAAAGACAACCCTCGGAATGGGAGAAAATTAGAGAAATGCAAATCATAACCACAATGAGATATCACTTCATATCGGTCAGAATGGCCGTCATCAAGAAGTCTACAAACGGTAAATGCTGGAGAGGCTTTGGAGAAAAAGGAAGGCTTTTGCACTGTTGGTGGGAATGTAAATTGATACAGCTACTATGGAAGACGGTATGGAGATTCCTTAAAAAACTAGGAATAAAACCACCATATGACCCAGCAATCCCACTCTGAGGAAACCAGGGTTGAAAAAGACACATGTATCTCATTGTTCATTGCAACACTACTTACAATAGCTAGAACATGGAAGCAACCTAGATGTCCATCAACAGATAAAAAAGAAGTTATGGTATGTATACACAATGGAATACTACTCAGCCATAAAAAGGAATGCATTTGAGTCTGATGAGGTGGATGAACCTAGAACCTATTACACAGAGTGAAGTGAGTCAGAAAGAGAAAGATAAATATCGTATTCTAACGCACATATACGGAATCTAGAAAAATGGTTCTGAAGAATTTACTTACAGGGCAGCAATGGAGAAACAGACAGAATGAACTTATGGACATGGGGAGAGGGGAGGAGAGGGTGAGATGTATGGAAAGAGTAACATGGAAACTTTCATTACCACATGTAAAATAGATAGCCAACAGGAATGTGCTGTATGGCTCAGCAAACTCAAACAGGGGCTCTGTATCATCAGCCTAGAGGGCTGGGATGGGGAGGGAGATGGGAGGGAGGTTCAAAAGGGATGGGATATATGTTGAGGTTTGACAGAAAACAACAAAATTCTGTAAAGCAATTATCCTTCAATAAAAAAAAAATTAAAAAAAAATAATAAAGGCTCTACCCTAGTGGTAAGCATAAGGCCCCAATCTGGCTAATCAATGTTTTTTATTCTTCTATCCACAGTGAACAGTTCGTGCAAAGTGGACCACTGACTTAATTCTAGGGCTTCTGTTGGAGGGACCAAGAAAGAAGTGTTTCCTTCTGCATCTGAACAAAGAATGTGTAAGTCATCGTGTTTTCTATCATGTATCTCCCCCACTGGCCCACAGCTATCTGGACTAAGGACGAACATCTGACCCAAAGTGAAACTTCGAGCAAGCCAGCAGCCTATTACAAGGTCTGGTTCAAGAATTCTACTCAAAAGCAGGTGCTATACTCTCTTTTACAGAATTTGAAAGTATTGAGAGAGAGGGAAAACATGAATTAACTGCACTTTCATACTTCATTATTTCTCCTCAACCCTCCACAATTCTTCCCTGCAAAGATCTATCTGCTCAGGACCTACCCTTTTCTCATGAACAAAACAAGCACATGGAAGGAATTCTTTCATCTTCTCATAGTCAAGTTTATAAACCAACATGCATTCATTTTTTTCTTTTCTTCCTGTTAGAATGAAAGCACATGCATCGCTTACAAAGCAAAGGTAAATGACCTACATATACTATGAATTCCTTGCTTTTTAAAAAATTTTCTTCTTTTCCAAAAACTATACTCTTTCATTTACCTTATCCCATTCATAGGCCAGCAGTTCCCCAGAATTGAGGGACGATATATGCCCTGATCACCTATCAACATGCAAACATGCTTATTATTTTCCACTTTAAAAAATCTGCTTCTTAAAGGATGGTCTTCTCAATAATGCTCGGTCAATGACATCTACATGGGGAAAAAAAGAAAAAAAGCAGTCTTGAAATCTACCTAAAACCTCACACAAAACTGAAATTCCAAATGAATGGCAAATCAAAATGTGAAAGGCCAAACAATAATTCTTTCAGAAAAAAACTGTGGGGAAACACATTTATAACTAGGAGAAGCAGAGATATTTTAAACAAGATACTGTTAACAGTAGTTTATTTCATGTACATGTCACTGTCTTTTCCCCCATAATTGTTTCAAATCTCTGCATTTATAAGGATGTAATGCATAATCAGGTTTTTTCCCCTGCCACAATCATTTCCCTCCCACTCTCTTGCAGAAAAACCACTACCTTGAAGTTGGTTTTTCTAAATATATGGAATAACCTAGCTATTCATCAGTAGAACAGATAAACGGTGGTTAGTCATACAATGGAATACTGTGTAGTAGCTAAAACATACCAAAAAATCTGCACAATCATTATCTAAAGAAGTGGGTTTTTTAATCCAATCAAAATGTAAACTTGTGGCTAAGTATAGTTTTATACTTCCTTATATTTCCCACAGATACGAGTGTCTGTATTTTCCAAATCCAAACTCAAGAGAGTCAGGTAGAACAATTTAAAGCCCAAATACAATACTTGAAAATACTTATCCTGGATTTTCTGAGAGGTGTATAGTGTACCCAAAAGCAACAGAGCAAGTGAATATAAGAGTAAACAATCTGTATCTAATTTATCCATTGTGTTCATTATAAGAATAGCTGTCAGCTGGGACTCGGTTCATCACACATAGGCATTTCAGCAGCCTTTTTACACTAACTTCTAAACTTGTAGACAAAGTATGAAACTTAAAACTTCCTGCCCCCCCTGATGTTTTTTTCCATTTGAAGGAGCCCAACTGGTGTTATATTTCTAATTTTTGTCTACTCCAAGGATATAAACAAATCTGGAGAGAAAAAACTGGATATGCTTACTGTTTTTACCTCTCAACTTGTCAGAACTCAGGGAAGACACAGAAGTGCTTCCAAGCGTCACTCAACAAAACATTTTCTTAAAGAAGGTGAGAAACATAAACTTTACCCCTTTTAACAAAGGATCATTAGCACTGATCTTCATGAAAATGAAATTTCCGAAAATGACTACAAAATTGCATTATATAAACATAATAACTATAAAGAATAAAATTCCAATTGATGGATTCACTTTGCTGTTCTTTGACAAAATGTAACTTACAGGCTTAAGACTGTAAATTTCAAATAATGCTATTAATGAAACTAACAACTCAAACAATACATGTACAGAAGTCAACTGAAAAAAAACGCCAGAAGCCTAGGTCTATAAGGAAAAGCTCATAAAAACACCTAGTCTTATGGTTTAACCTATACTACAATCCCACCTGCATTTTATAGTAAAGAAACACAGGCTTCGGGAGTTTAATTATTTGGGGAAGGCCTTATGGTACATTTAGAAAAATCTGAAGACAAGCTTCAGTTTGAATCCTGGCTCTGACACTTACTAGCTTACAAGCTACTTAAAATTTTTGAGATTTTTTTCCCCCCATATGTAAAACAGATAATTAAGCCTCCATTGCTGGGTTATTATAAAACAGAGTAACAACATATATAAAATACATTCAATATTTCCTAAATAGTAGCAATTCAGCAAATGTACCTGGAGGAGGAAAGGGCAACCCACTTCAGTATTCTTGCCTGGAAAATCCCATGGACAGAGGAGCCTGGTGGGCTATATAGTCCACAGGGTTGCAAAAATGAGTTAGACGTGACTGGGTCACTGAGCATGCATGCGCTGTACAATGTAGGCATCATCATCATCATTACTAACTTGCCTAGAATCACACAGCTATATCTAGTTCCAAAAACTTGTTTCCTTCTTTAAAAATGCTTAATAAAATTTTATACAGAGTATAAAAATTGGAAAATACATAGAAAAAGATAAAGAAGAAAATTAAAAGATCACTATTACCCTTAAACCCTGTAATAATTACTGTTAACACATTGGCATATTTTCCTTCTGTATGTACAGAGCCTTCTTTTAAGTCCAGAACTGGATCATGATGTAAAAATAAAGGTGAAATTCTTTCTTTTGCACTTAATTTTTATCATGAGCATTTCCTCATTTGATGAATACATAATTTTGATATGAAACATAGATAACTGGGCTTCCCAAGTGGTACTAGTGCTAAAGAACCCACCTGCCAATGCAGAAGACATAAGAGACACAAGTTCAATGCCTGGGTTGGGAAGATTCTCTGAAGAAGGGCATAGCAACCCACTCCAGTATTCTTGCCTGGAGAATCCCATGGACGAAGGAGCGTGACAGGCTACAGTCCATAGGGTCGCAAAGAATTGGACATGACTGAAGTGACTGAGCATGCATGCACATAGATAATAAATTAGTCCTTTCTCTATTGTTTTATATTCAGCTCAGTTGCTAAGTCGGGTCTGACTGTTTGTGACCCCAGAGACTGCAGCATGCCAGCCTCCCTGTCCATCACCAACTCCTGGACTTTACTCAAACTCATGTCCACCAACTCAGTGATGCCATTCAACCATCTCATCCTCTGTTGTCTCCTTCTCCTGCCCTCAATCTTTCCCCGCATAGGGTCTTTTCAAATCAGTCAGCTCTTCGCATCAGGTGGCCAAAGTATTGGAGTTTCAGCATCAGTCCTTCCAATGAATATTCAGGACTGATCTCCTTTAGAATGGACTGGTTGGATCACCTTGCAGTCCAAGGGACTCTCAAGAGTCTTCTCCAACAGCCACAGTTCAAAAGCATCGATTCTTTGGCCTTCATCCTTCTTTATAGTCCAACTCTCACATCCATACATGACTACTAGGAAAACCATAGCTTTGACTAGATGGACCTTTGTTGGTAAAGTAATGTCTCTACCTTTTAATTTGCTAAGTTGGTTCTAACTTCACTAGTATGGATAAGCTTATGTACACCTTTGAAGCTATGTTCTTACCCCCCACAAGAGGTCTTAAGCCATGTGGCAGTATCTGTTTTCTCAGCAAAGTCCCTACTATTATTATACATATTGACATTCAAGTCTTGGTTTGTATCTGGAAGATCTGTTTATACTTTACATATCTTTAGCTATTGACACTGAATCTTAGCATTAAGTACATTCCATTGCCATAGCAACAAAATAAAGGTTAAGGGCTTCCCTTAACTGTCTGTCTACTGCAAGCCAGAGACCCAGACTGAGACTGGAAATTCTTCAACAGCAGAGACAAGAACCTGAATCCTATGTATTTGACTTAACGTTTTCGAATTCACTTTGTATTCCATATATCTTAGTGAAGTAATGAAAGACAGAGGACTATAACAACCTTTAATACCTAAAAAAGACATGAAAAATTCATATTTGAGCCACCAACGTTTCCCTGTATCCTGAAGAAATAGCAACAGGATAACCCTAAGTGCTTCAGTGACACTTTTTCAAATTGAAAAGTTAGGCAGGATTTAAAACATGATATGACAGTAGGGCACAATATTTGAACTGAAATATCTACAGTGTATGACTTCCACAGCAATACGATCCAAGTCT
This sequence comes from Bubalus bubalis, assembly GCF_019923935.1. Lineage (NCBI taxonomy): Eukaryota > Metazoa > Chordata > Mammalia > Artiodactyla > Bovidae > Bubalus > Bubalus bubalis. Next base: position 9,288,131 of record NC_059164.1, on the reverse strand, counting down.
TGCTGGGCTTGAGAGAAAGAGGGCAAGGTACCTCTGTGGGATCTAACTGCTCCAATTAAGGTAGTTAGTAAGCATCGGCTACACAAAAACACTAGAACCTACAAAATACTCAAAAATTGAATCGGGACCAAGTACCCTCCATTCTGGTTTACAAGGAGGAATAGGTATCGACCATTCTTGCTAAGTCACTTCAGTCATGTCCGACTCTGTGCGACCCCATAGACGGCAGCCCACCAGGCTCCCCCGTCCCTGGGATTCTCCAGGCAAGAACACTGGAGTGGGTTGCCATTTCCTTCTCCAATGCGGGAAAGTGAAAAGTGAAGTTTCTCAGTTGTGTCCGACTCTTAGCGACCCCATGGACTGCAGCCTACCAGGCTCCTCCGCCCATGGGATTTTCTAGGCAAGAGTACTGGAGTGGGGTGCCACTGCCTTCTTCGATCAACCATTCTCGGAGAATATTAAAGAATCTACAGTATAAAGTTATAAATCATGATGCAGAGTCATCTAAAAGCAAGCTCCATATCCAAATATAATAATGACTGTTAGGAAACTCCACTTTCAATGACAGTGATGTAAAAATTCATATGCTTTCAGTTCAGTTCAGTCGCTCAGTCATGTCCAGTTCTTTGCGACCCCATGAACCACAGCACGCCAGGCCTCCCTGTCCATCACCAACTCCCGGAGTCTAGCCAAACCCATGTCCATTGAGTCGGTGATGCCATCCAACCATCTCATCCTCTGTCGTCCCCTTCTCCACCTGCCCTCAATATTTCCCAGCATCAGGGTCTTTTCCAATGAGTCAACTCTTCACATCAGGTGGCCAAAGTATTGGAGTTTCAGCTTCAGCATCGTTCCTTCCAATGAACACCCAGGACCCATCTCCTTTAGAATGGACTGGTTGGATCTCCCTGCAGTCCAAGGGACTCTCAATAGTCTTCTCCAACACCACAGTTCAAAAGCATCCATTCTTCGGTGCTCAGCTTTATTTATAGTCCAATTCCCACATCCATACGGAATCTACATGACCACTGGAAAAACCATAGCCTTGACTAGATGGACCTTTGTTGGCAAAGTAATGTCTCTGCTTTTTAATATGCTGTCTAGGTTGGTCATAACTTTCCTTCCAAGAAGTAAGCGTCTTTTAATTTCATGGCTGCAGTCACCATCTGCAGTGATTTTGGAGCCCGGAAAAATAAAGTCTGACACTCTATCCACTGTTTCCCCATCTATTTGCCATGAGGTGATGGGACTGGATGCCATGATCTTAGTTTTTTGAATGTTGAGCTTTAAGCCAACTTTTCACTCTCCTCTTTCACTTTCATCAAGAGGCTCTTCCGTTTGTCTTCACTTTCTGCCATCAGGGTAGTGTCATCTGCATATCTGAAGTTATTGATATTTCTCCCGGCAATCCTGATTCCAGCTTGTGCTTCCTCCAGCCCAGTGTTTCTCATGATGTACTCTGCATATAAGTTAAATAAGCAGGGTGACAATATACAGCCTTGACGTACTCCTTTTCCTATTTGGAACCAGTCTGTTGTTCCATGTCCAGTTCTAACTGTTGGTTTACAGAGGATTAAAAAATGCTCATTTCTCAAAAGAATATATAGACTTAGGAACGACATATGCTAGGGAAGCATGCTGCAATAAAAATCAGTCAAAAAGTAATTTCAAGTCAAAATAAAAGGCACAGAACATATTTTTAGAAAAGGGAGGAGCAGAAAAATAAGAGCTGGAAGTCAATGGTCTGTAGCCTATTCTAGAAGCACATGATTGTCAAGCACACTTCTCAGAGCATAAGCAAAATAAGCACATAATATAATAAATTCATGCAACCAACATTTATTGAGCATCAACCACGTCCCAAGCGTGTAAGGGAAATACAGCAGGAACAAAATAAAATATTTTTATTCCCACTCCCAGTATTTTATTCCCCATTCCCATGGAGTTTACACTCTGTATTCGATAGTGTAAGGTGTTATTGAAAAAATAGTAATAAAGCCCGGAAGAGGATAGAACTGGGGGATGTAGTAATTTTTCATAGGATGATTAGGGAGGGTGACTTTTAAGATGAAATAGTGAGCCACGTGTTATCTAGGGACAAGAGTATTCCAGGCAGAGGCAACAAGTGAGTGAAAAGAAACATGCCCTGTGTGTTCAAGGAACAGAGAGGAGACCTGTGTGGTGCACAGTGAAGAAGAAAGTGGTAGGATATGAAGTCAGGAGATATAATGGGGGCAGGCACACTGTCTAGGGTCTTGAAGGGTCATCATAAACCCTTAGGCTTTTATTTTGGATGAAAAGGGAAGGCACTAGAGGGTTTGGGGGAAAGGAATGAAATGACCTGACTTGCTTTAACAAGATCACCCTAGCTGACTGTCTAAGAAGACTAATGGGGGTGGTGCCAAGGTTAGAAGCAGGGAGACTATCCAGAAAGCGGCTGCAATAATCCAAGTAAAAGATGATGACAGCTTGGACTGGAGAGTTAGCAGCAAAGGTAGTGAATACTCAGACTCTGGATTTATTCTAAAAGTAAGAAGAGACAGAATTTGCTGACAGATTGGAAGTACAGATGAGAGAGAAGGAAAAGACAAGAATGACTTCAGGGTTCTTGGTTTGAACACCAGGAAGAAAGGGGTTATTACTGAGAGGAAGACTGCAAGCAGTGAGGTGACTGGAAAGGAAGGAGATCTGCCTATATTTGAATGGTACACTCAAGAAACCTATTAATACCAGGCAGGCAAAAGGATACATAAGTCTGAAGCTGAGGAGAGAGGTCTGGACTGGAGCTACCATTTAGAAACTGACAATATACAAGTTGTACTTCTTTTTGTATAAACAATTTAACATTAAAATATAAGCCCGCTGATGCTTTCCACACATTTTTCCAATTTTAAAATGCTGAGATTTCCTTCCTATCTATTCTATTCAATTATAAGTTACTTAAATAAGTTACACTACAATTCAGTTCAGTCGCTCAGTCGTGTCTGACTCTTTGCGACCCCATGAATCGCAGCACACCAGGCCTCCCTGTCCATCACCAACTTCCGCAGTTCACTCAGACCCATGTCCATCAAGTCGGTGATGCCATCCAGCCATCTCATCCTCTGTCGTCCCCTTCTCCTCCTGCCCCCAACCCCTCCCAGCATCAGAGTCTTTTCCAATGAGTCAACTCTTCGCATGAGGTGGCCAAAGTATTGGAGTTTCAGCTTTAGCATCATTCCTTCCAAAGAAATCCCAGGGCTGATCTCCTTCAGAATGGACTGGTTGGATCTCCTTGCAGTCCAAGGGACTCTCAAGAGTCTTCTCCAACACCACAGTTCAAATCAATTCTTCAATGCTCAGCTTTCTTCACAGTCCAACTCTCACATCCATACATGACCATTGGAAAAATCATAGCCTTCACTAGACGGACTTTTGCTGGCAAAGTAATGTCTCTGCTTTTCAATATGCTATCTAGGTTGGTCATAACTTTCCTTCCAAGGAGTAAGCATCTTTTAATTTCATGGCTGCAGTCACTATCTGTAGTGATTTTGGAGCCCCCAAAAATGAAGTCTGACACTGTTTCCACTGTTTCCCATGAAGTGATGGGACCAGATGCCATGATCTTCGTTTTCTGAATGTTGAGCTTTAAGCCAACTTTTTCACTCTCTTCTTTCACTTTAATCAAGAGGCTCTTCAGTTCCTCCTCACTTTCTGCCACAAGGGTGGTGTCATCTGCATATCTGAGGTTACTGATATTTCTCCTGGCAATCTTGATTCCAGCTTGTGCTTCTTCCAGCCCAGCGTTTCTCATAATGTACTCTGCATATAAGTCAAATAAGCAGGGTGACAGTATACAGCCTTGACGGACTCCTTTTCCTATTTGGAACCAGTCTGTTGTTCCATGTCCGGTTCTAACTGTTGCTTTCTGACCTCCATATAGGTTTCTCAAGAGGCAGGTCAGGTGATCTGGTGTTCCCATTTCTTTCATTCCAATCCCAAAGAAAGGCAATGCCAAAGAATGCTCAAACTACCGCACAACTGCACTCATCTCACACGCTAGTAAAGTAATGCTCAAAATTCTCCAAGCCAGGCTTCAGCAATATGTGAACCGTGAACTTCCTGATGTTCAAGCTGGTTTTAGAAAAGGCAGAGGAACAAGAGATCAAATTGCCAACATCCGCTGGATCATCAAAAAAGCAAGAGAGTTCCAGAAAAACATCTATTTCTGCTTTATTGACTATACCAAAGCCTTGGACTGTGTGGATCGCAACAAACTGTGGAAAATAAATGCATTAAATAGGACACAAAAATGAGACGCCTAAAGTCCAATTAAGGAAAAGTAGTGTAAACAAACGACACCAAGGAGTAAAGAGTGTGAATAAGGAAAAGGCAGGTGGTGAGAGGCATCATGGAGACAGTTTAGCTACACGTTACATTAAACAGGTCACTGATTTGTGACTGCCACTGCCTGGATTTAAGGGCAGGAAATTCCATCTGGAGAGGTCGCTTTAAAATGATACTCTAGGTAGCAGGGGAATGAGAGACACTCCTGTGTAAATGGATTGGAACCATTTTTTTCTCGCTCCTATCCATCCTGTACCTGACTGCTAATCTTACATATGTACAATTCTGTGTTTACCTTCTTTTATGAAATAAGATTGGAATTATGGCTAATTTCATTCATTTTAAGCTATTTCATTGTAGACTTTCTTTAGTTTTGGGAGAACTGCTTTTAGATCACTGTGATACACACACATTTATATCCTGAATTTTTAAAACTTAGCATCATAACAAAAAGTTATGGAATTTTAAATACTGCATCAAAATCTAAATTGTAGCAAAATTTTTCATTCATTTTATTATCTCCCCTGTCAGGGCTCCTCATCTAAAGAACTCTGAACACAGAAAATGATTTTCAATGAGGAACTGTTTTTTAAAATTCTCCCAATGCTTGTATACAAATAGTACCATCCCAGAAGCATGAGAGAAATAAGTTAATTCTCTACAATAGATGTCAGAGACACCAGCAGCACCTGGGAACGTGCTGGAAGTGTGAACTCTCAGGTTCTTCCCTGGACTTACTAAATCAGAAACTCTGGGGGTGGGGCCCAGCAATCTGCACTCAAGCTCTCCCAGTGACTGATACATGCTAAACTTTGAACATTAAGGCTCAATTCTCTCAAGGAATGCCTGTTGAAAAAGGCTACTAGACCATAAAATCTTGAACATAGAAACCTTATTATGTTTCACTTTTGACTGCCTTATGTAACTAGCATTTAATCCACATTCAGAATTTTGGAATGGTTAAATGAAAAAATCAGAGGTACACCTCTCTCCAAGTTTCCTTGCTTTTTTACATTCTATGATACCAAGTTACCAGCCCAACCTTTACCCTTCCTTTCTAGTCCTCACTATTCTATAGAACAGGCAATGTCTTTCCAATCAGAATATTATATTTGAACTTTTAAAGTAATTCTGTGAATGCTGCGTCGTCACATTTCACAGCAAGAAAATTCCTTCAGAAGATTATTTCTCCAAAGGCATCAATTTACGGATGAGAAAAATAAATGTGTGGAGAAATCACATGACAAGCACATCCTTAGACACTAAAAGATAAAATTATTACCTTCAGTTAACTTTATCTGGCCTGATTTAAAATAGCTAGTATATTAGATTTAAATAAAGAAAGGTGCTAGAAAGATTGAAAGAATCATCTTTATACCTGGTTTCTGGAAATAAAAATAAATATAACACCAAAATCCATCACTTTATTTATTGGCAACAGAGTGTGCCCTTTTCTCATTCTTTCATCTATACATTAACTATGGGGGGAAAAGATCCCTAACATTAATAAGAATGCTATTCAGCTACCTAGTGAAATGGCATGCAATGCTTGCCCTCCGCAGGGCACCCAAAGCTGGTGCTCTGGGACAACCCAGAGGGATGAGGTGGGAAGGGAGGCGGGAGGGGGACCCAGGACGGGGGGACACATGTATACTTGTGGCCGATTCATGCCGATGTATGGCAAAAGCCATCACAATATTGTAAAGTAAATACCCTCCAATTAAAACAAATTAACTTATTTTAAAAAATACTAAGTTTCCCAGAAAGGAATCTCAAGACTTTACAGTAACTGTTTCATTCAGGTAATGTGGTAATTTTTCTGACCAACATTTATCCTCCTGGTTATACTCCATCGAGCACAGAGGCTGCCTAGAGAAAGGAGCTCCTCTGATACTCTGTATCCCAAATTGAAAGCAATTTTAATTGTACTCTCATCTTATTTCACAAGGATTCAGAAATTTATAAGCAACATACTGATAATTAAATAAGGAAGGGGATATAGTGTACTGAAGACAGCCTGGTATATGAACTTTGGAGTCACAGAGATCTTTAGGATTTGAGAGAGAGGGGGAGAGAGAGAGAGAGAGAGAGGGAGAGAGAGAGTGAGTGTGTGTTCGAAGATCTATTCAAGTGTTTTTATTTTAAGTTTTTTAAAATTGTAGTTGATTTATGACACTTAATTTCAGGTGTATTCAATATTTTTGCAGATTGTATTCCATTATAGGTTACTATAAGATAATAGATGTAATTCCCAGTGCTATACACAGTAAATCTTCCCTGCTAATCCTATTTTTCACATGCATGCAAGGTAAGTTGCTTCAGTTGTGCCTGACTCTTTATGACCCTATCCACTGCAGCCAACCAGGCTCCTCTGTCCATGGGATTCTCCAGGCAAGAATACTAGAGTGGGTTGCCATTTCCTCCTCCAGGGGATCTTCCTGAACCAGGATCGAACCCACATCTCTTACATTGGCAGGTGTGTTCTTTACCACTAGCGCCACCTGGAAGATCCCCTATTTTTACACGGTGGTTTTTATCTGTCAATGCCATACCACTGATTTATCCCTCCCCACCTCCGCTTCCCCCTCTGGCAACCATAAGTTTGTTTTCTGTATCTGTGAGTCTGTTTGTCTTTTGCATATAACTTATTTATATTATGTTTTAGATTCCACATATGAATGATGTCATATAATATTTGTCTTTCTCTGTTTAACTTATTTCACTAAGCATATCCTCTAGGTCCATGCATGTTGGCAATATTATATTTTTATGTCTGAGCAACATTCCATTGTATGTATATATGTATACATATAGAGATATATCCACACTACACCTTAAGCCATTTGTCTGTTGATGGCACCTGAGCTTGCTTCCGTGTCTTAGCTATTATAAATACTGCTGCTATGAACACCGGGGTGCATGTATCTTTTCAAATTAGTGTTTTTGTTTTTTTTCTGGATATATCCCCAGGAGTGGAATTGCTGGATCATATGATAGTCCTACTTATAGTTTTTTGAGGAACAGGGATTCCCTTTTCTCCACATCGTATCCAACATTTGTCATTTGTAGACTTTTTCAAGATAAGCCATTCCAAGCAGTGTGATTTGCATTTCTCAAATAGTTGGCAATGCTGAGCATCTTTTCATACACCTGTTGGCCATCTGTGTGTCTTTATAAAAATATCTACTCAAGTCTTCTGCCCACTTTCTGATCAGATTGTTTGTTGTTTGACTATAAGTACAGGGCTTTACTTCTGGGCTCTTATGTTCCATTAATCTGTGTGTTTTTGTGCTAAGATCATTCTGCTTTGATTACTGTAGCTATACAGTGTAGACTGAAATCTGGGAGGGTCTTAGCTCCAACTTTGTTCTTTCTTCTCAGGATTACTTTGGCAATTCTGGGTCGTTTGCAGTTCCATATAAGTGTTAGGATTATTTATTCTAGTTCTCTATGGATTCAAGTTTTAATTCTTATCTGTACTTATCGTTTGACAGAATAGAAGCCATAATGTTAGCATACTGCCTCATACTGTTGATTATCAAGTCTTTAGTTATTTTAAAATACAGAATTCTTGAAAATAGAAACTATGTTTAATAGTATTTCTGTATTCTCCTACATTATATTCAATTAGGTGTTCAATAAACATTTACTGAACTAATATGGGACAGATTTTAATATATCAGATGAATGTCCTACCTAATAGGTGCCCTTGCTTCCAGATTTCAGCCCCCAAAGCATCCCCTTAAGCCAACTAGCTTAAGACAGATCTGCTTTTGTCCAATTCCACTTAAAAACCTTCCAAGGCTTCTAGCCCTTAAGCTGTTAAAGAAAAGTTCCTGCTAATATCAGAATCGATCTCACCATAGTCTATCTCTATCAGACCTACCTCTAGACTACTCAAGCTACAGCAATGCTCTTGCCATGCCCCTATAAACTCCTCCTCAGCAGGCTAACTTCTACTGGTCATCCAGGTCTCAGTTTAGAAGCCATTTTCTCTATCAAGGTCCCTGATCATGGTTCTCCAAGCCTCCACTACCAATTAGGTGTCCTGCCTCCCTAACCTGATAATACACTCCACCCACCATCTAATACTATAATAAAGTGCTTAACCTGCTTCCCTAATTAAGTGGTAAACTTGAGGACAGGATCACACATTCAGTTTTACACCCACCGTTAAGTTCTGGCACATTTATTGAGCATAGTGATAAAGTCCTGTGTTCTCAACAACAGTTTCCAATTTGAAAATACCATCATGCTTATTTCCCTGTTTACTTATAAATAACTGGGGACAAAAACAGCTGGCTGACTGATAGATTAAAGAAAAAGATTCTGGGGCCTTATTCTGCCCACATTTACTATGACACAGAAAGCAAAATCAGCATTAATTTTTTTCAAAGAACAGAAAAACTATTTCATGAGTACTTATTACTAATGGGGGACCTGTTTTGTCTTGGTCCCAACCCCAGAGGTTACAGTCATCAAACTGGATTTGATCCTAAAAGCAGCAGAGCCACGGTTGATGGAAGAAGAAACAGAAGCTGCTGCTCAAACTGGAATGCCATCCTGGGACCGAAAGGTGACAAGCACCTGTTATGGACGACTGAAAAGAATGGCAAGTGAGTCTGTATCCCTGACAGGCCAATGGAACCACCACTGGAACCAGCCCTAGGCTTCCCTCTAACTTCTCTTACAGTGGCCCTCCATATCCATGGATAAGAAACCAGCATACATGGTGGGCTGATTGTAAGGGACTTAAAACATCCGCAGATTTCTGCCTGGGGCCCTGGAAGTAATCCCTGCAGATACAGAAGGATGGCTGTACTTAAGGAAAAGGCCCATCCCCCGGTTTGTTTCTACCACTCTCTTTCTGATTTCTAGAGCAACTGAAGATGATTTCTGATCGACAGGAAAGACAATACAAGATCAGAAGAAAATTGAGAAAAAATTTGTATACTCAGAACAGTATAGGGATATTCTCAAGACTAGAATACTGGAAGCCACAGGGGAAAAGATAGACATAAATGATAATGTGAAAGACCAAAAGAAAATGTGTGGCCAGTGATTCCATAAACTAAGACAAAAAACAGAAGACAGACTGACAAAACATACTGGCAAACAAAGCTAAAGGATTATATCCAGATGTATCAAAGGCAACCAACAACTCAATAAGGAAAAAAATCCAACAGGAAAAAATAAGTAAAGCTATGAATAAGCAATTCAAAGACCTGAAAAATCAAAAGGACCAGCAAATATATGAAAAGATGTTCAGCTTCACAAGTAGTTAGGAAAATGCAGAATTAAGCACCTTAAGAAACTTTTTAAAACTGATTTTATATTCAAAGAAAAATATCAGTGATAGTGAGTTTCTGAGGTAAATAGTTACTCTCAGATTGAAATGATGGCAGTAAGAACTGTGTCAACGTTTCTGGAAAATAATCTGGCATTATTTGTCAAAATTAAGCAGTATACATTATGTACAAGATACTTGTCACAATATTGTTTGTAATAGAAGACTAGAGACAACACAGATGTCCAAAATGAAAACAGATATGGCTTCAGATATCTACTACTACAAAACTAACCACTTCAAGCTTGCTGCCTCTAAGCAACGTCATTTCTCACAACTCTATAGGTTGGCTGGGCCATCTCTTTGCTTTTTTCACCTCTGGTTCCTCTGCAGGTGCATTCAGCTCAACCGTCAGCGAGGTTAGTACGTCCAAGATAGCTGGTTGGTGGTGACTGGAGTGTCTTGGTTCTCCCACCCTGTTGTAAGCTAGACCGGCTTCCTTACATGGCAGCTGTGGGAAAGCATTCTTTGAAGTCTTCTTAAAGACTAAACCCCAGAACACATCATATCCATCATATTAATTGGCCAAAGCAAATCATAAGGCTAACCAAGATTCAAGAGGTGGAGAAATAGATAGGAGAAGCAGCAAGGCCTTGTATCAAAGAGGAATACATATCAGTATGGGAGAACTTTATGGTCATGAATCATTCTATCACCGGTAGGTAGGGGTATGTGTGTGTGTACTATATACATACACACTATGTTCATAAATCTGTAGTTCTATAACAGTAATATTATATAGGTATATATTTCATCACATATATGTATGTTTGTAAATCTTGGAAATATGCTTATAAATTAACTAATGAAATATTGAGCTATGTAAAGTAGTCAGTACGCTGGCCAAGAACGCAGAGCACTGAGGGCATGTCAGGAAGGCCAACACAGGTGTGTCCCGGAGGTGAGGATAACAGGGTGTTGTATGCAGACAGGGTGCTGTGGGCCCAGTGAGGGCCTGTGGATCCACAGGCCAATAGGCTCAGCAGTCAACGATGCAGGGTGTGGTAGGGAGAGATATACGGAGATGATGGTCTGCATGACGGAGAGAATGGAAACAAAACAACTGGACAAATGATGACTATAATGAGGTTAATGTGAAGCCAAGCTTCTTACCACCAGAGAAGGCATTATAAACATGGAAAGGGCAAAGATTAGAAGAACCCTGGGATACCAGATTGGAATTAGAAGTATACAAACAAACTCCTGGTTTTATAACATATGTACACAGGTATAGAAATAATGATGGATGTATATGAGTGTATTATATATATATACACATGTATATAAACCATACTCACACATTTCCTAGTTCCTATAAGCAATGACACCCCAGTGGCAATGAGCAAACTAAGTCTCTAAACTTTTGTTTTTAAAAACCATCTTCTACATGAACAAAAATACCAAATAAGGCTCCTTGGAGAAATGGCTGATTCCAGGGCTAGGCCAGGCAAAGTACAGTACGAATCAGGAACAAACAGCATGTGCCAGAAGTGCACAATGAATGAGACAGCGCATGATAAGTTGGCATGGGAGCCAGCTTGAAAGGGCGCCCACTGGCTAAACCAGGGACAACTGAGACAGCAAAATAAAGAATAAGTAACAAATCACAGCACACTCAAATCAAAACCCATGAGTCCTTACTGATTTAATAAACTCATAAACAGAGGAGAAAGCAAAGTTCTACCTTAAAATACCAACTAATACATGTAAAAGGACTAACAGAAACAGAAAAATATACAAGCAATTAATTCAGGTGGGAGTCATCACTGATACCCACACCAAGGCTAGTGAGTAGAGGTTTGAAGAGAGTCAAGATGTGTAATTTTGGAATACCTCTTCACACATACACTGATCAAATGCAAAAGGACACCAATATGATCAAGGTGTTTATCACCAGCAGCAGTGCGATTTGACATCATATGCCTGCGGATGCAAGGCACCGGGAATGGCACAGCCCCACTTCAGTGGTATTCCTGCCAGGCATGTCAGACTTGATTGGACTCACGAGGAAATAGCACATGGGCCTAGGTTAAGGGTCATCCTAAAGAACGGAGGGTCTGTACTTCCTAAAACTGTCAAAGACATGAAAGACAGGGGGAAAAGGAAGCTGAACAAGTCTGTAAAAACATGACAACTAAATACAACATGTATTCATGGATACGATCCTAGACCAGAAAAGAAACAGATATTGTTGGGAGAGTCAATGAAATATGAATAGATTGGTAGGGTTGTTGTATCAATGCCTATTTTCTGATTTGTAGGGTTACATAAGACAATGCTTTGTTTTTGAGAAATAGACACTGTAGTATTTATGGGCGATGGAACACCATGTCTATAGCTTGCTCCAAAAGTTTCAAAAAAAAAAAGACTGTGATTATGGGTATATATGTATGCATTTATACACACATACACAAACATGTATGTAACATACATATAAAGAAATAGAACAGGCAGTGGAAGAAATACAGTAAAATATTAACAATGGTGAAATCCGAATGAAGGAGATATAGGAGTTCTTTGTACTGTTCTGACATCTTTTCTGTTAAATCTGAAATGATTTCAAAATAGTTTTTTTTTAATGTTATTATCAATATGTGATACAGAACATCTGGTGTTACAGCAAATGATAAGCAGCTATTGTCTGAAGCTAGGAGACAGAATGAAAACGCTGCCTTAATATGTATATTTACATACTTTCCTTTCCAATACCCAGAGGGGAAACATGAATAGGAGGGCAATGTTTTTATGCATTTGGCATAAAGGCATCTCAATGTCTTTGCTTTTGAATTGTATTTATTTTGGCTGTGCTGGGTCTTCGTTGCTGTGCGGGTTTTTTAGTTGCAGCGAGTGGGGGCTGTTCTCTAGCTGTGGGATGCGGGCTTCTCACTGCAGCGGCTTCTTTTATTGTGGAGCTCGGGCTTGGTTGCCTGTGGCATGTGGGATCTTCCTGGACCAGGGACTGAACCCATGTCCCCTGCATTAACAGGCAGACTCTTAACCACTGAACCACCAGGAAAGTCACATTTCAGGGTTTTTAAGTGAACTTTCTTATCTTCTCATGGATTTTAAATAGGCGTTTGGAAGTTCCTTAATAAAAGGAATTCTGACTTTATTCATCTGTGTGGTCCCAGTACCTAACACATTAATGATTTTGTCAGTTATATCTTGAATACAAATTCTACCCCCAGTATTATTCCGATCAGAAAATACAGTGATCTAAGTACCAAGAATTCTACCACACTGAATTCTATGTCAAGCTAAAATATATACATATATATTAGACTGATGTTTGAAAAATATCAAGGATTATCTTTCTTAGGAACTTGGAAGATTATATGCTCTACATTCCTAAAAACAAGAATATATAATCAGAAGCAAAAGGCCTTAGTCTAAAGAATGGCTAACTGTTGACAGTTTGGGTTTAAAAAAAAAAAAAAAAGAAAAAAAGGGAAAAAACCCCACAAAACCCCAAAAAACAGAATACAAATGAAACTTGGTCTAAAGACCTGACACTGGTTGATCATCTTTTAAAAAGTCTAAGAGGGTCTGAAAAATAATTAGATTGAACTATATCAAAGTGCTGATAAAGCATATATCCTTCCAATAGATGAGTTAAGATCATTTCTAAATCAGAAGGAATACATTTTCATTGCAGAAACCAAAACTCTTCAAGACATCAAAGAACTGTTAAAATTAAACTCAAAATGTTTAAAAGCTGAATAGATTTTATATTGCTCAATACTCTCTCCTTCATGGAGAATACAAATATTTTTAGTACATTTTCTAGGCTCTTGGTCCCCCTGATTAACTAGAAAAAAAAAAAAGTTACATATGCCTGAAAATCTATGTTACAGGTAAGCACACAGAACTTCAGAGTGTCTTTTCAAAGGTTTAAACAACTGAAAACTACATTTTGATACTATACAATTCATCTGTTCCAGTAAATAAAAGATACTAATACCTTATGAAATTAGAATCTTTCATTCAAAGTATTATTAACCTGTCCTGACCAAGGGGTAAAAGACTTATACACTGAGAACTATAAAACATTAAGAAAGGAAACTGTAGATGAGTCAAAGAAATAGAAAGATATACCATGCTCTTGGATTGGAAGAATTAATATTGTTAAAATGGTCATACCACCCAAAGCAATCTACAGGTTTAATGTGATCCTTATTAAATTACCCATGACATTTTCCACAGAACTAAAATGTGTAAATCCTAAAATTCATACAGAACCATGAAATTCGGCCCAGAATTGCCAAAGCAATCCTGAAGAAAAAGAACAAAGCAAGAGGCATCACCCTCTCAAGCTTCCAACAATACAACAAAGCTACAGTAATCAAAACAGCATGGTACTGGCACAAAAACAGACATATGGATTAATGGAACAGAACAAAGAGCCCAGAAATAAACCCACACATCTACAGTCATTAATCTTCGACAAAAGAGGCAAGAATATACAATGAGAAAAAGACAACTCTTCAACAAGTGATGTTATGGAAAGCTGGACAGCCACATGTAAAAAGAACACATCCTCTCATCATACGCAAAAATAAATTCAAAATGGCTTAAAGACTTAAACATTAGACATGACACCATAAAACTCCTAGAAGAGAACATAGGCAAAATATTCTGACATAAATCATATCAATGTCTTCTTTGGTTAGCCTCCAAAGGCAATAGAAATTAAAAACAAAAATAAACAAATGGAACCCAATTAAACTTGCAAGTTTTTGCAAAGTAAAGGAAACCATAAAAAAAGAAAATAATGAAAAGACAACCTACAGAATAGGAGAAAATATTTGCAAAATGATGCAACTGACAAGGGCTTAATTTTCAAAAACTACAAATAGCTCTTACAAGTCAAAAACAAAACAAACAGCCCAATCCAAAACTGGGCAGAAGATCTAAATAGACATTTCTCCAAAGAAGAAATACAGATGGTCAACAGGCACACAAAAAGATGCTCAACACCTCTAATTATTAGGGAAATACAAATCAGAACTACAATGAGTTACCACCTCACACCAGTAAGAATGGCCATCACTAAAAAGTCTACAAATAACAAATGCTATAGAAGGTGTGGAGAAAGGGAACCCTCCTACACTACTGGTAGGAATGTAAGTTGTTGCAGCCACTGTGGAAAATATACGGAGGTTCCTTAGAAAACTAAAAACAGAATTACCATATGGATCCAGCAATCCCACTCTTGGGCATATATCTGGACAAATCTATAATTCAAAAAGATACATGTACCACCTCCATGTTCAAAGCAGCGCAATTTACAACAGCCAAGACACGGAAGCAATCTAAATGTCCACTGATTGATGAATAAAGATGTGGTACATATACACAATGGAATGCTACTCAGCTATATAAAAAAAGAATGAAAAAATGCCATTTGCAGCAATATGATTCAACTGTGGAAAATTCTAAAGAGATGGGAATACCAGAACACCTGATCTGCCTCTTGAGAAATCTGTATGCAGGTCAGGAAGCAACAGTTAGAACTGGACATGGAACAACAGACTGGTTCCAAATAGGAAAAGGAGTACGTCAAGGCTGTATATTGTCACCCTGCTTATTTAACTTACATGCAGAGTACATCATGAGAAACGCTGGACTGGAAGAAGCACAAGCTGGAATCAAGATGGCCAGGAGAAATATCAATAACCTCAGATATGCAGATGACACCACCCTTATGGCAGAAAGTGAAGAGGAACACAAAAGCCTCTTGATGAAAGTGAAAGTGGAGAGTGAAAAAGTTGGCTTAAAGCTTAACATTCAGAAAACGAAGATCATGGCATCCGGTCCCACCACTTCATGGGAAATAGATGGGGAAACAGTGGAAACAGTGTCAGACTTTATTTTTCTGGGCTCCAAAATCACTACAGATGGTGACTGCAGCCATGAAATTAAAAGACGCTTACTCCTTGGAAGGAAAGTTATGACCAACCTAGATAGCATATTCAAAAGCAGAGACATTACTTTGCCAACAAAGGTTCATCTAGTCAAGGCTATGGTTTTTCCTGTGGTCATGTATGGATGTGAGAGTGGGACTGTGAAGAAAGCTGAGCGTCGAAGAATTGATGCTTTTGAACTGTGGTGTTGGAGAAGACTCTTGAGAGTCCCTGGGACTGCAAGGAGATCTAACCTGTCCATTCTGAAGGAGATCAGCCCTGGGATTTTTTTGGAAGGAATGATGCTAAAGCTGAAACTCCAGTCCTTTGGCCACCTCATGCAAAGAGTTGACTCATTGGAAAAGACTCTGATGCTGGGAGGGATTGGGGGCAGAGGAGAAGGGGACGACAGAGGATAAGATGGCTGGATGGCATCACTGACTCAATGGACGTGAGTCTGAGTGAACTCCGGGAGTTGGTGATGGACAGGGAGGCCTGGTGTGCTGCGATTCATGGGGTCGCGAAGAGTAGGACGCGACTGATCTGATCTGATGCAACTAGAGATTATCATACTAAGTGAAGTAAACAAGAAAGAAAGACAAATACCACACGGTATCACTCGTATGTGGAATCCAAAATATGACACAAATGAACCTATCTATGAAACAGAAACACAAAGAGAAGAGACTGGTGGTTGCCATGGGGAGGGGACTGGCAGAGGAATGTAGCAGGAGGCTGGGGTTAGCAGATATAAGTTTTTATCTAAATAGGTAAGAAGCAAGATCCTACTGTACATCACAGAGAACTACATTCAATATTCTATGATAAACCATAATGGAAAAGAGTATTTTTAAAAGAATGTATATATATCTATAACTGAATCAAATGGTTATACAGCAGTAATTAACACGTTGTAAATCAACTTTACTTCAACTTTAAAAATTGTTTTACCTACAGGAAAAAAAATTAAAGTTATAACTATATAACAAGTTTATACATAACTATATAACAAGGACTTCCCTTGTGGCTCAGCTGGTAAAGAATCTGCCTGCAATGCAGGAGACATGGGTTCGATCCCTGGAGAAGGGAAAAGCTACCCACTCCAGTATTCTGGCCTGGAGAATTTCATGGGCTATAGTCCATGGGGTCGCAAAGAGTCGGACATCACTAAGCAACTTTCACTTTCAACTATATTACAAGTCTTTTTCCTTAATGGGAAATCTTAATGTCAAATCTTTTCTAGCGTATAACAAATAAAACAATATTCAGCATTACTATAAACCAGAATCTGTGTGGTTTTTAAATGGAGATAAAATACTTCTTAGGAAAGTAATAAGAATCAAATGAAATAATGTAATAACTAAATACATGGTGGTCAATGTGAATTAAACATTCAATAAATGGCCTTTACTGTGTTAATTCTCATAGAAAGGAAGTCAAACAATCCTGAAATATGGTCAAGTGACTTAAAAACGTATTAGAGATGTCTGTAAAGGTATATGGATAAAATCACAGTCAAATATACAGAAAGGCAAATTCAATAAGGAAAGGAATCTTAATTTACTTATCCTTGGAGTCCCCGAATCTAACACACAGCCTGGTACACAGAGTAGGCATTTAATAAAGGTTACTGAAATGAAGTGAATATGAAAGTTAGTTATCTGAAAAAAAAAACACACACAAAAAACAGGTAATCTGAGGTTGTCTGAAAAATAAAGAATCTCCAAATTACCAATACTATTGTCTGAGTAAATCACACTTCGAGAAAGAAAACAAAATACCTACGCATTTTAAGACCATGCACAGAAACTCCTCTCAGACTGGTCTTTTTAATAATGATGAAGTCACTCTCAAATCTGTTTTGGCAAATGTGTCATATATAAAGTTCAATATTAGAAATATTTTAAAATTTCATCTAATTAACTGTGCATCCCCAAATGGGGAAAAGTACCCAAAACACTGAGGAATCTTTCCTAACTTCCATTGGAGGAGAATCAGATAAATTTAAATCTTGGTTCTTCCATCTATTTATATATGAAAATTAGTTTAAGCTTTTACCTACAAGTAAGTTGTAAATACACATATTTCACTTTCACAAGTTCAAATGCACACCCCAGAGAAGGAAACAAAAAAACCCCAACTCTCTCAAAAGTGGGTAGTGCTCCCATTATAGGAGTATAAAAGAGTAGCAAACAAAATTTCTCTCCCATGTCTCAGCAGCCACCTGTTACAGCCCACACTTATGGCACAGGCAGCATGGTTCGGGAACACTTTCATATTGAAAACTCAAAATTCCCAGTGCAATGGATGAGGGAAAAAGCATAATGTGGAGATACAGCCCTATCTTCTCCACTCTAAGTCCAGAGGTAATAGAGGTCAATACACTTTTTTTTTTAAAGATTTTCTTCAAGTTATTTCCCATTTTACTAAACGTAAAAACCACACCCTTAGTAATACATTTGACTCTGTGCGGTGCTTGGCTTCTGAAACATGCCAGCAAAGTACATTTCCAGAGAGACAGCTGGAGCTACATCTCTTAAGCCTACTTCAAACTAAAATCTGTGAACAGTGTGCAGTTATAAATCAAATAATAGCCTCAAATCAACTGCTGGGAGGTTTTGAAAACAAACAAACAAAAAAAATCACTCTTAAATACATTTACCTTTCTGAACAAAATGATAATGTTTTCAGGAAAACACACACACACACATACACCCCTCCCCCCAAAGCTACCAGTCTACATAAGAGAATAATTTAAAGAAGAGTAACAGAGAGCCTGCAATACACAGAGGAAAATCATTCTTAAATTATCTTTTGCTTTCTTCAATGCCTTGAAAAGTATAAACTACATGAGGGCACCCAAGTCACCAGACACTGACAGCGTTACAGTTATTCTTAAGGGTAATTTCTGGAAAGTTCTGCAGTGGCAATTTAAAAAAAGCAAACCAAATTTTAACGAAGAAAAAAATGCTTAGTTCAAAATCTGGAAATACACGTTGATGGTTTTTACGGTGAATTTTTTTTTTCTTTAAACTAAGAAACAGGAAGGTGACAGGCACAATGGTGAGTAACATCTGTAGGTGGCTGAGCCAAACCAAATTCAAAAAGATCTCTGTGGAATTAAGGATTTCAAATAATATCTTGACAAATATAATATGACATGATCAAAAATCACTTTAGCTACTTTTTTCCTTTACTAAGAAAGCAAAACCTTCCAGTACAAAGGTTTTCACATCACACACACTGTAAGAATTAAATGTAAATCCAAAACACTAAAATTATCAAAAGGTAACCAAAACACATTTGAAAATATGAGACTTCCGTTTTTCATACGGATTTCTCAGACCTACTAGTAAATCTCCCCTGGAATGGGTCTTCATTTCAATACAAGACTGTTCAATATGCCACTTCGTGTGAATACAGCTTGTGAGACTAATTCTCCAAACCTCCTCCGGAGATGCTTAATTACAGCTCTAATTCCAATTTCCTGCGACTCAAACAGTCACACACAGAAAACAGCTTATATACACAGGAGAGGAGAGGAATGGAGGTCCAGGGGAACGGCCCGATTTTGTGTGGTGGCAGAAAGCTGCAAAAATAAAGGTTCACTGGAGCTATTATCCCCACCCATCACAGCCCTCCAGAACGCTTTCATCCATCCACCCGCTCCAGACTCTCGAGCTCTCCAGAACGGACGAACCCGTGGCTTTCCACGTCTCAGAGGATGGGCGGGGGAGGCTGTGAGGTCCGGGGTACACACAGAAATAGAGGGAGGGCACAGATCCTTTGAGGACGGAGGGACAAGGAGATGCATCCAGATGAGGAGGCTGGGACGCGCCACGGAGACACCGAGGCTTGCAAATTCGCTGACAGAAAAGCTCACAGGAGGCAGACAGAGGATGTTGCCTGTTCAGAGACGGGAACAGACAATCCTCCAGAAGAGAAGGGAGACGGCATCTGTACGAGTCCCGGGAGGGCGTGAACTAGGTAGCGCTGAACTCGGAGCTCAAAATGGGTAGAAACCGCCTCAAAAAGACCCGCACGGCGAGGCTGAGACTTACGGTTACTTCCCGGGCTGAGGGTAAGGGTCGGGTGGACCCTGCAGCTCTGCAGCTCTGCCACCGCCGTGGCGCCCCTGTCTCTCTCGCCGAGCCGGTGACCTCAGGTACTCTCTGCGCCCCACCCACCCGGGGGGACGCCTCTTCTCGGCGTGCGCCCCCTCCTCGCTGGCCCGGACGCGCCCGCCTGGCAGAGACTGCTGGGGCCGAGAGTGCGCACTGGAGGCCCGTGGGGACGCAGCGAGAGCTGGAGGCGCCCGCGGCGAGGCTCAGACTGGGCGGGCGCCCCCCATCCCTCTCCGGCCGCCGCGCCGCCTTATTCGGGGGAGGGGAAGAGGGGGCGGTGGCTCTCGCCTCCGCCTCGCGGTCAAGTCCGGCTCAGGCTCCAGCCTGGAGCGCGCGCGCGCGCAGCCCGGGCCGTCCTCCTCCCCTCCCCCGCCTCCGGCTCAGCTGCTGGCGCGCCCGCAGCCGCCACCACCCGGTCCCCGAGCCGCTCGCCACCAGCCCCAGACAGCCGGCACCCCAAGCGAGAAGCGGCAGGAACGGCAGCACCTCAGCCGCTGCCCCGGAAGCTCTTCCCCGCCAACCGGGAGGCTTCAAGGGGTGTGAACCCGGAAGCGATTTCCTCGCCCCGGTAGCAGCGGGATGGAAAGCTAAGGCCTTTGAAGACCTGGAATCCCCTAATTTAGAAAGCAGGTGAAGTGTGTATGGCGCAGAGCTCAGAGGCGAGCAGAGGCTAATAAAGAGCCGGTGGACAAGAGGCTCTCCGATCCCAGAGACCGGATCTCTCGAGTTGCCGGGTGTGGGTCGCGGCCGTACACGCCGGGCGGCTTCAACTGGCGACCGAGTGTTTTCCTGTCACAGGAAGTTGGGCCTGGCCGCTGGGAAAGCGAAGGGAAGGCGGAATGAGAAAGCTGTGAAGGGCCCCCGCCCCCGCCCCCAGGTGACTGTCCCACCCACTGAGTTGAATGTAGCGGCCCGGGAGGCACTCGGCCCCCAAGCACGGGTGAGACGTGGAGGAGGACGGTCCAGACTCCAACGAGAGAGACGGAGAGGTAGGAGGCCGAACTGTCTCCATCTAGGCAAGGACTTCATTTCTTATAAGTAGTTACGGAGACGCCAAAGACTTTTTGGGTGGCATCTCTTTGTGCAAAGAGGCGTGCCCGCCCTTTTCTGGTAATGGACGCTGATGGGTGGTGGTGGCCGAGGAAAAACCTCCTAGGAAGTTTTTATTTTTGTCACTTCAGGAAAAGCGATTGACAGCAGCTCGCCCCTCCTCTCTGTCCTCTGCATCATTTAAGGCTTTTGGCTGTCTTTCTTTGCTTGTTTCTCCGTGGTGTTTTTAGCTTCACCAGAAATTTTTCATCTAGCTGACCTGACTCCGGATTTCACCTCCATTCCCATCTCACGCATGGAGAGGTTTTTTAACTTCAGTCTGCTTGCCAATGCTTCCTTCACCATCATGTCTTTTAACTGTTTTGATGTCCTAATTTATTTGGGGGAAAATGTCAAAAGCTCGAAAATGTTTTCATAACAATAGAAAATCAAATATTTTATGGTCTTTTCGACTTAATCCCATGTTAGTGTATTGGTTATTTTCCCCTTAGAACTGGGTTGTGGAACCACAGTAGGACTTGATATAAAGTATATTTGGATATACTACGGATGAAATCAGGCTCCCCCAAATAACTTCTTCAAAGATACCTAATATTCACTGTAGGAATTCATTAGTTCCTTCTCTGTTAGTCAGATTTAGTATAATTGCCTTCAAAAGTTATTTGAAGATTATTAAATATCTTACAGAATAGAATGTGACTTAACAGAAAGAAAGAACTTGAAAATTACTGATGATGCTTTTTCATATTACCTAATGTTTGGTAGAACTGGTTGAAAGGACAGGAACAGAGCAAACTAGAAATAGCACCAATGACTGTTTTCTATTCTGCTTTATTATTATTTCCTCTCTTTTTATTACTGTAAGCCAATTTGAGTGGCAAAAGGATGAAATTTTTAATGGTCAGCCTATCCTTGGAGGGAAATTCTTACTGATATTTAGTTGCCATCTCTTGTCTCTAATACTATAATGCTTTAAAATATTAAATCGTTTAATGAGAGTAGAGAAGTGGCTAGTAACTTAGCTACTCCGCCTCGGTTTTTTTCTTCTGTAAAATGGAGATAATAACAATAATAACTACGTCATTAAGTTTGGGGAAGAATAAAATGAGTTAATGCATGTAAAGCCCTTAGCACAGTATCTAGGATGTAATAATCATTGTAAGTGGTGGTAATTATTCATATTATTTTAAAAAGTTGAGAAACTTTGCTTAAGGATGAAGGAGAGGGAATCAGGTACATCCTACAGAGCCCTAATGCTCCATTTTTTTGTTTTTAATTCATGAAGTACACTTTCTGATCATTGTTGCTAATTTATATTAGCATGTACTTTGCAAATTGGTAAATCATCTTGTCTGGAGTAGGAAATGACAACCCACTCCAGTATTCTTGTCTGGAGAAGCCCATGGACAAAGGAGCCTGGTAGGCTACAATCAATGGGGTCTCAAAGAGTCCGACAGGACTGAGCAGCTGCACACACAAATCATCTTGTCAGTTTTGACTTCTGGTAACTAAATTTACAATACCTATATTCATGTACTGAATCTTCTCTTTTTCTACACTGCAAAAATACTTTGAAAGTTTGTCCATCTTGGGGATTGTGTGGCGGTCCAGTGGTTAATTCAGATTGTGCATGCATTGCCTAGGTCCCATTTTCAGTCCCTGGTCAGGGGACTAACATACTGCAAGTCTTGTGGCATGGCCTAAATAAATAAATTAATTTCATTAAATTTGTCCATCTGTACTCTATGTAGTAAACGTTTCTTATTAGCAACATTATTGGCAGTTTGTTCAACAGGACCTGCCCCATGAGGACTAAATGGTGTCTGTTCACCCCATTTTTCACCCAGTCATAGAGATGAGAAATGCCCATATGTTTTCAAATGATGCCTGGTAGGTCTCAGGCCAAATGAGAACCTCTTCACTTATTTGTAAGGCATCATCCGGAGAAGGCGATGGCACCCCAGTCCAGTACTCTTGCCTGGAAAACCCCATGGACGGAGGAGCCTGGTGGGCTGCAGTCCATGGGGCCGCTAAGAGTCAGACACGACTGAGTGACTTCACTTTCACTTTTCACTTTCATACATTGGAGAAGGAAATGGCAACCCACTCCAGTGTTCTTGCCTGGAGAATCCCAGGGACGGGGGAGCCTGGTAGGCTGCCGTCTATGGGGTCGCACAGAGTCGAACACGACTGAAGTGACTTAGCAGCAGCAGCAGCATCATTAGTCAGGCAACATAGCATCACTTATACCTAAGCATTTTCCAAAATAGAATGATTGGTGAACAAAATGCCACATTCTTCCTATTCTTAGTCACTTGAACGCTTATCTAAAATTCAGTCTAAACACATTACAAACTAGTTATACAGTTTTCTGTTATTTTTAGCTCAAATTACTCTCTTTCAATCCTTTTGCATGTGATTCTGCCTTAGCAGTTTTGTCTTCATATATTAATAGCTTTTGTTCTTTTCCTAACTTAAGCCTTTGTTTTCTTCCTTCATGTCACTGGAAGTATGTATATTTCAAATATTCATTTTTTTTTATTGTATCACATTTGTTTATCTTTTAAAAATTCAGTGTACTGTGCAATACCAAATATTCTAGGTAAGTAATAAGTATTAGGAAATAAAGCACTTTGCCAATAGATTTTTCTTTTTAACAGGTGACTAACAGTTTAATCAATTTGCTTTAAAGTGTGTTTAGAAAACTAAGAATTACTTGATTTCTCATTTTAGATGCTTAATAGAAAAAGGGTTTCTGTAAATATGCCATATATGTTATACAGTGTATTCATAATACAGTGTCTTTCTTTTGGGGACTGTCAATATTCAAAGAGGCAGGCATACATTTCAAAAGTTAGTAGGTTTTATATCCTGAAGTCATTGTTAATCTGAGGTGAAAAGTAAGTGCTAAATTGGAATTCTGAGAAGAAAAAAAGTCTCATTTTTTTCACTAATAGGAAGTTCTGTTGCATGAGGTGGGTTTTAAGATGGTCTTATGAAAAAACTAAACTGAAAAAAATCCCACAAGGTATAGAGTGAGAATGCATGTCTTCAGAACTTTTCACAAAATGAAATGTCTCAAACTTAATGTTTTATTGTAGTTTCTCTGTTATCTATAGTTTGTCTGGATCTAAATTAGTGAAAATTTTTATAACCTAAAAATTTTTATAAATTATAAATAAATCTTATAAAGTTTTATTACTTAAATAATTTATAGATTAAAATAATTTAAAATTTTTGTACAATACTTATAATTTTTAAAAAATTTTAGCTAGTGTTTACTTAAAATGTCAAAGGTTACTGAATTTTAAAAGCATTCTTTTTAGGGAAATTTTTTAGTTTTAAGGCAGTGGAAGGGAGTAAATTAAAGATTTTTTGTTATTATGTAAAGAAGTGAATTACAGATTTCAAAATGACTTTATTTTGCAGTTGAGAAAACAATAAAGTCCTCTGTCTCCTGAAAGTATATATCCCCATTTAAAAAAAAAACAAAAATCTACCTTTAATAGAAAAGGAAACAAAGACTACAAGGTATCTGAAATTATGTGTAGAGGTTACTAGTGGTGAGATGTGATCAGTCATCTCTCACTTGCTTTTTATATAGTACATATATTCTAAGACAGAAAAACCAACATTTTATTAACTGTTCTCATCATGATTATGTCTCCTTTAATCTTTCAAGGGATTTCTTTGTTTTTATAAAGCAATGGGAAATCCAGAAAACATAGAGGATGCATACGTTGCTGTTATTCGGCCGAAGAATGCTGCCAGTCTCAATTCTCGGGAATACAGAGCTAAGTCATATGAAGTGAGCACAGTTGACTAACATTTGATTTTCTACCACTGAATGTCATTCTCCATTATCATTTTCATTCACATTTAAAGTCTTACCATAGCCTGTAAATTCTTATTGGTAACGTAGATATTGACAAGCTAGAATTTATGATTATAGAGCTCTTCCCATCACCATGTCTTCTTTTTTTTCTGCTGCACGTATTTTGACCATTTTTTTCTATTCATTGATATGGGTAAATTCTTAGATAGTAAAAGTTACTTATTTGAGTTTTGCATATATAATTTATGAGAGTTTGGTTTTTACTAGAGCTTCTGGAATGGCTTGCAATAAAATTGCAAAATTCCAGTCTAAATTTTATTCATGGTTATTTTTCAAAACTCTATTTTTAACAGTTCATTTAAAAATATCTTTACCTTTAATTATTTTAGGCAATTAAATTACTTCTCTGAAGTCTTGAATACATTATTAGTATTAGTAAACATGACTGAGGCACAAAAAAAGAAAAGCTCAAAGCAGATTTTTATCTTTACTATGCAGCAGATTCAAGCATCATAAAATACTTCTAGTCTAATCTAATTTCACCTAACTTCTCTGCACGCCTGCATAGCCGCTCAGTCCTGTCCAACTCTTTGTGACCCCATGGGCTGGCGACCCCATGGGCTGTAGACCACCAGGCTTCTCTGTCCATGGGATATCCCAGGAAAAAATACTGGATGGGTTTGCCATTCTCTTCTCCAGGGGATCTTCCCGACCAAGGGACTGAACCTGCATCTCTGGGTATTCTACTTTAATTGCCTTTTCAAGGTTAGTTATCTGAAACCTATTAAAGGATATTGCAAGGATTCTGAGGAGGCTGCCATTCAGCAGTGCTGTGGCTTACTAGTTCTCAGTCCTGGCTACACTTTAAATCACCTGGGGAAGTTTAAAACTTCAGTACCACGACCTTACTCCCTAACATTCCAATTTACTAGGTCTGAGATGAAGCTATACATTGATACTGTTCTAAAAGGGTACATGTTATTCTAATATGCAGCTAGGCTTAAGGTTAAGAAAGATTTCTGGCTGTATTTTAGGGCAAGTACATTTTATTTTAAACATTCTCTTAATGTTGTTTTTCTCATCCAAGATTTTGTTGCATGAAGTTCCCATTGAAGGACAGAAAAAAAAGAGAAAGAAGGTTTTGTTGGAAACTAAACTGCAAGGTAACAGTGAAATAACACAAGGCATATTGGATTATGTAGTAGAAACCACCAAACCAATTTCTCCTGCAAACCAGGGTATCAGAGGTAAGAAATTTTTCTCTTTAACACAGTTGGTTTTAATTGCTTGTGAAGGAAGACATTTAAAAAAATATATTAAAGTCAGTTTCTTTTTATGTTCCTTTTCATTGAAAAACTTGAAAAAGACTCATAAATTTCTGGTTTTTTTTTTTTTAAGGTGGAACCAAACTCCCTTCAAGAAGTTCCTTGACTATAATGCTTTTTAAGTTAAAAAATATTTTTAAAATATTTGAATAATTTTAAGTAAAAAAAAAAATTGAAAAATATTTTTGCAGTTTCTTTTTTTTTAATTGGAGTATAGTTGCTTTACAGTGTTGTGTTAGTTTCTGCTGTACAGCAAAGTAAATTAGCTATATATACACATAAATCCCCTTTTTTGATTTCCTTCGCATTTAGGTTGCTTCAGAGCACTGAGTAGAGTTCCCTGTGCTGTACAGTCGGTTCTCATTAGTTACCTATTTTATACATAGCAGTATATATGTACGTCAGTCCCAGTGTCTCAATCCGTCCCACCCTCCCCTTCTTCCCTTTGTATCCATACGTTTGTTCTCTCTCTCTCTGTCTCTATTTCTGCTTTGCAAAGAAGTTCATCTATGACATTTTTCTAGATTTTACATATATGCCTTAATATATAATATTTTTCTCTCTCTGACTTACTTCACTCTGTGTGACCATCTCTAGGTCCATCCATATCTCTGCATATGGCACAATTTTGTTGCTTTTTATGGCTGAGTAATATTCCATCATATGTATGTACCACATCTTTGCTCATTGCTCTGCTGCTGGATTTTTAGGTTGCTTCCATGTCTGGGCTATTGTAAATGGTGCTGCATTGAACATTAGGAAGCATATATCTTTTTGAATTATGGCTTTCTCCAGATATATGCCCAGGAGTGGGATTGCTGGATCATATGGCAGTTCTAGAAAAATATTTCAATTGTGTTAATGATTTGTTCAAGAAAGAGAGGAAGCCAAAGTGGCTTGAAAACTAATAAGAAAGCACAAGTTATTTTTGTTAGAAGTATATTTCCCTAGATAAGTATCTTTGAACTACTATTTTTATTTCTTTACTCCAGGACACAGAAAACTATAAACCTCTCTCCGTAACTAAGTAGCAGTTAAGATTCTGTGTATTAGAGCAAGTCATATAAATTACAGGTAGCAGAGGTTTTCTTCCCATTTGGTCACAAGAAGAAAATCATTTTCAACGAGCCAAACTGTGAACTGTAGAAATATTCACTCTAAAAGGTTGAGGCCCCATTTACAAGATAATCTATAGCTTATGAAACTGATTAAATATCAATGATCAATTTTATCAGGCTGTGCCTCAAAAGAAGCAGATAGCAGTTAGAAGTTCTAGAAATTATATATCTCTGTCCAGAATTCAGGCATTATAATTAAAAAGGTAAAGCTAATTTCAGTCAGACAACCGTTGAGAGCAGTTGTTGGTAGTGAAGTAAAACGTACCTCTCTGTGCCTAAATTTTGGGGTTTTTTTTTTACAGCTTATTCAGTGTTTTGTTTTTTTTTTTTTTTCCCTGTTTGTTCATCTCTTTTCAGTAAAGAGACTATTATTGTTGTAAAGATAAGGCTGAATCATGTCATTTGATTTATTGGTTATTTGGGATACCTGTTCTCTAGAGATAAGCTGAACTAAGCCTGTTTGATAACTTCTGAAGGTACCATTTACCATATTTTACCTCCCCAACAGGTAACCTCCTCAATAGGGCCTGAAGAGTTTTTGCAGTTCTGACCATTGTAACTGGAGATTACAAGAAGTTCCTGCATAAACGTACAGATCTTTGATACACATTCTGAGTCCCACAAAGAGAATCCCCTTTCCCTGATTATCAGATTGACTTTTTAAATAAAGTGATCTAGAAATTGATCTTAGCTGAAAAAGGGGACTATCCCTGTGGGTGATCAGGCATGTGGAAGGCTCCTTTGGATGCCACAAATTTGTCATTTTTTCTACCTGTCTTAGACGTCTCTTAGTAATTTGTATTACTATTACTTAATTGTTTTAGTTATCAGGACCTATTCTGAGATCAAATTACTGAGACAAAGTCTGAGCCCAAATCACATATTTGAGCTAAGATAGAAAAGTCATAATTTGCTGTGAATTAGCCAAACTCTAACACTTGGTTCATTCACCAAGAAAGGGGATATACGTGGTATCAGTGTGAACAAAAATGTCCCCTGGCACAGAGGACTGGTAGTTTTTCTTAGAAGTTACGAGTGGATAAGCACCCTGAAATATGTCTAGCACAATTATGTCTTGTATACTTAGTAGAATGTGCTAATAAATTTTCAGGCAGCTTTTAATAAGAGAAATGAAAATAAAGTTTTTACTTAACTAAACAGTTAAAATAATGAACCATATCATACCTGACTATCCTATTCAATTGAGTTTTTCTAAAAGTGTGAAATATTTTTATAGAGAGTATGATTTCTTACATAAGTATCACATGAAAATTACAAATGACTTTATAACTGCAGTAGTTTTGCCTTTTTGTGCAATGCTATACATAGTTTACAAAGCACTACCACAATTACTTATCCATGAAATTCTTAAATTGATCCTGTGAGTTGGTATACGGTCATTTTCACATCTGTAAAATGGAAATGCAGACATGCTGCCAAGTCGCTTCAGTCGTGTCCGACTCTTCGTGACCCCATGGACTGCAGCCCACCAGGCTCCTCCATCCATGGGATTTTCTGGGCAAGAGTACTGGAGTGGGGTGCCATCGCCTTCTCCAAATGCAGACATAGGCACCTAGAAAAATCATATTCCCATTTGTGGAGGACTTAGGACTAGAACTGTATTTCCCAACTTGTAGTCAGTGCTTTTCTCCTCCCCTAACCCCCCCACCAGCACCCCACCCCCTGCCTGAAATAGATCTCATAGTTGCATATAAAATTGGCAAAGTAGTCAGTTTCGATCAGAACTAGGTTTAGGGAAGCTACAAGGCAGGAAAGATTAAGTGGGACAAGACCTCAAACCAGACAAAAGTAATATTACCTCTGAAATTTATTAGAATGTTTTTCTTTATTTAACACTTACATTTTGTACAAGTGTCAGTTTTGTAGAAAATTGTTTGGGGGCTCCAATAATAATCGGCCATAATAATCACAAATATTCACTCTAGCATTTTGTGAATGAATGAAGCTGTTTGAACACTTGTAGTATATACTTGTCCACAGATGGCATCCAGCCAGGCATTCCTACCTGGGTCGAGAACAAGGTTCTGTTTCTGGGAGTGGGGAAGTTGGAAGGGTTGATAAAAATCATGACAAAGATAGCCAGAAAATGAAAGGTTTCAGAGTGAAAAACTTTTTATTTATTGCCCCTTTGCTGCAAATCAGGAACAACAGACTAAGAGTGATGGGTAAAATTCAGAACAATAATTTATAGCCCAATCAGATTTTAATAAAGCCTGAAATTGAGGATGGAGGTTGAATATTAAATGAAGGGTTACTAAACTTTAAAACTCTGTAATTCATATATACTACCCTTCTTGGCCAGCTCAGACTTTAGTGAAATTCTCACCATCTACGTCCCAACTGAAGACGTGCATGCCTCTTCACCTTGCAGGATGTTCTGCTGTTCGGCTGCTCTGCCAGTCCTTAGTGGGGCGGATTTCCTTGCTGTGCATGGGGAGCTTCTCTCCTAGTGAGTCAGAACCAGGGATCTGTTGTTAATTGCCTACAGAATGATGTACATTATTATCAGAATTACCAGTTTTTATTAGTGCATATAATAAAATTGACTTTTTATATTTCAGTTCCTCTTATACTGCCTTTAAAATATTTTTTCTAATTCTCAAGGTAATTTATAAGATTTTAAAAGGCCCGTTATGTTTATCTTTACTGACTTAAAATGATTAGGAAAACGAGTGGTCCTGATGAAGACATTTCCTCTGGATGGGGAGAAGGTGGGCAGAGAAGCGGCATTATTTATTGTTCCATCAGTTGTTAAAGGTAAAGCCTTGAGTTTCATCTTGTGAATCTTGGTGTACCTTAAGTGCTAAGCTAAAGTCTATGGAGGAACTTAGGAATTTGGAGTCATAGTTACTATTGCAATACTGTTGTAAAAATCATATTTTTAATATAATGGAAGATGGAGAAATTTGTTATTTAACGACATTTGATTCCCAAGTAATATTCAGGCTTCTGGACTAATCGTAAAGTTTTTGTTTCTGTTTTTAAAAGTAGAATAAAGAAGTGAGGAAGGAACCTATAATAAAAACAAAAAGTTTTCAGGTTATAATGAGGTATTTTTCAGACTGTGCTATATAAATAGAATAGAAATAAAAATGTACGTATTTTGGGAAATTAACAGACTATCATCAGAACTTGTCTTGTATTGGATAAGAAAGTGTCAATAATAGTTTTAAAATACTCCACCCAACAATAATGGTAATATTTAAAGAACTTAGATCTAATGTGAAAATTTAATTTGAGCTTTGACAAGGAATTTATCCTATCATCCTGGAATAATAGAAAAAAATATTGAGCTTCAGTCAGACCTGCAGTCTACCAAGTTTTTGTTATGGGCAAACCACTTCTTTAAGCCTCACCTCTTTATCTATAAGATAGGTATCTGCTCCTGCTTGATTCATTGTGCTGGAAGAATCCAATGAGGTATTAGATGTAAAAATCATTTTGGAACCTGTAGAGTACTGGCCTCATGTAAGGTAGTAATCATACTGATGATATATTAATGGCCCAATGTGGGCATCTCATCAGACTGCTGCTACACAGTACTTAACATATGTTTTATTAGCCAGCTCTGCCATTCCAGATTTCTTTTTCCCAGCCATACTTAGGTTAAATAGTTCAGCATTTTATATGATATTGGAAATCTTATTATTAATTAGAATTTTACAACATTGTTGAGCAAGAGAAAGGGGAAACAATTTCTGTAGTCCTACAAGATTCTAAATTCTGCATTCACCCAACTGGACAAGGTCACAGAGCTGGCCAGCCCTTGAATCCAAGTCTTCTAATTACAAGTCTAGAACAACTTATACTTATCAGTTTTTTTAAACATACTGTATATGTTTAAATAAAAAACACGCAGTTGTAAGCCTTTTATATGATGGCATAAATCTTCATTTTTCTTTTTCAGATAATACTAAATATACTTATACTCCAGGATGCCCAATTTTTTACTGCTTACAAGATATTATGCGAGTCTGTAGTGAATCCAGCACTCACTTTGCTACACTTACAGCAAGAATGTTAATAGCCTTGGATAAGTAAGAACTGCCATTAAAAATATTTTTTAATAAATCAAATACATATTCATAATAGAAATTAGCTTTGTGAGATAGAAATACTTTATGGATGAAAATAATAAAATTTATAATATATTTATTATGAAATGGTAAGTTTTTGAAGTATAATATAAAAATTTTAAACCCCAAAGATAAGATTGTCCTGATTTATTTGCAACATGTTAATTTTATTCTTTGAAAGTGACAAAGATTGCCCTGGCTTAAGAATTAAGATTCCTTTGTTATAAAACAAGGTTTATTATTGATTTACCCCTATTAGTGAACAAGTCATTTAACCTGTCAAGCCTTTGTCCTGTAATAACAGGTCTCATGTCACCTACATCTCAGTGGTTTAAATTTTAAAGTGCTTCATGTTTTTGAAATGGTTTTAATTATTTAGTGTTATATAGATTTTTTTGTTATATGCATTTAAAAAGAATAGTTTGCTGTATCCAGTAATAAAACTTTTATTTAGAGTAAGTGAAATACTTAACTAACACTAATTAAAATTATAAAAATCTGAATGTAGTATTAGAAAGAGTTAGACAGTAGTTTACTTTTTTCATCTTCACTTTAGTACAAATACTTCTACTGCCTCTTCTTTCTATTTTGCCAGGTGGCTAGATGAACGTCACACACAGTCTCACTTTATTCCAGCCTTATTCCGACCTTCTCCTCTTGAGCGGATAAAAACTAATGTTATAAACCCTGCATATGCTACTGAATCAGGTCAGGCAGAAAACTCACTACATATGGGCTACAGTGCACTAGAAATAAAGAGTAAAATGTTAGCCCTAGAGAAAGCAGATACCTGTATTTACAACCCTTTGTTTGGATCAGATCTTCAGTATACAAACCGGGTAAGAATTTTGGCTCTTATTTCAAGAGATATTTCATTTCAAAATATAATTTATTTTTCCTGAGACAAATGCATATATTAGTAATTATAAACACTGAGATGACATCCTCACTTAGCTCTGCTTTTATACTTAAGGTCATAAAGCTCTTAAACAGCTTTTGTTCTGTTTTCCCTTTCTAGGTAGATAAAGTGGTAATAAATCCATACTTTGGTCTAGGAGCTCCGGACTACTCGAAAATCCAAATTCCCAAACAGGAGCAATGGCAGAGGAGCAGGAGCAGTGTCAGCGAAGACAAGTACGACTCTGGTTTCACTTCACTGTGCCTTTAAAAGCCTATATGCTAATATTAAACAATTATTGTAAATGATATATGCAGTAGTATGCAATGTAATCACTGCGTAAATGATTCAGTTTACAGCTGTTCGGTGATGTGTAGCTTTCATAGATGTGTCATATTTGTTTCAGAACAATTTGAATTTCAACAGTGTTGTTCTTGTTTGTTTTTCATGATTAGGGAACGACAGTGGGTAGATGATTTTCCTCTCCATCGAAGTGCCTGTGAAGGAGATTCAGAATTACTAAACCGACTTCTCAATGAAAGATTTTCAGTCAACCAATTAGATAGTGACCACTGGGCACCCATTCATTATGCGTGCTGGTAAATAGACTACTTATTCTTTTCTTGTTAGAAAGAATGAATCTTTAGTTATTAATGTTAGTGTTTCTTTTCAAAGCTGTTCTCATTCCAGCCACGTTTTCCTCCACTGTGTGTGTTTGCCTTCTGCACTTTCTCTGTAGGAATCTTTGATTACTATGCGTGTGCCACAGCATCTGGCCCGTTTGAAAAGTATCATTAATGTTCTCAGGCATTTCTTAGGTCATGAAGTAGGATAGCTAATAACTAACAAGTGCCACTGCACAGCAGTTGGTCCCTTAGTCACCCGCAATGTCTGTTGTTTTGTACTGGGGTTGTATTATGTCTGCTTATCCTTATTATAAAATGTACGTGTGTTAGCTACATATGACTTGACCTGCATCATGTTAGAAAAGTATTCTTTTAGTTCTTTGGAAAGCTATGGTATCTGGAAACATCCAAAAGTTTTCATTAGAATTAAAGCCTTTTTTTTTTTTTTTTTTTGATGAGATGGATTAGCTCTCAGGAGTGAGGTTAGCGCTCTCCACTAGTTGCCTATGGAGTTCTTGGTCTTGCACTCTTCTCACATAATCATAACTCTTCCCCTCAGCCTGGACTGAGTTCTTAAATTTATGTTCATAGCAGTAGTTAACCATTTGCTATAGCCTGTCCTCTAGAAAGGATGTAATGAAGTTATTTACCCTTATATATTTTTTAATTTATTTAAATTGGAGGCTAATTACTTTACAATATTGTGTTGGTTCTTGCCATACATTGACATGAATCAGCCATGGGTGCACATGTGTCCCCCATCCTGAACCCCCTCCTACCTCCCTCTACACCCCATCCCTCTGGGTTGTCCCAGTGCACTGGCTTTGAGTGCCCTGCTTCATGCATCCAACTTGGACTGGTCATCTGTTTCACACATGGTAATATACATGTTTCAGTGCTATTCTCTCAAATCATCCCACCCTCGCCTTCTCCCACAGAGTCCAAAACTCTGTTCTTTATATCTCTCTTTTGCTGTCTCGCATATAGAGTCGTCATTATCATCTTTCTAAATTCCATATATGCATAAATACACTGTATTGATGTTTTTCTTTCTGGCTTACTTCACTCTGTATAATAGGCTCCAGTTTCATCCACCTCATTAGAACTGACTCAAATGCATTCTTTTTAATGGCTGAGTAATATTCCATTATGTACATGTACCACAACTTTCTTATCCATTTATCTGCCAATGGACATCTAGGTTGTTTCTATATCCTAGCTAATTGTAAACAGTGCTATGATGAACACTGGGGTACATATGTCTCTTTCAATTCTGGTTTCCTCGGTGTGTATGGCCAGCAGTGGGACTGCTGGGTCGTATGGTGGTTCTGTTTCCAGTTTTTTAAGGAATCTCCACACTGTTGTCCATAGTGGCTGTACTAGTTTGCATTCCCACCAACAGGGTAAGAGGGTTCCCTTTCCTCCACACCCTCTCCAGCATTTGTTTGTAGACTTTTTGATAGCAGCCATTCTGACCAGCGTAAGATGGTACCTCATTGTGGTTTTGATTTGCATTTCTCTGATAATGAGTGATGTTGAGCATCTTTTCGTGTGTTTGTTAGCCATCTGTATGTCTTCTTTGGAGAAATGTCTGTTTAGTTCTTTGGCCCGTTTTTTGATTGGGTTGTTTATTTTTCTGGTGTTGAGTTGCATGAGCTGCTTGTATATTGTTGAGATTAATTCTTTGTCACTTGTTTCATTTGCTATTATTTTCTCCCATTCTGAAGGCTGTCTTTTCACCTTGCTTATAGTTTCCTTCATTGTGCAAAAGCTTTTAAGTTTATTAGGTCCCACTTGTTCATTTTTGCTTTTATTTCCATTACTCTGGGAGGTAGGTCATAGAGGATCTTGCTGTGATTTATGTCAGAGAGTGTTCTGCCTATGTTTTCCTCTAGTTTTACCTTATATTTTATGGGAAAGTTGCTTTTGACTTACTGTTTAAAATGAGCTTCTCTGGCTAGTTTGAGAAGTGCCTACATTGTTTATTGCCTGTTAAAGTCCACAGCTTTTTAGCTGCATGGCATTGAGCAAGCAACTTTACTTCACCTCTCTGCATCTTAGTTTATTTCAGTCAGTTCAGTTCAGTCGCTCAGTCGTGTCCTACTCTTTGAGACCCCATGAATCGCAGCACACCAGGCCTCCCTGTCCATCACCATCTCCCAGAGTTCACTCAGACTCACGTCCATCGAGTCACTGATGCCATCCAGCCATCTCATCCTCTGGCGTCCCCTTTTCCTCCTGCCCCCAATCCCTCCCAGCATCAGAGTCTTTTCCAATGAGTCAACTCTTCACATAAGGTGGCCAAAGTACTGGAGTTTAAGCTTTAGCATCATTCCTTCCAAAAAAATCCCAGGGCTGATCTCTTTTAGAATGGACTGGTTGGATCTCCTTGCAGTCCAAGGGACTCTCAAGAGTCTTCTCCAACACCACAGTTCAAAAGCATCAATTCTTCGGCGCTCAGCTTTCTTCACAGTCCAAATCTCACATCCATACATGACTACTGGAAAAACCATAGCCTTGACTAGATGGACCTTTGTTGGCAAAGTAATGTCTCTGCTTTTGAATGTGCTATCTAGGTTGGTCATAACTTTCCTTCCAAGGAGTAAACATCTTTTAATTTCATGGCTGCAGTCACCATCTGCAGTGATTTTGGAGCCCAAAAAGATAAAGTCTGACACTTTCCACTGTTTCCCCATCTATTTCCAATGAAGTGTTGGGACCAGATGCCATGATCTTCGTTTTCTAAATATTGAGCTTTAAGCCAGCTTTTTCACTCTCCTCATTCACTTTCAAGAGACTCTTTAGTTCTTCACTTTCTGCCATAAGGGTGGTGTCATCTGCATATCTGAGGTTATTGATATTTCTCCCAGCAATCTTGATTCCAGCTTGTGCTTCTTCCAGCCCAGTGTTTCTCATGATGTACTCTGCATATAAATTAAATAAGCAGGGTGACAATATACAGCCTTGACATACTCCTTTTCCTATTTGGAACCAGTCTGTTGTTCCATGTCCAGTTCTAACTGTTGCTTCCTGACTTGCATACAGGTTTCTCAAGAGGCAGATCAGGTGGTCGGGTATTCCCATCTTTTTCAGAATTTTCCACAGTTTATTGTGATCCACATAGTCAAAGGCTTTGGCATAGTCAATAAAGCAGAGATAGATGTTTTTCTGGAACTCTCTTCCTTTTTCGATGATCCAGCAGATGTTGGCAATTTGATCTCTGGTTCCTCTGCCTTTTCTAAAACCAGCTTAAACATCAGGAAGTTCATGGTTCACGTATTGCTGAAGCCTGGCTTGGAGAATTTTGAGCATTACTTTACTAGCGTGTGAGATGAGTGCTAGTTTATTTGTCTATACGTAAAATACAATAATTAGATCATTTCCAACTGAAAGTCTTTTGATTTCTCTGATTTCAATATTTGTGATTAAATAGCTAAATATAGTTGCTTTTAATATATATCTTTTCTCTGTTGACAATATGCTATTTCTTTAAAAATATCCTTTATTAAATATGCTCAATTTTTTTCTGCTTCCTTAAAAATATTTTATTCTATAAATGTAACCTTAATTGTTTTCCCATTATAGGGAATTTTTATACTCAGATTTGAAAAGAGTTACCCTAAGTCTTCTTTCACTGAAGTTATAATTGTTTTTTCAGATTACTGGTAAATACTGGTAGCAGCAACAGTACCAGAAGAAATCACATGCTTTTCCTTGAGCTAAACAAAAAGAAGTAGAGAATATAGTTCAAACATCACGAATTGAGAAAGACAGAGCCAGTGAATTTTAGCTTAGGAATCCCAAAATTACATTTGGCTATATTGTTGCCCTTTCTGTGGCAGGGCCTCATTTCCTTCTCTATTAAGAGAGCGGTAATATTTTCAACTACGTATTACATAAAAACAGAAGTATGGTATTGTATTTAATGTGCTTTGGAATGTACCTACATTTCAGTCCGCACTGAATATTTTAGTTCCTAAAAGTATGGCCTTTAGCAAATTAGTTAATGTCTCTAAGGATCTATTTCTTTATCTAAAAGATGAGCTTAATTTTAGTGCTTTTTTTAAGATTAGAGGAGAAAATGTGAATAAATGCTTGGAAGGGTACCTGGCAGTAATAAGCATTCAAAAAAACGGCTATTATTAAAGTATTATAAAAATTTAAAGATTTTGATGTCTGAATCTAAAATTCATTCATCTGTTGTATTTTTATTTGGATATTACTCCAATACACTGAGGAAGAGTTTTATCCATCAATAAAATCAAATTTCCATCAGCTGGAAATAATAACCAAGTTTAAATACCAATAGTAGTAGTAATATAGGTCACCTTGCAATACTTTTAATAAGATAGATCATTTGATTGGTGTGAACTTGAATGAAGACTGATTAAACTATTTAGTAAAGAACATAAATTACTTTATCTTGGAAATGTACTCTTACTTACTAATTAATACTAGGATTAGAAGAGGAATACTGGGCTGTCTCATCAAGAGACTGGGATGGGGTCTATCTTTATAAGCTTATACAAGATGTTTTAGCCCTCTTATTCTGTCTTCTCATCTTTAAACTGGAGAAGTAAATGGCAACCCACTCCAGTGTTCTTGCCTGGAGGATCTCAGGGAGTGGGGAGCCTGGTGGGCTGCCTGTCTGTGGGGTCGCACAGAGTCGGACACGACTGACGCGACTTAGCAGCAGCAGCATCTTTAAACTGAAGGATTTTATTAGTTCAGTGGTTCTCAAACTTTTGTGTTAAAACTCCTTTTATTCTTCAAAATTACAAGATCCCAAAGAGCTTTGGTTTATGTGAAGTAATACCTAGTGTTATATACTTTATTAGAAGTTAAAACTGAAAAATGTCTTAAGAATTTAATTATTTTAAAGTAGCATATTAATATAAATAGCAGAGTTTTCCAAATATATCTTATTTTCCAAAATAAAAAAGTTAATAAGAAAAGTAGCAGTGTTCTTGCCTGGAGAATTCCAGGGACGAGGAGCCTGGTGGGCTGCTGTCTGTGGGGTCACACAGAGTCAGACACGACTGATGTGACTTAGCAGCAGCAGCATTGTTTTACATTCTTGCATCGTTTTACTGTCCAACCTTATAGAAAATAGTTGGATTCTCACATCTGATCTTGCCTTTAATTTGTTTTAATTCTCATGTCAGGGAGCTTCTAGAAAACTCTGCTATACACTTAAGAGAAAATCATAGTGAAAAGGGCGAATAAATCTCAGTATTACTATGAAATATGTTTTACCTAGAGGACACGCTGAAAATCTTTCAGCTATCTTCCTGGTTTCCTGGATCAGTCTTTGAGGATCACTTAATGAAATCACCCCTAGGATTGCTCCAAGCTTTAAAAATTATATTGATGACAGGTGCCTAAAAACTTTTCTTTACCAGAATCACCATTTCCAAAACTATTTAATTTGGCTTTCTCCCCATATGGGTAACCTCTCAGCCACTCAGTAAATGTCTCACTGACATCTCATATTTTCTCACCTCTCTCAAATCAGTGTCTTCTCTCTCTGATAGTACTTCCAGGCTTCACATCATTGGTAGAGAGTGTTTCAGAACTCTGATGATTTGGCTCCCTACAAATTATCCCATCTGATTTCATTTGGGCCTTCACTGCAGCGAGCTGTGTATTGTCTTTATCTCATTCATCCTGTCAAGCTTTCGGTCCCCTATTCTAAACCTAGGAACTTCCTGGTGGCTCAGACAGGTAAAGAATCTGCCTGCATTGTGGGACACCTGGTTCAGTCCCTGGGTTGGGAAGATCTTCTGGAGAAGGGAATGGCAACCTACTCCAGTATTCTTGCCTGGAGAATACCCATGGACAGAGGAGTCTGGCAGGCTACAGTCCATGGGGTCGCAAAGAGTCAGACACTTTGCACTTTCTGCTTTTCTGTACTTTCTTTTCTCTTGTCTTCAAACATACATGAATCCTCTCCCTACTCAAAAAAGAACTTTAATTTGAACCTGCTGGCCCTTCTGGCCACTGTGCTGTTTCTTTCCTTCCTTTCACAGCGAGACTTCAGTGATTACAGGACCATACTCACTGCTTTCTCTTTTTCAGTCTTCATGAACCTTCTTAACCTTTCTGAGTTTTTAATCTCTTTCACTGCTCTGCTGCATTTAACGCTGTTGACCACCCCTTTGTTTGCAGAACAAATGGCAGTTGAAAGCGCAGCTATAATAGAGCTATAATGAAGGTCAATACAAATGCAAGATAATACTTGTTATCATTATTCTTATTATTGAAATACTGGTCTTCATCCTGTGACCCAAGGATGTTTTATATTAATAGTATGGAAACTGTTACACTAAGAGTCAGAAAATTGGATTTTAACTGGTTAACCATGAGACCTTGGGCAAATTACTAAACTGGTACAGGCTTCATTTTTTTCATCTGTGCATTAGAAATATCTCTGCCTGCCTCATAAGTTGTTGTGAAGATTATATTAAGTAATTATATAAAGAAGTACCTTGAAAACTTTTTAATCATACACAGTGTTGAATTGTCCCCCTCAGTATCTTTTTCTATTCTGAGAGTATGTTTTTCAAGATGCATTTCATTGTTCTAAGATGTTCATATTTCTCTCTCAGAAAGGTTTCATCCATTCTCGCAGCTTTAACAGGCTCAGTTGGATGAATTTGTATATCTGGTACCTCAAGCCTTTGCCTTCCTCCTGAGTATCAAGTCTGTGTTTTCAGTTGCCAGCTGAACAGTTTAGTCACCCATTTTCTTAATGCCTGAGGCAGTATGGAGAATGCAAAGATATAACTTTAAAGGAACATCCAGGCTGACAGAAATATATATATAAAAGGATGAAAGTAGTTAATGAGATTAAAAAAGTAAAAGTAAAATGGTAAATTATAGTGGGAATATATATAGGAGGTAGTTGGTAAACTGTTTCAGAGAAATAACAGAACTTAACCTGAAATAAAATCAGGAGGAGGAAAAAAGACATCTCAAGAATAGCTAAGAACGTAAGCAAACAGTCACGTGAATGAGAAGGGTAGGATACAAGTGGCAAGTTCAGGGCAGAGAAAAGCCAGAGCATGTGTGAAAGGGAAGAAAGTAGACAGTAAGTTGGTTTAGTTCTAAAGATGTGCTGTTTGCCCCTCAGATGCACCATATCTAAGAGCAAATTTCCTTTCCCTTTTTACCCATTTATTTCCAAAAAAATGAATTGCCTTTCCACTATTGCATTAGATTGAAGCCTTATTGTAACTAGATGGTAAATTCACTATGTCTGGCACATTCTTTGTACTCTTTGCTTACTTTTTTTCCTCACTACCTAGAATATTTTAGTTCTCTTCAGCATCTCTTCAGCTTTTAAATTGTTCTTCTATCAGAATACTTTTCAGGACTCTCTTAGACTGAAATCTTATCTTCCTTTTCCAGCATTTTCTAAAGCATCATTATATACTATTATTTGACAAATATATATTTTTTGATTGTTACCCTCAACTGTTACTTAAATTTTACAGCATGATGTAACTTATCTCACATGTTTGTTTTCTTCTGATTACATTAGAAGCCTTTACCAGAGCAGAGACCATTTATCTTAACATATCTTTGTGTCTTTCACATTGCCTCATTCAACAGCTACATGTAAATTAGGTCTTGGGCCTATTGTAAATTTAAAAAAAAGCATTATTAAATTTATGCATTACTTTCTGCTCCTGAAAATATTTTTGACTAAAAATTTTATCTCCCTAATTTATAATTTTTGTATATTTTGTACGATTGTGATTCTGTATCCTCTGCTCTATCTTGTATTTGAGATTATATTTTCTCCCAGTTGATCAGAAATAGAAACATTTGAATTAAATCAGAGTACTTCATAAGAAATCCATAAGCACTGAAAACATTTACGTCAATGTCTTCATTCCTTGTTCTCTGCCATAGAAAAATCTTAGATTTCTTTGAGATGTCTGAAATTTGGATTTTTCATACACTTCATATGACTTTTGTAGGTGTTTTATTTTTTTGTAGGTATGGAAAAGTTGAAGCCACTCGCATATTGTTAGAGAAGGGAAAGTGCAATCCAAACCTTTTAAATGGACAGCTTAGCTCTCCTCTTCATTTTGCTGCTGGAGGAGGACATGCGGAAATCGTACAGATCCTCCTAAACCATCCAGAAATTGACAGAGTAAGTTATTTTCCAGGTGTTGTTTTTTTTTAACATCCAAACAGTAAATAACTAGTAATGACACTTAAAATGTTTAGTCGTACACTTGTGAGGGCAGCTGAGAAATGAAAACAAATTTAACTTGCTATATAGAATAAATAATATGTATACACTTTGCTTTTAAATTGTAATAGAATACACCTCACATAAAATATACCATTTTTGCCATTTTTAGTTGTACAGATCAGTGGCATTAAGTACATTTACATTGTTTTACAACCATCAATACCATGTAGCGCCCAAATGTACATAAAATTTAGCTTCCTGTCATTTTATATAAAGTGTCTCCTGTATTGCAGGGAGATTCTTTACCAACTGAGCTATCAGGGAAGCCCTTATATAAAGTGTTTTCTAAAAAATATCTTAAAGAAGGAAAAAGATATTTTGGAATTTGTATTATCAGATGTGTAAGGGAAAAATAATAGCTTTAACAAGACCTTTGTTGTTGCTCTAAACAGAAGTTTTGAAAAACAATAGCCACAGTGATTAGTGCTTTGAATCTTTCATCTTCGGCTGTTCATGTTTACTTGAAGTATAGCATGCGATAAGTATGCTTAATACCTACTTAACACTTGCCAGTAGTCTTTTTAATGAAATTTTGATTGACTCATATTTTCCCTTACTTGTATATTTGTAATGCCTTTTTTCTTTAACCTCTGATTTTTCCCTCACATTCTTAGCACATAACAGACCAACAGGGAAGATCTCCTTTAAATATTTGTGAAGAAAACAAACAAAATAATTGGGAAGAAGCTGCAAAATTGTTGAAGGAAGCCATTAACAAACCAGTAAGAATTACCTTCATAAATATTAGTTAGAGCCAAGCATTGTATTAAAGTTGATAAAATTTGAGGATCTGTGGTAAGAATTGAAGGATGAATGTATGGATGGCTTCTTTACTACTTTTATAAAGCCTCATGTTTAGACATTGTAGATATTAAATTTGCTGTCATCTCTAACATTTGGGCATTTATTCTTGCATATCGAAATAAAAGTTTGCATAAGTAAATCTTTCAATCACTTAAAATTAATCTAATTCCCAATGTAATCTCTATACTTTATATGGTGATTACAAATTGTAACCACTTCATTGAAGCATCTCTCTCTACTTAGGCCTTCTAAATGAAGTGAAAGTGTTCATCGTTTAGTCATGTCCAGCTCATTGCGACCCCATGGACTGTAGCCTGTCAGGCTCTTCTCTGTCCATGGAATTCTCCAGACAAGAATACTGGAGCGCGTAGCCATTCCCTTCTCCAGGGCATCTTCCCAACCCAGTGATTGAACCCAGTTCTCCTGTGCTGCTGTCTTTACCGTCTGAGCCACCAGGGAAGCCCCTAGGCCTTCTAAGCAATATGTTACATTTGTAATAATCATATTACACATTGTTCAGTAATTTAATTACTTATCTAGTTCAGATTCATTTTCCTCCTTAAGATTAGTGAATGGGTTAAAATAAAAGAGTTTCTAGTCTTTTATTTTGCCCATTCAGCTTGGCCTTTCCATCTACTTATGTACAAAATAGTTAGCAGTGGCTTTAAGATAGAGAAGAATTAACAATTAGAAAAAACTGCTATGCCTCAAAGTTATGGTGACAGTAAACTGTTTTCAATGTAAAAATTGTTTGAAAACTTGCAAACCAGATAAAAGAATTTATACCAACTAATAAAGGATAAAAGTTTTATACCAACAGGATATAACCCATATGTCTGAGCCTTTCCAGACATTTCCATTAACTAGATAATATGTACTTGTTGAGCATTTTTGTAAATTTACCACCATGAAATGCTGAAAGTGATGTGATAAATAATAAATACATGATCTCTGTCTTAAAGGGAAATCTCACACATTCATACACAATTTTGTCAAAACATTATTCCCTGAGCACATGACAAAAGCAAGGAAATAGATAAGCAGTACAGGCACCCTTATATTAACTTCCTTGCAATTTACTTTCTAATTGTATAGTTAAAAACACATTTTTATTTCTCACATAATCTTTAAATCTGGAGGTATACGATAAAAGGAATTAGGTACTTTTACCTAAAATGAACTGTCCTGGAAGTTGTTTAGAGGCATCAGTTACTTCCTATAACAGTAAAAATGAATTGATAATATCATTTCTCTCTGTGATTTTCTGAACTGGAAGAAAGAAACTGGCTCAAGGTCCATTGTTCATAACTTGTATCTGCAAAGTCCTTTATCACAGATTCCTTCTGGGATAAATTATTGATGGTGCACATTTCTACATTGTAATTTGTGGCCCACTAAACTCATGAGGTAGTTAACTAACACCAGATTTAGTTAACCAGGTCTATATCCCCCATTTGGTATTTACATTGTACATTAATAGCTTTAAAGTATCCTCTCAGAAGATTTTTGAAGTTGAATATTTTTTTTTTTAAACCATTTCCCTTCATTTCTCAAACTTATTTGACCATGGAATATTCAGAAGAAATTTCATGTTTAAAAATATAAATAATGGAAGTAAATTTTTTAAAAATATTGCCAGAAGTGGTTAGGTTTCTAAGCTTCCAGTGCAGGAGGCACAGGTTTGATCCCTTATTGGGCCACAAAGATCGCAAGCTGTGCAGCAAGGCAAAAATAGAAAAAATAAAATATTGCCAGAAGATTCTCACTTAAAGTAGTTTTTCTGATATTTTCCATATTAGAAATCTATAATAAAGCAGATGAAGTTGAAATTAAAGCATTTTGGGGGGTTGGGATGTATAACTTCTACCCAGCTTGCATAATTTATTATCATTCTTTGTCCTAGTATGAAAAAGTTCGTATATACAGAATGGATGGATCATACCGTTCTGTTGAACTGAAGCATGGAAATAATACCACAGTGCAGCAGATAATGGAAGGAATGCGTCTCTCTCAAGAAACACAGCAATATTTCACTATTTGGATCTGTTCAGAAAACCTCAGTAAGAAACTTGTTATTCTGATGTATAAACCTCATTATTCCTTTCTGAGAGTGAGTTGGTAAACTGAAGGGTAGCATCAATTGTTATTGACTTTTAAGTTTTCAAATGATATAATATTCTTCTCTTTTACATAAATTGTTTATGTTCAAACTGCTGAAACAGATAAGCCTCTGCTTGCTCCTGGCCCCTCTTTATTCATACAATGTTGGGTGTTTTTTTTTTTTTTACTAATTTTATTTACTTATTTATTTTTGGCTGTGCTGTTCTTCATTGCTGCGTGGACTTTTTTCTAGTTGTGACAAGTGGAGCCTACTCTCTAGCTGTGGTGTGAGGGCTTCTGATTGCAATACAGCAGTAGAACAATGGCATCTGTT
Organism: Bubalus bubalis; assembly: GCF_019923935.1. Lineage (NCBI taxonomy): Eukaryota > Metazoa > Chordata > Mammalia > Artiodactyla > Bovidae > Bubalus > Bubalus bubalis. Next base: position 9,243,978 of record NC_059164.1, on the reverse strand, counting down.
GTTGGGGAGCACAGGCCCTAGGGCGTGTGGACTCAGTAGTGGTGCCGTGTGGGCTGTAGAGCACAGGCTCAGGGGTTGTGGTGCACGGGCCTAGTTTCTCCCCAGCATCTGGGATAATCCCGGATCGACCATCAAAGCCATGTCTCCTGCATTGGCAAGTGGATTCTTTACTACTGAGTCACCAGAGAACGCCATACAATGTTTGAAGTGGTAAAAACCAAAACATTTTTTCTTTGGCAATGAAATTTGATTTGAATGCTGTTTAAATGCAGTTTAAATTTCATTTGAATGCTGTTTAAATGCATCCAACTTGCCTTTATTTTCAGTGCTCACCTCCTCTCAGAATACAGATACTCTTTTTCTTTATATTGGTTTTCTATCAGATCTTTCTATTGCAGTTCAGTTCAGTTCAGTCGCTCACTCATGTTCGACTCTTTTTATTTAAACTCAGCCTAATGTCACTACAGATTTGGTCTCTCAGACAAAGTATTGCAAATGCATAAGGGATTTCATCGAGATGGTTGTGATTTGTTTTCTAGTGATTTAACTGTATTTTTTTAAACACCAAATTTTTACCGATTTTATCATAATTAAATAGGCTATCATGGAATTAAGGATCTTAAATTCATTTGATAAATTTTAATTCATTTCCAGAATTATTCTCATAATTCTTACATTCTTAAAAAACAGTTAACCTCAAATTGGGCATAATATTGATTAAAATCAATATTGATTTAAATTTAGACCTTTAATTTGTGTGTGTTCAATACTTAGGTACAGAATTTAATGAAAAGTTTCTATGTGTTGATGTAATTAGTTCATTTTTACATTATCATTTATTAAGGGAAAGATGTTTTTCAGGCCTTCAACTCAAGCCTTATCATAAACCATTGCAACATGTTCGTGACTGGCCAGAAATACTTGCTGAATTGACTAATTTGGATCCCCAAAGGGAAACACCACAGCTTTTCCTAAGAAGAGATGTGAGACTTCCTTTGGAAGTTGAAAAAAAGGTTTGCTCAGACATCTTTTTTGTAGTCATTGATGTTCAGAATCTGCTGAGTTCCTATTTTACGCGCCAGAGGCAAACATTGCGCTCTTCCTTTTCAGGAGGGTTCATTTCTGTTTTTCTGTTCAATCCTCACATCCCTATTGTAAATGATAGAGAGTTTGAGTCAGTCTACTTACAAAGCCCCTGGTTGGTGTTTCCATTTCCACCTCCATTGTCTTAGAATACAAAAGAAATCGAGACTCCATCCTAAAGAGAATAGAGAGAACTAAAAAAAAAATTCTAAATACAGATTATATTTACAAAGGGGACATTAAAAAGTTATTCCTAGTAGTCAGTATGTAGCTATTTTAGATTCAACAGAGAACTATACATATAGTAAAAAATGAGAATGGAATTTACTTGATTAAAAAAAAGTCTGTCCTAAATAAGTATGTCTGGATTTGAATTATTATAAATATTAGAAGTGAAATAATGCCATCTGAAGGATGACCAGACAAGGAAAAAACCTAAGGGATATATTACAGTTTAGGTGATAGTCTAAATACAGCAGTAGCTTTGAAAACTGGGGAAAAGAAAAGTTCTGAGGTCTCATAAATTTGGTGAAGAAAAAGTATACAATGCATTTCCTCATTCTTTTATTCAAGGAAATACTAAACACATAAGGTTAAGCACATTTCAACACATGAAAATTTCAGTGACCTTGTCCAAACTTGGTAAATGTTTTATGTCTGAATGTTTATATTGTCTCGGAGAAGGCAATGGCACCCCACTCCAGTACTCTTGCCTGGAAAATCCCATGGACGGAGGAGCCTGGTAGGATGCAGTCCATGGGGTCGCGAAGAGTCGGACACGACTGAGCGACTTTACTTTCACTTTTCACTTTCATGCATTGGAGAAGGAAATGGCAACCCACTCCAGTGTTCTTGCCTGGAGAATCCCAGGGACGGCGGAGTCTGGTGGGCTGCCGTCTGTGGGGTCGCACAGAGTCGGACACGACTGAAGCAAGTTAGCAGCAGCATTCATATTGTCTGTCTTATATTATCCAACTTAAGGTAAAAAAGACATTTGACAAAATCGAATAGCCTTTCTTGATAGAACTCTCAGAAAACTAGGAGGGGAGCTTCCTCAATCCTATAAATGGCATTTATAAAAAACCCGCAGTTAACATACTCGATGGTGGAAGACTGAAAACTTTCCTCCTAAGATCAGGAACAAGACAAGGATGCCTGCTTTCACCACTGCTGTTTAACACAGAACAAGAAGTTCTAACGAAAGCAGTTGCTCACACTCTCCCCAGCAGCACCAAAAAGTAAAGAAAGAAAAAAAAAGGACATCCAAATTGAAAAGGCAAAAGTTAAACTGTCTCTGTTGATCAAAAATGACATGATCCTATATATGGAGAATTCCAAAGAATCGACACAAAAGCTGCTAGAGCTAATAAATGGATTCAGCAGAGTTGTGGGCACATGCTCAACACGTGAAATCAGTTGTTTCTATAACCAGCCACAGACACTCAAAAAAAAAGGAAATTAAGAAATCCTTTAGAATAACTTCTATAAGGATAAAATACCTAGGAATAAATTTAATAAAAGAGATGCAAGACTTATACATTGAAAACTACAAGAATAAAGTGAAGGGATTCACATTTCCCAATTTCTTAGTACAAAGCTACAGTAATCCAAGCAATTTGGTACTGCTATAAGGATAGAATTGAGAATGGAATAGAGTTGAGAGTCCTCAAATAACTCCATATACCATACCAACTACTTTTTTGACAAGGATGCCAAGTGAATTCAATGAAGAAAGAGTAGTTTCTTCAACAGATGATACTAGGGCAACTGGAAATTCACACGCAAAAGTATCAAATTGGACTCTTGATCTCACACCACATCAAAAATTAACTCAGTGTCTTAATAACCTAAATATAAAAGCCAAAACCATAAAATTCTTAGGACAAAATATATGTGTAATCTTTATGACATTAGATTTGGCCATGGACCTTTAGATATAACACCAAAAACATGAGTAACAAAAGAAAAAATAGATAAATTGGACTTCATCAAAATTAAAATCATTTGTAAATCAAAGGACATTATCATTAAATAGAAAAGACAAGCTAGATAATAGAAGAAGATACTTGAAAATCATATATACGATAACTGTTTCAGTTTAGTTCAGTTCAGTCGCTCAGTCATGTCCAACTCTGCAACCCCATGGACTGCAGCACTCCAGGCTTCCCTGTCATCACTAACTCCTGGAGTTTACTCAAACTCATGTCCATAGTGTCAGTGATGGCATCCAACCATCTCATCCTCCGTCATCCCCTTCTCCTCCCGCCTTCAATCTTTCCCAGCATCAGGGTCTTTTCTAATGAGTCAGCTCTTCGCATCAGGTGGCCAAAGTATTGGAGTTTCAGCTTCAACATCAGTCTTTCCAATGAATATTCAGGACTGATTTCCTTTAGGATGGACTGGTTGGATCTCCTTGCAGTCCAAAGGACTCTCCAGAGTCTTCTCCAACAACACAGTTCAAAAGCATCAATTCTTTGGCACTCAGCTTTCCTTATAGTCCAACTCTCAGATGCATACATGACCACTGGAAAAACCATAGCTTTGGCTAGATGGACCTTTTTTGGTAAAGTAATATCTCTGCTCTTTAATATGCTATCTAGGTTGGTCATAGCTTTTCTTCCAAGGAACAAGTGTCTTTTAATTTCATGGCTGCAATCACCAACTGCATTGATTTTGGAGCCCCAAAAATAAAGTCTCTCACTGGTTCCATTGTTTCCCCATCTACTTGCCATGAAGTAATGGGACTGGATGCCATGATCTTAGTTTTCTGAATGTTGAGTGCTTACTATTCAGAATATAAAAGGAACTCCTACAACTCAGCAACAAAAAGACAGCTCAATTAAATTGGGTAAAGGACTTAACATTTCTCCAGTAAAGATACACAAGTGGCTAACAAGCACATGAGATGATGTTCAAGATAATTAGGCATTAAGGAAATGCAAATCAAAACACACAAAGAATCCACACCTACTAGGGTGGCTGTAATAATCACAGTTTATAAAGGAAGATATTGAGGGTTGAGGAAGTAGAGAAAATAGAACCTTTGTATGCTGTAGATGGTAATATAAAATGGTGTGGTGTCTGTGGAAAACAGTGGAATAGTTCTTAAAAACACTAAACATAGAATTACTATTTCATCCAGCAATTCCACTCCTAGGTGCATACCTAAAGAAAACAAGAGCTCAAATATCTGTATTCCAACATTCTTATCAGCAATATTCATAATAACCAAAAAGGTGGACACAAGCTGAGTGTTAATCAACAAATCAATGGATAAAGAAAATGTGGTATATACATACAATGGATTCTTATTCATCCATAGAAAGGAATGAAGTTCTGAAACATGTCATAACATGGATGGACCTTGAAAATATGTTAGGTGAAATGAGCCAAACACAAAAGGAAAAAGTGTTTGATTTTACTTACATTAAATAAATATCTAGAACAGGCAAATTCATAAACAGAAAGTATGTTAGAGATTACCACAGGTGTGATGTGCAGAGAGTGAGGCCTTACTGGTGACAGAATTTCTGTTTGGATGTTGACATGTGAAAATCGTGGTGGTGGTTCACAGCGTTATGAATGTAATGAACGCCACTAAATTCTACACTTAAAACATGGGTAAAGTGGCAACTTTTATTAAACAAAATGTGATAGATCTATGAAATCTGCCAAGTAATCTAAGTATACTCAGCCTGTCTTCCTTCTTCACTTAAATATTTTCAAAGTTGGCTGGTAGAGAAAGAGTAATAATAATGATAGTACTTGGACATTAAATTAATTGCATTTTATACTACCACTTAGGTAAAGCAGGTTCAAGTGAAAAAGAAGCAAGGTTTAGTGAGTACTTACAGTGAGTCAGAATATCATCATCTGGTAAAGTGGGTATGTTCTTTCACTCCTGTGTAATTGAGAAATTCCTGTTTTTACCATCTGAAAAATAGAAGAATTGCATTGTTTTGGTTAGGATTATTCTTTTAGGATAAGAAGAGCCTACTTTCATTTAAAAAGAACAGTTGTTGACTAATACTCCCTGAATACACTACTAGGAATTATAACTATTCTCTACTCAAATTCTTCAAATTCACTAAGTCGGTTTTTACTAACTAGAAAAATATTTTCTTTCACTTTTTCCCAACATTTAGTTTCAGAAATTAAAAACCCATAAGAAAGTTGAAAAAGTAATAAAATTCATACCATATACCATTCATTAAATTCACTAATTGTTAACATTTTACTATATTTGCTTCACCTTTCCTCTCTTTTCTTTGTAAACCGTTTAAAATTGAGTTGCAGGCATCACGGCACTTCATCCTTAAATATTTTAACATCATCTTATAAGAACAAGGATGTACTGTACATACCACAGTACCACTGGCAACCCAATAAAATTAGTATTTCCACAGTAATATCTAGTATCAGACCCATATTCAGATTTCCCCCCTGTTTCTCAGTCTCTTAAAACACTCAACTGAAGAAGCTAGTCAACCTTCATGCTTTGTATTTGTTACCTCTTTGCTTCTTTTAATCAAGAGCAATCCCCTTACCTTTTTTCCTCCATGAAATTCTGATTCAATTTTTTAAATATTGTGTGGAGTGTTATTTTAGTTAGCAAGACAACAAAACTTTTTACTGTAAGGAATCTGGGTCATTTTGAATCATATATGGAAATATTCAAGTATTTATTTAGAATCTCTGTAATTGGTGATCATATTATTCCATGTATAAATGTATTCTGTGGGGTAGCATTTTTCAGTCTTTTTTAATCTTATCAGATAAAGGGAAACTTTAGTTTTTAAAACTTAAAAAAAGTATGCTCTCCTTTCATGTTATTTATCAAATAAAAACTGTTAAGCTCTTTTCAAACTTCATGTATCCTGGGAATGGACAATACTTCTTTCATCTTTGTGGTTCACTACTATGTTGTGTGAAGCATAAAATTTAGAAGGATGTTTGAGGAATATAAAGAATTTAAGTAAAATTGTACTAGAAATTACTCACACTCATATCCGTAAACTGATGATAATTTTACTGGACTTGAATCAGAGGTTAGCAAACTGGCCTATTACCATATCTGAACTGTTGCCTATTTTTGTATATCCTATAAGCTATTAATGGCTGAAAAATTCAGAAGAATTAATATTTCATGTCATGTGAACATTTCATGAAACTCAAATTTCAGAATCAGTATAAAAAGTTTTAGTATAACTCTGACATTTGTAGATGTATTGTCTACAGCTGCTTTTGTGCTAAACTAGAAGAGTTGAGTCACTCTATTAGAGACTTTATGACTCACAAAGCTTAAAATAATACTGTCTGGTCTTTAATAGAAAAGACTTGTCAACCTCTGCTCTAAAGCAAAACCAGCTTATTTATATGCAGTTACATAGCTTTTGCTTTTTCATGTTAGTGACAAGTTGTACATTTATAAAAGGAAATTGTGGCCTAATAACCATACTATATTTTCTCCTTTAAGATTGAAGACCCACTAGCTATTCTTATTCTCTTTGATGAAGCCAGATATAATTTATTGAAGGGCTTTTATACAGCTCCTGATGCTAAACTGATAACGTTGGCAAGTCTACTGTTGCAGATAGTTTATGGAAATTACGAGAGTAAGAAACACAAGCAAGGTTTCCTAAAGTAAGTATTTAATATAATTCATGGTCTTGTGCTATGCCCAAGATTCAGTTTACCAAGGAAGTTTAGAAATATGTTATTAAGAACTATTTAGACACTGGTTTGGAATTAAATAACATAAGGCATGGAATGAGAAGAAAACCTATAGTAATACATTCTTTTAAGTTACATTCTCTCCAAGGTTATTTTTCTTATATTTGAATATAGTGTGATATGCTTTTTACTTGTCTTTCTTTACTGTATGTTTAAATAAGTTCACTAAAACCTTACTTAGATAAGTAGTAAAAAAAAAAAAAAATGTTATAAGGCAGACACATTTCAGAACCCACCCAAAAACTAGTTCATGTTTCATGTTGTGAGAAAACACTGAAGTTTAGCACATCTAAAGTTTGTTTATTGTAGTTTTCAGTATTCAAAAATATTTTGTGCTTACTGAAAAAAGAAACATTTCTCTAGACTGAGCAATGTTGGGATCATGACTTCTTGCTTAAAATGTCGAGTTCTCTGATATTTTAAGTATAGTATTTTTCAGCTCAAAAATCATTTAAAACCATTTATATCTAGATGATTATATTACTTTAGCTACTAAAGATAATTTATTTTTAAAATGTTGGCATATTTGCTTACAGTGAAGAAAATCTCAAATCTATTGTACCTATTACCAAATTGAAAAGTAAGGCACCTCACTGGACAAACCGAATACTTCATGAATACAAGGTAAGCTGTTACATAGAAATAAAAAGACATAGCCTCGTTGACAGTTTGTTAATATTATTAATGTTTTAAACATAGGTACATTAAATTTATATTCCTGAAATTAAAAAGTTATAGTTCACATATCTGAAAGAAAAAGTAGCAAGATACTTCATTTTTAACAATATAGAATTTTTTACTGACTACCTTCTGTATGCTGGTACTGTGGTAAGTGCTAGAGATTTTTTAAAAATATGAAATAATATACTGTCTTTATCCATGTACTTAAAATGTAATAAATAAGCATTATTTTTAGACCTTGATTTTTATTTTTTAATAGAAGATCTCAGAAGAAAAAATGCCATTGGGATAATGTCACACATGTTATTCTTTGGGTTAGCCTTGATTTTAGAGACTGTTTAGTTGACCTGTTTGGATTGTTAAAGGTACATTCTCCTTTCACATCTCCTTATTTTACTTTGTTTTTAGAATCTTAGTACAAGTGAAGGTGTCAGTAAAGAAATGCATCACCTACAGCGCATGTTCTTACAGAACTGTTGGGAAATTCCTACATATGGAGCTGCTTTTTTCACAGGACAGATATTTACAAAGGCAAGCCCCAGTAATCATAAAGTCATCCCTGTGTATGTAGGTGTGAATATAAAAGGACTTCATCTCCTCAACATGGAAACTAAGGTAGATTTTTATCTTTTCAGCTGTTTTTGACCAGCCACACTATATATATAATATTTAAAATAACAGTACCAGGCTACATGAACAATTTCATTTATAATAGCAGAGGATGGGGGTTGAAAACAAAATGATTACCAATAGGGAATTGTAGTACATTTCTACATTGAAATACCTTGCAGCCATACAAAAAAATGAAGAATATTTTTGTGTAGAATGATCCCTAAGATATATTTGGTGCTGAACCATATGTAATATGCTATCATTCATGTAAAAATGGGTGGTAATGGGTAGTTAACTGAAGAAAACAAAAACACTAACACAGAAAGATACACGCACATCCCTTTTCATTGAAACATTACTTACAGTGGCCAAGATAAACAAGGGTTATCAGTGGACAGATGGCTAGAGAAAATGTGTGTGTGTGTGTTTTATGTTGTTACAGGATTGTTGGGGGGAATTCCTACGTATGGAGCAGCTTTTTGCACAGGATAGATATTTACAAAGGCAAGCCCCAGTACTCAGTCATCCCTGTGTATGTAGGCATGAGTATGAAGGTTATACACGCGCACACACACACACACACACAATGGAATATTATTACTTGGCCATTAGAAAGAATGAAGTCTTGCCATTTGCAATAATATGGATGGACCTTGAGGCCATTATGCTAAGTGAAGTAAGTCAGACAAAGATAAATGCTATATGATCTCATTTGTGTGTGGTGGAATCTTAAAAAAACAAAGAAGCTTATAGAAATAAGAACAGACTGCTGGTTGCCAAAGGCAGGGAGTTGGGAGATGGGCAAAATAGGTAAAGGGGGTCAAAAGATAGAAACTCTGAGCTTTAAAATAAGTCATGGGATGTAGTATAGAGCTTAGTTAATAATGCTGTATTGCATAGTTGAAAGTTGCTGAGAGATGAATCTTAAAATTCATCACAACAAAAAAATGTGTTAACTGTGTATGGTGATGAATGTTAACAATACTTGCAGTATATACAAATACTGAATCATGCTGTATACCTGAAACTAATATAATGTCATATGTCCGTTATACCTCAAAAAATGTGGGCAAGTGAAAACTAGATTTATATAAATATGTGTTGTGGTGCTTTTGTGTGGATAAGAAGTTTCTTAAAGGCTTTGGAGAAGGGAAACTATGTAACTGGGCATAGAAGTAGAAGGGAGACATTTCACTTTATAGCATTTTGCAACTTAAAAAAAAATTTAACTGTGATTGTATTATCTATTTAAAAATTAATTAGATATGAATGAAAAAGATACAAATTTTAAAAGGAAGTAAAATATCTGAAACAAGTGGTTCATTTTGAAAATTTGAATTAGTTACAAGAACATATTTGGGGGCAGGATGAAGTGTGGATTGGACTGTGAATACCTGTTAGAACACTTCAGAGCTTTTCTATTCCACCATCTTGGTCTGGTGGAGGTGATGGAATTCCAGTTGAGCTATTTCAAATCCAAAGATGATGCTGTGAAAGTGCTGCACTCAATATGCCAGCAAATTTGGAAAACTCAGCAGTGGCCACAGGACTGGAAAAGGTCAGTTTTCTTTCCAGTCCCAAAAAAAGGCAATGCCAAAGAATGCTCAAACTACTGCACAATTGCACTCATCTCACACACTAGTAATGCTCAAAATTCTCCAAGCCAGGCTTCAGCAATACATGAACCGTGAACTTCCAGATGTTCAAGCTGTTTTAGAAAAGGCAGAAGAACCAGAGATCAAATTGCCAACATCCACTGGATCATCGAAAAAGCAAGAGAGTTCCAGAAAAAGATCTATTTCTGCTTTATTGACTATGACAAAGCCTTTGACTGTATAGATCACAATAAACTGTGGAAAATTCTTCAAGTGATGGGAATACTGGACCACCTGACCTACCTCCTGAGAAACCTATATGCAGGTGAGGAAGCTACAGTTAGAACTGGACATGGAACAACAGACTGGTTCCAAATAGGAAAAGTATGTCAAGGCTGTATATTGTCACCTTGCTTATTTAACTTATATGCAGAGTACATCATGAGAAATGCTAGGCTGGAAGAAGCACAAGCTGGAATCAAGATTGCCGGGAGAAATGTCAGTCCTCAGATATGCAGATGACACCACCCTGATGGCAGAAAGTGAAGAACTCAAAAGCCTCTTGATGAAAATGAAAGAGGAGAGTGAAAAAGTTGGCGTAAAGCTCAACATTCAGAAAACTAAAATCATGGTATCCGGTCCCATCACTTCATGGTAAATAGATGGGGAAACAGTGGAAACAATGGCTGACTTTATTTTATTGGGCTCCAAAATCACTGCAGATGGTGACTGCAGCCATGAAATTAAAAGACGCTTACTCCTTGGAAGGAAAGTTATGACCAACCTAGATAGCATAATTCAAAAGCAGAGACATTACTTTGCCGACAAAGGTCCGTCTAGTCAAGGCTATGGTTTTTCCAGCAGTCATGTATGGATGTGAGAGTTGGACTGTGAAGAAAGCTGAGCGCTGAAGAATTGATGCTTTTGAACTGTGGTGTTGGAGAAGATTCTTGAGAGTCCCTGGGACGGCAAGGAGATCCAACCAGTCCATCCTAAAGGAAATCAGTCGTGAATATTCATTGGAAGGACTGATGCTGAAGCGGAAACTCCAATACTTTGGCCACCTCATGCGAAGAGCTGACTCATTGGAAAAGACCCTGATGCTGGGAAAGATTGAGGGCAGGAGGAGAAGGGGACGACAGAGGATGAGATGGCTGGATGGCATCACCGACTGTATGGACATGGGTTTGCATGCACTCTGGGAGTTGGTGATGGACAGGGAGGCCTGGGTCGCAAAGAGTTGGACACGACTGAGCGACTGAACTGAACTGAAGCGAAGCTTATGTAAAAAGGCATTTTAGATTAGGAAATGTCACTGTAAACCTAATATTTATTTTCATCATTTAAGTCTCATTTATGTAATCACATAACTTCTGAAAATATCCCAGCGGTAGTTTCATGATAACTCAGAATCATTGTTATGGCAGCAGTTATTTTACCATACTATTAGATATGCCTGTGAATGGAGAGAAGGACAATGCAGGGACATATGCAGAAGAGGGACTGGCTTCAGTAATTCACTTGGAACGTGACTTTTTGAAGTCTTTGCTATTGGCTTGTTTTTGAGTCATTTCTTATCATTTTCTATTCAGACTATTTTATTCATACAAAATATAAACTGTTTATTAGCTTATAACTACTTTTTTATTCCCTATTGTACTGTTTGTTAGAGGAAATGAAAGAAATTCCCCTTGTCATTTCAAGAAATTCGCCCTCTGCTATTTTAGAGCATTTTATATCAATATCTGCAAATTCTTCTTCACTGAACTGGTGGTGATGCCATGGGCGTAACACTGAGCCTTTTCTCTAAACTGTATATTATGTTTGACTTTTGGTAGCATTCCAAATTTAGGCAACAGTAAAAAGCTTTATATAGTATTCAAAGGATGGTTCAGTAATGTCTTATAACATTTCATCCTATGAATAATATTCTGTTCCAGGAATTGAGTGAGATAGCAGTAGCAGGCAGAGGATGATAATAGGATTATTAAGAATCTGCTTTTTCTAGAAATAGAAATGCTGTCATTGGGTATATACAGAGGTGATTGAAACCAAGGGTAATAATGTTTTCTCGCCACATAATCATTACCTGTGTGCTCTGTAAGCTACAGGTAAATTTATGGCACTATAAAAGCTCTAAGATTTTCAAACCATCAAAGATGAGAACAGTCAGCTTGTCATCAGTTGTCTTAGATTGAGCAAGACCTAAGGTGTCTATATGGTCAATATGACAGACTTGCTTAAATAGAGTAAACACCTTCATCTGAAAAAATATCTTCATTTGCATTTAAAACTCTGTTTCAGTGTGTACTTTGTGTAAATAGCTATCTTAGCAGATCCTACCCATATGTTATATTTTATAAGTATAGCTATTTGTAAGCAAAATGTTATTATTTTCCCATTAGACATGGTATACACATGTAAATTAATTACATTATGTTTCACTTACAGAACCTCACTTTCAAAATGCCCTAAATCATAATCTTTCTGGCATATCCTTTGTTTATTATTTACAATCATTATGTTAAGAACTGCTAGTCCTGGAGAGGTAATGTTTCTAAATATACTTATTTTAAAGGATGGCATGAACATTTTCTTTTATATATGTATGCAAAGAATATATTTATTTTTAGGGTAAGAAAATACAAGTTATTACTAGGAGATAATTATTTTTTAAATAATCGAATATATTGGATTCCTATTTAAATATACCATTATTTAGAACATGTAGGTACAAGGTACTGTCATTGTTTTTTAAATAGTTCAGTTGAATATATGAAGGATATATTATTGATTTTTAAAATAGTGCTTATATTTACTATAAATATGGGCTTCCCCCATGGCTCAGATGGTAAAGAATCTGCCTACAATGCAGGAGACCGGGGTTTGATCTCTGGGTTGGGAACATCCCCTGGAAAAGGGAAAGGCTACCCACTCCAGTATTCTGGCCTGGAGAATTTCATGGACTGTATAGTCCATGGGGTCTCAGAGTCAGTCACAGCTGTGACTTCCACTTTCTTTCACTTACTATAAATATAACAATGTACTTATTTTCAGTGATACGAAATTGCCTAAGTCACCAATTTTACCACATTAAATTTCAGATCTGAAAGTACTGTATGAATATTCAAAAGGTAGTGAATATAGTAAAAGGAATTGTTTTTAACCTGCAGAAAGTAAACTTTTAGTACACTTAATTTTCTTGAAAGCCACTAATAGAACGGGCATCTTTGTTTTCCCATCATTGGGTAAGTTTAAAATGTACATACAGTGTGTTGATTTGTTATACTTAACCTATTTCAAAATGGTTACCACTATAGCATTAGCCACACCTCTATCACATCACATAATTATAATTTATGTTTTCTGGTGAAAACATTTAAGATCTACTCTCTTAGCAAGTTTCAAACATATAGTACAGTATTGCTAACTATAAGCACCATGCCCCACATTAGATTCCCAGAACTTAATTCATCTTATAACTGAAAGTTTGTACTACTTTGACCAACATCTCAATTCCCCCCACCCGCCAGTCCCTGATATAACCACCATTCTACTCTCTGTTTCTATGAGTTTGGCTTTTTTAGATTGCACATATTAAGTGGTATCATCCTATGGTATTTGTCTTTCTTTAGCTTAAGGTCCTCCAGTTCCATCCGTGTTGTTGCAAAAGACAGGATATCCTTATTTCTCATGGCTGAATGTGTGTGTGTGCATAAATATATATACATAGCACAGAATGGGCATCTTCAAATAATTTTGTCATTCTGATAAAAAGACTGTCATTGCTCAAGAAGTCTGCTGTGGCTCTGTGCTGCAGGCTATGTCAAGTTACCAAGTGAACCATTCTGTTTAGACCTGCTTAGATAAGTGTAGATAGTAAGAGAAGATAGGTGTTGTTTTTAATAAATACTTCAATATTAATGATTTCCAATTATGTTGCAGGCTTTACTCATCAGTCTTAAGTATGGTTGCTTTATGTGGCAATTGGGAGATGCTGATTCATGTTTTCAGATCCATAGCATGGAAAATAAAATGAGCTTTATAGTACATACAAAACAGGTAAGTACCTAATCAGTTCTTGATTTAACTGATAGTAATAAACTCTACTGTATTAGTAAAATTATTTCTTTCTTAAAAAATGACAGTCCATTTTACTTCAAGTAAAACCTCTAACGTGAAATTAATATTATTTAAGACCAAGGTAAAAAGGCAGGTCTTTCCTAAACAAAGCAAGAAACTTAGCTGGATAATTTATTGCACTCTTATAACAATGAAAAATTCCTTTTCAAATAGAGAACACTCTGTCTACTGCCATGTATGTCATTTACACATTTTTATATGTTTCAAATTTATTGTTGACATGTATTTTACTTTGTAGGCCGGCCTTGTGGTAAAACTGCTGATGAAGCTAAATGGACAGTTAATGCCCATGGAAAGAAATTCGTGAGAGGAAACCAGCTGATACTCAAGCCACCACATTTTGTGATGTAGATTTTTTCCATGAAAGATTTCTTAACCTTACTTTTAACAAGGCATTTAGTCTCTTGTAATATATATGTATACTATTACATTGTACAGAATCTGTACTCATGTTTGGTGTGTGATATACCAATTAGTTTTATATAATATCCTTATAAGTTAATTTTTAAGAGAAACACACAAAAATGTGTAGATTGATAGTCTGTGTAACATTAGACAAAACAGTAAGCTTTAAAAAAGTTATTTTTGGTAAATGATAAAGAATTTAGAGGGGAATATGATGAAATTAAAAATACAGGTTTGCTATATCTTTATGTGTGTATCATTTCAAAATATACAGAAAGTCAACATCTGAATAAAGAAAATATGTTTTCTACTTAAAGCATATATAACACTATTACTTAAAATGTGTTTTTGTAATCTTTGAACATTTTTCACATGTTAAGATACTTAATTAAAATAAGCTAGTATATCTCAAAGTATTATAGTTATTGAAACTCCTGCATCATAATTATCTGAGTACCTCTTAAAAACAAGGATTTCAGGGACTCATTCTAGACAGGTTCATTCACTGTCTTCAAAATAGCAGAGCCTGTGAATTTTCTCTTAAGTTTTAGTTTGTTTTCTGTTGATGCAATTCCAGACACAGAAATGAATTTGTATTATTAAAGTTAAGTAAATTATACAAACTTCCTGGCACACAAACACATACACACATGGACACACAGACTAAGGGACAGTCTCTGGTATTAGTTGTTTCATTTATTAAGAACATGCTGTATTTTTATGAGTTGGCACAGTGGTGTAATACTGCCTTTACATTGTAGGAAGTAGATCACCAGATATCTGGTGGTTTTCTTTAGGGAAGCACTGATGTCATATGAGTAGCTAATTTGATTAATCTGCCATTTAATATTGAAATTAGGCTTTCCAACTTTTCTAGAAATTAGTCTTTCCAATTCCAAGAATTGTTGTATTCAATTCAGAGACAGTTCAGAGATTCAACAGTCACATTTAAAATTAGCCCACACATTGCAGATAATTTTTTCATATCATCATCTACTCTTCAGATTGACTTCTGTGTATGTTTAACGGTGGTCTGCTGAGCTTTATTAAGATGATGTGGTTCAGTAAATTAAAAGAGAAACCCTGATTTATCTTTACCTCGATGCTAAGCATCTTTGACTACATAGACAGTGCTCTGCTCAGTTTCATCCATTTCAGTGGCCTCAGTTATTACCAAATACTCGGTTGACTCCCAGACCTAAAACTCTAGCCTCAGCCTTTCTTCTGAGTTCTTGATCTTAATTTCTTGCTATTCCAGCTCCCCGTCAGTGGTTTACACAAGGAACATCTATTTCATCATAGCTGGAAGCAGTTTGTTCCATCTCCTGCCCCATTCTCTCCTTAATGCTTGTATTGTCTGGTTAATGGCATCAGACTGCATGTGGCTGCTTAGCCTGGAAATTTGGGAGTGTTCTACAGCTTTTCTGCCTTTAATCATCCTACACAGTCCTCTTACCAAGTTCTGTCAAATGCCCTGTGAGTCCTTCCTGTTCCCTGCCTGTGTTTGCACTGCAACCACCATAGTTCAAGTCCTTGACGTCTGTTCCTGGGCTCATTGTAGCATCTTCCCCTGGCTTCCCAACTCAGAGCCTACATTCTGCCCACCTGTTTCTCCACACCTCTCTCATAGATCCAGTTATTTCATTACCTTCTGAAAATCCTCCTCACTGCGTGTAAAGTTAAATTCCAGTTCCTTAGTACTGAATATGCTAACCCACCTATCCAGATTAATATCTATCCATTTCTCCCACACTCATTCTGTGCTTCCAGCCCAGTGTTTCCCAACCCTGGCTCTGCAGTAATGTTGTATGGGGAGTTCTACTACTTTATGACTCAATAATTTTAGGTAGGGCCCAAGCATTTCTGTATTAAAGTATCCCAGGTGATTTTTATATACAGCTTAGGGTTTAGAATTGCTGTTCTAACTCACTCTAGGAGATAGCTGAATGCTCTTTTTTTCATAGAGGGAGGTGAGGATACATCTCTGCTGCATCAAATAACTCCCTCCTCTACTTAATACCACGTACCCTCCTGGAGTTGTACAGTATGGCAGTGCTGGGAAAAGGGAAGAGGAAACTATTAGAGTAGCATGGCTATTAAAAGCTTAAAAATATACAGCATTAAGTCAATTTCAAAATTAGTAGGGATAAAATGCATTATTGTCAGACCATAACAAACCAGAAGTAAACAATAAAGGGGAAATGCAGACAGCTTTTAATGAGTGCCTAGGAGGTTATAAGCACTGAGGGTAAAAGATACTATTTTCCTTTTCATCATTCTTTGATTGCCTTTTATGTGCCAGGGAGCCAGTGGTAAGAAAAAGTCTCTGCCTTCAGGGATCGAAGTTTAATGAGAGAGGCAAAGTACTCACATAAACTATAATATAAAAGTTAAAATTACTATTTAAGCAAAAAGAGGGAAACTTGATAATAGATCAGGAGAGGATTCCTCAAGCCAGCGCTGCTTGAGCTGGTGTCCAAGGAATAAGCAGGAGTGAATGGTGTGAAGACAGCTGAGGGGAGAGGAGATGAGGTAAGATGTTTTGACCTCAAGGATGGTCTTGGAGAATTGATGAGAGGAATTACAATTTTCTCATTTTTAGCTAAGAAGTGAATTCAAACTGTTGTTTATCCAAATCACTGCAAATGAATTTCCATTATAGAAATAAAACCAGAATAGGTAACACTGTATGATGACTGCATTACAAAGAAGAAAATGTACTGAAGAACCACATCTTATAAGATTAAAAATTGCCAAAATTGACTCTAGAAAGACTTGATGGAAATATTTAACAAAGTAAAACTACCCATAGTCCTTGACCAAATTTAATAAAGGATTGCATAAATAAAATTTAGGTTTTATTTTGATCCTGAGGAACTCAATGGCAAAAACTAATTAGAAGAATTTGATATATGGAAAAAAAAAAACTGATTTATTAATCAGTTCCTTACTTTATAACAGAAAAAAACACTTCCAGTGAAATTATTTCAGTAAGATGAAAATGGGAAGAATTTAAATTGTTTTTGCTGTACTGTGTGTATAGAAATTGAAAAATTAAGTTGGTGTGAGTACATGCAAAAAATAGTACCTCAACAAAAATTCATCTGTGATGGTATGATTCCTCTTTAATATTGTATTCATAAAGCTAGAATGACTCTATGATCATACTTGATATTTGAAGAGGCAGGGATAAGCAGACTGGAAAGGACCTAAAGCAAAAGAGGGGTAAGCCCTGGAAGTTCTTAGAAATAAGAGTACCTGAGGCAAAGAAATGTATTTTGGACATCTTAAGGTGTAGGTGAGAAAAGCAATTTCAGTACATTCGGACAATTTCTATGACAGGAGGAAGTACTGGTTGTTCAGAATCCATTGGAAGGGCACCAAAGATAAGCAGAAAATTAGGCAGCTACTTCCCCATTAGTTAAATAATACAAATAACTAATACTTTAAAATGGTGTTTACTATAGGCCCGGCATTATTCAGAGCACTTTTAGATATGTTAATTCATTTAATCTTCATAACAATCACAGAAGCAGTTAGTATTATTCCCATCTAACAGATGGAGAAACAATTAAGTAGCTTGTGGAAGAACATATCTAATTAGCTGTGGAGCTGGGATTCATATCAAGGCAGTCTGGTTCCAAATACAAATGAATTAGAAACATACATGATTGTAATAAAAACAGTATTTGTTTTCTATCTTTTAAAAAGCTTAAGACTCAAACTTCCTAACAGAAATGTAAATGTTTTCATTTTCTTATACTGTGTAACCTGAGTACCACCACATATTTAGAGGTTATGTGGTTTCATATTTTACTTCAAAGTGAAAGTCGCTCAGTCGTGTCTGGCTCTTAGCAACCCCATGGACTATACAGTCCATGGAATTCTCCAGGCCAGAATACTGGAGTGGGTAGCCGTTCCCTTCTCCAGAGGATCTTCCTGACCCAGGAATCCGCCTGCAATGTGGGAGACCCGGGTCCGATCCTTGGGTTCCCTGGGTCACTCGAAGAGTCAAACACGACTTAGTGACTACATGACAACAATGCTTAAGACAGGGAAGGGAGGAGGAGGGTTTGAAGAAACGTGTTGAAAATCCTGGTGCCTAAGGGACATGCAGGTGGAGACGCCCCTGGCCTGAAGCAGGAGTGGCAACTGAAACTACAGGAACAGATTTAAAGCCACCCAGGAAGAGTAGAATGAGAATCAAGCCAAAGAATGCCATTTGGAAAATGGGCAAAGGTAGAGCAACCCACAAAGCATCTTGTTAGGTACATGGTTATCAGTATGGAAAGGAAATACCTTGGCACCATCCTGCCCATAAATTTCATATAGGCAAAAATTAAGAATTAAAATAATTTTAGGGAATTCTTTTTTTCTTACATTCTTTTGGGGGGGGTTGCTATGCTGGGTCTTCCACGTGGTACGCAGGCTTAGTGAGCTAGCTCCTCTCATTGGGGAGCATGGACTCTAGGTGCGGCTTCAGCAGTTGTAGCCTAGAGGCTTAGCTGCTCTGTGGCACTTGGGATCTTCCCGGAGCAGGGATCAAACTCACGTCCCCTGCACTGGCAGGCCAGTTCTTAACCACTGGGCCACCAGGGAAGTCCAAGGACGACCCCTTTAAAGTTTTTTATTTTCCTTCCTTTTCTAAAAGCTCTTTGATCTGGTTCTTCAATTACATCCTCATATTCTACAAATGTTTCCGGTTTTCTGATAATACTGTTATATTGGTTATATTAGGCTAGGACTAAATTAGTCCTGTAACTCTTCCTTGTCTTGTTGTCTAGATGATGAGGTTTGAAAGGAGGTCACACTCACCTCAGGACCTTTCTCAAAGCTCAGCCACCTCTCCTGCCCATGTTCATTCCCCAGTATGCTTCTTGGAAACTTCAAAGGCAGCCCCGCCTTTAAATCAACTCCTCTAGGTCTCAGATCAGATTCTGACTCTTTGCAACCCCATGAATCGCAGCACGCCAGGCCTCCCTGTCCATCACCAACTCCCAGAGTTCACTCAGACTCACGTCCATAGAGTCAGTGATGCCATCCAGCCATCTCATCCTCTGGCGTCCCCTTCTCCTCTTGCCCCCAATCCCTCCCAGCATCAGAGTCTTTTCCAATGAGTGAAGTCTTCACATGAGGTGGCCAAAGTACTGGAGTTTCAGCTTTAGCATCATTCCTTCCAAAGAAATCCCAGGGATGATCTCCTTCAGAATGGACTGGTTGGATCTCCTTGCAGTCCCAGGGACTCTCAAGAATCTTCTCCAACACCACAGTTCAAAAGCATCAATTCTTCGGCGCTCAGCCTTCTTCACAGTCCAACTCTCACATCCATACATGACCACAGGAAATACCATAGCCTTGACTAGACGAACCTTTGTTGGCAAAGTAATGACTCTGCTTTTGAATATGCTATCTAGGCTGGTCATAACTTTCCTTCCAAGGAGTAAGCGTCTTTTAATTTCATGGCTGCAGTCACCATTTGTAGTGATTTTGGAGCCCAGAAAAATAAAGTCTGACACTGTTTCCACTGTTTCCCCATCTATTTCCATGAAGTGATGGGACTGGATGCCATGATCTTCGTTTTCTGAATGTTGAGCTTTAAGCCAACTTTTTCACTCTCCACTTTCACTTTCATCGGACCCCTTTAAACACTGGTGCAGTCGCCACCTCCTGGAGTTGAGCATACTCCATTATCCAGAGCTCCAGTCGCTCACCTTCAGCCTGGTTCATGGTATGGGAGCCTCGTCTAGCCTGAAGAATGGCCTGGGAGTAACCGAAACAAAAGAGGGTGGACTCCAAGAAGCGGTTTGGTCAAATCAAGTGAGATGGCGTGGTGACAAGCTGCGTCCTCCATGTTACTAAATGCCATTGTCCGCACCCCCGCCGCTCCCATGTATCACCTGCCATTTACCGCGCAGGCACGAAAACCAGGCTGGGGAGCAGCACCTCAGAGCACGACTCTCCGTCAGGTTGAACCCGAGTGGATTAGCGTGTGGTAACCTCTGAGGGTCAAGCCCTACCCAGTGACTTTCCACTCCGGCTGCTCCTTGGAATCAGAAGCCAGGGCGGCCGCCGACCCACTCAATCAGAACCTGTCTCCCTAGGAAAGGCCAGTGCTCAAGCTAAGGACCCAGACGCGCGCTCTGGCGCGCGGCCCCTCCGGGGGCTCTCGCGTGACCCGGAGCCAGCTCACAAACGCGCGGGCGCGGCGGAGCCCAGGCGCCGGGCCACTGTCGCTACGGGCCAGGCCTGCGTCCGAGACGAACAGCAGGCGCGCCCGCCGCCGGACTCGCCAGCGGAAGACTCCAGGTGACGCGAAGCTCTCTGACTTCACATCAGCGACCCTCTAAGCCAAATCCAGGTTATCTCCCTCTCCGTTTCCCCTCAACACCCGCAGCTCTGCGTGTCCTCCCTTTGTTCTATGTCCCTGGGATACCCACCTTGAGCACGTGTGCATCCAGTCGCACGTCGCTTTTTTCACAGTCTAGGAAGTAATTTGTCCAAGCTGCACTGTGTCTTTCAGCTCTGTAACAAATTACATTGGGTCACTGTTCAGCTAATTAATACTTAGGATAACAGAAGTTGGGATCTATTTTTGCCTATCAAATTGGCCATATTTAAGATGAAGCTCTCAGTGCTTGTGATAATGAGGGGAGACTATATCATATAGCTTTTTAGAGTGTTATTTAGTTGTGTGTGTCCGTCTTAAAAATATTCACATAGGAATGGTCAAACAATTGATGGCACATCATTCAGTGGGATATTTTTCAGGCATGAAAGGTAAACTTTTAAATATTGGATGGCAAAGCATGGTATGTTAACTAGGATTTATATTCTGTGATAATGTAAATGTTTCACATCTGTACTGTTCAGTAAGGGAGTCAGCACTTAGGGTAGTCAGTCAGTCAGTGGCTTCTCAGCACTTGAAATGTGGCCAGTATGACTGAAGAGTGAAATGTTAATTTAATTAAACCTGCACTGAAATAGCCACATGTGGTTACTAGCTACCACACTAGATGATGATGCATGGTCTCGTTTTTTCAAAAATGTATGATATTCATCATTGTTCTCTCTAAGAAAGGGACATCATAGTTGCTTCTCCAGCATCTAATCTTCCTTTAGGTTGTTCTAACTCCCTGATATGTGTATATATGTGTGTGTGTGTGAATATATCCATACACACACACACACTCCTCATTTCTGAGTCAGTTTCTCCTCCAATACCAGTCCAAACTGGGTGCAGTATTCATGGTCAATATGTAGATACCTTCACATGAAGACCAGAGCAAGCAACCCTTGTCCAATTCTGTATCTTTTAAAAACAACCCTTTTGTTACACACAGCAATGTAAATGTATATAATGCTACCAATTGTACACTTTAAAATGACTAAACTGATAAATTTTATGTATATTTTACCACAATGAAAACAAAAAACCAACCCTTTTTCAGAAAAACAGCCAGAAACCTGAGGATACAACTACCATAAACCATGATGACCCATCAACATCACGACCCCCAGGTCTGCCATGCTTACTAAAGCACAAAAGCTGAAGCCACTTGAGGAAGCTATCCCCACAAAAGCCAACTGCACAATCTGGGCTGCTATAAAATACCAAGGTCAAAACTCTAAAGCTATAAAACATGAACGCTCAGCACCCCATAGTCTCAATTTCTCTAGTTGCATTTATTTTTCAAAATGTTCAGCCAATGCACCAGATGTTGGACACCCTTCCCCCCCCCCCCCACCCCGCCTCTCAAGTTCTTTATCATTAACTATAACCAAGTAGAAAAGAGTCAAAGTAACACAATTATTATTAAAGCAGTTTAGAGATAGTGGTTTTGGTGTGCAGCTAAGTGAACTTGTAATAACTCACCAATGAATTCGACATAATTACTTTGTCATGGATGGACAGCCTTGGCTCCCCCAGAAGTTATGCAGCGCTCTTATTCTATGGAAGATAACCACGTGTGTGCATGCTAAGTTGCTTCAGTTGTGTCTGACTCTTTGTGACCATATGGTCTATGGCTCACCCAGCTCCCGAAAGGAGCTGAGTTCACCTGTCATCCAACTCTTGTCTTGCCTATGAGGAGGTATAGTGGGGGAGACTCAAGGCCAAGGGGACTGCATGAGTAGACTTTCCTCCACGTGGAAGCCTGAGGTCAGGAGAAAGAGTTACTCCCCCACATGTCTCAAGAAGAAAAAAAAATGTGGACAAACCAATAACCATTAAATCAAATGCATGAGCAATGAAGAAGCAAATTTTACAGAACCTTTAGGGAACAGATTATTTCTATAATATTCAAAATGCTTTAAGAAGTAGATAATTCGTATGCTACCCAGTTTGTTTTAAGAGCATGGTATAGCCTTGACAGTAAAATTGGACAAGAACAGTACAAAAAAGGGAAACTGTTAGCAAAATTACTCTTAAAAGCATAAAAATTCTGAGTAAATGTTATATTTAATTCAGAAAAAGTAATCTATAATGACCAAGTTTGATTTATCCAAGAAATGCCACATGTTCAATAAAGAAAATCTATTAATATACCACATTAGCAGATTAAAGTAATAAGACAGATAGCAGCTGTCATTTCTCCACATGGTGCTGAAGGGCTTAACAAATGTATTAAGACCATAAGAATAAACAAGAGTCAGAGAAGTGGAAAAGAAGAAACAAAAATTGCCAATATTTATGATATTGTCCCTATAGAATATCCAGGAGAATGTGTAAAGTTATGAGAACTAATAAGAGCATCCAATCAAATTGCTGGATACAAAATCAACATACAAAGATTAGTAGTGTTCCTGTATACCAATATTTTAAAAACTGAAAGAAGAAACATAGAAAACATATATCATTCCCAATAGAAATAGAGCTATATCACATTATTAACTAGGAAGACTTAATGACATAAATACATCACTTTTTTCCCAAATTAATTTATAAATTTAATTCAATACTTATTGAAGTACAAGCAAGAGATTTTATGGAACTTGATATACTTATCTTGAAATTGATCTGGCAATGTAAACAGCTCGTGGGATCTTAGTTCCCCAACCAGGGATTGAACCCAGGCCTTCGGCAATGAGAGTGAGGTCCTAACCACTGGACTGCCAAGGAATTCCTTTCACTTTACTCACAATTCTGGGTTAGCCATTCGGAGTTGGGTCAGCAGAACAGTTCCTCTGATAGCCCTGGCAAGGTTCCCCCACCAATTTGTGGTCAGGTGGGTCACTCTGCTTTGGAGTGTTGTGTGGTTAAAAGCTGGAGTGACAAGTCAAATGTCTCTCGTCATCCGGTAGGCGAGCCCAGACTTCTTCACATAGGTAGGGGTCTTAAGAACTGTTGGGAAGCCAGTTTGTAAGTTCCAATATCTGTCAAAACTCTGCTTGCATCATGTTTGCTAATGCTCCATTATCCAAAAATAAGTCACATGGCCAACCTGAGATTCAAGAGGTGAGGAAACAGATTCTACTACTTGGTGGACATACAAAGTTAGGAAACATTTATGGCCCTTTTGAAATTACTGATGCTGCTTTCTGCCCTGGGCGCTGAACAATATGGACATCTTTAAGTGTTTCTCATGCTCTTTGGCTTCCCCTGGGCTCAGCCAATGGGAACAGCAGCAGAAGATAAGCGGAGAGTGAGACTGAGGATTTATTCCCTTGGTTCTCTTGCTGCAGACTGACTGGTTCCTCCAGCCAAAGGCCCAGCTCCAATCAGGTGGTTTTTCTCCTACAATCTGACAAAACACATCGTAGAAATAGAAAATTATAGATCCAATTACTTGGGCTCAGCCATAATTGAAATTATAATTAAAGCCTTAAGCCATACATTTTGAGAAACTTTGAGTAGAAATCATTCGGACAAGGACTATTTTAATAACCTTTACTACTCAGGTGTTTTGTTAAAGTTAAGTGAGCAGATAGGTGACTCAGATGGTAAAGAATCTGTCTGCAGTGTAGGAGACCTGGGTTTGATCCCGGGGTCAGGAAGATCCCCTGGAGAAGGGAACGGTCACCCACTCCAGTATTCTTGCCTGGAGAATTCCATGGACAGAGGAACCTGGTGGGTTATGGTCCATGGGGCCACAAAGAGTCGGTTATATTTGGGCTTCGCTGGTAGCAAAGATGGTAAAGAATTTGCCTGCAATGCAGGAGACCCCAATTTGATTCCTGTGTCAGGAAGATACCTGGAGAAGGGAATGACTACCCACTCCAGTATTCTTGCCTGGAGAATTCCATGGACAGAGGAGCCTGGCAGGCTATATAGTCCACGGGGTTGCAAAGAGCTGGACATGACTGAATGACTCACTCACTTCACTAACACTCAGTTAAAGCAAAAGCCAAAAGGGTACTGATTAAACCGAAGTCCAGTCTGATGTGGTTATTGCCCTATTGAAGTTAGATCTACTCATGGAAGTAATATAATTTAATATGTCTCCTATTATGGACCTCTATGTTATTGCCAATCTATTACTATCACAAACAATGCTTTTTCTGTCGACTTAAGAATTCATTCTCCTTTAATCAAAATAATACATTATGATAAACAGTAAGGAGGAAGGAAGGTTATGACCAACATAGATAGCATATTGAAACGCAGAAACATTACTTTGCCAACAAAGGTCCGTCTAGTCAAGGCTATGGTTTTTCCAGTGGTCATGTATGGATGTGAGAATTGGACTGTGAAGAAAGCTGAGCGCTGAAGAATTGATGCTTTTGAACTGTGGTGTTGGAGAAGACTCTTGAGAGTCCCTGGGACTGCAAGGAGATCCAACCAGTCCCTTCTAAAGGAGATCATCCCTGGGATTTCTTTGGAAGGAATGATGCTAAAGCTGAAACTCCAGTACTTTGGCCACCTCATGCGAAGAGTTGATTCATTGGAAAAGACTCTGATGCTGGGAGGGATTGGGGGCAAGAGGAGAAGGGGACAACAGAGGATGAGATGGCTGGATGGCATCACTGACTTGATGGACGTGAGTCTCAGTGAACTCTGGGAGTTGGTGATGGACAAGGGAGGCCTGGCGTGCTGCGATTCATGGGGTTGCAAAGAGTCAGACACGACTGAGCGACTGAACTGAACAGAAGAATTCACTGCATAGTAAAGGGAACTATATTCAATATCTTGTGATAAATTATAATGGAAAAGAATTTTTAAAAAGAATATATACATATGTATAACCAAATCACTTTGTTGTAGACTTAAAACTAAAACAATAGTGTAAATCAACTATAGAAAGTGAAAGTGAAGTCGCTCAGTCGTGTCCGACTCTTAGCGACCCCATGGACTACAGCCCACCAGGCCCTCCGTCCATGGGATTTTCCAGGTAAGAGTACTGGAGTGGGGTGCCATTGCCTTCTCCGACTACTATACTTCAATATAAAAAGTATTTTTATATTGAAGTATTTTACTATTCTCTATTCTCATGTCATGAAAACATCCTCTTAATATCATGTACTTAAAAGTCTTACTGTTCTACTTTTCACATTTAAATCTGTAGTCCAGCTAAGATTGACTTTTGTGGATGGCAAGATAGGGGTCAAAAATCTTTTGCTTTCTGTATGGATTCCCAGTTGACCCAGAATCAAGAGCCATTCTCTCCCCATTATTCTTAATGCCATCTTTGTCATAGATGAAGGTCCATGTATGCATGGGTCTCATCCTCTTAATGTCAACCTTTCTGTGATCTTATACTTTAGAATCATCTTACATGTTTTCTTTCTTTTTTTTAAAAAACAAATTGGTTCCTTTTTCCATTCATCTATTTGATTATCAACATATTTAGACTGGATACTCAATTCTACACCGATGGTGACTTTCACCAAAGTTGCTAGGAATTCTTTTCTCATTTTGTTATTCCTTTTTGTTACGTGTTCCCTCCCATCTGATTGCTCTCATGATATTTTCATTGTTTGTAATGTTCTATAATTTCAGGATAAAGCTTTCTATTTATTCTGTTTTGGGTATTGTTGTACATCATGGATCTGTGGATTCATATTTTTCATCAGTTCTGGAACATTCTTAACCATTATTTTTAATTTTTTCATAATTTTATTTATTTTTGGCTGTGCTGGGTTTTTGTTGTGGCACAGGCTTTTTCTCTAGTTGCTGCGAGTGGGGGCTACTCTCCAGTTGTGGTGTGAGGGCTTCTCGTTGTCGTGGCTTCTCTTGTTGCAGAGCATGAGCTCTAGGTGCAAGGGCTTCAGTAGTTGTGGGACATGGCTCAATAGTCGTGGCTTCCAAGCTCTAGAACACAGGCTCAGCAGTTGTGGTGCACGGGCTTAGCTGCTCTGCAGCATGTGGAATTTTCCCAGACCAGGGATCAAACCTGCATTGGCAGGCGAATGCTTTACCACTGAGCTACCAGGGAAGCCCTCATTGTTTTTAAAATATTGCTTTTGCTTCATTGTCTTCACTTTTTCCTTTTGAAACTCTAATTAGATATATGTTAGTCCATTAAATTTTCCATGTGCTGACTTATAATTTCCATCTCCTTATCTCTTTACTACATTCTGGATATATTTTTCATATTTTCTAGTTAAATAGTTGTCCAGTTGTTCTAGCATCATTATTGAAAAGAGCAGTTTTCCCCCAACACTACAAAGTCCCATCTTTTTCATAAATCAAGTATCTGTATATCATAATCAAATGTCTGTTTCTGGGACTTGTATATTTTCTACTGATCTATTTGTGTATTCTTGTACCAACTCCATATCCCCTTAATTGCTGTGGCTTCATAATGAGTCTTGATATCCAACAAGCAAGTCCTCCCACTTGATTTTCCCCCTTTAAGAGTGTCATAACTATTCTTGGCCCTTTGTTTGTCCAAGCAGTTTTAAAAATCAGCTTGTCAAGTTCCACAAAAATAAGGTTGGGGTTTTTATAACAATTTTGCTGCATGTATAGATCTGGGGCAGACAGGTCCTGGGAGAAGACTGCCACAGAGGCAGTCCAGAGCCCAGGCAGTGGCAGAGCCACCTCCGTTCTTGCAGCTTTAATACCCTGACCCCAGCACCACGCTACTACACGCCATAGCCTTGCACTAGATTTGGGACAAACACAACAGAGAAAGGGATGCAACCTCGGGTTTCTTCTGGGTGGAACTGCAGATGCCTACACAGGCGGCACATAGGTTTGCTGTGACCACATGTGCCTCCCTTGCTTTAGCAATCATCTCCTTTGGAGCAAGGCACACAAACAAGGGCAATGGAGTCTGATCAAACCGGGCCCACAGAGCTTCTACTCCAACAGCTGGGGAGCAGATCCCATCCCTAATAGGGCAATGACAGCCACAGAGGAAGCCCCACTTCACATCCAGCACAATCTCTAAACACAACATCAATCACACTCCCTAGCAAGGGACAACAGTCAGCACACTCTGAAGAAAGACATGGTTATTATCTATACCAAAACCAACCTTTACACCAAAAATATTGAAAACACACAGTGTTCACAGGGATGATCTTACATAAAAACACCCCTTTAAAACCACAGTAGATAACTATTTCTCCTAAATTCTGAGAGACTTAGAGTTAAGTAAAATGAAAAAAGCAGAGAAACTGCTTTTAATCAAAAGAACAAGAGAAATCCCCTGAAAAAAATAATGGAACAGACCTCAGTAGCCTATCAGACCCTGAGTTCAAAAAGCAGGCAATAAAAATGCTAAAGAAATTAAGAAAGTTTATTGATAAAAATGTAGCTCACTGTAACAATGAACCAAAACTATAAAGATGAGTCAAATCAAACTATTCAATTGCTGAAATAAAAACCAATCTAGAAGCAATGAATAGCACCGTATGACAAAGAAAAACAAATAAGTGATCTGCAAAATAGAATAATGGAAATCATGCTGTTGACAGCAATATGTGGGATCTATGTGATAATATAAAGTGTGCTAACTTAACACTTAATAGGACTTCCCGAAGGAAAAGAGACAGAAAAGCAGGGATCGAAAAGGTATTGGGAGAAATTATGGCTGAAAACTTTCCAACGTAAAGAAAGAAATAGATATTCGAGTACAGGAAACACAGAGACTCCAATATGATACGAACCCAAACAGATCTGTAGCAAGACACATCATAATTAAAATGGCAAAAGTTAAAGAGAGGATTCTGAAGACAGCAAAAGAAAAATAAAGATTAAGTTATAAGGGAAGTCTCATAAGACTATCAACTGATTTCTCTGCAGAAACTTTGCAGGCCAGAAGGGAGTGGCATGATGTATTCAATGTCATGAGAGGGAAATACTGTAAACTAAACTATTCTGTCCAGCAAGATTATCATTTAAAATAGAAGGTGAAATTAAAAAAATTTCACAGGTAAGCTAAAACTAAAAGAATTCAGTAATATTAAACCCACCCTAAAAGAAATACTGAAGGGTCTTCTCTAAATAGAAAAGAAGCAAGAATCTATAGGAAATGGAAAATCATGATAAGAAAGGCAAATGAATAAAAGATTTGAGGATATTTAAATAAACCAGTACGTAGTTTAAAAAACAAACAAAATATTTTTGTTAAAGTGATTATAACTATTACAATAAACAGCAAAAGGATAAGCATGAAGATACAAAGCAAGACATCAAAACTGCAGAGTGTGGGGAGAGAAGTATAAAAATTAGATTTTTAGAATGTGTTTGAACTTGTATAACTGTCAGTTTAAAGCAAGTGGGTATAATCATGGGTAACATACTTGAAGACTAGGTTAACCACAAATCAAACACATACAACAGATTCACAAAAACCAAAAAACAAGGAACTTAAGCATACTACAAAAGAAAATCATCAAACCACAAAAATAAAAACAAAAAGAAGAAATGAGCAAACTACAAAAACAAAGTTTAAAATGGCAATAGTACATACCTACCAAGAGTTACTTTAAGTGACAATGGAATAAGTGCTCCAATCAAATGACATACAGTAGCAGATTGGATTAAAGAAATAAGAATCTACAATATGCCACCAACAAGACTCTCACTTCAGGGTGAAAGACACACACAGAATAAAAGTGAGGGAATGGGAAAATATGTTTCATGCAAAGCAAATAGAAATTATAAGAAAGCAGAGGTAGCAATACTCAAATCAAACAAAATAGAGTTTAAAACAAAAGTCATAAAGAAAGATAAATAAGGATATTATATAATGATAAATGGATCAATAAAACAAGAGGATATTACACTCATTGACATATATGCATTCAATATAGGAACACATAAATATATAAAGCAAATGCTAACAGACATAAAGGGAGAAAACAATAGCACACCACCAACATTAATGGACAGATCATCTGGACAAAAAAGTCAAGTAGGCAACAGAGGTCCTAAATGATACAACAGACCAGTTGGACTTAATTAATATCTATGCTGCTGCTGCTAAGTCACTTCAGTCGTATCCGACTCTGTGTGACCCGAGACGGCAGCCCACCAGGCTCCCCTGTCCCTGGGATTCTCCAGGTAAGAACACTGGAGTGAGTTGCTATTTCCTTCTCCAACTTATTAATATCTATAGGACACTATATACCAAAAAAAGTGAATACACATTCTTTCCAAATGCACATGAAACATTGTCTAGAATGGACCACATGCTATGCTATGCTAAGTCACTTCAGTCATGTCCGACTCTGTGTGACCCCATAGACGGCAGCCACCAGGCTCCCCAGTCCCTGGGATTCTCCAGGCAAGAACACTGGAGTGGGTTGCCATTTCCTTCTCCAATGTATGAAAGTGAAAAGTGAAAACGAAGTCGCTCAGTCATGTCTGACTCTTAGCGACCCCATGGACTGCAGCCTACCAGGCTCCTCCATCCATGGGATTTTCCAGGCAAAAGTACCGGAGTGGGGTGCCATTGCCTTCTCCAAATGGACCACACACTAGGTCACAAAACAAGTCCCAACACATTAAAGAGGATAGAAATTATTTTAAGCATCTTTTCTGATCACAATGGCATGATACTAGAAATCAACCACAGAAAGAAAAATGGGAAAAGAATGAATGCATGAAAACTAAACAACATTTTACTAAAAAAACAATGGGTCAACAATGAAATCAAAGAAGAAATCAGAAAATACCTTGAGACAAAAAAAAAAAAAAAAAAATGAAACTACAACCTTACAAAAATCTCTGAGATACAGCAAAAGCAGTTCTAAGAGGGGAGTTCATAGTGATACAAGTCTACCTCAAGAAATAAGAAAACTCTCAAATAAACCATTTCACCAATGACCTAAAAGAATTATACAAAGAAGAACAAACAAAACACAAATGCAGAAGGAGGAAGGAAATAATAAAGATGGAGTCAAAAGAAGCAGATAATTTGAACAGACCAATCACTAGAAGTAAAACATGATCCATAATAAAATTCTGTGCAAACAAAAGTCAGGACTGAACAGCTTCACTTAGAATTCTACCAAACATACAAAGATCTTACACTGATCCTTCACAAATTATTCCAAAAAACTGAAAAGGAGGGAAATTCATTCCATGAAGTCACTATTACCCTATGCCAAAACCAGACAAAGACATAACAAAAAAGAAAATTACAGGTCCTTATATTTGATGACTATAGATGCAAAAATTACCAACAAATACTAGGAAACTGAATCCAACACCACAAAAAAAGGATTGTACACCATGATCAAGTTAGATTCATTCCAGGGTCACAAGGATAGTTCAGCATATGTAAATCAATCAGTTGATACACCACCACCAACAGAAGAAAAGACAAAAACCATACGATCATCTCAACAGATGCAGAAAAAGCATTTGACAAAATTCAGTATCCATTCATGATAAAAACTCTTACCAAAGTGGGTAGAGAGGAACATATCTCAAATAATAAAAGCCATTTGTGAAAAACCCACAGTCAACATAATATTCAATGGTGAAAAGCTGAAAGCCTTTCTACTAAATTCAGAAACTAGACAGGATAGCCACTCTCACCACTTCTATTCATTATAGTATTAGAAGTCCTAGCCACAGCAATCAGGCATGAAAAAGAAATAAAAGGCATACAAATTGTAAATGAAGAGGTAAAACTGTCACTATTTCCAGGTGTCATGATAATCTATATCAGAGATCAGATCAGATCAGTTGCTCAGTCGTGTCCGACTCTGCGACCCCATGAATCGCAGCACGCCAGGCCTCCCTGTCCATCACCAACTCCCGGAGTTCACTCAGACTCACGTCCATAGAGTCAGTGATGCCATGCAGCCATCTCATCCTTTGGCGTCCCCTTCTCCTCTTGCCCCCAATCCCTCCCAGCATCAGAGTCTTTTCCAATGAGTCAACTCTTCGCCTGAGGTGGCCAAAGTACTGGAGTTTCAGCTTTAGCATCATTCCTTCCAAAGAAATCCCAGGGATGATCTCCTTCAGAATGGACTGGTTGGATCTTCTTGCAGTCCAAGGGACTCTCAAGAGTCCTCTCCAACACCACAGTTCAAAAGCATCAATTCTTCGGTGCTCAGCCTTCTTCACAGTCCAACTCTCACATCCATACATGACCACAGGAAAAACCATAGCCTTGACTAGATGAACCTTTGTTGGCAAAGTAATGTCTCTGCTTTTGGATATGCTATCTAGGCTGGTCATAACTTTCCTTCCAAGGAGTAAGCGTATTTTAATATCATGGCTGCAGTCACCATCTGTAGTGATTTTGGAGCCCAGAAAAATAAAGTCTGACACTGTTTCCACTGTTTCCCCATCTATTTCCCATAAAGTGATGGGACTAGATGCCGTGATCTTCGTTTTCTGAATGTTGAGCTTTAAGCCAACTTTTTCACTCTCCACCTTCACTTTCATCAAGAGGCTTTTTAGTTCCTCTTCACTGTCTGCCATAAGGGTGGTGTCATCTGCATATCTGAGGTTATTGATATTTCTCCTGGCAATCTTGATTACAGCTTGTGCTTCTTCCAGCCCAGTGTTTCTCATGATGTACTCTGCATATAAGTTAAATAAGCAGGGTGACAATATACAGCCTTGACGTACTCCTTTTCCTATTTGGAACCAGTCTGTTGTTCCATGTCCAGTTCTAACTGTTGCTTCCTGACCTGCATGCAAATTTCTCAAGAGGCAGATCAGGTGGTCTGGTATTCCCATCTCTTTCAGAATTTTCCACAGATTGTAGTGATCCACGCAGTCAAAGGCTTTGGCATAGTCAATAAAGCAGAAATAGATGTTTTTCTGGAACTCTCTTGCTTTTTCCATGATTTAGCGGATGTTGGCAATTTGATCTCTGGTTCCGCTGCCTTTTCTAAAACCAGCTTGAACATCAGGAAGTTCACGGTTCACGTATTGCTGAAGCCTGGCTTGGAGAATTTTGAGCATTACTTTACTAGCATGTGAGATGAGTGCAATTGTGTGGTAGTTTGATAATCTATACACAGAACCCTAAAATATCCATATAAAAATTATTAGAACTAATCCACGAATTCAGCAAGGTAGCAGAATATAAGATTAATATATATAAATCTGTTGCACTTCTTTACACTGACAAGGAAATGCCAGAAAGGGAAAGTTTAAAAAAAATCCTGTTTAAAAGTAACTTAAGAAATACCTAAGAATAAACTTACCCAAGAATGGAAAAGATTTACACAATGAAAAGTACAAAACATTGATAAGAAAATTGAAGGTGAGTCAATGAAATCAAGAGATACCCTATGCTCTTGGATTGGAAGAATTAATACTGTTAAAATGGCCATACAATGCAATCTACAGATTTAATGGAATCCCTATCAATATATGCATGACATTTCCCACAAACTATAATAAATAATCCTAAATTTTATATGGACCCACAGAAGACCTAGAATTGCCAAAGCAATCCTGAGGAAAAAGAACAAAGTTGGAGGCATAACCCTTCAAGACTTCAGACTATACTACAAATATACAGTAATCCAAACAGCACAGTACTGACACAAAAACAGACATATGGATCAATGGAGCAGAATAAAGAGACCAGGGACAAACTCACACACCCATCTACAACAAAGGAGATAAGAATATACAAAGGATAGAAGACACTCTTAACAAGTGATGTTGGGAAAACTGGACAACTACAAGTAAATCAATGAAATTAGGACACTGTCTCACACCACACACAAAAATAAACTCACAGTGGTTTAAGGAACTAAATATAAGACATGATTCCATAAAATTCCTAGAACAAAATATGGACAAGACATCCTGACATAAATCATAGTAATATTTTCTTAGATCAGTCTCCCAAGGCAAAAGAAATAAAAGCAAAAATAAACAAACAGGACCTAATCAAACTTAGAGCTTTTGTAAAGCATTTAAGAAACCACCAACAAAATGAAAAGGCAACATAAGGAATGGGAGAAAAGATTTTTGAATAATGCAACAAAGGATTAATATCCAAAATATAAAAACAGCTAATATAACTCAACATTGAGGAAAACAACCAAACCAAAACAAAAACAAAAAACAAAAAAACCCCCCAGAAAACCTAAATAGACATTTATTCAGAGGAGACATACAGATGCATAAAAAATGCTCAACATCTCTAACTATTAGAGAAATGCAAGTCAAAACCACAATGAGGTAGCACTTCACATTAGTCAAAATGGCCATCGTCTACAAAAAATAAATGCTGGAGGGGGTGTGGAGAAAAGGAAACCCTATACACGGTTGGTGGGAAGGTAAATTGGTGCAGCCACTATGGAAAACAGTATGGAGGTGTCTTAAAAAGATAGCTAGCACATAGTCCAGCAATTCCACTCCTGGGTATATATCTGGAAAAGATGAAAACTCTAATTAAAAAGATACACACACTCCAATGTTCATGGAAGCACTATTTACAATAGCCAAGACATGGAACTCATCAACAGATGACTCCCTTAAGATGTGGTGTGTTGTGTGTATGATGGAATAATATTTAGCCATCAGAAAGAATGAAATATTGCCATTTGCAGAAACACGATGGACCAAGAGAATATTATTCTTAGAGAAGCAAGTCAGATAAAGACAAGTATTATATGGTATCACTTACATGTGGAATCTAAAAAAAAATACAAATGAATATATATATACAAAACAGAAATAGACTCACAGGCATCAAAAAACAAACTTATGGTTATGCTTACCAAAGGGGAAAGGTGGCAGAGGGAAATAAATTAGAGGAGTATGGGACTAACAGATACAAAGTACTATACATAAAATAGATAAGCAACGTGGATTTACTGCATCACACAGGGAACTATATTCAATGTCTTGTAATAACCTATAGTAGAAAATAATCTGCAAAAATATTACTGAATCACTTTGCTGTATACCTGAAACTAACACAATACTATAAATCAACCATATTTCAATTAATAATAATAATAACAATTTGTTAATGTAGGGAGTTATGTAGACAAGTATTGGAGTGCTGAAAAGATAAAGGTGAGACTGCAGCAACAGAGACAATAAATATAAGTAGCAGCTACCAACCCTGGGGATGCAGATTGGGTTGTTAAAACCCATAAACTTGAAGGAGGGACCTACAGAGATCAAATTCAGACCTCTTGAGGAGGTTGCTCCCTAGCTGTGGAGGTTCCTCAAGAGTTACACAAAAGACTTAAAGTCAGACATTAATTCTTGAAAAGGTTGTTTTACCTCTAGTTTACTTTTACTGAAAGCATCCCCCCTTCCTTAAGACATTTTACTTTCACCTATTGGAGAACTGTCATACACAAGAATTTGTTGGGACAAGATACTTCAATACCAGATGTAAATCTACCATATGTAAACAAACCCACAAAAGACTGAAAGTCTCTACATGTGGCATGAGGGAGTCACTGGCTACACCCTGTCTTCCAAAAACTTGAGTTCTTTGATTGCCTTATGTGTCCTTTCTCATTTTCTTTGATATTTTTATTCCTTTCTATAATCTTAATGTGATTTTAAGAGCATCATGTGATAAATGCATCCAATCAAACTGTTTTTAGCCAGTAATTATATATGTTAGTTAATTATAAATGTTTTTAATGATTATGAAATTATTCATTATAGAATAAAAATTATTGTATTAAAATTCTTTTGTAACTTTAACATCTTTATTATATCTCTTAACATCAACATTTGTTTTGTAGGGTCAAAGGAAAAAAATTAAACATGAAAATTATAACTGAGTTACAATCTTGTATTGGTATAAAACATACCCACAAATAAGATGTCTGAAAAGAAGCGTACTTCAGAAGAGCTAGAGGATATCATTAGTCAATATAGAAAAGAATCTAGATCGCGGTCAGTGGAGGAATCTGGACTTACTAAAGAAACATCAAACTTGTTAAAGGAAGATTCTGATGAGACATCGTCCAACCAAATTTATGAAACACATCCTAGAAAAAACACATTAGCTATACATGATGATACATCAACATCTTCCTCTGGAAGTAAGTCTAAGAAAAATGAAGAACAAAGGAAAAGTCTCCAATTTTCTGAAACAATTACTACGTATGACAGCCTGCAGTCAAAAACTGGAATTTCACAAAGTTCATCATTATCAGAAACTGAGATGAGGGCTGAATATCAGGCTTTTGTTGACTCCCTATCTCATGAAACATTAGGAAAAATTAGTCCACAACTCTCTGAAGAAAATCAGGAAGGATCTGGCTTACCATCAGATAACTTTACAATTAACCTCAAAGCCAAGGGTTTACAAGAATTCCCTAAGGACATTTTAAAAGTCAAATATGTAAAATATCTGTATTTAGATGAGAATGAAATCAAAAATTTTAAAGGAGCAGACTCAAGGGATATGCTAGGACTTGAAATTCTATCCATACAAAAAAATGGGCTATCAACACTTCCATCTGAAATTCAGTTACTTCATAATTTAAAACTATTAAATGTCAGTTACAACCAAATATCACATATACCTAAAGAAATATCACAGCTTGGGAATATCAAGGAACTATTTTTAAATAACAATTGCATTGAGGATTTTCCTTCTGGCTTGGAAAGTCTTAAAAACTTGGAAATTTTAAATTTGGCTAAAAATAAGTTAAGACATATACCGGATGCCCTGTCTAGTTTGAAAAACTTGAGGGCTCTTAATCTGGAATATAATCAGTTAACAATATTTCCTAAAGCTTTGTGCTTCATTCCCAAGTTAATTTCACTAAATCTTACTGGAAACCTGATAAACAGTTTGCCAAAAGAAATTAAGGAGCTTAAAAATTTAGAAAAACTTTTACTGGATCACAATAAACTTACCTTTTTGGCTGTGGAAATTTTTTTATTGCTCAAAATGAAAGAACTCCAACTGACAGACAATAAATTGGAAGTTATTTCAAACAAAATTGAGAATTTTAAGGAACTTAGGATTCTAATACTTGATAAAAATTTATTGAAAGACATGCCAGAGAACATTTCCCACTGTGCAGTGTTGGAATGCCTTAGTCTTAGTGATAATAAATTAACAGAACTTCCTAAGAACATCCATAAGCTTAAAAATTTAAGAAAACTCCATATAAACAGAAACTATCTAGTGAAAATACCTGAATATATTTCACATCTTAATAATATGTTCAGCCTCGAATTTTCAGGAAATTTTATCACAGATTTTCCCATTGAAATAAAAAGCTGCAAAAACATAGCTAAAGTTGAATTGAGTTATAATAAAATAATGGATTTTCCACTAGGTTTGTGTGCTTTAGATTCTCTTTATTATTTGAGTTTAAACGGAAATTATATTTCAGAAATACCTGTAGATATATCTTTCAATAAACAACTGCTTCATTTAGAATTTAATGAAAACAAACTCCTTTTATTTTCTGAGCACTTATGTTCTCTTATTAATCTTGAATACCTGGATCTTGGTAAAAACAAAATAAGGAAAATTCCACCATCTATTTCCAACATGGTATCACTCCATGTTCTTATTTTATGCTATAATAAGTTGGAAACTTTCCCCACAGAAGTGTGTACTTTAGACAATTTGCGAGTACTTGATCTTTCAGAAAACCAAATACAGACTATACCTTCAGAGATCTGTAACTTAAAAGGAATCCAGAAATTAAACATCTCAAACAATCAATTTATATATTTTCCTGTTGAACTTTGCCACCTTCAATCACTGGAAGAACTGAATATAAGCCAGATAAATGGGAAAAAGGTAAGAGACAGCTTGGGCTTTGTGAGGAAGGGAGGGCTGAG
Organism: Bubalus bubalis; assembly: GCF_019923935.1. Taxonomy (NCBI): domain Eukaryota; kingdom Metazoa; phylum Chordata; class Mammalia; order Artiodactyla; family Bovidae; genus Bubalus; species Bubalus bubalis. The sequence goes on along the minus strand of NC_059164.1, from coordinate 9,206,574 downwards.
GGGATCAGAATCTACGCTGCAGTGTTTGTGTGTTTAATTTAGCTGGAATATTTTATTTTTTAACCTCAAACATGGCTTACAAATAAACTTTTCAACACAAGAGTTTAACAGGAAAACATTTCACTAAAATGAAATACCAAGTAATTAAAGGTGACAAATTTATAGATTTATTTTCACTTAACTTAAAGATGTAAAATAAACACATTACTGAAAATTTGGAAAATTGACAAAAAAGAAGTAAAAATAAATTCCGGAAGCATACCATCACAATATAACTACTGGACATATGTTGATACAACTTACTTTTGAAAGTGAAAGTGAAGTCGCTCAGTTGTGTCCGACTCTTTGCGACCCCATGGACTGTAGCCTACCAGGCTCCTCTGTCCATGGGATTTTCCAGGCAATAGTACTGGAGTGGATTGCCATTTCCTTCTCCAGGGGATCTTCCCAACCCAGGGATTGAACCCAGGTCTCCTGCATTGTAGGCAGACGCTTTACCATCTGAGCCATCAGGGAAGTTCTAACTTACTTTTACTCTTGCTTTTTCTTATTTATATGATTTTATAAGCAATTGTAGAAATACTGTATACTCAATTTTAAAGTCTTCCATTTTCACTTAACATATACAAATTTACCCATAACATAATCTTCCCAATAATTATTATAACCAATGCATGATATGTGTAACTAATCCTGTTGTTAAGCATTCTATGATGTTTTAATTTTTATCATAAATAATGCTATGATGAACTTCTTCATAAATGTAGCCTTTTCATATTTTACTATTTCCCTATGGAATTTCCCCTAAAGAACTGCTAGATCAATGGGTATAAATGTTCTTACAGCATTTCAGTTTACTCAACACTGACTGAATTTTATGGAAATATTTTTTAAAAATCAAAGAATTTTATTTATATATTAAGATCTCAGGAAACAAGTGAAAAGGACACAGCTATTACCTAGCTATCTTTAATTTGACCACCACAGTCAAATTAATTTGAGAGGCTGGGACTATTATCTGGAGAAGGCATAGGCTACCCACTCCAGTATTCTTGGGCTTCCCTTGTGGCTCAGCTGGTAAAGAATTCGCCTGCAGTGCAGGAGACCTGGGTTTGATCCCTGGGTTGGGAAGATCCCCTGGAGAAGGTAAAGGCTACCCCACTTCAGTATTCTGGGCTGGAGAATTACATGGACTGTATAGTCCATGAGGTCACAAAGAGTCAGACACAACTGAGCGACTTTCACAAGTCACACAAGTCACAAGGAACTATTATGGACAGCAAGATTTCCTAGTATGTTATGTGTCCAACTCTTTGCAACCTCATGGACTAGAGCCCGCCAGGCTCCTCCGTCCATGGAATTCTTGCTCCTCTGTTGAGGCAAGAATACGGGAGTGGGTTGCCAGCTCCTCCTCCAGGGGATCTTCCCGACCCAGGCATCAAACCTGGGTCTCCTGGAAGATTCCAGGCAAATTCTTTACCGTCTGAGCCAGAAGGGAAGCCCAAGATTTCCCAGAGTCTGTTACTAAAAAATACTAGGCCCATGAGCTTTGTGAAGCACTGGGCTCTTAGATAATCACAATGGATTCAGCATATTAAAAGCTCTCAAATGTCCTGCACAAAGAGATTGGTTTGTCTCTATTTAACCCACATTTCCCAAAGTTATTTGACATTTTAAACCTATCTGCTGTATATCCTGGAGAAGGAATGGCAACCCACTCCAGTGTTCTTGCCTGGAGAACCCCAGGGACAGGGGAGCCTGGTGGGCTGCCGTCTATGGGGTTGCACAGAGTCGGACACGACTGAAGTGACTTAGCAGCAGCAGCAGCAGCTATATATACATTTTCCAGAAAGACTACTCCAGAAAATACTTGCTTAAGTAGATGGAATGAATAATAATACATGTTATGTTTTAAAAGTTTCTCTTATACTAAAAGACATGTTTTAGTTCTGTACTATAATCATCAACTAATTCCTTGGCTGATTTATAATCCTCTCACTTTCTCTTCCTATTATCTTCCTATGGAAATCTACAAAGTTGTGTCTTTAATTTTCTCTTTTCTATTAACTGCTTCCTAGACCTCAGCATGCACATAACTCTCAGATCCACATATCTGGAGCTAATCTTTCACCAGTGAGCTAGTACCACAGATTCCCTGGATATTCTCTGTTCTATTCTTCTATTGTCTCAAACTCAATGTAACTTCAAAATCAAACCCACCTTTCTTTCTAACGCAACTCCCTTCAAAATTTCCCCATTTCTGTTTGTGATGCCACTTTCTTCAGACCTGCCAATCTAGAAATCATAGAACCATCACCAGTCATACTGAATCTTACACCAAAGCAATTCTATTTTTCCCCTGAAAAAGCTCTTGGATCCTCTCTCTGATTTTCCCATGTCACTGGCTCCATCCTGGTCCATGCTTATTGCTCAGTTCATGCCTAGACTACTCTGGGAAACTTCTGCTATTCTCTTTGATTCCGTCACCTTCCTTTTCTCAGGACTCATCAAACTACCAGCCTTCATTTCACAGGGCCATTCTTAGGAATCTAGATTCCTTGGATGGGTGGATGGTTGCCAAAGACACCATTCCACATCATTAAAACATCAATTTGAAGGTCACCAAATGAGAAAAATGATATATCAAAACTCCTCTCAAAAGGAATATCCTCTATCATTGGAAAGATCACTTTGATAACCCTCTTGGGGTGAAGGTAATATACTCAAAAGATTCGTCTATAAACAGCATATATTCACTGAACAGTCATCTGAAGAACAGGAATAAGGTTAATTACAGGGCTTTTATTTTGCTGAGTGAAGGATGCCCAACAAAAATTTTCCTTTCAGAGTAGCTCTCTCATCACACAGTTCTGAGGCACTTCCTCTAAGAAATGCTGAGCAAGTTGTTAAAGAATATTTGTTTGAAGGATTGTCAAATTGTAGACCTAGCTATTTGTGTTGATCAGATTCCTCCCAACAGGACCAGATTTCAAGTCTTGCCAGAGGCTAGTTCCATATTCCTTCTCTAAATATATCTCCTTCTGCTTCCTATCACCTCTTTACTTGTCAGCTTTTCACTGGCTATTTTTATGCATGATATTTGTCTTGCCTGAAGTGTCCTGTAACTCCTATTCATTCTCAAAAAGCCATTTGAGTCTCACCTGTTACATGAAGCTTCTTTTTTGTTCTCATTTATGCTGATATACATTCCCTAAATTCTCTCTCTATATTATCGTAAACATTATTTTGGCACTGAATTACTTATTGATTAGTGCTGATCTCTGTTTCATATGTGTATATTTTGGGCTTCCCAAGTGGCGCTAGTGGTAAAGAACCCACCTGCCAATGCAGGAGAAGCGACACGGGTTTGGTTCCTGAGTCAGGAAGGTCCCCTGGAGGAGGGCATGGCAACCCACTCCAGTATTCTTGCCTGGAGAATCCCATGGACAGAGGAGCTGAATATCAGGCTACAGGGTTGCAAAGGGTCCACAGGATTGCAAAGAGTCGGACACAACTGAAGTGACTGAGCATGCACACACATACATTTTGTTCCCAAACTGAATTCTAATCTCCCTGAAGTTAGGATCATCTATTATGCTTCTTTTATACATGGAAGAACACTGAGCTTAATATGCAGTATTTACTTTGTTGTCTGATTATTTTTGAGGGGCCCACATATTCAAAACACTTTTTTGCACTCACAGGACTTCCTCTATTTCAGAAGTCACTTGTGATGACATTTTTTCTGAAGATGCGTATTTCTTCTTTGCCTTAGCAGAGTATTTTAATTCCTGTTACTTTGCAATACTTTTTGTACTAAGAATTTTCATTTGAAGCTACATTGCTAAACTGTGTGTGTCTATTACAAAGGAATTTACTGAACACTTACTCAAAATGTATTATGATTGGGAACATGTATTAAAAAACTATAAAACATACATTATGTCATTTAAAAATCTAAGGAGAATACATACACAAGGGATTAATAAAAAGCTCTGTTGATGAGAGTAGGAGGAAAGAGATCAAATATGGAAGAGAATAGTTTAGAAAGACTTCAGGGAGAAGAAATCAAAGCAGGGTAAGCTTTAGGGACAGAAGGGATAAGGTGCACTGAACATCAAGTGTTGGGAGAGTGAAAAAAGTAGTTAATAAGCCACAGGGTTGAATAGGTAGCATTGGTCAGACTGGGGAGATATTTGGATGTTACACAATTTGTTGTGGGTTTTATTAAGGAAGGGAATCACAAGGACTTTGCGACATAGTGAAAATATCTCCTTTTTTGAAACAAACAAAAAAATCTCTCCTTCCCTTTTATTTCAGAAAAAGTTTTCATCATATAAATATTTATTAAAAATATAATTGTTTAACTTTTGTTACAGCTAACAAGACTTCCAGAAGAGCTGTCTAGTATGACTAAACTTAAAGGACTTGATATCTCAAATAATGCAATCAGAGAGATGCCAACAAATATAGGGAAACTGAGAAGTCTGGTTAGTCTAAACGCAGAAAACAATCAAATAAGATGTCTGCCACCATCTTTTCTATCTTTAAATGCTCTCCAACAGCTAAACTTGAGTGGTGAGTGTCAAGTATAATCAATAAGGATTATCAATAAGTTGAGTTTTAGTTTCTAGGTTGCAAATTTTGCTGCCAAGACAGAATGGCAAGCAATCAACACCATGTATTAAGTGCCCATTAGAAGGAAATGGCTATTGCACATACAGAAAATGAGAGCAAAGCCTGAAGTCCAGTTCCTTCCCTGAAAGAGGCTATGACCTAGCTGGGGAACCTGAACATATTTTCATTTCTGTCTTCTCTGCCTATACCTAATCATTCAGTATTTCTTCCCTTTGTGAACCTGACCTCACTCTCCCTCTCCACACACAACCTTAGGTCAGCATTTTCTCTATTTTCCTTTCCTGCTGGGTACCCTGAACCCACTTCTACACCCTATAGTAATCTAACATCTTACAGTGTTTTACAAAGTAAATCACTTCAATTGCAAGAACAAAAGTAAGTCATTCTAAAAATATCAGAATTCTCAAAGCTAGACTAGTATATTTCTTAATTTTTATTATAAAGTATTTCAAGCTTACAGAAAAAACCACCTATATGCTTACTCTCAGCTATAAGGAATTATTTACTTGAGATTTTTTTTCATTCTTTTTTTTAATTAACTTATTTATTGAAGGATAATTGCTTTACAGAACTTTGTTGTTTTCTGTCAAACCTCAACATGAATCAGCCATAAGAGGAGATACATATATACTTGAGATATTTTTGACTGTTAAGAATCAAAACTTCTTTTGTACTTCTCCGCAGACTAGAAGTAGGGGCAGGTGGCTCACTGGTAAAGAATCCACTGCCAGTGCAGGAGATGCAGGTTCAATCCCGGGTAGGAAAGATCCCCTGGAGAAAGAAATGTCAACCCACTCCAGTATTCTTGCCTGGGAAATCTCATGGACAAAGGAGGCTGGCAGGCTACCATCCATGCGGTTGCAGAGTCAGAAATGACTTCGCAACTAAACCACCACCACCAAACTAGAAGTAACCACTGTACTTCTAGTGGTGTATCTTTTTTCTACCCATTTTTTCCATCCTTGGTAATCATACCCCACACTCTAAAAAAGTATATTCTGCAAGTGTTAGGTACAGTGTTTTTTAAATATCATATAAGTACTGGTTGATAATCTTGTTGGAATATTCTGTCTTCATTGGTATACTGTCTTGTATTAGTTGCTTTGGAGAGGCATTAAAATCTACAAGTAGGACTGTGGAATTTGTATGATTTTTGCTTTAATTATCAATTTTATTCATGTATTTTGAAGGACTAGTATTAGAAAAACACACAAATATGATTGTTTTTAATAACAAAATGGTATTGAATGATGAACAATTGAATGAATTGTTAAATGACTTTTCTGTATCATTGAAAGAATCATGAGCTTTTTTCTCTTAATATCACGTTACACTGATTGATTTTCTTATATCATATCATCCTTGCATTTCAAGATAAATCCCACCTCGCAATGGTGTATAATCCTTTTAATATTTTGTTAGATTTCATTTGTTCTTATTTTTTTGAGGATTTGTGCAAAAAGGATATTGATCTGTAGTTTTCATTTCCTGAAGTGTCTTTTTCTGGCTTTGGTATCAGGGTAATGGCAGCTTCATGAAATGAGTTATGAAGTGTTCTGTCCTCTTCAATTTTTTGGAAGAGTTGAGGATTGGCATCAGATGTTCGTTAAATATTTGGTAGAATTCACCAGTGAAGCCACAAGGTGTAGGGTTCTTCTTTGTTGGAGGATATTTGATTACTGCTTCTGTCTTCTTTCTAGCCATAGATCTATTCAGATTTTCCGTCTTTCTCCATGATATAGTCTTGGCAGGTTTTGTGTTTCTAGGTATTTGTCCATTTCCTCTAGATTATCCAGTTTGCTGGTATAATAATGGTCATAGTGCTCTATAATCTTTTACTTCTATAGAATCAGTAGTAATGTTTCTACTTTCATTTCTGATTTTGGTAATTTGAATCTTTCTTTTTCCTTAGTCCATTGAACTAAGGGTTTATCAATTTTGTTGATCTTTTCAAAGAACCAGCTTTTGGTTTTGTGGATTCTATTGATTCTCTATTTCATTTATATCTGCTCTAAAAATTCCCAAGTGGCTCAGTGGTAAAGGATCCGCTTGCCAATACAGGAGATGCAGGAGATGTGGGTTTAATCTCTGGGTCAAGAAGATTCCATGGAGTAGGAAATAGTAACCCACTTTAGTATACTTGCCTGGAAAATTCCATGGACAGATGAGCCTGGGGGGCCAGAGTCCATGGGGTTGCAAAGAATTGGACAACTGATTGACTGAACATGCTTGCAATCTGTATTTCCTCCTCCTCCTGATAGTTTTGGGTTAATTTACTTATATTTTTCTAGTTAATTTATATATAAAGTAATTACATTCTTTTTAGTGTTGGTATTTTCAGCTATAGATTTCATCTTCAGCACTGTTTCTGCTGCATCTATAATTTTTGGTTATTGTGTTTTCATTTTATCTTTGCATTTTATAATTTCCTTTTTGATTCCATCTTTGACACAGTGGTAGCTTAAATTTGGCATGCTGCTTAAATTAGTAAATTTTCCAGTTTTCCTTCCATTATTTTTGGTAGTGTCATTCCACTGTGGTCAGAATAGATATACTATTTGGCTTTTTTTGAATCGATCTTAATGAGACTTGTCTTGTGCCTTAATACATAGTCTATCATGGAGAATGTTCTATGTGTACTTGAGAAAAATGTGTATTCTGCTGTTGGAATGTTATATGTATATCTATTGGGTTTAATTGCTTTATAGTGCTGTTCAAGTCCCCTAAATGACTTTTTGTCTAAATGTTCTATCCATTACTGAAAGTGAAGTATTAAAGCTTCCATTTATTAATGTAAAACCACCAGATTTTCCCTTCAATCCTATTAGAATTTGCCCAGTATGTTTTGGGGCTCTGTTGTTTGGTTTGTACATACTTCTAATTGTTATATCTTCTTGATGTAATGATCCTCTTATCAATATATACTGTCCTTTGTCTTCTATAACAGTTATTGACTTAAAGTCTTTGTTATCTGATATTACTAAAACCACCCCAGCTCTTTGGTTAGTATTTGTATGGATAGCTTCTGTCCTTCAATACCCAGAGACATAAAAAAAAATACGACTTTCCCAGTCTTTGCAGTTTAGCCCTAAGCTGGGGCACGTTAACACTAAGCCAGGCCACCTACAACTCTGTCTTAGTTGTTTCCTGACTGTGGGAAGCCCAGAAATCCACCTCAGGTGCAGGCCTAGGATTCTCTCAGTTTTCTTCTGGGCAGGTGTCCAGTTTTGAATATGCTTATTGCATTCCATTTCCCCCAGAATATACTGTGGCCCTTCTGAGCCCTAATTCCCCCAAGAAACTTCCTCCTCAGCCTTCTCCTGCCTGGGCTTTTCAATTTGTCTGCTGCTTTCTTTGTCTGCTGTTCTTTGCCCCCCCTCCCTTGTGGGGGAGGGGGAGACAGACAGTGTATGTCTTTACACGGGACAACAACTGCCACCAGGGAGGCTGCTCCAGTCTGAGCTGGGGGAGCAAAACAAAGGTCATCCTCTGTGCCAGTCCGTCAGAAGATCAGCAGACAGGTCAAAATGTAAAAGCACAGTATTCAAAGAACAAAGTCTATGTTGGCTTTCTGATACCAGTACGCTGTACCAGGAATGCAGGCCGCCCCAGTCCTCTCTGACTGCTGCTGCCCTGGAAGTGGAGAGTGGCAGGGAGAAAAGTCTCAGTGCTCTCTTACCAAAACTCTTCTGCCGTTTTCTTCCTGGAACAGGGTCCAACTAACTGTAAAATCCTGGAGTAAATGCCAGAACTATGAAAAAGCTGATTCTGTCATTGCTTTCCAACTTTTGATTGATTCAGTGGAGGACCTGATTTTTTGAGAGGATTACTCTGAACTTGCTGTGATATTCATTAAAGGTGTGGTTTTCATGTTTATTTATACTGCTTAGATTTTGCTGTTTCTGGTCTGAATATTTTACTAAATTGGGGATTTTTAACCTATTTCTTCAAAAATTTTTTCTGCTTCATTTTCTCTCTTCTCTTTGTAAGATTCCAATTACCTTTACGTATTGTCTTACAAATCCCTAAAACTGTGTGTGTGTACACACACAGCTTTTAAGCATCTCATACTGATCTGCCTTCAAGTTTACTGACTTGTCTATGATCTCTAGTCTGTTACATCTGTCGGATTAACTTTTAATTTGAGATACTAAATTTTTCAGTTCTAGAACTGCCATTTTTCTTTTCATAGTTTATAGTTCTCCTCCAAGATTTCCCATTTTTTCATTCATTTGAGACTATGTTTCTTTATATTCTTAAACTTCATTGTATTAACTGCTTTAACAATAAAATTCTTTTATTGTTAACTACAATAATTGAGTCAGTTTTTTTCTCCTGGGAGTGAGCCACACTTTCTTGTTTCTCTGTTTTGAATCCTGAAATCTATCATCAATTCTATCTTTCTCCAAAGAAAGTTGACATTTGTTCTGGTTGCTATTGTTGCTTCATCAGGCACTTAAGTTGCTGGATTAAAAATGCAAACTCCTTTCCTGCAGTTGGCAGCTGCTTAGATCTCACAGTACTTTCAGCTGGTAGCTGTTATATTGGTTATCTGTTGATGTGTGACAAATTTCCACAAAATTTAGCTTCTCAAATCAATAACATATTTATTTCACACAGTTTCTGAGGGTCAGGAACCCAGAAGGTGTTTAGTTGACTTGCTGTGTTTCAGAATCTTGTATGAGATGGCAGCCAATCTATTGGTTGGTACTACAGACAGGCTTGATTAAGGCTAGTAGATTTGCTTCAAAACTTATTTATGTGGCTACTGGCAGCAGAATTGAGTTCCCTGCCATGTCAGCCCCTTTAAGACATGGTAACTGGTTTTCCCCAGAGCTAGTAATATCAGGGAGAGAGAATATACATGAGTCAGAAGCAGCACATACTCCAAGAAACAACCTAGTACCCAGATCTTGGTTTCTAAAACCTTTCTTCACTAAAAGGAACCAGGTTCCTTTATTCTTGGCTAAAATAACATAACCATAAAATATACAAATAACACAAAGGCAGACTTTAGGCCAGTTCCTCTTGAAGTGATTACAAATTCTTTGTCCGTAATCACAGTTTTACTTTTCATGTCAAGTTTATATTATCAATAGATTAAGATGGTTTTGAAAAAATTACATTTAAGGAAGTGGAGCTTACTCTCCACTCTTTGAGGATGGACTAGACTTTATAATCCTGTTCTAAAGAACAAAGTATGGAAAGGAGAAAATAAAAACATTACCTTGCAGAAACCTGACAGACACTATTTTAGCCAAGGGATCAAGGTTAACATGCCAGTGATATCTTGTGGATGTCAGGTATCCCTGAGGTGAAGAGAGCACTCAATCTCTGTGGTGTTCTTTCCAAAAACCCATAACCCCAGTCTATTTATGAAAAAATATATCAGATAAACTCATATTAGGAAATATTCTTCAAACTCCTAACGAGTTCTATACAAAACCATTAAGATCTTGAGAAACAAGGACAGGCTGAGGAATTCTCATGGACTGGAAGACATACCTGTATGCAGTGTGCTATCCTGGAATAGATAACTGGAACAGAAAAAGGACATTGATGGAAATATAATGAAATTCAAAAGCATCCAAAGCCTATTTAATAGTACTGTGTCAATGTTAGCTTCTTGGATTTAAAAATGTGACAGAGGGGACTTCCCTGGTAGTCCAGTAGTTAATACTCTGTGCTTCTACTGTAGAGGGCACAGGTTCAATTCCTGGTTGAAGATCCTGCACACTGGATGATGGGCCCAAAAAAAGTAACATAATAATGTGAGATGATAACATCAGGGAAAACTAAAACTAGATGAAAAGTATTCAAGAACTCCATACAATTTCTGCAACTTTTCCGTAAATCTGAAATTCCTGGAAACAAGAGGTTTATTTTTAAAAATTACTGAAAAAAAGTACCATCACACTTAACTCTCTAAAGTCCATTCTGGTATTGCAAGAGGAAAGCCTCCTATCTTATTTTGTCATTCTCGATGAGAAAAAAGAATCCTTGCTCTGTTTCTATACGTCCTCCTCTTCACTCCTAGCAAGTGGACAACAGTAAGAACTTAAGATCTGCCAGCACTGTGGGGCTCCTCCGCACCGCCTCCGTGGGGCTCCTCCGGCCCTGCGTCCGTGGGGCTCCTCCGCACTGCGTCAGTGGGACACAACAGACCCCCTTTCGTTGTTGTTGTTCAGTTGCCATGTTGTGTCCGACTCTTCGTGGCCATGGACTGCAGCATGCCAGACCTCCCTGTCCTTTACATGGTTGTTATTTGTCTCCATAGTTTTCCTTTACAAAATGATATAATTCAATTATGTTTTTTTCTGCTAGGAAATAATCTTTCAGTTCTGCCTAGTGGTATCTACAACCTTTTTTCACTGAAGGAGATAAATTTTGATGATAACCCTTTGCTGAGACCACCAATGGAAATCTGTAAAGGAAAACAGTTGTATACTATTGCACGCTATCTACAGAGGGCAGATGAAAGAGATGGTAGGTAATGACTGAGTGACTAGCTAGCTTACAAGTCATTTTCTGGTATGTGTATATTAACAAATAATTTGCTTTAATCAGAAGTTTTCAATCTGGCAGGGACATTAAAGTATTTATCATCGTCTCTTTTCTGAAGGCTGGGAGTTTATTTTGATAATTCAGATTATTTAATCTAGGTCTTTACATTTTGAACCATTGAAAAACAGGTAAATTTAAGTCACAGATGAGTTGCTCCCCATCTACTAGCCTTGATGCACTTCAAGAGGTTGTGGCCATCATGATCATGGCCAGACTCAGAGAATCTACATATTGAATTTTTTTATCAGTTCTGGACTATATCACCATTATGCAGTTGTTCCAAAAGTCGTGTTTGGCCTTGAAAGCAGTTCACAGATCAGGTTTACACTGATGGCAATCAGTTCTTGGCCCATTACTATTACTTGTCTGCAATCCTTAGGCAATCTTCATTCCTGCTGTTCTTAAGTACTCCTCTGATTACTTCAGAGACTGGGTCCAGTTTCTTTAAATGCTCTTTCACCAGATGGAGACTGGTTTATCCAAGTCTTTGGATGGAAGTTTCACTGTCTCATTCTTTCTCTGGGTTTGGGTTCCCAACATCTAAGCTTTTTCCTGGGACTCTGAGTTTGCCACTCACTGTCAATCCTCAGAATAGATCCAGATTTTTGTCCTCCAATTTAATGCAGTTTTTAAGTATTAAATCAATTTAATGATCCAGATTTGGGGAAAGAGAATATATACAACTGTCCCCCCAAATCATTCTATTATGTACCCTGTCTGTGTAATCAAGAGGTTTATACCATCATAATCCTTTAATCTGTTGAGATGGTCACTAAAAATGCACAGTCCTCTGTAAGCCACAACATGTATGGTTACCTTAGCCACAGTATGTATTGTTAACCTATCTGAAGATTATGCAAGAAGACGGCCTCATTGATGGAAGGAGCCTAAGCAAAAAAGTCACAGTAGTTCTTTTCTCTAACTTCCTATGCAAGTTGGTTCTGCTATCATAAAAGGGGATATTTAATGGTAAGTTTACTTTTGTAAAACAAAGCTTGAAGGCCTTTGTAAAGATCTGTGTGATTGCTAGGTTACAGTACTTTAGAGAAGGGCTGTAAAGTTACATGACTGAACTTCCTTGTTAACATTCTGTTACTCAAGTTCCTGAGGATAGAAGGTTCATGTGGTTCTAGCCCACGGAAGGGAAAGTTCAACAGGCAATGACAGTAAATCAAAGTCAGCAAAAACAAGAGAATTCAAGTCATTTATCTCCTTTCTTTATTCCCATGGGGCCTTCACACTTCAGGCTTGGCACCACAGGAAGTCATCCTGGGAGATATATTTATCCTGCAATTAACAAGGAACATGGGGTCTCTTCCTTAAAATTTCACTTAGAAGACTGGATTTTCAATTATATCATTAACATAAAATCTAGCCTGAGTGATTAATTGTATGGATAAATATTTTAAAACAGAAAGCACTGAACATATTTGAGATGATTATAGAGGGGTGGCAGATCTCTAGTTTTTGAAAATTCTCAAATTACCCTGGTTAACAGAATGATGGATCTAGTTCATATTAGCTAATAGCTTTTTCTAAACTAAAAACACTCTAATTATGTCTAAGCCAACATTCATTAAATACATGATGTGAATATAAAACAAGCATATATGTGTGTGTGTACAACATATTTATAGTAGTTTTAAACTTGGTTTCTCAGGATAATACCCAAAGAAGCATATTAAAAAGCCAGAACTGAAGGAAGGAGTTAACTTTGTTTCAAATCCTGAAAGAATTAAAGGGTTTAATGATCACTTTGAAGTTGCTTATGATATTCTTCTAAATAGACATTTTATATGAAATTGATATTTATGTTATTTATGTTTAGGGTTATTCAGAATTTAGAAGAAATGGACTAAGTGGTTCAAATTTCTATTTTGTTATCTTCTCAAATTTCAATTAGTATATCTGTACTTATTTTTCAATTTTGTTTGATATATACATTGTTTAAGAGCACAGAAGTAAAAAACCTAGCTATAATATTAACTCAAAATAGAGTACATTTTTCAAAACAGATGGCCTAAATTTTCTTTTATGTTCCGCTGTAGAGAAAATCTTAGCGAAGGTCTTCAAGATAGTTGCCAAGAATATTACTGAAACACATTTTCAATTTTTGTGCCAAAAATTAAACCTGACAATCTCAGAAAGTGATAAGTCTGCATTGAGGTATGTTTAAATGACAACCTGTAGTATAAGCCCATTCTCATGTTCTGGTTTATATCATACTGATATTACATGCTTCTGAAGCATTCATATTAACATGAACCCTGTTTGTTATAAAAGACTGATTTTAGTTTACTATATGTTTGAGATCCATATGGTTACAGTAGTTTGAGAGCAAGTACTCTGAGGATAGACTGGTTGGCTCTAAATCCCAACTAGTTTTGTGACCCTGGATAAGTCCTCTAACTTTTGTATGCCTCAATTTTCCACGAGTAAAATAAACAGATTTACCTCAGAGAGTTGTCATGAAATCAAGTTATAAAGCATGTAGTGCAGGAGCAGTAATGCACTGGTCTACAGTAAATAGGCCACAACTATATTGAGGTCTTGAGTAAATCTCTCTTAGAATCAAATGTTAATTGAATTGTCAATGTTGTACAAGGCAACAAGGGCTGGCATAGGACTGATATTCACTTACTATGTGTCAAACTCTATGCTAAATTTTTATATAGACTGTCTTCACCAGTTAATTCAGTCACTCTGGCAAACTATATATCTAGGTTGCAGTTTAAAACAATGTTCCTAACTGATAATTAAAATAATTATTATTTAAAACTTTTTCAGCACTGTTTCACTAAGCGAGAGAGTCCACCAAGTACTTGATAAGTGGAAAACGGAAAAGAACAACTTGTCAGTAACCACTGCTGCTTTAAGAGATCAACTAACTCGGGCGCTAACTATGATAGGAGCATATGAGATTATGGACAAAATAACAGCTTTAAAACTTTTTTCATGTGCAACTAAATTCTGAACAGCGTATCTAGAATAAGAACTGAGAACTTAGGCTGCACTTAGATAACTGAAACTGGATAGAAGAGAAATGCATGTCATGTCTCTTTTCATGAATTCCTAAGAGATGATACATTTTGGCTACCACTCTAGTGTCATCATAATAAAATATTACAGACACTGTTTTGTGTATTAGTTCTGTTGTTTCTCTACCCTCCCTTCAGAGATACAGATATAAAGACAGCTATTCTTCAGTTCAGTTCAGTTCAGTTGCTCAATCGGGTCCGACTCCTTGCGATCCCATGGACTGCAGCACGCCAGGCTTCCCTGTCCATTAACCAACTCCTGGTGCTTGCTGAAACTCATGTCCATGGAGTTGGTGATGCCATCCAACTATCTCATCCTCTTTCGTCTCCTTCTCCTCCCGCCTTCAATTGTTCCCAGCATCAGAGTCTTTTCAAATGAGTCAGTTCTTAGCATCGGGTGGCCAAAATATTGGAGTTTCAACTTCAGCATCAGTCCTTCCAATGAATATTCAGGACTGATTTCCTTTAGGATGGACTGGTTGGGTCTCCTTGCAGTCCAAGGGACTCTCAAGAGTCTTCTCCAACACTATAGTTCAAAAGCATCAATTCTTCCGCGCTCAGCTTTTTTAGTGAATATAAATCCTTAGGCACTCTTATTACTGTGGGAAAAGTTTAAAAATAGAGGACTGGAGACAGGTGCTGTAGTTGGGAACCAGTATTTCATGTTGCACTTCCAAAACAACAACAAAGACAATAAGATACACTGTGTTTAAATCCATGTACTGTGTTTAAGTACTGTGTTTAATTTGGTCTCACATCACAAAATGTCTGTATCTTTTAAATAGAAGGTTATTTTATAAAGTTAATAAAAACTGTACACTGTCTAGAATATTCCCAATCACTTGGAGACTCAGGTCACACTAGCTTGTTGTTGTCGTTCAGTCCCTAAGTTGTGTCCGACTCTTTTGTGACCCCATGGACTGTAGCCCACCAGGCTCCTCTGTCCATGGGACTTCCCAGGCAGGAATACTGGAGTGGGTTGCCATTTCCTTCTCCAGGGGATCTTCCTAACCGGGATCAACACTATAAAAGGGATAATTTGAAATTTTGATCAGGAGGTTGATATGCTTAGATCTGTGTTTTTAAAACATAAATCTGGCAACAAAATACAGTGAGCTCTGGGTGAGTCTATGGGTAGGACAGGAAACCCTGATGGGTGAGAGGGTGAGAGGTGAAGAATCTGCCTGCCAGATTCTTCTGCATTGCAGGAGGATTCTCTACCACCAAGTCACTCAGGTAGCCCCCCAGGAGCTTAAGTCAGTGAAAAATGAGGAATCCAGAAGTATTATTTGTTTCACCCATGGTTGGTGTTGATGGTTAACATTCTCAACTGGCAGCAAAGTATTTCCATAGAACATTAAAATAGGAAGGAACTTGGAAACTTAGTTTACAGATAAGAAAAGTAAGACCTAGAATAATTAAGTGACATAGGCAGGTTCTCTATCCTTCCTTCAAAGATACAAAGACCAGAAACTTTTCTTGGGAAAACTTTAGATTGAAAGTGAGAGAGAGAAGAAAACTGGATAACATCAGAACAACATCACAACTTTCGCTGTGCCCAGTTCTTATCTTTTGCCAGACTGCTACAACAGCCTTTCAAATAGATGTTTTATCGTATTTGTTGTTGTTTAGTTGCTCAGTTATGTCCAACTATTTTGCAACCCCATGGGCCCCCCAGTGAGATCCCATGGAGCCTTCCAGGCTCCTCTGCCCAGGGGAGTGGGTAGCCATTCCCTTCTCCGGTTGGGGATCTTCCCAACCCAGTCATTGAATCTGCGTCTCCTGCACTGGCAGGCAGATACTTCACCTCTCACCCTCTCACCCATCAGGGTTTCCTGTCCTACCCATAGACTCACCCAGAGCTCACTGTATTTTGTTGCCAGATTTATGTTTTAAAAACACAGATCTAAGCATATCAACCTCCTGATCAAAATTTCAAATTATCCCTTTTATAGTGTAGATCAAGGGCAGCCAGTCTGGCGGAGAGAGAGGTTCAGGTCACTGTCTTCCTGAGTTTGTGGGGCAGCTGAACTCCCCCAACTCCTTGGTCCTTTGGCGCCACCTCAGGAGCAGGGAATGATTCTGACTGAGGAAGGGTCGAGAAGGTTCCTTGGAGAGACTTCCATAGAGAGAGGTAGGCTCTGAAGAGTTTTAGCATCAGTCCTTCCATGAATACTCAGGGTTGATTTCCTTCAGGATTGATTGGTTTGATCTCCTTACAGTTCAAGGAACTCTCAAGAGTCTTCTGAAGCACCACAATCCTTTATACATACTGTACAAGGAACCATTTTCTAATCCAAGATCATGAAGATTTACACCTAAGTCTATATTAATAGGGCTTCAGTTCAGTTCAGTCACTCAGTCGTGTCCTACTCTTTGAGACCCCATGAATCGCAGCACGCCAGGCCTCCCTGTCCATCACCAACTCCCGGGGTTCACTTAGACTCACGTCCATAGAGTCAGTGATGCCATCCAGCCATCTCATCCTCTGTCGTCCGCTTCTCCTCTTGCCCCCAATCCCTCCCAGCATCAGAGTCTTTTCCAATGAGTCAACTCTTCGCCTGAGGTGGCCAAAGTACTGGAGTTTCAGCTTTAGCATCATTCCTTCCAAAGAAATCCCAGGGCTGATCTCCTTCAGAATGGACTGTTTGGATCTCCTTGCAGTCCAAGGGACTCTCAAGAGTCTTCTCCAACACCACAGTTCAAAAGCATCAATTCTTCGGCGCTCAGCTTTCTTCACAGTCCAACTCTCACATCCATACATGACCACAGGAAAAACCATAACCTTGACTAGACGAACCTTTGTTGGCAAAGTAATGTCTCTGCTTTTGAATATGCCATCTAGGTTGGTCATAACTTTCCTACCAAGGAGTAAGCGTCTTTTAATTTCATGGCTGCAGTCACCATCTGCAGTGATTTTGGAGCCCCCAAAAATAAAGTCTGACACTGTTTCCACTGTTTCCCTATCTATTTCCCATGAAGTGGTGGGACCAGATGCCATGATCTTCGTTTTCTGAATGTTGAGCTTTAAGCCAACTTTTTCACTCTCCACCTTCACTTTCATCAAGAGGCTTTTGAGTTCCTCTTCACTTTCTGCCATAAAGGTGGTGTCATCTGCATATCTGAGGTTATTGATATTTCTCCTGGCAATCTTGATTCCAGCTTGTGCTTCTTCCAGCCCAGCGTTTCTCATGATGTACTCTGCATATAAGTTAAATAAGCAGGGTGACAATATACAGCCTTGACGTACTCCTTTTCCTATTTGGAACCAGTCTGTTGTTCCACGTCCAGTTCTGTTGCATCCTGACCTGCATATAAGTTTCTCAAGAGGCAGATCAGGTGGTCTGATATTCCCATCTCTTTCAGAATTTTCCATAGTTTATTGTGATCCACACAGTCAAAGGCTTTGGCATAGTCAATAAAGCAGAAATAGATGTTTTTCTGGAACCCTCTTGCTTTTTCCATGATCCAGCAGATGTTGCAATTTGATCTCTGGTTCCTCTGCCTTTTCTAAAACCAGCTTGAACATCAGGAACTTCACGGTTCACATATTGCTGAAGCCTGGCTTGAAGAATTTTGAGCATTACTTTACTAGCGTGTGAGATGAGTGCAATTGTGCGGTAGTTTGAGCATTCTTCGGCATTGCTTTTCTTTGGGATTGGAATGAAAACTGACCTTTTCCACTCCTGTGGCCACTGCTGAGTTTTCCAAATTTGCTGTCATATTGAGTGCAGCACTTTCACAGCATCATCTTTCAGGATTTGAAAAAGCTCAACTGGAATTCCATCACCTCCACTAGCTTTGTTCATAGTGATGCTTTCTAAGGCCCACTTGACTTCACATTCCAGGATGTCTGGCTCTAGGTCAGTGATCACACCATCGTGATTATCTGGGTCGTGAAGATCTTTTTTGTACAGTTCTTCTGTGTATTCTTGCCATCTCTTCTTAGTATCTTCTGCTTCTGTTAGGTCCATACCATGTAAATCCTTTTGTTTCCACCAGTGGCTGTTAAGATAGCTGAGCTTCACAAATGCATGTGGTTAGTTTTCAAAGCTACTGCAGGAGAAGGATGGGAGTAGAGTAAGTTAAAAATACTTGAACATTGCTGTTCTTATCAAGATACAGCTGCTTTTCTTTAATAAATGCTCCATGGATTGCTGACAGGTTTTGATTAATTTTCAGAGTTCTCAAAAAATTGATTCTGACACATTTTAGGTCTATTTTCTTGTTATTTTAGAGGGGAGAATTCTAGGAATTTTTGACTGCCATCTTCCCTGACATCACTCTATATGTTTAGTTTAATATCAACCATCTTGCTACATGTTTTCCATTTGTCTCACCTTCTTATGTTTATTCTCATTGCCTGTCTTAATTTGACCAATCATTTTATTATTTTTCTACTGATTTTATTGCTATTATTTTAGAGATTACATTAGAAATCACAACATTCATATAGCAAAATACACAAGACGTAAAACTTCTTAATGCATGTTCTCCTCTCCTCATTTGTTGTGTTGCATTTTTAATTCTATATTTAAATTGGCTAACTTTATACATTGCTTTTAAAGTCAATATGTATGCATTTATACACACATATATATATAAATTATTTCTCCCAGGGTTCTTCATTCCTCGTTGCATTTCTATCTTGTCTAGATCATTTTCCTCCTGCCTAAAGAATTCCCTTTAATATTTATTTTAATTCAAATTTTCTCATGATTAATTTTCAGTTATATTTGACCAAAAATAGTTTGGCCTTTAGAAATTCATTTTAACAATGTTAGCACATTACTTCTTACATGCTTCTATAGTGGCCTCTTAGTTTTTCTTGAAACTCCCAATTTTTTTGGTTCTCCCAAAACTGCAATGGTTCAAGAGTCCCATTTTTCCTCAGAGGAGTTTGTCAATACTTAAATTCAGTCTGCTTGGTTGTCTTATGATCGCAACTCTCTTAACGGTTTCAAAAGAAAGCTATGATTTTAGAAATTTTTTTTCTCCAGGAATTTGGATTTAAGGGTTTAAGAAAACCCTTATGTGGTTTTCCTCATCTTAAGTAGAAGCAGAAATCCTGGTTTCTTTATATATTATTCCTGGAATGCTTTTCCATCTCTTTGCTTAAAAAATAATATTGGTTTTGGACCAGTGCTTCCTGCATGAATCAAAAAGCAGGATGAATTTACTGAAGTTTTCTTCCTTCATTTTGAGGCCCTTAGTTTAAGTTTCTTCCCAGTCTCCCATATGGTGGTGATTGTCCTAAGGTCTAAAAATATCCTATTAACATAAAATGTCTCCTCCTTCCGGGTAACTCACCTCCATCTTACTTTTCCTTGCCTTGGGCAAATTATTTTTTTATAGTTTGTAACTGGAGCCTGACATAAACTTTAATGTCCTCATTTTGCAACTTTGTGCCTCTGTCAAATTCTCACTCTATTAACTTCTGTATTCTTGCTGATAGCCTCCAGAAAATAAGGAACTCACACCCCTAGGCATGGCTCTGCTGGAGGATGAATGTTGCTACTATCACTTCTCTACATTATTCTCTTTCCACTTACATTTTGCCTTCTCGTCTCAACTATAGCAATGTTCTTTCTTCCTTCGTTAAATCTTTGACCTCAACCTAAATGAAGAAGAGGTGATAAAACCTCCTCAAAGTCAGGCTGGCACAGTGCTTTCACTTCCAGTTATTCCAGCTTTTTGACAGTAAGGTACATGGGTTTATTTCTAATTATCCCCTATTCTTTATAGAACAAATACCCAAACGCATATTGAATAGCATGCATGTATTATTTTCCCAATTTCAAAGTCTGGCTTCTTACAGAAATTCGAGTTTCCACTTCTTTTGAAATTTATCTGAACATAATCTTGCTCAGTGTACCAATACTGTCAGAAATACTATGTTTTTTGTTTTGATTTTGGTAGACAATGGTAGCTAACAACAGTTTCAGGTGAGTGAGGGTTAGTTACATTCCCCTAAAACCTTACTCTATCAATGAAGCAAGTCTTAAGACAATTCTCTCTCTCTCACACACACAGACATAGAGTTATGTAATCTGTAAGTGCAACAAAATCCCAGCTCTGTCATTTTTAAATATGCTAACCACACCTTTCAGGAAAGATACCCTGGGGGCAAATGTGACAACATACTAGAGATAAGATTTGACTAATCTGATAGTCTAGTTTAGGCAACCAGAATCTTCCAAATTTCAACCTAGACAAACAACAGTTGTGGGATTGAGCTGGAGAGTCATCCTTAACAGAAGAGACTACGGGGCTGGATGGAATTTTTTTTAACTGTGGTAAAGCACACATAAAATTTATCATCTTGACCATTTTTAAGTGGGATTAAGAACACTGACACGGTTATGCAACAACTGCTGCCATTCACCTCCAGAACTTTTTCATCATCCCATACTGCAACTTCAAACCCATTAACCCTTTGCCCTTCTCCTCAGCCCTGTAAACACCATTCTACTTTCTGTCTCTAGGTATCTCATAGAAATGGAATCATACAATATTTGCTTTTTATGTCAGGCTTATTTCACTTAGCATAATGTCTTCAGAATTGCATTCACTTTTAAGCTTGAACAATATTCCATTGTGAATTTATGCCATATTTTGTTTATCCATTTATCTATTGATAGACACTTGAGTTACTTCCACGCTTTAGTTTTTGTGAATGAAGTGAAGTGAAGTTGCTCAGTCATGTCTGACTCTTTGCGACCCCATGGACTGTAGTCTACCACACTCCTCTGTCCATGGGATTTTCCAGGCAAGAGTACTGGAGTGGGTTGCCAATTCCTTCTCCAGAGGATCTTCCCAAACCAGGTATCGAACCTGGGTCTCCTGCATTGTATGCAGACGCTTTACCATCTGAGCCACCAGGGAAGTTATAATACTGCTATAAACATGGGGGTACAAACTTTTGTTTAAGTCCCAACTTTCAGTTCTTTTGGATATATATCCAGAAGTGAAATTGCTGGCTGATGGTGCGTGTACTCAGCCAACTCTTTGCAGCTCCATGGACAGTAGCCTGCCAGGCTCTTCTGTCCATGGGATGTTCCAGGTAAGAGTACTGGAGCAGGTTGCCATTTCCTACTCCAGGGGATCTTCCCAAACCAGGATTTGAACCTGCATCTCTTGCACCTTCTGCACTAGCATCACCATGGAGAAACTGCTGGATCATATGGTAATTCTATGATTAATTTTTTGAGGAATCACCATGCTGTTTTCCAAAATGACTGCACAATTTTATATCCTCACCAGAAGTGCACAAGAGTGCATTTATCTTGGTAAGACTTGTTATTTTCTGTATTTTTATAACAGCCATTCTAATGGATATAAAGTGGTATTTCATTGTGGTCTTGATTTGCATTTACCTAATGATTAGTAATGGTGAACAATTTTTTCATTTGCTTATTGGCTATTTGTATATCTTCTTTGAAGACATATCTATTCAAGTTCTTTGCCTATTTTTAAAGTTGGGCTTTTTGGAGAGAATTTGTATATTCAGGAGTGTATCAAATATTTTAGCGAATGCAATATATACATATAAAATGTCACTATTTTTTACACTTAAAAACCCATATAGTATTTTATTCTATATTTACATAATATATATAATTTTAGCAATGAAAACATTTCTAACTTTTACTCTGAAAATTAGGAAAATTAGGAAAGACTCTGGTATCTAGCTTTTAGTGGCTGTCTCTGATATGGCCTTTCTTATTCAAACTCTAGCTGACCATCCTGAGAATTAAATTCCATATTGTTGCAATTGCCTGCACATACATTAACACATAATACCACATAATTAACACATTGCTCTGTTGAAATATTTAAAATTTAAATTAAATCCCACACACCATAGTTAAAAGGTCTGTATCTGGTTCTCTGGTTATGGTACTTATTTTTCTGCCCTTCACCCACCATTCCCAGTCACATTTGCTACCTTTTCTATTTCTTGAACAGCCAGTTTGCACATTCCTAACCCAGGGTCTTTGCACTTGCTGTTCCTTCTGCCTACAATACTCTTCCTTTTGATTCTCTCATGAACTTACCCTTGTCACTATCCAGGTCTCAGCTCAAGTGTTACCTCCTTAACAAAGTCTTCCCTGATCCCCAAACTACAAGTAGCTCCTTTCCCCCAAGTCTTTCTCAATGAAATTGCCCTGCTTATCTTAAACTTAAGTTTATGTCTTTATTAGCCCTATGAGAAGAAAGACTTTTTATTCAGAACTCTGTACCCAGTACCAAGGTGAGTGCTTTGGCCTATGGTAAGAGCCAACCAGCTCATTCTGAAGGAGATCAGCCCTGGGATTTCTTTGGAAGGAATGATGCTAAAACTGAAACTCCAGTACTTTGGCCACCTCATGCGAAGAGCTGACTCATTGGAAAAGACTCTGATGCTGGGAGGGATTGGGGGCAAGAGGAGGAGCGGACGACAGAGGATGAGATGGCTGGATGGCATCACTGACTCTATGGACGTGAGTCTAAGTGAACTCCGGGAGTTGGTGATGGACAGGGAGGCCTGGCGTGCTGCGATTCATGGGGTAGCAAAGAGTCAGACACGACTGAGCGACTGAACTGAACTGAACTGACTGAAGAGCTCAATAATTTTTTTTTTTATATTCACATGAATGTTTGAATACTTAGAGTGTGACATGAGTCATAATAGAGATAAAAAGAAAGTACTATGAGAACACAGAGCAGGAATACATAAATCATGATTCCAGAACAGGGTAGGTGAGAATTGTCCTGATAAGTATATTAGTCAGCATGGGCTGCCATATCAAAATACCACAGACTGGGCGTTAACAATAGAAATTTATTTCTCACAGTTGTGGAGGCCAGGAAGTCCAGGATCAAGACACAGAGTGCTGTGGCTCCTGATGAAACTTGCTTCCTGGCTTGCAGACGCGTTCTTCACGGTGTCCTCGCATAATGGAGAGAGCAAGCAGATGGCATCTCCTCACCTTCTTATAAGCACATCAGCCCTATCAGATTCGGGTCCCAACCTTGTAATCTAATTTAACCATTATCTCTGCCTCACAGGTCTTAACTCCAAAATCAGTCACATTAGGGGTTGGGGCTTCAACATAAGAATTCTGGGGGCACATAAACATTCAGTCCATAACAAAGAGCTATATAAAGAAGGGCAGGCATTGCTGGGAGACGCTCCTCCATGCGTCTCTTACACTCCTCCGCATTTGCTGGGGCATGACAAGAATGAGGGCACTTCTGGGCTCAGTGCTAGGTCACTGAAGAGAGGGCCTTCCCTTGTACTTTGGCTGTTTCACTCGTGCATGGTCTTGCAACATTACGTACTGGACATTTGAAAATATGGGCTCTTTTAACTATACAAAGATTCAATATGTAGACACAATTTATTACACAAACAGCACTTGTTACTAAATTTCCTCTATAGAGAAGTCTCAAGAATTGGTAAGTTGTCAAGTTCATATAGGTAGATGTAAGTTTTCTAAAATTCTTAATTTTTATTTGAACACTTTAATTTTATCATTGACAACAAATACTGCCAGTGGTTTTCCTTGAAAGGAGAGGCTGACTTCATTTTCAAGAAAACATGTATCAAATACCCAACCCTGAATGAACAAAGTCTGTCACTTGTTCTTTCAAGCACAAATGCCATTCCACAGAAAAAGGAGCTGGGGCTCCCCAGGTGGCTCAGTGGGTAAAGAATGTGCCTGCTAATGCAGGAGATACATGACACAGGTTCAATCCCTGGGCCAGGAAGATCCCCTGCAGGAAGAAATGGTAACCCACTTCAGTATTCTTGCCTGGAGAATTCCATGGACAGAGAGGAGCCTGGCAGGCCACAGTCCATGGGGTCGCAAAGAGCCAGATGTGCCTTAGAGTAGAGTGTCTCAACATGCATG
Source organism: Bubalus bubalis (assembly GCF_019923935.1). Classification (NCBI taxonomy): domain Eukaryota; kingdom Metazoa; phylum Chordata; class Mammalia; order Artiodactyla; family Bovidae; genus Bubalus; species Bubalus bubalis. The sequence goes on along the minus strand of NC_059164.1, from coordinate 9,182,438 downwards.
CAGGCATGAAGAACGCAGCTAGTTAAAATACCTTTTAAAAAAGGAATACTTAAATAAATAAATTTAAATTAAAAAAAAAAGGAATATAGTTTCATCAACAACAGTCTTAAGTGAAGCAAGCAATGTTTTTCTACTGCAAGTGCATAGCAGTGAAGAATAACTACTACTAGAGTTTGGTGCTCACAGAGAAGGCGATGGCACCCCACTCCAGCACTCTTGCCTGGAGAATCCCATGGATGGAGGAGCCTGGTAGGCTGCAGTCCACGGGGTCTCGAAGAGTCGGACACGACTGAGCGACTTCACTTTCACTTTTCACTTTCATGCATTGGAGAAGGAAATGGCAACCCACTCCAGTGTTCTTGCCTGGAGGATCCCAGGGATAGGGGAGCCTGGTGGGCTGCAGTCTGTGGGGCTGCACAGAGTTGGACACAACTGAAGCGACTTAGCAGCAGCAGCAGCAGCAGCAGCAGCAGCAGCAGAGTTTGGTGCTACTTATCATTGGTTTGTGCTAAGGCCCCAGAAGTTCTATTTACTACTGATTTGACACCATACGTGGAACAACAGACTGGTTCCAAATAGGAAAAGGAGTATGTCAAGGCTGTATATTGTCACCTTGCTTATTTAACTTGTATGCAGAGTACATCATGAGAAACGCTGGGCTGGAGGAAGCACAAGCTGGAATCAGGATTGCCGGGAGAAATATCAATAACCTCAGATATGCAGATGATACCACCCTGATGGCAGAAAGTGAAGAACTAAAGAGCCTCTTGATGAAAGTGAAAGAGGAGAGTGAAAAAGTTGGCTTAAAGCTCAACATTCAGAAAACAAAGATCATGGCATCTGGTCCCATCACCTCATGGCAAATAGATGGGGAAACAGTGGCTGACTTTATTTTTCTGGGCTCCAAAATCACTGCAGATGGTGATTGGAGCCATGAAATTAAAAGACGCTTACTCCTTGGAAGGAAAGTTATGACCAACCTAGATAGCATATGAAAAAGCAGAGACATTACTTTGCCAACAAAGGTCTGTCTAGTCAAGGCTATGGTTTTTCCAGTGGCCATGTATGGATGTGAGAGTTGGACTGTGAAGAAAGCTGAGCGCCGAAGAATTGATGCTTTTGAACTGTGGTGTTGGAGAAGATTCTTGAGAGTCCCTTGGACTGCAAGGACATCCAACCAGTCCATCCTAAAGGAGATCAGTCCAGGGTGTTCATTGGAAGGACTTATGCTGAGGCTGAAACTCCAATACTTTGGCCACCTCATGTGAAGAGGTGACTCATTGGAAAAGACCCTGATGCTGGGAAGGATTGGGGGCAAGAGGAGAAGCGGACGACAGAGGATGAGATGGCTGGATGGCATCACCGACTCGATGGACATGGGTTTGGGTAGACTCCGGGAGTTGGTGATGGACAGGGAGGCCTGGCATGCTTTGATTCATGGGGTCACAAAGAGTCGGACACTACTGAACAACTGAACTGAACTGACACCATTACTACAAATTCCAGCAGTAAAAAAGTAAATCACATATTATTATAAAGAGCTTTGACTTTGCAGACACCCCTGGGGTCCTGTGGATACCCAGAAGACCATGAACCACACTTTTTGAACAGCTATGAATCAGAATAAATGCAGAATATAAAAACCAGTTAAGACATGGTCCCTATTCTTTAGTTCATCTGGTAACAGAGGAAACTGATGAAGTCAACTGCAACACAACTTTAGCAACAGGAGAAATGGTAGCCTTTGTGGAGGGTAGATTAAAAGACAAGGACTAGCATCCAGTTAGCCTATGATTGTAGTAATGCAGACAAGCAATGCCCAGGGTCGACTCAAGGCAGTGGCAAGAATGGAGCAACTTTTAAGGTGGTGGAATTACAGGACTTGGTGACTGATGAGATGTCATGCGCAGCGCAGGAGGGCAGTTTGGTGGCTACTGGTGCCCCTCCTACAGACGCAGTACGGGAGGAGCAGGTTGGCAGCCAGGTGAGTGAAGATTTATGAGTTTACTTGGCGTTACTCATCTGATAGGACCATCAGATCTCCAGACAGAGGAGTCAGAACAGGCAACTGGTTGTTTACTGCTCCTTCCACCGGGCCTCGCAGTTTTCTCATTCACTGCTGTATTCCCAGTGCCAAGCACAGCAGCCAGCTCTTAACGTTGACTGTATAAAGGAATGAATCTGGTCAGGGGCTGGTGACAGTTACCTAACAGGAGGGTTCCAACTGGCGGTCATTTTACACGCATGTTTATTTGAAACCACAAGCGTGGATGAGCTGAGGTTGCGTGTAACAGGAGAACCGAACTTCGTTTCAAAATCTGTCTGGTCCTAAACAGCCAGAATAAGTGGCGTTGTTAGGAAATATTGCCTCAAACAGGTCACGACGGCCTGTAACATAGATACCAAGCTTGCAAAATTTGCTTCTGTTAGACGTAGAACACCCAATAACCACGAGTTGTTACCTCTATCATTGCATATGAATACTGGCCTGGTTTTATTCGAGGTGAGATGGGAATGACCCCAGCGTCCCAACCTTCAGGGTGTAGAAGGCGTCTTTCACAATCTCCCTTTATCGCGGATATTTGGAACTCTCCGACCGCCCAGGACGCGGCCCTCGAACGGGTTCAGGTGCGGCGCCTTTCAGCGCCCAGGCAGGGGGCGGCGCCCCAGCCACCCGCCCTGCTGACGCCACATAAGCCGAGATCACCTCAGCAGCGCGCGGTGCAATCACCGAACGCGCGCCGCCGCCGCTGCCACGCCGCAACCCTCTCCCTGAAATCCTTCCGCCCGTCCCATTACAGTGTTGTGTGCTGGCGCCCCGCACCCAGGACACACAGGCTCGGGTGGCCCGCGATTCTTAGGGGTGACCTCCTCTTAAGCCTATGTTTCTCTTCTGTCTCTGCACTCCCCGTGCCACAGGTGCAGCCTGCTTCTTCAGGGCCTCTCTCTCTCGGCGCAAGGAGACTTCGGCATTGTGAATCCTTTTAAGGGGCGTGGCCAGAGGCAGGTCCCGCCCTATTCTGTGACGTATCGGGTGGTGTGCGAAAGAGCCGGGAGTTATAGGGGGGGTGGGGCTGGGCTTAGTAGGAGACCTGCTGGCCGGGCCACCTCCTAACGCCCATCTGCCAGCTTCTCTTCCTCGGTGGCTTCGGAGGAGCCGCGGCGACCTCGGCCTCCAGCGTCTCTGGCAAACTGACGCGGGGGTGGCGGCCGGGATAGTGATGCTGGACTTACTGCAGGCGGGCGGGTCAGTGCTGGGGCAGGCGATGGAGCAAGTAACGGGCGGCAACCTCCCATCCATGCTGCTCATCGCCTGCACCTTCACGCTCAGTCTGGTCTACCTGTTCCGCCTCGCGGTTGGCCACCTGGCCCCACCACTGCCTACTGGGGCGGTACGTGCACCCCTGGGGGTTCTGGTGGAGGGGACGCTGAGACCAGGGCGACCGAAGAGCTAGCGAGGGGCTGGCACCGCGGTGGTGCCGGGAAGTGGCGGCGGGCACGCTGGAGGCTGGAGCTGGGAGGGGGTCGAGAGGCAGCAGCCCCGATTCTGGTTGCGCGGGCGGTCGCGACTGCCCTGACCTTGCTGAGCTTGGTGCTGGGTGCCCTGATGTCGGTCGCGTGCCTCGTACTCGTTGGGGTCGTGTTTGCCGCGACTGTGGTCTTAGTGATGCCTCTGTTGACCGAGGCACTATCGGTAGCCCTAATGGCCAGGGTCGGGGTGGCGGCTGTGGCCCTGAGCGTCCGGATGACGGTACTGGCCGCCGTAAGGGGTGTTTCAGCCCTGGTGGGAGCCCTGTTGGTGATGTTTGGGGCAGCTTCGGCTCTGGTGGTCGTCATCCTAGGTGGCTACCCTTGAGTGGTTCAGTGTTCTATGGGCTGTGTCGTTACCCCCAGTGCCGATTTTACATCACTATGGAGAGGAATGTGTTTAGTTTGGTGGAGTGAGCGTCATGAGTGTTTCAGGGACCTTCCTATGATGCTAATAAAATATCAGATTCTCTAACTTAGAGCCTTTACTGACCACTGGTTTCTATTTCCCGAATATATGTGATGAATGCGTTTTAGCCAAACCAAGTAGCATTGACAATAGAATACATTTTTTACTGACAGTGGAAATCACAAACTATTGACCAAGTAGTTTTTAAATGATTTTTGTTTGACCTCTAACAGGCATGAGGCAGTTTCCCCCCCCCCCCCCCCCCTCCATGTGTGGTGTTTTTGAGGAAGTGTTATCTTTGGAAAGACAAGTGTAGTATTTTAAGATTGTTGCTACTGTTGTCCAAAGAGTGAGTTTGTAGAGCTCCTTTCTCTTTGAGACTATGAAAGATATGAGGACTATTGTCCTTTTTCATAACTGCACGTTTGATTTCAGGAGGCTTGATGCTGTAATCGGTGAGTCTCATTTTGGGGCATCTGAAGTACATTTTAAGCCAGCGTGGTCAGTGGTTCAGTCCTGTCAGACTCTGTAACCCCATGGACTATAGCCTGCCTGGCTCCTCTGTCCATGGAATTCTCCAGGCAAGAATACTGGAGTGGGTTGTCATTTCCTCCAGGTGATCTTCACGTCCAGAACCTATGTCTCCTGCTTTGGCAGGTTGACTCTACCATTGAGCCATCTGGGAAGCCCAGAAGTACCTTTTATAGTGAGTGCTAAAATGTTCCTGCTAGAACTGATTTTCTCTCTCATTAAAATCAGTGGATCTAGATCATTCCTTGAGAGAAGCATGATAATGTGTTCTGTTGACCGTAATGGGGAATGTAGCATCTTAAACATTTCCCTTCTTTCCCTCAAGTTACTCTTTTTTTTTTTTTTCCCATTGTGGGACTAAAGATTTAGGCAAGATTTGGGGACTAAAACTGTGAGTGGTAGTAGAAATAAGTGCTCTAGAAACCATAGTTCGAGTTTAGTGGTTTTTTTTTTTTTACTTATGGTTAGGAAAGTTGCCTAAAGCCTAATTGCAGTACTGTGATGTTTGGTCATTTATCTTTATACCAGGTTTTGAGTTTCTCTTCTTTTTCCCAAAGCTGCTCTGTCTAAGGTATTTGCGATTTACTTGTTGTGAAGTTACTTTTGGTGCTTCATCTTTTGGTAACTTCTTAATATTAAGGACAAGTTTCTTTCTTTCTTTCTTTCTTTTTGAATTGTGAAACTAAACTGAATGTCTTATAATAGGAAATGTAAACTCGAAGTTTTTTTGTTTGTTTTCTTTTGCAGAAAAGTCCACCATACATTGTCTCTCCAATTCCATTCCTTGGACATGCTATAGCATTTGGGAAAAGTCCAATTGAATTCCTAGAAGATGCATATGAGAAGGTAAGTGTTACAAATCATTAAAGGAAAAGAAATTAGTGCTTTTCCAATTTTCTTTTAAATGGTGGAATATTAAAAAAAATGTAACCTTATGCTTATCCCTAGTACAGGTAACAGATAAAATTGGAGTTGTTCTGGATTAAGAGCTGGAGGGGTCTTAGAGACCCTGTTATGTTCTCCTTTGTTCTAGGATTATCTCTGAGGAAATTTAGTTCTGGCAACTATGGTTTAAAAACCACTGGCCTCAATTTTGTATTCACTGATCACAGTTAACATGGATACTATTAATAATTGACCCTTTTTTTTTTAACCATGCATCTGTGGAATTTTCTAAGCCCCTCGCATGTCCCTTCCCCTCCAGCAAGTTTCTGTACTTTGTCTCTGTTTCCACACCTCCTCACTTACTCTTTAGTTCACTCTAGTCTGTCTTTCAACCCCTTCACTAATGAGCACCATGTCCTAATGTAGTGAACTTAGCTGTATTTGTCAGTGATGACCACTCCCACCTTAGCTGTGGCTTCTCTCACTTTTTCTTCTGCTTCTGTGAATGCTGCTTTCCTAACTCATTTGTGGGCTCACGCTTGGCCATTTACTGTTGGGATTCACTGAGGTTTGGTCCTTGGCCTTTATTCTTTCCTACCTGATCTTGTCTCTACCTGCAGCTTCAGTTTTTAGCCACATGAAGTGAGAGTGTGAAAGTGTTAGTCTCTCAGTTGTGTCTGACTCTTTGTGACCCCATGGACTGTAACCCACCAGCTTCCTCTGTCCATGGAATTACCCAGGCAAGAATACTGGAGTGGGTTGCCATTCCCTTCTCCAGGGGATCTTCCCAACCCAGGGGTTGAACCGCATCTCCTGCATTGCAGGTGGATTCTTTACCTCTACACCACCTGGAAAGCCCAGCCAGATGTAAATGACACCCAAATTAAAGTCTCCGGTTCAGGTCTCTTCTTTGGTCTTCAGACTTGGATATCCACCTCCCACATGATTTTTTCTTAATTGTCCAAAGTCATCTGAAATCAAACATTTAAAAAATCTGACCCTTTGATTTTTCTCTCTTTAATCCTGATGGTCCTTCCTGTTCACCTTCCTCATCATTGTTCTGCCAGTTTTGCAGTGTACCAGGAGCCTAGGATTCACTCTTGATACTTCCTGCTCCATCCATCAATTCATTCCCAAGCCTGCAGATTTTCTCTTCAAAATAATTCCATATCCTTCTGCTTCTGTCTCCACTGCCTCTCCATTACATTGTCCCGAGTGCTCATCATCAGGTTCCCGTAACAGGCTCGCTGGTCATCTGGCTTTCCTTCAGCTCCTATCCCTCCCTCCTCTCCATCCAGGAGCCACAGGGATCTTTCTTTTAAAATATGCACAGATTAGTATCTTTCCCATGCAGTTTAAGACCTTCCATCTCATTCTGTTGCTTGCAAGGATACAACTCCCTGAATGTGGCTGATAAGGCTCTGTATGGCCCCACTAGATAGACTCTACCCTCATCACATCCTTACCTTCTCTTTTACCTTTAGAACTCTGTGCATGCTCTGCCATCAGGCTAACTACTACTCCTACCCATGCTTTAGGTCTCAGCTCTGGTGTCTTTTTCTCTTTTTAGTCCCTTTTATCAGTTTCTCTCATCGAAGAGTTGCTTTCCTTTGTCTAGTACTTGTCGCATTTGTAATTTTACATTTGTTAATGCACTTATTCAATTGAGTTGCATCTTTTTAAATAGACTGGAGTTTCTTGAGTCAGAGACAGTATTTTTGTTTATGATTGTATCCCCAGTAACTGAAATCTTTAATAGTAATCAGAAAACTGCAAAGCAAAGCATTTAGCACCTAACCAGATTAACAAAAAAATTAAAAATGAGATCATTCAGTGTTGGTGAGATAGTGGTAAGACTCATTTGTTGTTGCTAAGTCACTTCACTCGTGTCCGACTCTGTGTGACCCCACAGACGGCAGCCCACCAGGCTCCCCCGTCCCTGGGATTCTCCAGGCAAGAACATTGGAGTGGGTTGCCATTTACTTCTCCAATGCATGAAAGTGAAAAGTGAAAGGGAAGTCGCTCAGTCATGTTCGACTCTTCGCGACCCCATGGACTGCAGCCCACCAGGCTCCTTTGTCCGTGGGATTTTCCAGGCAAGAATACTGGAGTGGGGTGCCATCGAACATAATAGCTATGGAAAGTCACTAATTAAAAACTAGGTGGTAAGACTCATAACTAAATAAAATTCTGGTATCTTCACATAGCAAGAACTTTAGGAAAGGTCATATTCTTTGGCTACTCCTGTAAAGTTACTTTTAATCAAAGGGAAAAAATATCTATATTCGCAGAAATATTCATTACATAATTGTCTATAATAAATAAAAAATGGACACATCAACCATAGAAAGAACAGTTAATATGATGTCTGTGAAAGATAGAAAATATTTTCAGTATAAGGAGTAAAAAAAGAATAGAAAGTTTTATTTATATTTTATTTGGAACTGGATGAACGTAATTATACATTTGGACAAAGACGGGGGGAAGAATTGCATTAAGGTTTGTGAATGTTTTGATCTTCAACAATGTATTATTTTATTATTTAAGATGAATGTCTTAGCGCTTGCAGATTTTTTGGTAACATCACTATGGGTACTTTTCTCTCTTCAGTATGGACCTGTATTTAGTTTTACCATGGTGGGCAAGACGTTTACCTATCTGCTGGGGAGTGAGGCTGCTGCACTGCTTTTTAATAGTAAAAATGAAGACTTGAATGCCGAGGAAGTCTACAGTCGTCTGACGACACCTGTGTTTGGGAAGGGAGTTGCCTATGATGTGCCTAATACGGTAGGTGACACTGTTAGCTTGAAGAAAGACAAATCTGCACTCTACAATTTATAGCGAGTAGTGTAAGCTGTATTGCTAAAGTATAGACGAGATTATTCCTTGCCTCAAAACTGAAGAATCAGGAGGCATTGATAAGAAGGAAAACCAAGGGTAGCTGACGGAGAATGGGTATTTTGCTTTATAGCTGCTGGTGTGGACTAAACAAACTTTTTTAAAGGGCTACCTGTGCAAAGCAATATTAATAGAATCAATGAGAACTTAGCGTGTTAGCATTTGATTTGAGGTAGTAAGAAGGAAAAACTCATTTCATTAGAAGGGCCTCCTATTAATACTTTCCCACCTCCTACCTGAAATTCTAGGATGAGAGTTCTGAGCTAGATGTTGTTGGTTTTAGAAGTTTGTGTGATTTCTTTGCTCCCCCAAAGGCAAATATTTAAGTACTGCAACTTGGTATAAAATGCATCCAATAATTAGCTTAATTACTTGGTGTAGGCTCTGGCAATCAATGTACCATGCATTACCCAGTACTCTAGTGTAGCAGCTGAGAATTGACATTCAGTGTTGCTTCTGGGGATTGAGGAGGTATGGAGGAATGAACAGCTCTCCTTAAGACCAAAAGCGAAAGCCTAGGTTAATCCCTCTGGTTGGATATATAAAATAAATAAAATATATAAAATAAACCAAAGGGTTTATTTTAGAACTTCCCCAAAGGGTTTATTGTCTTAGTGTGAATTTATTCCCACTGTATTACATTCTAATTAAACTTTTGGAAGATCGTGTGATTGAGGAATGATATTTGTTTGGGAATAAATGGTAGAATATGTGAAAGAGGATAAAAATATTAGCAAAGCATAATGGACCTTTGGGAGATTGTGTTGGCATTTGGGTTGGGTTGGAAGACTAGAATATAATGGAATGGGAGGAGGCAGCCTTGGAGTCAAGAGTGGGGAAAGCATGTATGTATAGGAAGGAAGGCCAGAAGAGGGGTTCCTAATTTATCATTTGAATTGGACCTGCATAGCATGTGTCTACTACATGTTACTTCAGATATATGCATGAAGTTTTATCTGGTGTGGTGAAGAAAATTATTTTATCTTTAATTTCAATTTTTTGGAAGATTGCTTTCTTTGAGTATTAAAGAGTTATAATAACCCAAATGAGTCTCATGGTAAAACAGAACTGTGTTTTAATACTTGTATACCCTTAATATTTTGAAGGTTTTCTTGGAGCAGAAGAAAATGTTGAAAAGTGGTCTTAACATAGCCCACTTTAGACAGCACGTGTCTATAATTGAAAAAGAAACAAAAGAATACTTTAAAAGTTGGGGAGAAAGTGGAGAAAAAAGTAAGCACAATGTTTTGGTTTTTCATTTGTCCTAATATGTCTACTTTTCTGTGACTAGAAATTTTATCAATGTGTGTGTGTGTATGTGCGTGTAAAGAGCAAACTACAGCACATGTAAAACCACCTTGGATGCATGCATGCCGAATCGCTTCAGTCGTGTCTGACTCTTTGCCACCCCGTGGACTGTAGCCCACCAGGTTCCTCTGTCCAAGTGATTCTCCAGGCAAGAACACTGGAGTGGGTTGCCATGCCCTCTTCCAGGGGATCTTCCTGATCCATGGATTGAATCCACATCTATTAACGTCTCCTGCATTGGCAGGCGGGCTCTTTACCACTCATGCTACCTGGGAAGCAAAACCACCTTATATTTAATGAAATGAACACGTTATGGAGTTAAAAGACTTGAGAGGAAGTAATTATTGTTGCTCACTTAGCAAAATCTTAAAATATTTTAATTAATGTGCATATTGTTTAGCTCAATTACATAAAAATGATTCATGATTGAATTTTGAAATAAACCAAATGTAAAACTTACATTCAAAGTCATTTTAAGATAATATATAAAATAAAAAAATTTGCCCTCCATGTCAGCAAGTTGAAGTCTAAAAGATTAAATTATATATGTAATACATTATTTTTCTAATGTTGTATGGGAATGATTTATTTCAACAAAAATGTAAGTTTAAATACATAAGCTTGCTGTACTACCAAAAGAGCGATTTTAGCTGTTCCCAATAGAAATTAAAAAAAAAAAACGTTATTACGTGCTTTCTCGCATTATGTAGGGAATATATTGAATGTCACATAACATTCTTTGGACTCTGTGAATCCAGTTTTTATTACTGGACTGCAGTTAAGTGTTGCCATCGAAACCATTGCCATGGCCCTAGCAGGAAGCAACATCTGTCTACAGGGCAGTAAGACTACTATGTAGGTCATCACATTCTGGATCTAGTCTTCAGCTTCTATACAAGGTCCAGGAACCTAGTTTTATTTAATAGACCTAAATTTTATGTGACATACTTGCTATTCTACGAGAAGCTGATGTATAAATGAGAATGATAACTGAATAAGTACAAGTGAGATGCAATTATGGGACAAAGAACAGCATAATATTTGCTGCACTTCTCTTTATTGGCAGTCTAACTAGAAAGCCAAATGACAACTAGAAGTTCGTTTGGTGAGCATGGAATCAAAGAACAGGATATCGACTGGGTAATTGTTGTGACTTTTAAAGTGTCATCCAGGTGTGCTTACCTGATGCATCTGTTTCTAATGTTTGCATATACAGGATGGTGATTAGTTTTAAGACTTTTTCAAGACTTCAGTTTTTTTTCCCCACTTATTAATTTCCCACTTTTATCTTTTTGAGATGAAGGGCTCATGAGTCTGAGTGAGGTTTTAGTTACCTCCGTGGCATCTATCTTGGCTATCCAAAGAGGTGGGCTGCCTTTGGTTTCTCTTTATTGTAGCCTGTCTACAGGCATTTTTCGACGGTGTGAAAAGGATCTTGTTGGTTAATGAGTTAAATTTTTATTCTCATTTCCTTCATAGTACTTTTGCATCTCTAAGAAAACAACATTTCAAAAGAATTTTGGGCAATAGTAATGGGAATGATCTTTTTCCCTCTAGATTTGTTTGAAGCTCTTTCTGAGCTCATAATTTTAACAGCCAGCCATTGTTTACATGGAAAGGAAATCAGGAGTCAACTCAACGAGAAGGTGGCACAGCTGTATGCGGATTTGGACGGAGGTTTTAGTCATGCAGCCTGGCTTCTGCCAGGCTGGCTCCCTCTGCCTAGTTTCAGGTATGGATGAAGAGACGATGCTTGGGCATTTCACTGTGTGTTTAGTTACTGTGCTATTGGTTTGCTTTGCATTAACAAAAATAAAAATTAAATATAGAAACAAATTGGGGGAGATTATGAGCCTCCCTTCTTCTGTAAGAATTCAACATTTTTTTTACATAGTGAGCTCATTTAAGGTTAAGTTTCAGTTTTGGAAAGGTTAATTTGACTGTCCTGATATTTTAAAACCCACGTGTCCCACGTATTCCTTGTACTCAGGAAAGTTCCTGACTCTACCTAGAAGTGATGCAGCTTTCTAAGCACTTGAAAGTATTTGACTAATTTGTAGTTGATTGTGAAGTTTCTGTGTTTTGAAGTATGCATGCCTTTCTTTGTCTCCTTGTCAGCCTGTTGTGACCTCCTTGAGAGCAAGGACCATCTGTGACAGAGAAACACTGCTCACGGGCTTGACATGCAGCTTAGTGCTTTGCCTATTAGTAGCCTTTATTGACTCATTTCTGGTCAAGTGAGAAATGGGAGTTACTCAAATTTTAAATCCTATAGAAGAACCAGAGTGAGTCTATCCACTTCAAGAATTAACTTGCTTAAAATTGGAATTTCCTGTTAATGTAAAGGTGTATTTCTGCTTTCTTTTAAAATGGAAAATGGTTGTAAAGGAGTAATCATTTGAGTCTTCAGTTACAATATAGGTAGTGTGTTCAGAATTAGGGATAAGTATGTTATAACACATTTCCTGTCCTTAAGGACCTTAGAAATTCCTAACAATATAAGATTTTCATGGATTCTTTTTTTTTCCTCTTGGTTCTGACTTTTGTCAATTGATGCCTGAAAGTATTGCTTACTTTTTTAAAGTCATCTTCATGTTTGAATTACAGACGCAGGGACAGAGCTCATCGGGAGATCAAGAATATTTTCTACAAGGCAATCCAGAAACGCAGAGAGTCAGGAGAAAAAATTGATGACATTCTCCAAACTTTACTAGAGTCAACTTATAAGTAAGAGCTCTTCAGATCACATATTAAACTGAAGCAGGAAATTCCACATTAAAAGCATAGTTAAATATTATGTACATTTAAAAAGTAATAATACTGGCAAAAATTAGTAGATATGACCTTTGAACTTCTTAAATGGATGAGACATAAATTACTGGGATCCTGTGCCTTACTGGAATTTAGTACTGTGCATGTGAAAAGTTTGCTAGTAAACTGCAATGAAGTCTTTGTAATCAATGTCATATTTTTTACTGGCCTCCCTTCTCTAAAGGGGGAAAAAAAATTTGGACTTGTGATGGGCAAATGCAAGAGAAGAAATGAACTAATTTTTATGTAAAGGTTGGGGCATGAAGTGCATCTGCAAATGTTAAATTTGTGTATGTGGTCCATTCTGTAGGGATGGGCGTCCTCTGACGGATGATGAAGTAGCAGGCATGCTTATTGGACTGCTCTTGGCAGGGCAGCATACTTCCTCAACTACCAGTGCCTGGATGGGCTTCTTTTTGGCCAGAGACAAAACACTTCAAGAAAAATGTTTCTTAGAACAGAAAACAGTCTGTGGTGAGAATCTGCCTCCTCTGACTTATGACCAGGTTTGTGGGATTTTCAGTTACATTGCTGCTTATGATACTGAGTGTGTGTGGCTAATTGTTAAAGGGGACAATTTGGGATCTTCTATATACTATAGATTAAATTGATTATTTTTAGAAAATTCATCATAGCCTCCCCTGAAATGTCCTAATCCTGGATCTGTTTGCTGGTATTTTGTTGAGGACTTTTGGACAATATTCACAGGGGATAGTGGGCTGTAGTTTTATTATGTATTTGACAGATTTTGGTGTCAGGGTATATTATTGGTTCTCAGAGAAGGAGTTTGGAAGTGTTCCCTCCTCTTTTTCCTTTTAGGAAGGCTTTGTGAAGGACTGGTATTACTGCTTTCTTAAATGTCTAGTAGTATTAACCAGTGAAGCCATCTAGGCCTGTGCTTTCTTTGTTTTTGATTACTAATTCAGTGTCTTCACTTTTTACAAATCTGTTCAATTTATTTTTGAGTTAGTTTTTGGCAGTTTGTGTCTTTCTAGGAATTTGTTTCATCTAGATTATCTAATTTGTTGGCAAACAGTTAAAGTATTCTCTTATCATTCTTTTCTATTAGGTCAATAGTGATGTCTCCTTTTAATTCCTGATTTTAGTAATTTTTAAAGTGATAGCTAATTACATACTATAAAATCCACCTATTAAAGTATATAATCTACTGGTTTTTAAAAATATTTTCAGAATTGTGAAACCATCATCAGAGTTTCATTTGAAAATGTTTACACCACTTTCAAAAGAGGGCCATGAGCAGTCCATTTCCCCTGCCTCTAGCAACCACTAATCTATATTTTGTCTCTTTGTATTTGCCTATTTGGACATTTCATATGAATGGGATCATACAGTATGTGGTCTCTTGTGACTAGCTTCTTTCAGTTAGCATGTTTTCAAGATTAATCCATGTTGTAGCATATATCAGTACTTTAGAGGACAGCCTAGCATCAGGAGAGTTTGCTTATGTGCCATTTAGAGCTGGTAAGATGATTACACTTCATATTTGAATAGTTTGTTCTGGTAACATATTTGTTACCATATCTGTAGCCATTGTGTGGCTATACCACTTTTATTAACCTCTTCATCAGTTGATTGACATTTGGACTGTTTCCACCTTTAGGATACTATGAATAATGCTGCTATAAACATTTGTGTACAGGTTTTGAAAAAGCTTAAATTGATGATTTTTGCTAATGTTTTCATGTTTTCGATGGGTAAATTTTTGCAGGTCCTTACCATGCCATTCGTCAGAGTGATCTGTTATCATGCTTTTTTCTTTGCCTGACCATGGACAGTAATAAAACTGTTTTTATTCAGCTACTCTGAACTTGTTTGTATCCTGTTGCAGTATGCTAAATGTTTGTAAAACCTGGAAAATTTTTCTCTTTTTAGCTCAAGGATCTCAATTTACTTGATCGCTGTATAAAAGAAACACTAAGACTTCGACCTCCTATAATGACCATGATGAGACTGGCCAAAACTCCTCAGGTGAGTCTCCTGGCTAGAGCTTTTCCTCTGTGGCCCCAAGTTTTATTTATCAAAAAGAAATAGTGTAATATCAAAGAGAATTTTTAAAAACATAGAATCATCACTTGTACATAATTTTCAATTTTACCTATTCTAGATATATATTTTTACATAATTGCAGACAGTATACATGCTCATCCGATCTCCCTACAATTTAACAATTAGGGCTTTTACAATGGAAGTGTGTTTTTTCCTTGTTTTTTTAAAATAACATATATGTTGTTATAAGTAATTGTAACTGTGGAACTGTGTAAATTGGATTGTGAAAGGCTTCTTGAAATCCCATCCCCAGCCCCATGGCATTATGATTTTTTAAAATTTGTGTATATCCTTCCAGCCCAATGTTGTGTCATATGGAAATCATCTTGAGTTAAAATAATTTTTAATTGGCCTGTCTACTGCTGCTGCTGCTAAGTCGCTTCAGTCGTGTTCGACTCTGTGTGACCCCATGACGGCAACCCACCAGGCTACGCCGTCCCTGGGATTCTCCAGGCAAGAACACTGGAGTGGGTTGCCATTTCCTTCTCCAATGCATGAAAGTGAAAAATGAAAGTGAAGTCGCTCAGTTGTGTCCGACTCTTAGCAACCCCATGGACCGGAGCCCACCAGGCTCCTCCGTCCATGGGATTTTCCAGGCAAGGCCTGTCTACTAGCCAGTTTTAAAATATATGTATATTTCATGTATACTAGTGCTTTATTATACAATGATCTGATTATTGGGTAGAGTATTTTAAAGTTATGAAATGTTTCACTTTCATCTGCAGACTGTGGCAGGGTATACCATTCCTCCAGGACACCAGGTGTGTGTGTCTCCTACTGTCAATCAGAGACTTAAAGACTCATGGGTAGAGCGTCTGGACTTCAATCCTGATCGCTACTTAGAGGACAGCCCAGCATCAGGAGAGAAGTTTGCTTACGTGCCATTTGGAGCTGGTAAGATGATTACACTTCATATTTGAATAGTTAGTTCTGGTAACATATTTGTTAAATAATCCATGTGAATTTTATTTACAAATATCTTCCCCTTTTCTTATGGGGACATGCCTGCAGACATTTGTAGGTGTGTAACCTTTGCAGGTTGGAAGAAATATTTCATTTGTACTAAAGAAAATAGTTCTGTGAATCCTTATATAGTGTTCTATTGCCTTTTGTAACCCATCTAGTTTTATAGTTCTGATTTTTGTAGTCTACCCTGTTTTCCCTTATCATGCTATTTAAAGCTCTTTGTGAATTCTGTTTTAAGGAACCGTTGAAGTTAGCACACCATTTGGGCATTTCAAGCTAAATATGCTGAGATAATCAGCATTTCAGAAAAGAGTAATGGCACAGAAGCTTTTCTGGATTGTTAGTGAGCTTTTTGGTTCTTTGTCTATGTATTCTTATAATGTTCTTTAAATTTGGACAGTAGTCATGTATGGATGTGAGAGTTGGACTATAAGGAAAGCTGAGCGCCGAAGAATTGATGCTTTTGAACCGTGGTGTTGGAGAAGACTCTTGAGAGTCCCTTGGACTGCAACTAGATCCAACCAGTCCATGCTAAAGAAAATCAGTCCTGAATATTCATTGGAAGGACTGATGCTGAAGTTGAAACTCCAATCCTTTGGCCACCTGATGCAAAGAACCGACTCATTGGAAAAGACCCTGATGCTGGGAAAGATTGAAGGCAGGAGGAGAAGGGGATGACAGAGGATGAGATGGTTGGATGGCATCACCGACTCAATAGATATGAGTTCGAGTGAGCTCCGGGAGTTGGTAATGGACAGAGAGGCCTGGCGTGCTGCAGTCCATGGGGTCACAAAGAGTCAGACACGACTGAGTGACTGAACTGAAGTTTGGACAGGTAGTGCATAAGTGTGCACACCTATGCATTTCGATTAAGATCCTAAAATAATGCAGGCTGACTGCTGTTCCTCCAGTAATTCCTCTAGTCATTGGCACTTTGTACAGATTAAACTGTATTCTACGACTTACTTGATTTTTCCAAAAAGACCATTTAAGTGCCATGACTTGTTTATCATTGGTCACACCTTTTCCTCATGTAAATCAAAGTATAAAGTCCTTTGGAAACTTTTGATCTTGATAACTATTTACTAAAGAAATTCAAAAATGGTATACCATATACATAACATAGAAGAGTCAGATTGTTCAAGTGGTTGGAAGGGGCATTAGTTATCAAGCCCAAATTCTGCCCCAAAGAGGAACCATTTCTAAACTGACACTTACCTGGCTTCTGTCTGGGGTTAGTGCAGACCCCACTGGTGAAGGGCTCGGGTCCCCCACCACTTCAGATGCTATTTACAAGTGCAGGTTGGGACCTGTTCTAAACAACTGGCTGTAAACTTGAGGTTCTCTAGATCCCTTCTTTGAGCTTCCATAATTTGTTAGAATGGCTCGCAGAACTCTAAAAAGTTTGCTTACTGCTGGTTTTAGTCAGTTCAGTTCAGTCACTCTGTCGTGTCTGACTCTTCGCGACCCCATGGACTGCAGCACGCCAGGCTTCCCCATCCATCACCAACTCCTGGAGTTTATTCAAACTCATGTCCATCGAGTCAGTGATGCCATCCAATTATCTCATCCTCTGTCGTCCCCTTCTCCTCCTGCCTTCAATCCTTCCCAGCACCAGGGTCTTTTTGCATCAGGTGGTCAAAGTACTGGAGTTTCAGCTTCAGCATTAGTCCTTTCAATGAATATTTCAGGACTGATTTCCTTTAGGATGGACTGGTTGGATCTTCTTGCAGTCCAAGGGACTCTCAAGAGTCTTCTCCAACACCACAGTTCAAAAGCATCAATTCTTCGGCACTCAGCTTTCTTTATAGTCCAACTCTCAAATCCGTACATGACTACTGGAAAAACCATAGCTTTGACTAGATGGAACTCTGTTGGCAAAGTAATGTCTCTGTTTTTTAATATGCTGCCTAGGTTGGTCATAACTTTTCTTCCAAGGAGCAAGTATCTTTTAATTTAATGGCTGTAGTAACCATCTGCAGTGATTTTGGAGCCCAAGAAAATAAAGTCTGTCACTGTTTCCATTGTTTCCCCATCTGTTTGCCATGAAGTATGGGACCAGATGCCATGATCTTAGTTTTCTGAATGTTGAGCTTTAAGCCAACTTCTTCACTCTCCTCTTTCACTTTCATCAACAGACTTTTTAGTTCCTCTTCACTTTCTGCCATAAGGGTGGTGTCATCTGCATATCTGAGGTTATTGATATTTCTCCTGGCAATCTTGATTCCAGCTTGTGCTTCATCCAGCCCAGGGTTTCTCATGATGTACTCTGTGTATAAGTTAAATAAGCAGGATAACAATATATAGCCTTGATGTACTCCTTTCCTGATTTGGAACCAGTCTGTTGTTCCATGTCCAATTCTAACTGTTGCTTCTTGACCTGCATACAGATTTCTCAGGAGGCAGGTCAGGTAGACTGCTGGTTTACTGCACAAGTATACAACTCAGGAATAGCCCGACAGAAGAGAAGCACAGAGCAGAGCAGAAGGAAGGGGGTACACAGCTGCACGCCCTCTCTGGGTGTGCCACCCCCACCCCCAAAAGTCACCTCATTTGCAGATTCAAGTTGTGCTTGAAGGGGGCTTGTTATGAATAACAAAAGGCTCTTTTCTTCTTTGAACTTTATTGCTCTCTTCACTTAAGAAATTCCAGTAGTTTGAGGAACTCGGTGCCAAGAATGGAAGACTAAATACATATTTATTACAAATCACATTATCAGAGGTTGTGATACCTTTAGTAATGAAGTCAGATTTGAAGTCCTAAGTCCTGCAACATGGTTCTTCTCTTTCAAGATTGCTTTGGAGATCTAGTCCTTTGCATTTCTCTCTGCATTTTAGAATCAGCTTATCAGTTTTTATATGTATATGACCCTTTACATTTTGATGTGTTGCTATTTTCAGTATATTCCTTTTCCATTATCATTTGAAATGGCATTTAAAGTTTTGATTGGAAGGTTCATATTATTAACTTTTAACTATGGGTCTCTTGGGAGAGATGTTCAGAATATTCTAGTGTATCTCCAAACTTGATTACCACTGTGTGTTTCAAACGTTACATATATTTAACCTAGATAGATACTAGGTGTCCGGAAAAAAACAACTGGAAAAATCATTGTATAATACCCCTGGAGCTGTTTCCCCTAACACACATTAAAAATCTCTTGGGCTTTTTATGGTTACTTACATTGTTATGAAAAGAATATGTCTCTTTACTATAGTATCTGTATATCTGTTTTTCACCCTTAATTAACCGTAGATAAACAACTTTTATTTCTCCAGACTCAAGGAGATAAGAATTTCAACCGTTATAGAAACTTTTCTTTTCTTTTATAGGGCGTCATCGTTGCATTGGCGAGAATTTTGCCTATGTTCAAATCAAGACAATTTGGTCCACTATGCTTCGTTTATATGAATTTGATCTCATTGATGGGTATTTTCCCACTGTGAATTATACAACTATGATTCACACCCCTGAAAAACCCGTCATCCGATACAAACGAAGATCAAAATGAAAAGGCAGCAAGGGACTAAAATGTGAACATCACTGTAAACTGCAAAAGCATTGAAGAGAATGAAGTTTATGAAACCACTCCCACTTTTGAGTTTGTAATTTTAAACAAGTTTATTTAAGCTTACGGGTTTTATGTATTAACTGAACAGCGCCATCAAATCCAGTGGCATTTCAGAAATTTCCTAATAGTTTTATGATGGGTACTTCATATGCTGTCTTTAAGGAAATCATCAAGCTCATTAATTTGGGGGTGAGGATCTTCGGTAACTGTCAGATTCTAAATGACACAGTTTCCAGGTGTGAAGAGCATACATAGCTCTTAGCGAGAAAGTTCAGAGTATTCAGATCTTGTACTAGATCTCCAAGTATAAAAGCCCAGTGAAACATCTGGAAGCCTTAGGTTATTCATTCATTTATTGGGCAGTGTATGTATATGTAAGGATGGGTGGGGAGGGAATAAACTCACATTTAAAGCCTTCGATAAAAGAGAATCCTATTATTTTGGTATGATGATATTTAGCAATGATGGAGCTATATTGTAGGAAAATATAGCCTTTAAATAGCTGGAAGCACTGTCCACAGCAAACAGATTTCTGACAATGACTAATTATATTTCCTAAAAAATAATTAATACAAAAGACTGCTCATGTGACTTGACCTAATTACTGAATATCACATATTTAACTGCCTGATACATTTGTATCTGGGTCCACATAGTTCCATCTGTGAGGAAATCCAAAATAAAGTCCTTGAAGGATAAGTTTTGTTCTCTTTGGCCCAAGGTGATTTCCATTTCCTCTCTAGACTCTAATCAGGGGTTTTTGTGATTAGTTCTGTTAATTTAGGTTAACAAGCTTTTTTTTTTCCTTGTTAAATACAAAACCTGAGATCAGGAACTGTGGCTTTAAGACAAGGGTAATCCAGTGCAGGGTTTCTTGGGAGTGTATCTCACTGGTCAAATTCTGTGAAGCCTGTGTTCAAGAATCAACTCAAATTATAACTGGAGATGCAACTGTATATTACAGCTCTGTTTAAAAGGTTAGCGGTCCCATGTTAAGCTATTTGTGAGGCAAAAATCTGTGTTGCTGAGTTTTTCATATTAAATTATCTTTGAGAATATAGTCTGTATTCATAAATTGTGAAGTGTGTGGTTCGATGAGAAAAATTCAGGAATCTAGAAAGTGGGATGGGAAAAAAAAGTGCCATCTTTATTTGTACTAATTTCAAACCATAATATTTTCTTTATTCATGAATTTAAGTAACCACATTAGTATTAGCAGTATCCATGATTCTGCAAACAGAAATCAGATACTTTTCATATCACATTACAGATGTCTTGTAACTTTTATCACTATGAAATTATGGTATTATAAGTCTGATAGATCTTATTTCTTTACTCACCACAAAAGTTTTTTAAAGTCTGAGTATGTGTATATAATTGGTTCCCTTGCAGTCCTATATACTGTATGTTTTAAAACCATTATTCTGGGGCCTCCCCTGGAAGCCCAGTGTTTAAGAGCTCACCTTCCAGGGCAGGGGGTGCAGGCTGGACCCCTGGGCGGGAGCTAAGTTCCCGCATGCCTCGGGGCCGAAAGACCAAAACATAAGCCAGAAGCAATACTGTAATAAATTCACAAAGATTTAAAAAATGGTCCACATCCAAAAAGCATTATTTTGAGAAGGGATCCATAGTTTAATGAGATTGCTAGAAAGGTTCATGGCACAAAAAAAACTGTGGTAAGGCTGGTTCATGTTTAGTGAATAGTTATAAGATTTAACAAAATTTAGCTTTCAACTACGGTAGACTAATTATTGAGAAGTATTAACAAGTCTGCCTGTGGAGGCCTAATGTTATAAGGATGCTGATGGGGAAACAATGGGAGTGAAACTGATCAGAATACCTACTCACTCTTTTCTCATTCTCCCTTAGAGTGGAATTACCTTGAATAGAAAGCTGTGCTTAGCTAAAAAAAAGGTTTTACCCATGAGCTCCCCTCTTCAACTGTTTTAGAATACATTTGTATTCTAGAACACTTTATTGGGACTTAGCTGCTAATATGGAAAATTTAGGTAATTTGAAATTTCCAAGAATGTAGATTGCCTGTTTGTCTTGGTATAAATTGTAAACTATCTAATGTTAAGACAAAACCCTCTGGAAGTTAAGTATCAGGTACTACTACTCTTGCTGTTTTAGTGGTAGCCATGTTATCAGGGAGGACTAGTTTAAAGAAATAACACTGAGATCTCGATTACCTCTATGAGAGCGTCTTTGAATTGGATAGCAGGAATGCTGCTTAACTGCTGCACTATGATTAATAAAATTTAAGATTTTGCACCATCTCTGGGCATGGCTTTGAGGAAACACTTTTGGATACAAATAACCCTGCTGCTGCTACTGCTAAGTCACTTCAGTTGTGTCCGACTCTGTGTGACCCCAGAGACAGCAGCCCACCAGGCTCCCCCGTTCCTGGGATTCTCCAGGCAAGAACACTGGAGTGGGTTGCCATTTCCTTCTCCAATGCATGAAAGTGAAATATTAAAGTGAAATCGCTCAGTAGTGTCCAACTCTTAGTGACCCCATGGACTGCAGCCTACCAGGGTCCTCCATCCATGGGATTTTCCAGGCAAGATTACTGGAGTGGGGTGCCATTGCCTTCTCCACAAATAACCCTAAATTTATATAATTAGGTAAATATGGATTAATCACAAAAATACCCACTTGGGTTCTAAATGACACTGTATGTAGACTTAAAGTTGATACAAAGGCACACAGGAAAACTCTTCCTCCATGTGGGGAAAGAAAAATCCCAGTAATATTTAGTTCTAAAATTAGGACAACTTTCAGAATCTCTAAATCCTACATATTTGAGATAAATAATAAGGTGATATGTACTACCATAGGCCGAATGCTTGTATCTCTCCAGGTTTGTATGTTGAAAGTGAACCCCCAATTTGTTGGTATTTGAATGGGGAAGGTGATGAGGTCAAGGGGGTGGAGCTCTCACGAGTGGGATTAGTGCCCTCATAAGAGAAACTTTAGAGATTACCCTTGCCCCTCTGCCATGTGAGGACACAGAAAATAAGTCTACAAAATTAGGAAAACAGACTCTCACCAGATAGCAAATCTGCTGGTGCTTTGATCTTGGACTTTCTAGCCTTCAGAACTGAGAGATAAATTTCTATTGTTGAATAAACCACCCAGGCTATGGTATTTTGTTATAGCAGCCTGGAGAGACTAAGACAAGCAATGAAAACTAAGCCTCGTTAAAAATGAAGAAGGTTCTTTTTGGCCCCACCTTGGAGCTCTCAGGGTCTTAGTTCTCTCAGTGAAAGCATAGAGAAAAAATAAAACAACATAAAAATGGGTTTTAAAAAAGAAGTGAGATCCTAGTATTTATGGAAAAACACAGAAGAGCATTTCTATAGCTTTGAGGCTAGAGATGCTTTATTGATTTTCAATTTTTAAAGTCAAGCTATGGACAAAAGCATAGCAGATATGGTGCTGACTGTAAGATACATGGAGATATTAACACCTTTGACACTATGATAGGAAAGTCTGGCCTCAGGAGATTTCAGGGGAGGGGGAGGGGAGCCTTAATAGCCTCACCTTTTGAACTGGAAAACCAAAAGTTACTATGAAAACTTAATGAAGAAAAGAAACGGAGAGGTTTAAGATAGTCTCTAAAGTTATAAAAAAAAAATCACAGCAGACAAGAAAAATTAGCTATAATATTGATACTGAAAGGAAAGGAAGCCCCATGGTAGAAAATTAAAGGTTAACTGTCTTATTGGAGAGTCAATAGACCATACTGAGTAAAATATATCGGGAGTTGGTATGTCCGGAACTAAAGGTATTAGCACATACTGCAGCTGTTTAATTGTTGTCTATCAAAAGAATTAAAAATATCAAAAACTATCCTTGAGTCTACGGTTGGAGCAGGAAGGACGGGGCAACATTAGCTTTGCATCCTAAGCTCTTGTGAACATTATAATTTGTAGAAGTGAGCATGTGCTATAAATATAATTTTAATAAAAACGTAATAAAATGTTAATTATAAAAAAACGAAGAAGGTTCAAATACAGTGTAGTTAAAACGGTGAAGTCATTTTTATTTCAGTACTTGACAAAATACCCCATAAAATTCAAAACTTCTACCATTATACAAAAATAGGTCTCTACAAGTGATATTATCTGTCTTCATCACCAGTAGCAAATATATTAGGCAGAAACATGTAACTTCAGTAGCCTTATAAGAAAAGTGCAGGACACCTCAAGCTACACATTCAACTGTATCATAATGCCAAAAGTTTAATCTTTTCACCCATTAGATAAATAACACAATGTTTATAATTTAATCATTTAAATTAGCATTCCACAAATATACATGTAATTGAATGATTATTGTGCATGAATACATACACAGTGCTTATATGTACAAATTCCAGTTTTCATGTGCTGGCAAGGGCTTTGTATACAATCATAAGCTGTGTTCGCATTGGTCCCATTGAATATCCACAATACAAAAGCACAAAAGAACCATTGATTTACAAAAGGAAATCTGTTTAAAATCAATTCATGATGTTTCAAAGGATTATCTTCTCATGCCAGCATGAAACTGAGTCGAACCTATAAGACAGGAACAGGATAGTTCAATGATTTCAGATCAGATTGTGACTTAGACTAACTAGTTCATGATGGGCAGAAGATTATTTCCTATCGTTAAAAAAAAATGCTTTGTTTTCTCCTAAAGAAGTTTTATTCAAACTTGATTTTTTTAAAAAGAGATTTTGAATATATATATTCAAAAGCATCTGTATCTGTCTCCGTAACATGCTAGGTGAGATTAACATTAAGATTTTCTGGAAAGTGCCCTGCGGGCTGAATGTTCTATAGAACATTTTGCTCTTCAAAATCTTGTGAAATTTAGATGCTCAGACCAACAAAGTCCAGCTATGATAATAAAAGTTTCCTATAGCAACAAGTTGTTTGAGTTAGACAATTTCTTGTATGAAGAGATAAACTACTAAAAACAACTGGTGATGAGTCCTATCTATTTTGTAGGAATAGCAGAAAAAAGGGTCTCTAATAATAGTTATATATATATATATAATATATGCATGTCTGTGTGTATGAAAGTTGTCTTAAAGGTCATTAAATTGAAATGATTTAAAACCTTTGAATCAGGAGTGAACTGAAAAGAGGGAAAGAGGTTTTTCTCACAATCCACTTCTAAGAATGAAATTTTTTGTGTGTTTTTGAAGAGAAAAAATAAAAGGTCATCCTTACAGTCTTTGGACTGGGATGGGTTCCTCGGATCATACACAAAAGCACAAGGCTGGAACAAAGATTATAGCCACACTAAGTGATTAAGGAACCTGTGTCTTCCTCTCGCCTCCCTATGCCTTATCTGCATGCGCAGAAGCAATTGCTTTGGAACAAGTCCTCCAGCAGTCTCTGGAAGCTTCAGAGTATCTGCACATCGGTGCTCATCGTGCATCTCACCTAATCTTCTCAATGAGACGAGCAGGGATTTTTTGGGGGAAGAGTGGGATCCAGGGTGATAAATCCTGTTTTGTCTTAAATTCCTAAAGGGTAGCTGATAACTCATGCACTGAACTAGAAAATTTGATTAATAATGAGGAAAGTCAAAGAATTTCAAAAAGAGAAAGATTTCCAGGCCTATCTAGCACTGTGGTGCTGCCAATACTTGGTTAAGCTGAGGGTACCTGACTGCACAGTTCCAAGTCGTCTTTGCAGTGCCTCCAGCCGAGTGATATAATCTGTCAGGGCTCTGTCAGGATCATAATTCTGAAGCTGAGAACATGCTAAGGAACCAGGGTTTAAATCAGCTGGAAGGCCTGGGTACCTATGAGATTAAAAATATGAAGATGAATCCAAATTATCCAGAAACAATGCAAGTAACTCATGAACCTACCTCCACCCCTGCCCTCAAAAGGCAGACCACATGTATACTCCCCAGTCTATATGTATCCACCCACCTCTGAGTCTGCCATGTGTTAAGGAAAAAACTTGTCAATAAATTCAAAGCAGTCACTAAGTCATCAAAAGAACGTCCAACACAACTGCTATTGCAGAGAACATCAATGAAGGCTGCATAAATATAAATGCATATAAATGCATCTTGTCCTGCAAACTTCAGAGATTTTTTTTCATAATTCCAAAGACTCAATTTTAGTTAATGCCTTTCTTAATGTCTAGCCACAGCACATATACTGAATAACACTTGATCAACTCTGTTTCCTTTACCCCTGGAAACCAGTTACAAATTCAAAAACTATTTTTGGTTCTGGGCATTAGATTATGTAAACAATATATAACTAAAGACATGTTTAGCTATTTCATTGCAAAGCCCCAACAGTGTCCTTCATTCTCTGTTATTAGTATAAGGACTGATGTTGAAGCTGAAGCACCAATACTTTGGCCACCTGATGCAAAGAGCTGACTCACTGGAAAAGACCCTGATGCTGAGAAAGATTGGGGGGGTCAGAAGGATAATAGGGTGGCAGAGGATGAGATGGTTGGTTGGCATCACCAAATCAATGGACATGAGTTTGAGCAAACTCCAGGAGACAGTGGAGGACAGGGAAGCCTAGTGTGCTATAGTCTATGAAGTCACAAAGAGCTGGACATGACTTAGTGACTGAACAATAACAACACTGGTATAGATTTTATCAAACTCTTACCTATTTTGAAACGGTAAAGGAGACCTTGGATAGTCCAGATCTGATCTTGAGCGGTATGCAGTATGTCTCGGTTCTCCATAGAGCTCCAGCCCGCCAGAAGAATGATAAAATGTGTCCGTCTTTTCTGCACCTAAAGTAATCCAAAATGTACCTTGTAAAGAAAAGAAAAATACCAAGCCCTTGAAAAATTTCTACAAAGCAGATAAGGTTCAAAAGACTGACTATACTGCCCTATACTACACTATCTCCTATTTATAATCATTTTCAATTATTCTTGCTACAGAAATAGCAAGAGAAATTGCTAGAGAAACAATAGTATAGCTTATTTTTTTAACCTTTGAATATTAGAATTTCTGATAATCTGGAACTATACCTCTAAGAAAATATTTTACTCTGAGGAGTGTCTGAGTGTATGTGTTATGAGAGAAAAGGCAATGTGGATTAACAATATTAGACTGTTAATGCTATTAATATTAAGTCCTTTTATCACTCTATTCTGCTGACTTTCATTGGAAAAAACTGGAACCAAGACATACTAACTTACAACACAGAATTCATTATGGTTCAAATTTCAGCTGTTTCAGTATAAGGATGTATGTGTGTGTGCTCAGTCATGTCTGACTCTTTGTGACCCTATGGACTGTAGCCCTCCAGGCTCCTCTGTCCATGGAATTCTCCAGGCAAGAATAATGGAGGGGGTTGCCATTCCCATCCCCGGGGATCTTCCTGACCCAGGGATTGAACTCGTGTCTCCTGCGTTAGTGGGGAGATTCTTTACCACTGAGCCACCGGGATGCATGTTTCAAAAACACTTCATTTAGAATAGTACCAAATATACTTCTTCCATCTCTGCACAGAAGAGGAAAAGGTGGTTTACTACCAGTACATGTCAGTTATGCTGTGTGTCTATAGCTCTGTGTGCTTCCCAGCTTCTCATCTCCTCCTTTTGCCTGAAATGCTGAAGCCCTAGTGTTTGAGTATAGAGAGAAGGAATTTTAACTTTTATATCACCTATTGGTAAACCCAGAAACCCGTTTAATATTGCTAAATTGTGAAAACTTCAAATTGAAACTTCCACATAATAGAGTAAGAGCAATCCTATCTCGAACCAGAACCTTAAATGCAGTTGAACAGAGTGGGCTCTGGAGCCAACAGCTAGGGCCACCATCTCCTACTGGGTAATTTGTTGCAAATGACAAAAGCTTTCTGTGCTTCAGTTTTTCATCCGTAATTTTGCTTACATCACAGAATTGTGAGAATACATGGAAAGAAGTGGGGCCTAGTGTGAACCAAGTGTGCCATAAAAATCAGCTCTTTTACTACTCTTCAGAACAGCAAGGTCCTCAGCTTTATTAGTTATAAGGGCTCTGCCTTTGGACAACACAGGTCCCAGAACACATTATTTGGAAGGTTATTATATATGCAGTAATTTTAGAGAAATCACCAACATAAGAAAAAATTCTATTTTGACTTCACCTGGATTCAATCCAAAGCCATCCCTGTTAATATTGATGGAACCAGAACTTGTGACTCGATGCCACCGTCGAACCAAAAATTTCATTCTAAAAAAGATTCCAATGGAAAATTTCACAGAACATCTATAGTGTAAAGAGTATAGACACACACTTTCTACAGAATTCAAGTCATACATTTAAATATTAATGCAGATCAAATTTCAATATAATCACGTGGCTAATATTATGCCAATGTCCCGTGGTTTGTGATAAAACTAACTGAAGCAGAACAGGGCTTTTCCCATGAGGCAGAGGTTTCCTGCTGCCAGTACCATGTTCTGTCTTTAGAGGAACATGGGACACAGAGACGAAGAGCGAATGTAACAGAAAAGGGAAGCTGGATGGGCAAAGAAAGGGTGAGGAAAAATGAAAAGAGGAGGAAAGAATGGAGACTAAGGGCAGAGGAGATGGAAAGAGAACAGAAAGATGCTTAATTTGGCAGTGAGAGCGAGTGGGGAAGCAAGAAGAGTGAGGCCGTGCAGTCAGGGATGGGATACAGTGCTGGCCTCCAGAGGGGCGGGGTGGCTGCGGCACCGCCCGGCTGCAGCCAACGCTGCTGCCCCGTCCTGGCCCCAGGAGCTCATGGGGCGCCAGTTCCCTGCCCCGTCCTGGCCCCAGGAGCTCATGGGGCGCCAGTTCCCTGCCCCGTCCTGGCCCCAGGAGCTCATGGGGCGCCAGTTCCCTGCCCCGTCCTGGCCCCAGGAGCTCATGGGGCGCCAGTTCCCTGCCCCGTCCTGGCCCCAGGAGCTCATGGGGCGCCAGTTCCCTGCCCCGTCCTGGCCCCAGGAGCTCATGGGGCGCCAGTTCCCTGCCCCATCCTGGCCCCAGGAGCTCATGGGGCGCCAGTTCTGATTTCTTATTTCAACTCGTTTCCAGGCTTGGTTTTTAGGACGGTCAAAATACAACGAACATACAAGAGAAGAAGAAGACCGTGACAGTGTGAAGTCCTTCAATGGGAACTGGCTCTCAAGGAGCCTTCCTGAGTCCTGGAAACCGAGATGAACAGCTAACGCCTGTGACCTCTCACTTACTGTCTGGAGGGCCGTGCATATTGCTCTGCCCCAGGAGAGAGTGAGTGACGATTAAATCTTTTTTCTTTGTCAATGCACCTCCCGGCACTTAACCCTGTATAGGCTGTACCAGGTAATGAAGGGAATGAAAGGAAGGAAAGCTCTTTGCTTTCTCCAACCCTCTAATTCTTATACCAGTGCTGAGAAATGACAGAACCAGACAGGAAGCCATCTGGGAGACACAGTCTGCAGGCTGTAAGGCCCTGGCAGTGCGGAGGCCAGCTGAGAAGGGCAGTGAGGAGCTGAAAGATAGCATATGGTCCCCAGCACACAAAAACACTAATACCACCTCTTATTCTGCCTCTGTGGCCTTCTGAGGTGCTTGTGAGTAACCTGAATACAATGGGATTGGACAGTACTTAAAAAAAAAATGTCCTTTGAGACTGTCTGCCGCCTACAGAAGCAAAGGGAGGGGCAGTAAGGACAAAGCAACGAGGTGTCTGGGTGCATCCAGCCAGGTGAGAGGGCGGCAGGAGGCTATGTCGTCAAGGGAGTCAGATTCCTGGCTCCATTTCAGCCACATACAGAGTGAGCATGGGAGTGCCTAGCTTGGAAGGCCAAAAAGGAGCAGCAAACGGCCCCAGCAGAGCCCAACACACACTCAGGCCAGGGATTTCTACAGCTGGGCTGCTGGAGGGGCTGTGGTAGTAGTGAAGAAAATGAAGCTATGCCGAGGTAACTTTTCAAAAAGCATTTTTCTCCCTTATGATCTCTTTTCTTTCTATGTCTGAACTAGTTCATGGGCTTATTTAGATTAAAAAAAAAAAAGAGAGGGACCACCCAGACCGGATATTCCAGCTGAGTCACTGGCTGGCTGCCTCTGGGAGGGCCCTTTCCGTAGGGTCTGTCCGGTATGATGTGAAGTTCCCCTCCCTGACTAGAGGATGAAAACCTGCCCAGAGGGAGGCGTGTTTCAGTGACGTCAAGAGACTCCTACTGGATGACTACAGGGCGCAGGAGGCAGAGCAGAGAGAGAGGACTAAAAATAACTCAGTTTCTCAGAATGCATTCTACTCAATGCCTTTTCTTTCGAGTACCTCACCTGGAAATAGCCATGGACACTCTGACGACTGACCGAAACCTGGTGAAGCCCTTTGGTCGGTTGGTGATCACCTCCAGGTCTGTGAAGGCCGGCTGTCCCCCCATGCGGGCCAGCAGGGCCAGGGTGGCCTCCTCACACTCCTGGAACCCACCCAGTAACAGGAGCAGGTATTTCTTCTGATAAATGAGAGCTTTCCGAAAGCTTTCTGCCCTCAGGTATTTGCCATAAATTCTCTGTTTAAAGGGAAGAAAAACAGAAAGACATTATTCAAACTGTTCTGCAGGGGAAGATAATCTAGACTTTACTTTTAGTAGCAGGAGTAGAATGGCTGGTACCTCATCGCTGTTTTCTATTTTACCAGCAAAGTGAAAAGTAAAGCTAGACCTTGATACTTCCACTTCCATTTAGTCAATGAATTTTAGCTCCTATTAATCATAGTTAACGCAAATGTTTTTGTCTTCGCCAAAAACAGTATAAAGCTTTTAGAGCACAGAGTGTAATAGTACAGAGCTACTTTTATTACCATCATCACGTTTAACTTTGTCAGTGTTAATATTTTCCATCTCTTGAAGAGTCGTAAACTTACATTCATGCCATAGTTGGAATAAATATTACAAACGTTTTCTTTTTTTGGATTTTAAGTTAACTGATTAAGGTAGTTGTCCTATTAATACAATATTCATTATAAGTCATAAGAGACGCTATTTAGAGGGCTTACCATTACAGAGCATGATCCTCTAATATTGACAGTAGCAGAGCTTCTATACGGAATTGAAAAGCTAACTTTCTGTTGGTTTATTAGGGATGAGACTGTGGGAATGGGGACCGTGAGCTCAGGGTGCTGCTTCTGTGACCTCTGTGAGTTTAATCTGGTCCCAATCCTGGGCATGCTTTACCACAGTTTTTTTGTGACTAGCTAGAGACCTCATTCATGACAGACTGAGATACCTGGAGAAACCACCTCAGTGTGACCTCAAATTCTTTAGTCTGACCATTAGGGTTAGTGAGAGATGAAATAAGGCAAGAGCAGAGAACCGACTTTGTTGTATGTTCAGCTGGAGGATGTCTCCTACCTTTATAGCGGCATGCTCGGAATCAGGGCTCAGATTCTGCAGTAGAGCTTCGTTCCTCAGCTCGGCTTTGAGTTTGTACACTTCAGCTTCTGCCCTCTTCAAGGATTTCTGGAGAGCCAGTTTTTCTCTGTTCCACACTTCTTTTTCTGAGGTGATGATGGCTTCAATGTTGGGGCCACCACTGAGTGAAAACCTAGAAGACTGCAGAGGCCAGAGCCTACTTATGTGATTTTAAAGAACAAGTCTCTGAAGAAAAGTCTGAATTTAACTTATTAAAGGTATCCCTATGGGAGATATAGAGTAGTATTCAGCTTTCCCACCTCAGATGGAGAAGTTCAAAGCCAATCTCAACTGACATTAGGAGGCTCGGATGGTAAAGAATATGCCTGCAAGGCTGGAGATCTGGGTTCAATCCCTGAGTCAGGAAGATCCCGAGACAGGAATGGCAACTGCAGTACTCTTGCCTGGAGAACCCCGTGGACAGAGGAGCGTGGAGGGCTGCAGTCCACAGGGTCGCAAAGAACTGAACTCGAGAGAGCGACTCATAGGACAACATTAACTTTTAAGTTTATGGCCTTGCTGAGCAGATTAACTTTACAACTAAAAGTCCCTATGAAAGCCCGGACCCATGTTTAGATTAGTTAGTTTAGATTGGTAGAGCATTCAACTAAGACAGTCTATCGTCTTTTGTTTTGGCTGCGCCACAGGGATTGAGAGATCTTAAGTTTCCTGACCAGGCACTGAACCTGGACCATGGCAGTGAAAGCACTGGGGCCTAACCACTGGGCTGCCAAGGGATTCTCCCCATTGTTTTTTGGGGGTAGACTTTCAAAATGGACCATCTGGGTCCAAATGCTGAGCCTGTTCCAAAATCAGTACACTGGAAAAGGGGGGGAAGCCAGCATGTACACAGGGAAGTGGGTCTCTGCAGAAGCTGTGTGGATGTGTTACCGTGTGTCTGACCACAAAGCCAGTCTTACAGGTCTTTCCTGTCTTCATACTGATGGTAACAGAGCTGACAATTTAGTTATTTTATAGTTTTTAAATGGGAAAAATGTAAATAAATTCCCGAAGGAGTTTATTAGACTGAAATCCACAATTTAATAGCATTTTCACTTGAGTTGTGAACACAACGAGTGATAAATTATCGAGAAGAACAGGCAGAACCCACATTTGAACACTTCTTCACATGTGTCTGCAACTGGCCCACAGGTAGGGAGTTACTCGGCTTTGAAGATCAACGTTTCTTGGTTTGACTACTGACCTCAGTTTTCTCATGTGCAAGGCTGGGTATGGATTAGACATTCTGAACATACACAACCCAGAATCTGGCAGAAGAGATTCCCAACCAATCAATAAATAAACAGCTACTATGGTTCCTATACAATTTTCTAATGACGCTACTACACATCAGATGCTAAGTATGCAGCCATGATAAAAACAGACGTACGTAATCTCTGCCAGTTCCTGCCTGTCGATGCCACCTGATTTGCTCCTCCAGCTTCATAATCATGTTTCTTAAATCATTCTTTTCTTCAGTCAGTTGGCTGATATGTCCCGTCAGCTCAGTATTTTGTCTTAGTAGTCTTTCAGTTAATGAGCCACAAGAAGTACCTGGGGACATTAAGGTAGGCTAAAAGACAAAACAGCGTAAGGTCATACGAGCACAAATGTTTATGAATAATGCATATAAAATGTGAACTCACTGAGAACAACAGACTTCATGAAGAACCATGGCTTGTGCTGAGTCTTAAGTAATAACCAGGACTTCACCAGGGAGGAAAGAAGGGCATATTAGGTAGATACAACAGCAAGTACAAAGATACAAGGCTTGAGTGAGTGTGTTACCTTTAAGAAGTTACAGACATGCTTATTAAGACTAACCATAAAGCCTGCTTTCATTATACGGATGACAGACCTAAATGTAGGTAGTGAAGAGCAATGAAAGGCTTGAGGCTGGAGCATGCCATAAACAAATTTATGTGTGACAAAGAGTCCTTCGACAGTACTCTGCAAAGTAAAGTAGTATATTAGAGAAGAAAGATTGTGGCAACAAGCTGCAACATCAGGAAGTTATTGCCCATAGTCTAGGTGAGGAATGCTGAAGGCCTGAATGCAGGCAATGACTGAAGGCACAGGGACAGACATTTAGGAACCAGAATGCACAGACCCGAGTGACTGCCTGGGGGTGCACGTAAGAGCAAAGGAAAGTGATCTGTGCTGACTTTCAACTCTACACTGGGCGATACCATGACCAGAAATGCGGGATCAGGGCCGGAAGGAGGAAAGGAAGATGATGCTCAGTCTGGTCTATGCCTGTGAGGTTCCTAAAGAGGTCACTGTGGGGTATGTTTCCCTAAGGAAAGGTGTTGCATAAATAACTGAAAATATCAACCTGGAACACAGGACAAAGGTCTAGACTAGAACCACAGTCCACAAGAAGATAAGCCACATAAGGGCAGGATCTTTATCAGATTTCTTCATCGTAGCCTCAGAACCCAATATAGTACCTGGCACGTACTAGGTGCCCAATATAAGTATTTGTTCAATAATTAAGTCTACTGAGAATTCAGGCTTAGGGAATGAATGAGCTTTCACAGTAAGAGGAAAACAATGGACGAGCATAGGAAGAAGAGGAACTCTTGAAGGTGAATGACAAAAGAAATGGAAGAAATGAGAGAATATTCACACAAAAGGTAAGGAAAGAGGGTATTTTAAATGGAATAGGTCAAAAGTATCAAATGCTACAAAAAAACCAAGAACTACAGGGACTGAACAGATTCGCCACATGAGTCAACTGAGCACAGTGGCAGCATCCCGAGCACGG
The DNA here is from genome assembly GCF_019923935.1 of Bubalus bubalis. Taxonomy (NCBI): domain Eukaryota; kingdom Metazoa; phylum Chordata; class Mammalia; order Artiodactyla; family Bovidae; genus Bubalus; species Bubalus bubalis. The sequence continues at coordinate 9,149,295 of NC_059164.1, read as the reverse complement.
TCTCACCGAGCGGTGTGGGTAAAGGCAGACTACTGCTGCGAGAAACTCTTCATAATGTAAGTAAGAGGCCAGCAAAACTTTTCAATAATGATAATATTGCTTCCCCTCAAACTTTCACTATTTTCTGTTGGGGTAAGGCAAACATTACTAATATTTTAAATAAATGAAACGATAAAACGTTTTTAGAAAATGCAGTGCCAATATCAAATGATTCATGTAATTTCTATAGCTTTGCTCTCGATACTTTAAAAAGTGTTTTTAAAAAGTCTTACCTCTTCTCCTGGCTGGCCAGTTAATTTTTGCAGTTGTAAAATAATTCTATCAATATTTTCCTGAACCCAAACAAAATCTTCATCATCTGCTGTTTCAAACTGTAGTCTTCAAAAAAGAAAAAAAGGGCAAAAAGTCAAAACGTATCAACTCCAGGAGCAGTGTTACTAACACAAGCATCACAGGTCGGGCGACACTACTTCACCTCTGTTCCTCCTTTACATTAGCTGCTCTCTTTGCCCGAGTCAGGGTGTTAGGAGGATGGTTTTACATTAGCTGCTCTCTTTGCCCGAGTCAGGGTGTTAGGAGGATGGTTTTACATTAGCTGTTCTCTTTGCCTGAGTCAGGGTGTTAGGAGGATGGTTTTACATTAGCTGTTCTCTTTGCCCGAGTCAGGGTGTTAGGAGGATGGTTTTACATTAGCTGTTCTCTTTGCCTGAGTCAGGGTGTTAGGAAGATGGTTTTACATTAGCTGTTTTCTTTGCCAGAGTCAGGGTGTTAGGAGGATGGTTTTCAGGTATATGAGTTCTGCTAAAGATCACCTTCTAATGTAAACATGCATTAACGTTAAAACTTCTCTAGCTACTAGTGAGGGACAGACTGCCCAGCCTGCCTAAGAATGCCATTTCCAAAAGTTAGGCAGAAAATTCTAACCTGTTGGAGGCTTTCTGGGCTAGATGTTGTAGTTTTGAAGCCACACACTCAAGTTTTTGTCTGATTATTTCCAATTCATGATTATAGCCAGTTCCTCCTCCGTTCATTTCAATCATTTTAGGATAGCTTGATTCCTTTGTCTCTCCCATTTTCTGCTGAAGAACCCAATTTCTGGTTCGATCATTGGTTAAACTCCAAGTGGTTGGCTAGAAATTTTGGACAGAAAAAGAAAAACGAAAATTGTACCACAAATAGCACATCACATTCTTTCTTAAGAGAACATAATTACTGTTTATATTCCAAATAAACTTCTATAGGTTTTTAAATGATTGTACATCATTTAATCCAGTATCAAAATTATATGATCACAGGACTGCAATATTCTTCTAAACGATATTTTAAAACAAAATGTCAATTTACCTCATTAAGATTCTGATACAGAATTCTTCTACTTTCTCGTTCTTCTTCTCGTTCTAGTTCTTGCTTCTGGAATTCCTGCATAATTCCTTGCAGTCGTTTACCTTCCAGGTCTAGCTTATAAACTTGCTGCCTTTTCTCTTCCAGCTGGCGCTGAAGATCTTCCACCTTGGACTGAAGCTCATGCATTTTCTTTTGTCCCTCTGTGTTGGCCTCCTGTTCTGTCTGCAGTGTCTTTCTGTGAACCTGCCTATCCTTTTCCATTTGCTGTCTTGTTTGCAAAGAATCCAGTTTATATTTCTCAGTCTCATTTAACAGTTCCACTATACGACTGTGTTTCTCCTCTAGCTGTTTTTGAAGCTCTTTAAGGAGGTCCTCTGAGGGTAAGGATGGCCGGGGCTGCCCACTATCATCGCTGCTCTGCAGCTGTGCGTGTAACTCCCGCTCCCGATCCAGGGTACTACTCATTTCCCGAATCCGAACCTTCTCGGATTCAAGAAGTACCTGGAGCTCCAGGTTGCGGCCTCGTTCTTCAGCTAGCTGGGCCTCGTGCAGCGCTCTTTGTGATTCTATCTTCTGCTGTGATTCATTCAGTTGCTGTTTCTGTTGTTCCAAAAGTTGACTCAGTTGGATATTTCTTTGTTTCTGACCCTCAAGTGAAAATTTCAGATCCTTGTAGGAGAAAGTTGAATTTGAGAATTTGTTCATGTTAATATTGGCAAAAATAATTCATAAGTATACAATTGTGCCCATTGTGCTTTTATTAATACTAAGTTGGTAGTATTTGGTAAAAGAACTGATGACCATTTTGCTAACTTATATTTTCAGTAGTTAGAGTGTAAAATTATTTGGGCAGCCAGTTAATGTTCATCAAAGAATATCAGCAAAAGAGTTAAGCTAAATAACACTTTCTCTCCCACCATTAATCATATCTACTTAAGGAATATTCAGCAGATTAATAATCTTTAAAAATAAAAGTATTTATCATATAATGTGATGGGAGTTCCTGAAACTCCTTGAATTTTCCCATACATTACTACATAACTAAAAATAATTGGGCTTATGGAGAAGGCAGGGGGACAAACTACTCAAAACCTATAAACATCTGTGATGATAAAAAATATTGATAACTGAAGAAATAACATGTCCTTGCTAGGCAGAAAGCTCACAATGCCTAGTGGCTACCATGGTGGACACTAGAAAAAAAAAACAAAACCCAAATGTAGCAGGGTAGAAATTCTGGTTGGGCTTCCCAGGTGGCGCTAGTGGTAAAGGATCTGCCTGCCAACGCAGGAGGCACAAGAGACGTGGGTCTGATTCCTGGGTCAGAAGATCCCTGGAGTAGGAAATGGCAACGCACTCCAGTATTCTTCCCAGGGAAATCACACGGACAGACGAGCCTGGCAGGCTATAGCCGATGGGCTCGTGAACAGTTTAACTGAGTCACTGCGCACAGAGCAATTCTGGCTGCATAGTTTTTTTTTAGCACAGAGCTAGCAAGTACTGGGCTTACACAGACAGAAGGGCTCAAGGAGAACTCTGCAAATGGCACTGCATGTAGTATGACCTGCTGTGAGCCGTGCGAGGCTGGGGTGTGCCTCTCTGGGAGCAAGCCCAGCATCAAGGGCCTCACTGTAAGTTTTCATAACATACAGTAGCAAGGGCTCTTGCTACCAGAAAAGCACCACTGTTCTCCTTTCCTAGGAGAAAACAGGAACTGAAACCACTTCTGGGCTAAAAAGATACAACTGCCGTGTTTATCAAATTGTATATACGCGAATTCAAATTCCTAAAACACATGCTGTAGCAGAAGAGTCTCTATGCATCCTTGCATGCAGAAGAAGAAAAAAAGGATCATACCATTAGCAATTTCTACTAATACTTTACATAACACCGTAAGAATATTCAACACATAGTAAACAATTTATTCCACCTGACGAAGAGTGTAAGGCAGACACCGCAGGAAGAGGAACGTTTCTCTTCTATCACTGCGGATTCTTCCACAGACATTTAAAGATACAGAAAACAGTACCTCAAGTTCTTCTTTGTCCCGTTCTTCACTGCGTCCCTGCTTGGCTTTCTCTTTCTCTAAAGCCCACTGGAGCTCTCTGGATTTCTTCTGTTCACTGGCTAACGTGTCATTAAGCAAATGAACTTCATCTGTTTTATCTTTAACTTCCAACCTAAATCAGAGACAAATGAACTGTCATAAAACTACTCTGACCAAGTATCTATTGAGAGAGAGAACAGCGTCCACGGAAACATGGTGGCATACTGTAAGTGAAGTGAAGTCACTCGGTCGTGTCCGATTCTGTGCGGCCCCGTGGACTATGCCCACCAGGCCCCTCCACCCATGGGATTTTCCAGGCAAGGGTACTGGAGTGGGGTGCCATTGCCTTCTCCATATTATAAACTAATAGAAAAATATATACCATATCAAGATTCAAGATTTTTCACTGTGGTTCACTTCCAATTAACTGTTTCTAGTAATACAACTATTAGTTATTATTTACCATCGTAAACAATTTAATGTTTGGAATAGAATAAGGATTTCCATTAACTTTTACTGAACATAATAATCATTTGTGTGTGTGTGAAAATGTTCAAAATAATGACTATACTTAAAATGTGCCCGTGGCAAGCAGAATATCACAGTATTTACATCAACAAATTTATCCTTTTTAAAAGCATTATCTTTCTAAAATTTTGCATATTTTACCTAACTAGACCATGAATTCCATTGAGATCATAAATATCATTTCACATTACTTGATGGTAAAAGGAAGGTCAAATTTACGTATCTTATACAACAAATTTATGTATCTTACACAACAACCAGCAACAGTCTCAAACAGAACTAAAGCCATGGAGAGAATATGCCAATACCTAATCCTCAGTTTATCATTTAGAAAACTCTTTAGTGTTTCCTTTCCGCTGTAGTTTTTTGTATAAATAACAGCTTCATGTTATTTAAACATCATATATAATGTCATATTTTTGTAAGATCTGCACAGTGTCTATGACAAAATTATTCCAAGTCCTTCAGTAATAATGAAGTCCTTCACTAATAATGGCTTCCCTGGTGGCTCAGATGGTAAAGCATCTGCCTGCAATGCAGGAGACCCGGGTTCGATCCCTGGGTTGGGAAGATCCCCTGGAGAAGGAAATGGCAGCCCACTCCGGTACTCTTGCCTGGGAAATCCCACGGACAGAGGAGCCTAGTCGGCTATAGTCCATGGGGTCGCAGAGAGTCGGACACGACTGAGCGACTTCACTTTTCACTAATACAGGTTTACAGTCAAGCAGTGTGGCACACCTGAATGCCTCTAACTCCTTGAGGTGCTTATGCTGGGCCTTCAGTGTTGCTTCTAGTTCCAGTTTAGTCTGTGTAAGCTCACTTTTCAGTTCGGCAACCACCATTTTCTCAGAGCTCAGTTGCTCCTGCAGCTCTGTTGCTCTGTCTTTCACGCTGCCGAGCTCCACCTGCATCTCCAGCATTTGAGACTGCTTCTGCTGCATATTATAGTCGAAGGGTTCTACATGAAAAAATGTTAGTATTTAGAATATGATCCAGCAACTGGTACTTCGTTTATAAATATTCTGTTGTCAATAACAGACGTGTTACTTAGGAGATTACTACAAAGCAAATGTGGAATGATTACAGCCTGTGAAGTTAGCAATTTATATAAATAGATGAATATGTAGATTTTCCTCATAGTGCTAAATCCTCAAGATTTCAGAACTATGAACATATAAGGATGATAAAAGTTTAACAGAATTCATTACTGGATATAAGACTTGAAATAAACAAAAAAAAGTTCCCTTAATACCATAAATAGGAACTTGTATTTGTTCATTCAGAATTTCAATAGCTCACACACAAAAATTCCAAGTTTCTGACAGCCAAAGTACTGGTGATTCCGATTACAATGATCAGCAATGCCTGCTGGTTTTGTTCAGCCCTCCTCCACAGAAGTCCCTAGGAACTTCATTATAACAGAAGGGGGAAGTCCAAAGGCCAATATGGATCATGGTTTTGTCTTTAAAAACAGACCAAATCCTTGCTACATGTGTATTGCAAGAAAACAAAGTAAAATATTTAAATCTCCAAGTGAAAAAAAGGTCATGAAATATTTATCAGGATCCATCTTTATAAAAAATATAAACTTATGTACATATACACAACGAAAAGGTCTGAAGACATATTTCCTGGGTGTTAACAGTCATTTATTTTAGGATTTAGGAGATTCCAGGGTGATTTTTACTCTGTTTTTTGCTTCTCTGCTCTACCATAAATGTATTTTTATTTATTTTGGCTGTGCTGGGTCTCTGTTGCTGTGCGGCCCTTTTCTCTGGGTGTGGTGCTCAGGTTTCTCATTGCCGTGGTTTCTCCTGTTGCAGAGCACGGTCTCTAGGCTCGGGGGCGTCAGTCACTGTGCTCCCAGTTTCCAGAGCACACAGGCTTAGCTGCTCTGAGGCACGCGGGATCTTCCTGGACCAGGGATCAAACCTGTGTTCCCTGCACTGGCAGGCAGATTTCTTCCCACTGAGCCACAGGGGAAGCCGTACCATAAGTGTATTTTTAACTTGAAGCTCATCAGTTCCTATTAGAAGTCATATTACTGGTGTCAGGACATAGGAATAACATTGACTTTAGACTATTCATGTTAATTTAAGCTTTTGAAACTGTTTCTTAGGGAGTAGAGTCTCAGGATTTATATATATAAATATGTAAATATGTGATAGTAACTAAGCTTTCAACGGGGTTCTATTTATTTAAATGAAGTAATAGCAATAAATTCTCTAAAAATAATCTTCAATTAATCCTATGTCTAAACATAAGGAATATATTTAATTTGTGGCCTTATTACACCTATTTTATCTAAAATATTTTAAGATATTTAAATTCTTCAGCTTTTCAATGACAAATGTGAGACTGATATAAATTTCAAAATAGGAAAAGGCAATGCCAAAGAATGCTCAAACTACCACACAATTGTACTCATCTCACACACTAGTAAAGTAATGCTCAAAATTCTCCAAGCCAGGCTTCAGCAATATGTGAACCGTGAACTTCCTGATGTTCAAGCTGGTTTTAGAAAAGGCAGAGGAACCAGAGACCAAATTGCCAACATCCGCTGGATCATGGAAAAGCAAGAGAGTTCCAGAAAAACATCTATTTCTGCTTTATTGACTATATGCCAAAGCCTTTGACTGTGTGGATCACAATAAACTGTGGAAAATTCTTCAAGAGATGGGAATACCAGACCACCTGATCTGCCTCTTGAGAAATGTGCATGCAGGTCAGGAAGCAACAGTTAGAACTGGACATGGAACAATAGACTGGTTCCAAATAGGAAAAGGAGTACGTCAAGGCTGTATATTGTCACCCTGTTTATTTAACTTATATGCAGAGTACATCATGAGAAACGCTGGACTAGAAGAAACACAAGCTGGAATCAAGATTGCCAGGAGAAATATCAATAACCTCAGATATGCAGATGACACCACCCTTATGGCAGAAAGTGAAGAGGAACTAAAAAGCCTCTTGATGAAAGTGAAGGTGGAGAGTGAAAAAGTTGGCTTAAAGCTCAACATTCAGAAAACGAAGATCATGGCATCCGGTCCCACCATTTCATGGGAAATAGATGGGGAAACAGTGGAAACAGTGTCAGACTTTATTTTTCTGGGCTCCAAAATCACTACAGATGGTGACTGCAGCCATGAAATTAAAAGATACTTACTCCTTGGAAGGAAAGTTATGACCAACCTAGATAGCATATTCAAAAGCAGAGACATTACTTTACCAACAAAGGTTCGTCTAGTCAAGGCTATGGTTTTTCCAGTGGTCATGTATGGATGTGAGAGTTGGACTCTGAAGAAGGCTGAGTGCCGAAGAATTGATGCTTTTGAACTGTGGTGTTGGAGAAGACTCTTGAGAGTCCCTTGGACTGCAAGGAGATCCAACCAGTCCATTCTGAAGGAGATCAGCCCTGGGATTTCTTTGGAAGGAATGATGCTAAAGCTGAAACTCCAGTACTTTGGCCACCTCATGCGAAGAGTTGACTCATTGGAAAAGACTCTGATGCTGGGGGGGATTGGGGGCAGGAGGAGAAGGGGACGACAGAGGATGAGATGGCTGGATGGCATCACTGACTCGATGGACGTGAGTCTCAGTGAACTCTGGGAGTTGGTGATGGACAGGGAGGCCTGGTGTGCTGCGATTCATGGGGTCGCGAAGAGTCAGACACGACTGAGCGACTGATCTGATCTGATCTGATAGGTGTTTCTACCTTTATATTAAACCAAAATGAAAACAAAGATATGTATCCTTACTACACATGATGAAAATTCAGATTTCACTTTAATTTCTAATGATTTTGAGAGAAATCAGCTCTAATGAACAGATACTCCTCTTGAAAAGGGAAGAAAAGATCTTAACAAGCATATCACAATAGCACAAATCCAGCTAGCCAATAATCATATGACAAACTTAGAGAAATGTAAATTAAAACCAATAATAGCAATCCACTGCGTACCCACTAGACGGGCAATCAAGGGCTGACATCATCAACTTTTGGCAAAAATGTGAAGCAACAGAACTTTCTAGAACTATACTGCTAGAAAGTGCACAAATTGATATGACCGTGTTGGTAAAGAGTTGGGCATTATCTAATAAATCTGAATATATACATTCTATGACCTAGCAATATACGTATCCAGAAGACTAATGCAAGAATGCATCAGAAACATGGCATAACCATGTGCGGAACAGTACTGAATTTAACAGCCAGAAAGTAGAAACAACCTCAATGTTTAACCACAGAATGAATATATAAATTGATATAAACTGTGAAGTAGTCACACAATGGAATTCTATATAGTAACAAAAATGAACTAGAGATAAATGTAACTCAGAAGAATGTCATAGAGAGGTGAAAGAGATAAGACACAAAATTTATCAGAGTGATAAAGTTTAAGAGCAGGAAATACTTTAAACTTACGTGATTTAGGAATATGTAAAAAGGCAGTTAAAAAGTCAGGATAATGGTTACCTCTAGAGTACCACAGAGGAACATGTGTTCTATATCACTACAGAGTAGCAGAAGCGGGCTTCTGGAACACTTGATAAGGGTAAGGTTTCCACAGGAACTCATTTCATAGTGTTTATAATGTATATTTTTGCATTTTGTAATTTTCTATATATATGTTATAGTTTGCAAATACAAAAAAGGTATTAAAAAAGAAATGGTTATTTCCATTGAGGATTTCTTTTTCTTTTAGGTTATCCTCACACAAAGCTTCAAAACAAAGAAAGATAATGAGCTTAATAACTAAACAACCTGATCAAGGCAATGCCTGCTCATTTTAAATTAAAATTGAATGTATCTGTTTATATGGGCTTCTCAGGTGATTCAGTGGTAAAGAATCTGCCTGTCAATGCAGGAGATGTGGGTTTTGATCCCTGGGTCGGGAAAATCCCCTGGAGAAGGAAATGGCAACCCATCCCAATATTCTTGTCATGGACAGAGGAGCCTGATGGGTTATAGTATATGGGGTCGCAAAAGAGTTGGACAGCAACTAAATAACAACAATCTGTTTATATGTCAGAAAATTGCTGTCTCTTGGACTGAAGTATTCTGTAAGAGTTACCATCATTCTCTCTCCACACATAGCTAGCTGAAGTCAATTTCAACTTCTGTAGAAGATAAAGGGCTTTCCTGTTGGCTCAGACGATAAAGAATCCGCCTGCAATATGGAAGACTTGGGTTTGATCCCTGAGTTGGGAGGATCCCCTGGAGAAGGGAACGGTTACCCACTTCAGTATTCTTGCCTGGAGAATCCCAAGAACAGAGGAGCCTGGTGGGCTACAGTCCGTGGGGTACAGAGTTGGACGTGCCGGGGAACTTTTACTCAGCCATGAGAGATAAAAGCAAAGTCCTGTGCTATTTTAAAGCACGTCCTTACCAGCCTGTTTGGCGCACATAACATTTTTTCTCTTACGACTGAGCAATAACCCCCTTACTTCCACCACTGCCGTACGTGCCAAGTCACTTAAATCATGTCTGACTCTTTGCGACCTCATGAACTGTAGCCCTCCAGGCTCCGCTGTCAATGGGATTCTCCGGGCAAGAGTACTGGAGTGGGTTGCCATGCCCTCCTCCAGGGGATCTTCCCGACCTAGGGACTGAACCTGAGTCTCTTAAGTCTGCTGCACTGGCAGTCAGGGTCTTTACCACTAGCATTCACCACCACCACCTCTTCCCAATTTCAAGAACTATCGCTTTTTTTTTTTTAAAAGATGGAGCAATAAGCTTAGATGGCATAGCATAACTGAGCATTTTTTACCTCATTCCCAAAGCTGAGTATGAGTTTTTGCCTGGCTAGAAAACCCTATGTAAACAAATATATTTCAATTCTAAAAAATATTTTTAGTATTATACATGTGTGTATATATATCTTTTATATATATATCTTAAAACAAACTGGAGACCTCTTTAATCCCTAGAGTAATTAATGCAGATTAACATACTGATAGGAGAATGAGGAAAAAATGTGACTAAGAAGAAATGTGTTTTAACTGAATAATAACAAGGGAAACAAAATGAAACAGTTTCTTTCACCCATTTATGTCACCATATGAGCCTGTCCTATAGCATACCTTGGCTTGGCTGATCAATCTCTTGCTCTGTTTTCAGAGTCGTTTTCTTAATACTCATTTGAGAATGCAGTGCTTGAATTTCAGCTAACAAACTCCTTCTGTCTGCTTTTTGGAGGCATTCCATAGCTGTTTGATATTCAATACCCTGTAAAAAAAAAAGTCAAGAGGGTTGTAAAGACAATAACATTAAAAACCAGGAAGTCTGAAGAAGTATGACATGCTAAAATTTTGGGAAAAGTTACTAATTTTCTCTTCCTGATCATTAGGATTTACTTTACAGATTATTAGTCTTTGCATTTATTTCAAAAATCTTTAAACACACGATAAAATATAATGCGTAATATAATAAACATGCATGTACTTAGCCCAAGAAATAGCCCCTACACAGCTGAAGTCCCTCGGGTACAACTCCGTGAACACACCCTCCTCTGCACCATCTGCTCAAGAAACAACTAGGTTCCAAGTCTGGTGTTGCTTCCATGCACTCGGTATAATACACTACATACACACACCCCTAAAATACACACAGTTCTGTTTTACGAGTTTCAAAACTTTATATAAATGGCACCATACTGTATTCATGTTTGCTTTTTTCACTGGATACATTGGTGAACCATCCTGGCTCTACTTCACACTCATTTCAGTGTCATGTAGTATTGCCTGCTATGAATAATAGAGCACATTTTATTTGAGCATCTTTTCATATATTTATTGGATACTCTTTTATTTTTTTCATGAGCACATACTTTAACATCTGTCCATTTTTCCACTGACTGTTCTGTTCTCATTAGGTATTTGGTTTGTAGATTTCTTTTCTTGTGATATTTCTGTCTGGTTTTAGAGTTAGAGCAATACTGGCCTCATGGAATGAGCCGGCCAGTGATTCCTTCTTTATTTTGCCAGAGTTTGTGAAGAACTAGTATTATGTCTTTCAACATTTGGGAGAATTCACTCCTGAAGCCATCTAATCCTGAGCCCTACTTTGTGAAAAGTTTTAAAACTATGAATTTAACTCTTTGTTATACGTCTACTCAGATTTTCTACCTTTTCATCAGTTTTAGTAGTACGTATACTTTTAGGAATTTGTCCATTTGATGCTACTGTAAATTATTTTTAAAATTACATTTGGGACTTTCCTTTTTTTAAAAATATAAATTTATTTATTTTAATTGGCGGCTAATTACTTTACAATATTGTATTGGTTCTGCCATACATCAACACATTGGGGACTTTCCTGGTGTCCCACGTTTAAGATTCTGCACTCCACTGCAGAGGTGCAGGTTCCATCCGTGGTGTGCCTGCCTGTGCGCTTAGTCGCTCAGTTGTGTCCAGCTGACTCTCTGCGACCCTCTGGACTGTAGCCCACCTGGCTCCTCTGTCCACGGGATTTTTCAGACAAGACTAGTACAGTGAGTTGTGGTTTCCTTCTCCAGGGGGGTGTCTTCCGGATGCAGGGATCAAACCCACGTCTCCTGTACTGCAGGGTTCTTTACCTGCTCAGCCACTGGGGAAGCCCCTTGATCCCTGGTGGGGGAACTAAAATCCCACAAGCCTCATGTTGTGGCCAAAATTTAAAGGGTGTTTTACCGTTTTCCTTAACTTAGTCTCCAGAAAAACCTCTATTTTATTTACCTTTCAGAGTCAACTTTTAGCTTTTCATCCTCTCTACTGTACCAGTGTATCCATTTCATTAATTTCTTTTTTCTTTATTACAGTTGAGCCTCACTATTTGTGGATTACATATTTAAGAATGTCTACTCTTGAATATTTATCTGTGACCCTAAATTCAATACTTGTGATGCTCTTAACAGTCATTCTCAAACATGTGCATAGAGCGGCAAGAAATTAAAACTGCCACATTCACATGTTTCTAGTGGAAATTGAGCAAGGTGATATTTTGCCATCTTTTATTTCTTATGCTGTAAACAAGTGTCCTTTCTGTCATCCTTTTAGTGCCGTATTTTGGGTACATTTGTGCTTTTTACTGATGATTTTGCTGTTTAAAATGGTTCCCAAACATAGACATGAAGTATTGTCCAGTATGCCTAAGCACAACAGGGCTGAAAGACACATGACAGAGAAGATGCATGTGTTAGAAAAGTTTTGTTTAGGTTTAAGTTACAGTGCAGCTGGCCATGAGTTCAATGTTAATGATTCAACAATACATAATCAATAGGGTGTCTTTAAACAGAAATGCACATAAAACAAGATTATACATTGACTGCTTGACAAAAATGTCACCGCCAGGGACTCACAGGCTTTCCCTGCTGGCAATGGCTCAGTATTCACAACAGCTTTACCAATCTTACTGCTGCAAATGAAGAGAACTGAGGGTATCTTATTCTTTCTGTTTTCTTTAGACTTATTTTGTTACTCTTTTTCTAACTTCCCAAATTGGATGATTAACTCATTAATTTTTAGTCCTGCTTATTTTCTAACATAAGAGAAAATATCTGTAGTAATACTTTTTATCCTAAATATTCTTAGTGGCTCCTGTTAAAATTTTAACCTTAAGACTTACTCTAAAACTAATAAATAACTCATTTTATATAAATATTTCTAATAAACAACTAATAAAAAACTCATTTTCTCATTACTATTAAAAAGCATTCTTTGTTTTAAAGTTTTTCTTACAGTCTCATTTTGATACCTGTTCTTGTATTCTCTGTTCCAGACAGTTTAATAATCCAACCGCATCTCCTGTACCTAGAGCTGTCAGCTCGGTCTGAAATGCGGCTAGGAAAACACTGCGCTCCTTTAAGAAAACCTGCTGAACAGCAAGCAGAAGTTCACCTCGCCAGTCGGAGGCGCTCTCATGAGGTTGAGAACTATCATAAACCTGGCAGAGTACAAAAAACAAAAGTCAGTTTTCAAATAAGCTAAGAACTGTTCTAGACATCTGTTCTAGGTACCTACCTATCTGCTAACCAGAATCAGCATTGGAAGTCTAAGAGGATACAAATTTACTTTCAAGTGTGCAACTTGGAGCATTTAAACAATACATAGAAATTTATGTGAAAAACATCATAAAAGACAACAGTTAATTTGGCAAACAAAGTGCCTTATTATTGATAAAAATCATATAAAGCTACTTAGATGCACCATAGTCTTTGAGTACCTTGGCTTCTCTTTGCACTTGCATTTTGGTAATTAAATCCTTAAGAGAGGAGATTGTACTGAGGTAAGCTCTTCTCTCTTCCAGCCAAGACTCTGACGTCTGCTGAGCAGAATGGTCTTCTCCGTCACTACAGGGAGACTCAGTGAGCGAGAGCACCTGCATGCCTTCATTATGGACAGCTCTCAGCAGTCCCTAGAAGCCACAACACAAAAGCCAGAATTAAGACATTTTCAAAAACTGTCAAGTCAGACATGAAAAGAGGAATCCCAGTTAGACAGATTTAGAAAAGCCACTGCAGAAAGGAAACGCCAACCTGCCATCACTGTACACTTTCTTCCTCCGGAGGGGTACACCGATCCCAGAAGACTGCCTATGCCCTTACGTGCCGCTCATCTCCTAGGTTCTTTCTATTTATCTAACGTGCTCTTCTTGGATTTATATCAGGCACTAATTTGACCAAAAGAAATATGTAGAAGATAGGTTCTAGACTTTGAGACTGCTTTAATAATTTGGCAAACAAAAATATTAGGAATGGAAAGTTTTAAAAATCTTTATACAATTAAATATACTCTAATTATCTGTAAAATACAGAAATAAAACTAAATAGAGCCACAAGTTTCCTTCTAGCTATGAATTTTTCTTTTCAGAGAGATCTTAATATAGTAAGATCTTCTATACTAACTTCTAATAAACTATTATGTTCAACATAGAAACTACACTTGCTAAGTTTTACTGAAAGATGGCTATCTTTTAGTACCTTTATTTTCTTTGGAAATGAATCTCCTGAACTTTCACCTTCTTCTCCTTGGCCTTCCGACGCCGTGTCAAATCCTTGACTTTGTGAAAGATAAATTCCCTGACCCCAGTCTGATCCAGAATCTAAAATAAAGAAAACCATTGACTATTAAAGAGAAACAAACTTTTTTAAGTAAGTACTATAAAAATTCCAGTTTATATAACTTACCACTGGAACATATTTCTCTAGTTTGGTAAGCATCAGAATGTGTTAACCCAGGAATTGAGGAGCCCTAATCAGAGAAAACAAAGAAATAAAACATGTTTTGCTTTATTAAAAAAAAAAGGTCCAATGAACATTTTACTTTTTTTGTAATGCTGTCAAACAAACAAACATGTCACACCTTTCACAATAAATAAAATTATCCATGGTTTACAGTAAGGCTTTAATTTTTTTCTTCAGGGATATTACAATAAGAGACATTAATAACTTAAGGAATGATAACATCAGGTTCTAAATCTGCACAGGAGCTTTGTGGGACATTACTATTTGACTGTACACAAAAGAAAGATTTTAAATTGTAGTTTTATTATAAGGAAGAAATTGCCTCCAAATTTGTCTCTTAACAACATAAAATTTTTTTTGGGGGGTAAAAAAAAAGCCAACTACAGAATGCTGAAAAAATACACTGTGAAAACCAAATACCTCTTTAGACCTCAGACACTGGATCACCGCCTTCAAGGTACTACACTCCTCTGTCAGCAACTGGACAGCGACATAGTGATCCCTCTTTAAGGTTTCAGCTTCTGAAATGTGTCTGGATTCCATATCCAGGATTTCGGCAGCATGTAGTTCTTGCATCTGCTCAATCTTTTCAGTAAACTGATTAATTATTTCAGTGACTTCTTCTGATGAACATTCCCTCCATAAGTCAATCTGGATTCCTGCATTTCTAACAAGAACTTGTGGAGTCTGAGTGCTGCTGCTGACCTTGAGGGTCCCATCTGTCTGGGATGCGGAGCTCTGACCCACTTTTATAGGAAGTGGCTCTAATATGCAGACCTTTCTATCTTCTTCTACCTCAGTATTATCTTCTCTTTCTGAGAAGCAGGATAATTTTGCTTCTGCTTTTTTGAGTTGATCCCTAACTTGGCTTAAATCTTTCTGGAGAAATGCCGTATATGTTTCTTTTACCTAAAAACATAGAACAACAGTTTAGAACATTCAGATAAAAATATCACATGTAGAATTTAGGGTTGAGAGTATAATTCATGTTAGTATGCTCATTTTCCACAGAAAAACATTCACAGGGAAAACATTTCAGAAACAGAGTTTTCATACACACTTGCATATATGTAAAGTCACAGATTAACACAGAAGTGAAATCATATTATCGGACTCTATTTTTGGTTCTCAGGGGTTAACATCCGTCCTTCTCCTTCTTTATTAACTAGACTAGAAGATTAAAAGCATCCCCCTTTTAAGAGATTAAAAGAGATTCCAAGGAAAACCAAACAAGAAAGATGAGAGCAATGAAATTTATAATAACTTTTCATCAAATTTATGAAAGATTTTTTTTTCCCTAAGCTGTTAAATTATAGATCTGGGATTGTTTTCATATTAAGAGAATATACACTTTGAAATAAAATAGGAAGAAATAGAAGCTATGTTATTAATTTTACCAAAAGCTCTTCCTGAAGTTTTTCTGCCTTCTCTTTGTAACTGGCAAGTTCTTCTTTGGTAGCAGCAGACTCTGCTCTAACAGTCTCAAGCTGACCAAAAAGTCCATTTTCTTCATTGGTATGAAACAGCTCAGCAGTTGTCTAAATGGTAGTGGAAAACACAAACATGTCATTTTCAAAAAATAAAGCCAAATTCAAGGTACTTGAATAATTCAATAAAGCTTTTTCAGGAACAACTGCCTATCAGATTAAAGGGGTTAAATAGACCCATGTTCTTTCAACAAATAGGGAAACTCTTCAGAACCATCAATTTATATTCTTGAGTCAGTACACACACACACACACACACACACACACACACAAAGAATGATTTTTCGGGGAATGAAAGGTAAATCAGGTCATTAGAATATATCCTAAAAAATTTTATAATTAATGAAACAGTTTCAGTTATCTATTCAAAAATTTTTCATATTTATATCACTCTCCTGAAAAGATATGAGGTGGTTTAGTAAGATATTTCTTAGATATTAAGAAATAATAAAATCTTACTAAGATATTTTAATCATATGGAAAGTCACATTACTGTTTTAAATATTATTTACAGTAATTTATATAGTTTCAGTTAGCTAGAAGGAAAAAGCCTAGTAAATGGAAAGAATTACTTACTACTCTTTGACAAATAAATATTCATAGGAACCTAATATCAGTTAATTTCTGGTGTTCAGATAAGACTACACAGTACTCAAAATTACAAATATATAAAGTGAGAATCTGAAAATTAAAGTCCTTCCACATCTGTCCTATTGCTAATACCTACGCTTTCAGAACTTTACATAAACAGACTTTCAGAGAAGAAAGGATGAAATCTAACAGAGGTATAGAATCTGTAAAAGCAAATGATTTATCACTTATACATTAATGCACTAGAACACTAATATATTCTGATATTTTTCATTGTGTAAAAGGAATGATAACACTTACCATGCATATTGGAAGAAAGAGGGAAAAAATCCACACAAGTTCCAGAGGACATTTGCTATCCTTAACATTTCCACGTTTCTTGGGACTGCTCTACTTACGACTGCTCATAATGACCATGGCAGTAAAATAAATACTGTGATTTTAAAACTATACAAAATAGTTTGTATCCATTATTCTAGTGATAATAATATGACCGTACAGAATGGTCATTTTTTAAAAATAAAAACCCTTTATATATGGAGTTGCTAGATATAAAGAACATTGTTTGAATTTAATAAGTTAGCAGTAAGTTTAAGGAAAAGGGAAAAGAGTTTCTTAAGGTATTTAAGTGAAAAAGATCAAATACAAACTAACCTTGAGAATTTCAAAGTCTCCTGGAGGGCTTCTTTCCCTTTCTTTGCTTCCCTGTTTTTTCTCATTGTCCTCCAATAGCTTCTGCAGTTCTAGTAGCTTCTTTTCTTTTTCCAGAGCATTTTTTTCTGCAATTTCTATCTGTTCTTTTTCTAAAATCAAACTAGTCTGCATTTCAACCACCTGGCTTTCTAATTCTGATATTCTCAAGGTCAGTGCTGACACATGTGACTCCATTTCATTTTCTGTTAGTTGAGTCAAATTCTGTATATTTGTTCTTTCAGGTTTTGATGAAGTTGATTGTTTATCTTGCCAGAATTTTGCATATTCTTTAACTGCTTCAAGTTGGACTTGACTCACAAGAGCAGCAGCAACTTTTTCCTCAAGTATATTCTGTAGGTTTACAATCTTGTTTTTCAGCACTTCTTTTTCATACTGGCCTTGCTCCTGCATGTCCTTTATCTGTTTATGACACTGGGTAAGTTCTAAGTCCTTTGCGCTCACAGTGCTCTCAAGCTGTAGCACCTTTGTTTCCAAGCTGCTTATGGAAACTTTGCTGTTTTCTTCAAAAGAATCGAGGTAAGTCTGATTTTCTAGGGGCTGAAGAGCGTCCTCAGGAAGGACTACCTCTAGTCCTGGTTTGTTTTTGTTCAGGTCATCTATAGCCAAGTTAACACTTTTCTCTGGTATGCTATGGATTTTTTCAATTTTTTCACGTTCTCTCTTTAAGTTGTATAATTCTTCTGTTAGTTGGTTCATTTTTAAATTGGTTTCTTTAAGTGCATTTTTTGTCAAGGCCATTTCTTCATTAGTGTTTTCTACTTGCTGTTCCAAAGCCAGTTTTTCAGCTGTTACCATATCCAACTGATGTTTTAAACTATCTGCTTCTTCTGGGAGAGAATTAGCAACCACTGATGTCTTTTGCTCAATATTTGCCAATTCCTGTTGAAGTTTTTCAATAACTTCATTCAGCTGCTCGATTTCTTCTTCTCTATTTTTCTTCACACGTTCTTGATCACTCAACAAACATTCTATCTGGGTTTCAAGATCCCTTATAAGTTCATTTTTTTCTTCAATAACCTATCAGTTAACAAAAAAGCAACATATGTAATAACTATGTATTTATATTTGGGGAATTTTATTAAGGCAATATCTTATTAAAGTGTTGATCACATACACAAAAATACTTCTCAGAAATACTAAATTAATTTTAATATAGACCACAAGTCTTACATCATACTAAAAATGACCTTACTTAGAACTTCTTTCAGAAAATTATTAAATATAAAGTAATTTATGCATTTAATAGCTGATTTCCTGTAAGTAAAATAGTCAGTATCAATATATTCTAATTGAAAAGGATGAAAAGTATTAAAATAAAAGTCTATAACAGATAGTGCTTAAATATCACTATCTTATTTAAAAACTCAAACATAATAGAAGAATTTTGAAGTTTTTAATATTTCGGTTAGAATGATATGATGAAATCTGAGGTACCAGAGACTATGAAACATCAAAAATGTTTGACAATATTAGGAATGGATACAAATACACATAGCTTGTTAAACTAATATGTCTTAATAAATCAAAATTAATGGATAAAAGAGAATTAGGTTTTATTTGGTTTTTACATTAAAAAATAAGCTGAAAAATAACTATTTTGCCCTTTAAAATTCTAGCTTAACCACTATGAAAAACAGTATGGAGGTTCCTTAAAAAAAGGAAAACAGAATATGATCCAGCAATTCTATTCCTGGGCATATATCCAGAAAAGGCAAGAAGTCTAATTTGAAAAGATACACACACCCCAATGTTCACAGCAACACAAATTACTATACATAAAAAAGATAAGCATGAAAGGTTAACTGTATAAGCAGGGAACTCTGTTTAATATTTTGTAATAACTTATAATGGAAAATAATCTGGAGCAAACTAGATCCATTTGCTGTACACCTGAAATTAATACCATAGTGTAAATCAACTACTTCAATAAAAATAAAATTCTCATTTAAATAGTTTCATATAGTAATTTTAAATTAGTGTACCTTGTTATCTGTCGTCATTTTAAGTTGATGCTGAAGTTTCATAATTTGCTCATTCAATCTGTCAATTTCTACCTCTTTTTCTTGCATTATTTGAGCAAATTTCCCAAACAGTACATGTTGATCCTGAGTAGAGATAGCATCAGATTCCTTTATGATAAATCCTAGTTTCTCCATTTCATCCTAGGAACAAAGATAACCATCCCAGTTGGATAGAGCATTACATGTGATCTTTAGACCATTCTGTCAATTAACTCTTACCAAGCTACAGCACCCAAAATGTTCAAAGCTACTATATAATTATTGTAAATCAATAAATTTTAAAATGTTTTGATACAGGTCTCCAAAATTTTTCATATGTTGGGTTGAACATAAACTCTATGCAAATCCATTTGCAGCTATTCCTCTGTTAAGCATTATGTAGCAGCTGGATTTAGCAAATGCTTAATACTTATGACTATACAAGACAAAAACAATGAATTATTTAGAGGCAAAGTTTTCCTTGAGCAATTACCTTAAATAATTTGTTTTCTTGTTCAAGTTCTTGTAGGCGGGTAGTAGATTCCTTTTTCTGTATTTCTAACTGCATATGTAGCTGCTGGACTTCTTCATTCTTATTTTCCAGTTCTTCTCTGAACTGTTCTAACTGCTCTTCTAAGTTTGTGATCTTTGATATCAAAATTATCAAAGGGAGAGAGAAAAATACTGTTCATATAGATGTTTATTTGTCAAGAGAGAATGAAGACTGCTGGATTAAGCTCTACAGGATGCATGCTTAAAACAGGTGAGCCATGAAAATAAAGGAAAGGGGTTTCTCTAAGCCAGATATAACTGCATGGTTTCCAGACATTTTCAAACTAAACACTTTAAAACTATCCTTCCCAGAGGAAGGCTATAAGGAGCCATTTCCTACCAAATATTATCTCCTGATAAAGCATAAAAGAGTTATGAGAGGAAGGGAAAGAATCCACATTTTAAATCTTATTTTATGTTAACTGCTATCAAAAAGGCTCAAGAAAGCTGTAGAATTAAGTCAGTTATTTTAGCCACCAAGTGAGACTAACTCAATTTAGTCCATATTAATACTTAACCCCATAAAAGTTTGGCAGCCACATGCCTTATTTGGGCAGAAAGGAGCAGAGGCAGACTCTAAGACCAAGAGATACTTAGGTCTGACACACAGAAACTTACAGAGTAAGTTAGTAAAACCATTTTAGGAGAATAACTAGAGTGTTCCTATGCATAAGACAACTGAAATTCAGCTCTGAGCACAGATTATCACTAATGGTAAAGCAATTGCTCTTTGATAGTTATATAGAGATTGAAACTAATGGTGAATAGTAACAGCTATTTATATTTTAAAAATTGGGCTTGCTTGAGGACAGGAACAGTTGTTTACCTCAATGCTTTTCAAGTTCTTCTACATTTTTAATGAATGGATTTTCAAATGCTTATTTATCTAATGATCAAAACTGCTGCATTAAGACCAACCTAAGATACAAGGGCAGCATTTAGTGGCAGCTGGCCCAAAGAATACTTATAAATCATTCATCATCTTAGAACTTGAAAGGGGGCACATTCTGATTACACACCAACTTGTAGTCAGAGGAGGAGGAAATGGCAACCACTCCAGTATTCTTGCCTGGAGAATTCCATGGACAGAGGAGCCTGTAAGGCTACAGTTCATGGGGTAACAAAGGGTCGGACACGACAGAGTGACTGAGTACAAGCAGTCAGAATTATATCTTAGCATTAGCAAAGCAAAGACCTTCAAAATCATTTAACCTAATATTTCTGTAACAGAAATCATATTTATATTAGTAATAAATAGCCATCATTTATAGCTTCCCTGATGACTCAGATGGTAAAGAATCTGCCTGCAACGCAGGAGACTCAGGTTCAATTTCTGGGCCAGGAAGATCCCCTGAAGAAAGGAATGGAAACCCACTCCATATTCTTGCCTGGAGAATTCCATGGACAGAAGCCCGTGGGGTTGCAAAGAGTCGGACATGACCAAGCAACTAACGCTTACAGGCAACTCACTGTTAAGACACTGCATGATATGCTTTATATGTATTATTTTTTAAAAGCCCTGTAATGACTCAGACACGACTGAGCGACTTCCCTTTCACTTTTCACTTTCATGCATTGGAGAAGGAAATGGCAACCCACTCCAGTGTTCTTGCCTGGAGAATCCCAGGGACGGGGGAGCCTGGTGGGCTGCCGTCTGTGGGGTCACACAGAGTTGGACATGACTGAAGCGACTTAGCAGCAGCAGTAGCAATGACTTTATACATCTTTACTAGGATTATCTCCATTTCAGAGATGAGGAAGGGAGTCACTGAGACAGGAGTCCCTTGTTCTGCAGTCACAAGGCTAGTATGTGCAAGTCACTTTTGAACCTCAGGAGTTTACCTCTGGAACCTGACATTCTTAACTATTATTTATCCTACTTCTAATAACTAATGTCTAACACTTGCATTTAAATAATTTTCTTTAATACTGGTATTAAACTCAGTAATAACACCTGAAATATAGTTATTAGCTGCACACATATAATTATCAGGTTAGTCTCCTGAAAATTGTGATGATTATATCTTCTTCAAAGTTACCTAATAGATGACATTTATACTTCTTCTATCTTCTATGACTACTTTAGGTGACAAGGTATTATTTCAACACATACATAGATATTTAAGCTCAAAATTGCTGCCCTTGCCTGTCTCACCTCATACTTATTTTCTTTTTTGACAAAACAGTTTATGGTCAAATTCTTAGCCTTAATATTCAAAGTGTAGTCCCGGGAGGAGAACTAGCATCACACGGGAACATGTTTGAAGCACAGATTCTCAAGCCCCACCCCGGGCCTACTGAATCAGAGTCTTCATTTTAAAACGATCCCTAAGGGGATTCATAGCGCATTCAAGTTTCAGAAGCACTCATCTAAAGCACTAACATTCCCATCATAAGCAGCTGAACTTGAGGCATCAAAACAGAGACTTCAATTCCCAAAATGACACGGTGAGGCATTCTTTCCTCTTCACAGCCAGACTTCAGTTTTGGTCCCTGGCTGTCTTATTACTGAGGCTATGATAACCAAGAACCAGAAAAATATTATTAAGGTTTAAAAATAGAATGGCAGCTTTTTGGTTTAACCTTGTTTAATTTAGCTACCAAATGATATCTAGATTGTCTGGATTACATTAATTAGCACCTATTTGTGTTTTAAGAATTTTTTTCTTTCAAATGTGTACACACACACGGGCTACATGCACACACACACACACACACACACACACACACACACACATGCTTCCCAGGTGGCACCAGTGGTAAAGAACCCTCCTGCCAATGCAGGAGACATAAGAGATACAGGTTAGATCCCTGGGTCTGGAAGATCTCCTGGAGAAGGGCATGGCAACCCACTCCAGTATTCTTGCATGGAGAATCCTATGGACAGAGGAGTCTGGTGGGCTACAGTCCACGGGATCACAGAGTTGGACACGACAGAAGCAACTTATCCCAGTCCAGCACATACATACATATATATATCCTAATTAGACAGAAGATTCCTTGAGATTGGTGCTGGTTTTAAAATTGGACAGTGGTGCTCTACACATGGCAATTCAACAAATACTGAATGACTGTTTATGATAATTTCTCATCAGCAAGGCAAAACATGCCTGGATGTTTTGGCAGTAAAGCATCACAAAGCTCCAGAATGAGAGAAATTGAGGAGGAATTCTTGTTCAGCCACTTACTGTGTGACCATGAGCAAGTTCCTTAACCTTTATTAAGATCTGGTTTACTCAATAAAGTGGAAACACCAAAAGAACCTATCCTCAGGGAGAGTTTAAGGTTAAGGACACAAGGCATTAATTAAAATACTGACCACGTTCTAGCACAGACCTCAACAAAGTTAACTATTATTATTTATTATTGTCATTTGTAAGTTCGATCTCATTGCTGCTGCTGCTAAGTCGCTCTACTTAAAACCTATCCTATTGAAAGCATCTTTTTCTTAAAGAAACTCTTCTATTTCTCTCCACATTATTCTCCTTCTCTTATACAGCCTGAAACCCTTATCTATCTTAAGGTTTTCTGTTCTTTCTTTCACTCTGTATTTCTAAATATTGTAATAAACTTTTTAAAAAGTTGTACACAAATTTAGCCTGTGAGAGTAGTGGAAGTATCTCAAATATAACAACACATAGACATCCTATGTTTATACTGTCAGATATCTGAAAACATTTGTCTAGTGCAGGAAAGAATGCATAAGAAGTTATTTTCTTTAAAAGGTATGTTTCAATTTTACATCCCTATCTTTCAGTCTCCAGTTACTGAGTGACTGGGTTCTGATAGAACACTTGTCACTGTTATTCAAAATTAGTAGACCAAGTTTGTTGTTTAGTCGCTAACTTATGTCTGACTCTTTTGAGACCCCATGGACTGTCGCCTGCCAGGCTCCTCTGTCCATGGGATTTCCCAGGCAAGGATACTGGAGTAGATCAAGGTTAGCTGTCAACTTAATTCTTTACTCACTCAGCAAGTCTGGCTCTGTTTCATCTGTAAAAACTGGTAGCTAGTTGATACAAGCTCTCTAAGGTCTGTTGTAATTCCAACAAATATAATTCTAAGTAGGAGACACTTATTGGATCCTTACTTCAAGAAATTAAGAGGTTAAGTAGTGTTAAATAAAATTCAAATGACAATATAAAGTTTTACTATATTTAATCAATTATTTCTGCCTTGTGACCAGTTTTGGAGTCCCATTTTTTAGAAAGCAGATCATCTATTTGATTATTTAGTGTAAGAGAAATCTTTAAATGTTAATTCTTTTTGAAGCACACATTAACAAAAGTGATTATATGTCCACAAAAGTGTCCCCAGTCACTCACATAAAAGCCAAAAAGTAAAATAAGTAAGAATCTCTCAGATAAACATTAGTTAGTACTATGAGATAATGAGAAAATAATAATTTTCATAAAAATAATCATTTCCATTATTTATATAGATGACTTTTTTCTTCTCTAAACTACAAGTTCTCTGAGCTATAGTTTTAGGTGACATCTAAATCAATCTTTTTTTCAAAGTACTCATTAACACTTATAAACTGTTTACACTCAATAAATACACATCAAATGCTCTGAGAAAATTATATGGAAAGAGATAAAAATGTAATTGAAACTTCTGAAACATTTAAAATGATATGCTATAGCTAGATAGCAAGGAACGATATGCTAGAGAAAAACTGATGATAGACAAAGGTTCAAATAATTAGGACTTGAAAATGATGGCTGTTTTAAAAGTGCATCTTCTGGTTTTCTTGGGGTAGGGGGAAGGGAGGGAGCAGAAAAACATAAAAGAACTTTATAGAATTAAGAACATGTATATTAGTACACTGTAAAAAGGCACTACTATCTCCCAGGGAAATATAACTTTAGAAAAAACAAACTCCACAGGAAAGCAGCAGTAATTCAAAGCCCACGGCAAGGCCAGGAGGAAGATACTTCCTTGTGCCCCAACACTAGTCTCTCTCTCTCCTCTCGTCTTCCTTTAATTCATACCTACCAAACTGGCCACATTTTTGTGCTCAAAACTCCCTCCTCTGTCCAGGCCACGTGTCCCCTCTACTTCATTCCAGTTTACTCGTTCAAATGTTTACTGTCTTCAACGGCATCTTAGGCAATGAGCTAAGAAACAGTCTATATACTTTGGTTTCACACCATGAACTCCATTCTAATCAAATTAAATTTTCTAAAGTAATTCAAGCCACATTTTGTCATTAAAAATAAACTTACCTCTTTTTCCTTTCTGTCTATGGCATCTCGCTCTGCCTGCAATTGTATTTCTAGAGACAATTCTGCTTTAGCTTCTACAGCTCCAAAGTGTTTTCGGTCCTCTACCTTTAAATACATAAAAATTTTCTCAAAATTTCAGACATTAAATCCTAATTATCCATTTTAATTGGAGAAGTGTTTCTTGAATTAGAAGTAGTCTACATTAGTGAACAATCAAAAGTTACAACATTCACTCTTGAATGTACTTTATATAAATTAAAACAAGAATGCCTGACAATCTTAAAGTTCATTTCTCAGGTAAAATGAAGGCTATCCCCTCATCTCCTACACTCCCAAATTTCCTTATCCTGCTTTTCTTTAGCATAAAAGGAACAGATCTCACTGCTTCTTAGCCTGGGGCATGGCATCAGCCTGAACTGGTGCCTACAGATTTTCACTTGGCTGTTATTTTAGAAGCTTATTAATACTTAAAAGGGTAATTAAGTCTTCTGGCTTAATCTTTCTTAATCAGGACCCAGTATGCAAGGGATATTTGGAGAAAAGAATAAACAGAAATGGTTATGATGTTAATGAAGACATACAGATACATTATGCAATAATATCAACAGAGTCCTTAGTAATTTTTTTATGTAAATAAACATGTTCATGCAACTAAGCGTAATCTGTACTAAAACACTTGATAAAATTAACCCAAAGAAAATGTCACACCTTTTGAAAAGTGTCTGCACTAACGAGTAAGGCTTGCTCCAGCTCCCTTACTCTGAACTCCAATTTCTCAATTTCTTCATTCCGCTCCTGTATATCCCTCTGAAGCTGCTCTTTAGACAGCAAAAGCTCACTGCACTTGTCCGTTTTTTCTTTCAGATGATTTGTTAACTGCTCAACCTGGAAATATAATAAGCAAAAACTGTAATGTTAAAATATGTAAGGATGTTAGTAATAAATCTATCCTCCTTTCAAATTTTTTGAGAGCCTGTGCTTAATTGTATTTTTGATAAGGATGGCACTATCACCTCCAACTATAGCAATGTTTTCTGAGTTGATGCATCTAAGCAGCACTAAAGAGAAATAATATTGCTTTCATCAATTCTTTTAAGAGAGTTCTGTTAAGACTAAGGTTTTCCCTAGCTAGGAGGAAAAAATAAATGCATTTTTGAATAATGTTGAATTGCAAGCTCTAATGGCACAACCACACTAAAACCTAATAAAGAAAACAAGTTTACACAGTACTTACATTCATATGTGAGATACAATGACCTAAAAAACTTTCATGGATTATACTTTTCTTTCCACCAACGGTTTATCAACACATATAATAATACAGTGGTTCTAAAATACCATAGGGACAGAGGGAACTGGGGACCTTTAATACAGTTACTTGG
This sequence comes from Bubalus bubalis, assembly GCF_019923935.1. Lineage (NCBI taxonomy): Eukaryota > Metazoa > Chordata > Mammalia > Artiodactyla > Bovidae > Bubalus > Bubalus bubalis. The sequence continues at coordinate 9,123,199 of NC_059164.1, read as the reverse complement.
AAAAAAGCTTTTCAGCCCACACATTCCACCAGCCTAGGAGAGGGGTCAGGATGCCAGGCAGTGCAAGGGATCCATGTGCCCTGAAAAAGTGATTCGGGTAAGAAGCAGATGGAAGGATATAGGAAAGATCAGTAAGAGAGCTTGTGAAATTAGTTCTGCTCAAATGGAGAAAGCTTATTAAAAAAAGAAATATGATGGTAAGAAAAAAGAAACTCTACCTTATTTCAGTGAGATTCTTAGACGAAATTATCTAAAAATGGCACTTCTTCCTTAAAACATTAAAAGAAATGCTAGCTTACCTACAATTAGAGGTTGAGAAAGGACAGTAATAAAGCCTGAGGAGAAGCTTGAACAATAAAGGGTGGACTAAGACTTGAAGTAAGGTTAAAGGAGAAGACAATAAAGCAGGTAGAGCAAAACGGCACAGTGTACTGTTAACAGCTAGATGTTTCTTTTTTTTTTTTTTTTTTGGTCCTGAGAAAATCAGAAGCTGGAGAATCAGATCTGGCTAAATAAAAAGAAAACAAATGGATCACAATGTTTTGGAAGAAAATCAAACACATACTTTCTTGTTAGTTTCCTAACTTAGTTTCCTAAAGTTTTATAAATGAGGCAAATCACCCTTTTTAAATATAAGGAAACAAATAGTAGGAAATGACTAAGTTCTAGAGCTTAAATATTCTTTTGAGATTCAACAAACACACAGCTATTTTTCAAAATCTAGAATATGTCAGGAACACGATGAATGACTATGAACTGTGGGGACTGCTAACTTTTCTACTGCTCCAGTAGATAACGCTTTTCTACATCAGATTCCTTCTGGTTTTTTGTTTTTAAAGATACCTTTTGTTAAATAAGACTGTAGATAACATTTTATGACAATGAGTTATAGGTATTTTATACTTCTTTGGTATCTTTACCTTCTCATATTGAAGTAATATTTAAGTTTCTGATTTTGAAAACTGATATACAATAGAAAGAATTCCTTTCAAGTTTTTTAAGATACGAATCTTACTTTATATATAATATACAAATTAACGTACGGAAGACAGTATCAATAAAAACATTACCTCTCTAGTTTGGTGTTCACTGACAGGCTGGAATCGAGGCACAACCTTAAGTTGTTGTTCTAGTTTCTGTATTTCCTGTTGGAATACATCTCTCTCGTGTTCTCTATCAACAGCTTGCTCCTAAAGTTTAATAATGATAGTAACTCAAGAAATAATATTTATTGACGTTATTATTTCCCTTACTTCCCTTTAATTGTAGGCACAGTTGCCTGTTTGAAGATGAACGACTGATGATCACAGAAATGCTCCAAACCAAAAAGGTTTAAAAAGATAACACTTGTTGCACGGTACATAGCCTAGTAGGGCTCTTGTATGATACATAACCCGGGGCTCTTCAGCAAAAATGCAAGCACTTAAATGTTATCTGAAGCACAACACTTTTTACAATTCAAGTAATGTTAAATACAAAATGAAATTAAAATGGTCTCCTTAAAATGAATTTACTTTTTTGGAACAAAGGAGGACTCCCAATATTTAAGCAAAATAAGTAGAACAGATTGTGTTGTAGTCACATTTTTTTCATTTTAATATAGGTTTTTTGAAATACCTAAAATTACAAAGTGTGTTAGAATCTGATTCTCTGATCTGTGAAGATAACATAAGACTTAATGAAACTCCAAAGAAGAAAATCCACATGAAATTAGAGATTTAACATCTTTTTGGAAGACAGTAATGACAGCATGAAACAGCTGCAGTTCTTTGCTTCCAGGGCACACTGTTACTCGTGTGTATATGTTTTATGGGTGAAATGGTGGACAGTTAGCTCTTAGGATCCTTGGTCTGACTACTGGTTCAGAAAAAGGCTAGGACAAGTTCCTTAACTATGAATCTGGAAAGGCTAACTGGTAGGGCTTATTCATAATCTGTTGGTATTGCTTTTAATTCTAAAAGCTGCATAATAAAAATTTTTAAATAATACTTTTCAATTAATTAGATGACACAGATAAAAATAGTAGAATTTAAGTCTTTTCATAATTTAAAATCCACAACATAGAACAGTAGCAAGTAGCATTCCAATGAAAAAGTTATTAAAGTTGAGAATACTTACATCTAAAAATTTTCTCATTTTTTCTAACTGCTTTTCCAGTGCTTGGTTTTGTTGCCTTAAATCCATTAGTTCAGCATTTTTTTCCTGTTCCAGTTCTATAAATCTACTGACTTGTTCTTCGACATCTATTTCTAGAGCTTTCACTTGTTTTTGAAGGTCATCACGCACTTTTTCAGCTTGACACTGTACCTCTAGTTTTTCCTTCATCAGTTTTTCTGTCTCCTGTAGTAATTCTGTTCATGAATGCAAAAATATACTACATTAAGAAACAATTAATGATGTTATGATAAGGAAATCACCCATAACTGTGTTCAGATTTTAACTTCATGAAATTAAGGGGCTGAGTTTCATTTCAAAAACATGTGAAAAAGGAAAATACTTATGTGAAAATATCAAAGTAACATATCCGATATAAGTAAGCAAGCTAGTATCAATAAAATCATACAGAATTAACAAAAAGAATTATGTCCTATCATTAAAAACAATAAAAGAACACAGCAAATGACCCCCTCAAAGTCCACGTTCACTACAAGGAAACGAGCAAAATCTAACCAAATTCAAGCACAGAAATAACTCACCTCAGGCGAAAGTCAATCCATTCCAAACCTGTAAAGTCATTTTTATATGCATACACAACACACACGAAAATCAAATACTGTAAATCTTTAACCAAGGTAAGTAAGAGTTACAGAAAAGAAACAACCAGAATCAGAATTTCCTGTTAGTCTTTCTCCTTATTTGATCCACATTCCTGAGTTAGTCTTACACGTTCACATGTATGTGTATCGAGGGAAATCTGACAAGTATGAGAGGCAGTGTGGTGCTTAAGCGCAAAGACTGGGGGTTACCATCCTAACTCTACCACTTCTGGCATTTAACATGATGTCCTTCAATTTCCTTGTATGTCAAATGGGAGTTAATAACGGTACTGACCTCTGAGTTATTTCCCCACAATAAGTTAATTTATAATATATCAAATACGTTAATATATCAATGTGTGAAAAATAGTGCCTAGACTATGTAAGGACTACATATACATAAAAGTTTTAGCTATTATTATTAGTCATACAATAATAAATTTTATACAGCAAAGTAAAACAATTGTCTAATGAAGAAAATGGAATGAATATAACTCCAGAGTCTTTACACTAACTGGTCTGTCAACACTGTACTCAGGATTAAGAATCTACAGAAAGCAGCTTTCCTTTTAAACAACGCTGATTTAGATGTTAATACAAAAGTAATCAACCAGAAAGTCTCTTCACTAAATTTCACTGATCTTGTTGATACCATCATCTTAGATACTGATTTAGAAAAGAGTACTGTAAGAAGTCATAGGTTATAAGAACTTAATATATTCGTTAAACAAAATAACTTTTAATTTATATTATATTGCCTACCACTATTTCATCCATTTTCTTGAAAAAACTGAAATACTCTTAAGCTCTGTGGGAATAATATGATGATGGTCACTATGAATCTTAGTTTTTAATTCCAAATTTTTATTGTAAGAAAAGTTTTTTTGTTGTTAGAAAAACTTGTAAGTATGAAACACAGCAGCAAAATTAGAGATGTATTAGTTGACTGAAAAATCCAAGGGTCACCCAATGGCCATGCAACTGTGTAAACACACCTGCTCCAGGCGCTGCATCGACTGCAGCATCTACTAGTCCTATGAGGAAAAAACACACACACATACAACAAAACATGGTGATTTACAAGTCAGCTATTTCCTAAAACACAGTAATATATACACACACACAAAACAACTAGGAGTAAAAGCTGAACATACTGTCACAGGTTACATTTTGAGACGTATTCAAATTCCTTGAATATTTTACATGCATGATAAACATACTTTGCACATGAAAAAGGACAACCCTAAACCTGTGTTAAACAAATCTGAGCAACCAGAAAAGTTTTACCATATTATAAAAATGTATGTTGCATCCCTAAATTGATAAAATTTAATTAGTAAAACTACACATTTATAATTCTAACTGCATGTATAATATAAAGGTGAAAGTGAAAGTCACTCAGCTGTGTCCCACTCTTTGCGACCCCATGGACTATAATACAGTCCATGGAATTCTCCAGGCCAGAATACTGGAGTGGGTAGCTGTCCCTTCTCCCAATCCAGGAATCGAACAGGGGTCTCCTGCATTGCAGGCAGAGTCTTTACCAACTGAGCTACCAGGGAAGCCATAATATAAAGGTGAAAGGATATGACTAAAAGGATTTAAATTTCCATTGTTACAAAGACTGACACCTATTTTTTAAACCACTAATTTACCTAATTTCTCATTTAAGAAAAGATTAGAGGTTATCAGTAAACTTATTTATTCTTTGAACTCCTGCTTATATTCAACTAAATGTCAGCCTGCTTCTAATAGCCTTTTCAATCTATTATTTTGCAGGGTGAAATCCACCCCACCCTGCTCACAACTAGTGCCAGATCAGTGTTCTTAGTTAGTTAATCCAGGCGTACATTTTGCTGCCTTTCTGCAATTAAAGAACTAAATCTCATACAACTTAAAAAAAAATCCTGCTTCATTATATCCAGCCTTCTCTTTAGGCAGAGGTTTGAGGAGATACAAAGAATTATCTTTCCTGTTATCATATGCCAAAGGAAAAAGAAGGAAAAAACCAAACCTGATTCCACATGGTTGGCTAGTAAGACAATTACCAGTACGGTAGATTTTCTTATTATTTTTCAATCCTTATATAAAGCATAAATCATGGCACTGAAAGGGGAAAAAGAAGTCATGTTGAACTTTTAAGGAACATTTCACATGAAGTCGAGAGATACGTACGCTGCTCAGCAGGGCCCGCCCCTGCTTTCATAGCCTCCTTCTGCCGCAACAGTAATTCTCTTTCTTCTTGGATCTGCTGTTGCTCTGCTTCTAGTTCTTGTAATCTACTACCTGCACATAACAACTCCTGCTCAAGACGATCTATTATATCAGTTTTTTCCTGAATTTGCCTTTCAAAAAGTGTTTTCTCATCTGCATAGCCATCAATGACACCTATAAAATAAAATTAACAAGGAATGCAATTATTATTTCAAATTTTGCTATTATATATTTATATTAAAAAAAGGTGTACTGTCAGCAAATTTCAAATCATTTCAAAAAAAAAATAAATCATTTCACCTTTTAAAAACCTTAAATCAATATGCTGCTGATGATAGTAGCAACTATAATATGTTCAATACAGTATTTTTATTAGCCATTGTGTTTAAATATGAAATTTCTCTGAATTTTCTATTACTTGTTATGCTAATTTATCACATCATGTTGGTGTAACATATTTTATTAAAGAGATAGGTTTCTGGAAAGCTTAATATAAATCAAATGCCTGTGAAGTGAATCACATTTTAAATATACTAGAGAAAGTTGACACTTAAAGTGATTCTAGAAGCCTATCACCCACAATAGCATGGTATGATATAAACAGCGTGGGGCTTCAGAGGCTTAAAGCCTGGAATCAGCATTTAAAGGTGACTTCGAACAATTTATTAGTATCTCTGTTCCAGTTCCCTCGTCTTTAAATGAAAAGAGCTGTCTTAGGATGGAGGGATTATGGTAACAACTCACCATCATTCACTTCTGTATTTTGTATAATTTTAAATACTTGCATATAATTCTATTAAGTACTTTCATAATTAAAAACTATATAGATATATAGTTTTAAAAGCTGCTTAGAGGAATTTTGAAGACAAGCTACAACTATTATTCAATGGTCATTTGAAATTAAAAGTAGATTGCTGGTTTCCAAACTTGGCTTGCACCAAAATCTATTTTTAGACTTGAAATTTCTCCATCCTCAATAGCCAACAGCAGGGTACTCACCCTCAGCCTTACTGAGCTCCACAGCCAGCTGTTCTCTGGCCCTGGACTCCTCATGAAGGCGCTCTCGCAACTCTTCTTGGCACTTAAGGGACTCCGTCACTTCTTGTTTCTGTCTAAATGACTCACGCATCAATTCTGTCTGTGTAACTTTTGCATGTTCCAGCTAAACAAAGAGGGAAAGTATATGAAAGAAGACAGAGTGTTAAGAATATCAGTGCCATGCTCCATTAAAGCTTTTAAAAATTTTTTTAATGAAAATAAAGATATACTGTTGAACTGTAGTCATTTAGTATTTCTAGTGCATGCTAATATTAGTAGATAGCGCAGTTCAGTAGACACATTAGCTGTACACAAGAAACGTATACAGAGATGTATTCTAACTTTACTCAACAGAAATAATTGCTTCTTACTGTTAGTACCTGCTTTCTCTGTTTTTACTGAAACAACTATAAGGGGGAAAATTGAGCTCAAGTGTTTCTAGTACTTAATATTAACATTATTAAATTAAAAAAAAATTTACCACAGCATTTTAAAATTTACCATAGAAAACAGATTTTAGAGTTACTAAACAGGGCTTTTGGTGGTAACTTTTTGTTGTTGGATAAATCAGTATCCAACCAGCGTGGAACTAGTCTTGTTTTAAATTTTATCATTCATAACTTATTATTTGAAAATAATATGAACATACATTTAAGAGTCATAATGGAAAATTAAATACATTTTAATCACAAAATATTTTCTAAAATATCTCTAGTAATATGCTATTACCTCAACAAAGATAAAAATTCATATATACCCTTGCAGAGAGCCACATTCATATTTTAAAGACTTTTTCTAAATCTTTTTTTTTTTAATTTTATTTTGTTTTTAAACTTTACATAATTGTATTAGTTTTGCCAAATATCTAAATCTTAATAAAAGCATCCTATTCAGCATTGTTAAAAAAAAAAAAAAATTCATATATATATTTTTTTACTTTTGACTGGCAAAAGATTACTTTCCTTTAATGTGGATAACCAGTACATATTAATTTTTAATATTAAAAAGTGACCATAAAATATGAACTATTTATATACAGCATGCTTCTGCACTTATAGTCAGAGTCAATATTTTAAAAATAAATCAACTGCTTCCACATGTAATTTTTTTCTGTACATTATAAAATGGCTGCCTGGTAAATATATGAATCTCTAAGAGTTCACAGCTCTAACTAACTAGGATATGAGTTTTTTCCTTCCTCAAATTTACTATACAAATACAATACACTTACAACAAAATAAATACTTCCTCTAGAAAAAAATTTAAAGTTTGTGTCTATATTCTATCTCTTGACAAGGTATAAAATTTCATTAAAATGCATTTAAATATTACAGTAAAGCCTACAAGAAATATTAGTAACTTCAGTTTTACAAAGCAAAACAAAAAGTTGGCAGGGACTCAAATACAGTAGATCTAGCAAACAAATTTCATTTATTATAGCAGAGAGCACCAATACCTTACTGGAATAAGAGATTCTTTCAAATATTTATGTAAACATTTTAAATGTTAAAAAATCTCTTCTATCTAGGTAAGGTACAGTTTATTCCTAATATTTATACAATACCTATACCTAGTAATGTGAAATATATAAAAATATCATATTCAATATTCTCAAATAATTTAAAACCTACATTAGAAGTACTTATAAACAATTAGTAAATATTTTGTCACTCTAATATATAAAAGCTTCAGGGGAGGTAATGAAACTATTCTGAAAGCATCTGAAATATAAGGTAGTACATCGTTAAAGCCATGAAAGTCATTAAAAGGGCTGAATAACTTGGAGTAAATCATTCACAAAATTTAAAAGTCAAATGAACCTGAAAGACTAACTATGCTAAATACCCTGAACACTGTTAATAATATACATTTCACATAAAAAGTAGAAAAAGGTATTTTCTCACAGGATTAGTAGGCATATTAGATATAAGTTCCTTAGGCAGTTAGCAAAAAAACCTGAAATTAGAATCCAGGCTTTCTTTTTTCGTTTCTGGAACTAGAGCCATTATGCCAAACGATTGGCTCAATGACAATTCGCTTAGCTATTTTAGGTATGAGAATGCCTATTCCCTCAAATACAAACACAGAGAAGTAAGATTCTTAAGGACAAGCAGGATCTTTTTAAATAGCTTGTCTGGCGTGGCAGAACTGAAATATTATCTCATTTAGCTTTATGGAATTAAACACATTGCCAAGTTGGGGCTTGTGGATGAAATTTTGCCCTTCAATACATTAATCATTACAGGATGAATGAACCAAACAACAGGAAAAGAAGATTCTATTCCATTTACCCTTACCAAAGACATTTAAAGTTCATTTCTCATTATAGCTTTTTTCACTAAATATATAAAAAACTGAAAGCATAAAACTATAAAAAAACCAGATTTTTATACTTACTGAATAAGGAGGGGTAGGCAGGGAAATTTTAGAAATAAGCTTTAATATGTGCCCATTTCTTTTATGAATAATATGAAAAATAGAAGTATTAATAATTACTGAGTTATTTTCATTCAAATGTTCATACAGAGGAAAAGGATGTGGTAATGGTACACGGGATTCAACCTCATAAATGTCTTCATCTTGTTCTTCCAACCACGAATCACTAAGTTTGACAGTTGCCAAATAGGTCTTGTACGAATCCATTCTAGAAGTTGTAGCCGCTAATTTTCCTCATTCGCTTTACCAGTTTTCCACTATACTAAAAAGTTCTGTTTACTTTATAAAGATATACCATAGCAGTATGAAAAATTTTCTTTAGCACTATCAAATAAACATAAAAATTAATTCATACAACTAAACAACAAAAGGAAAAAAACCCCACAAATAAGAAAAATTAGGTCCCCACCAGTCTTCAGCAAAACAAAACAAAGAAACCAGAACAAAACAAAAACAAAAAACAAAACTAAAAGCAAGTAAACATGTTTTAAATTAGAATAATGACTAAAATGTTGAAGAATGAAAGAATGAAAATATAAATATCTAATTAGCTAAGCAATAAAACTGCTCTCGCTGTCAAATATGTCTGTGGAAGTAAAAGCCTTCCAAGTAAAACCTGGCAGGGAAAGTCAAGTTTGAAGTCTCCATAGCAGCAGCCTTAAGAATCGCAGTTGCAAAATTATTTCCCTTGTTCTTGCTGCTTCATTCAGTGCTCTTCTGAACTGAGCTATTCAAACAGCCTCTCATGCTGAGCCAAAGGATTCTAGTCAGTGTCCCCTGAGGAAAGGTCAGAACACAGGGTGTGGTTTAATGCCTGTACCTATAGGTACACTGACAGGTGGAATCTGAATTAACACACCCACAAAAAAGCCTGCCTAACAGGATCCAAGTTCCACGTCAGAGCTCTGAAAAGGATATTTAGATAGTTTATAATGCTTCTAAGATAAGCTAGTGTTTTTCCATTCCATTAAAACATGTTTTAATTTAAAAATGTAAACTCAAAAAGGTCTGAATCCACATTATCAATCAGTTCTTCAACTATACCCAATAATTGTAACTCTTTCTGGAAAACTAAGTATTTCCTTTTGATATTTCCTTAAAATAACACCCATTCTTTTGAGCAGTCATTAAAACTAAATATAGATGGTTCGGTTATAACCTATTTCTACACTGAATTATTTACAGAGTAGTTGCTAAGGAAAAAAAAAACACCTCTTTTTAAAAGCTGCATTGTATAATATACAATAGTTGATAATTATACCACTTAACCTACACTATGAACTCTGACTAAGACTTAACAGCACAAGTTGTATATAATGGCCCTCTGGTACCTTCAGAAACCTCGACAATAGTGAATAAGCCAGTTACTCAGAATTTTAAAAGCTGAACAACATGAAAGTTGTTTTAAATAAATGAAAAATCTTTCACTGTGGTGACTTTTCTCTACCCAGTAACTAAATATCCTTAACTCACAAAATCTTATCTGCTATGGGAAAATCCCACACTAAACCAAGCCTATCAACAAAAACCCATTTTTATGGCCACTTTCACTACACAAAATATCTTCAGAGGAGTCAATACCCAAACCCTTCACAGTTTGTTAATAATAGGAGAGAGAAAATGACATTTTTTACTGAAAGCTCAGAATCTATAGCAATATGATTTGGGATGGTGGAAGAGCATTGCTGTCTAGAATTCCAGACAGTTCAGTTCAGATCAGTCACTCAGTCGTGTCCACTCTTTGCGACCCCATGAACCGCAGCACGCCAGGCCTTCCTGTCCATCACCAACTCGCGGAGTCCACCAAAACCCATGTCCGTTGAGTCGGTGATGCCATCGAACAATCTCATCCTCTGTCCTCCCCTTCTACTCCTGCCCTCAATCTTTCCCAGTATCAGTGTCTTTCAAATGAGTCAGGTCTTCACATCAGGTGGCCAAAGTACTGGAGCTTCAGCTTCAGCATCAGTGCTTCCAACGAACACCAGGACTGATTTCCTTTAGGATGGACTGGTTGGATGTCCTTGCAGTCCAAGGGACTCTTAAGAGTCCTCTCCAACACCACAGTTCAAAAGCATGAATTCTTGGGCGCTCAGCTTTCTTCACAGTCCAACTCTCACATCTACACATGACCACTGGAAAAACCATAGCCTTGACTAAACGGACCTTTGTTGGCAAAGTAATGTCTCTGCTTTTTAATATGCTGTCTAGGTTGGTCATAACTTACCTTCCAAGGAGCAAGCGTCTTTTAATTTCATGGCTGCAATCACCATCTGCAGTGATTTCTGAGCCCAGAAAAATAAAATTAGCCACTGTTTCCACTGTTTCTCCATCTATTTGCCATGAAGTGATGGATCCGGATACCACGATCTTTGTGTTCTGAATGTTGAGCTTTAAGCCAAATTTTTCACTCTCCTCTTTCACTTTCATCAAGAGGCTCTTTAGTTCTTCTTCACATTCTGCCATCAGGGTGGTGTCATCTGCATATCTGAGGTTATTAATATTTTTAGCCGAAATCTTGATTCCAGCTTGTGCTTCTTCCAGCCCAGCGTTTCTCATGATGTACTCTGCATATAAGTTAAATAAGTAGGGTGACAATATACAACCTTGACATACTCCTTTTCCTTTTGGAACCAGTCTGTTGTTCCATGTCCAGTTCTAACTGTTGCTTCCTGACCTGCATACAGGTTTCTCAAGAGGCAGGTGAGGTGGTCTGGTATTCCCATCTCTTTCAGAATTTTCCACAGTTTATTGTGATCCACACAGTCAAAGGCTTTGGCATAGTCAATAAAGCAGAAACAGATGTTTTTCTGGAACTCTCTTGCTTTTTTGATGATCCAGTGGATGTTGGAAATTTGATCTGCCTTTTCTAAAACCAGCTTAAACATCTGGAAGTTCACAGTTCACGTATTGCTGAAGTCTGGCTTGGAGAATTTTGAGCATTACTTTACTAGTGTGCGAGATGAGCACAATTGCGCGGTAGTTGGAGCATTCTTTGGCATTGCCTTTCTTTGGGATTGGAATGAAAACTGACCTTTTCCACTCCTGTGGCCACTGCTGAGTTTTCCAAATTTGCTGGCATATTGGGTGCAGCACTTTCACAGCATCATCTTTCAGGATTTGAAATAGCTCAACTGGAATTTCATCACCTTCACTAGCTTTGTTCGTAGTAATGCTTCCTAAGGCCCACTTGACTTCACATTCCAGGATGTCTGGCTCTAGGTCAGTGATCACACCATCATGATTATCTGGGTCATGAAGATCTTTTTTTGTACAGTTTTTCTGTGTATTCTTGCCACCTCTTCTTAATACCTTCTGCTTCTGTTAGGTCCATACCATTTCTGTCCTTTATCGAGCCCATCTTTGCATGAAATGTTCCCTTGGTATCTCTAATTTTCTTGAAGAGATCTCTAGTCTTTCCCATTCTATTGTTTTCCTCTATTTCTTTGCACTGATCACTGAGGAAGGCTTTCTTATGTCTCCTTGCTATTCTTTGGAACTCTGCATTCAAAAGGGTATACCTTTCCTTTTCTCCTTTGATTTTTGCTTCCCTTCTTTTCACAGCTATTTGTAAGGCCTCCCCAGACAGCCATTTTGCTGTTTTGCATTTCTTTTTCTTGGGGATGGTCTTGATTCCTGTCTTCTGTACAATGTCACGAACCTCCATCCATAGTTCATTAGGCACTCTATCAGATCTAGTCCCTTAAATCTATTTCTCACTTTCACTGTATAGTCATAAGGGATTTGATTTAGGTCATACCTGAATGGTCTAGTGGTTTTCTCCACTTTCTTCAATTTCAGTCTGAATTTGGCAAGAAGGAGTTCATGATCTGAGCCACAGTCAGCTCCTGGTCTTGCTTTTGCTGACTGAATAGAGCTTCTCCATCTTTGGCTGCAAAGAATATATCAATCTGATTTCGGTGTCGACCATCTGGTGATGTCCATGTGTAGAGTCTTCTCTTGTGTTGCTGGAAGAGGGTGTTTGTTATGACCAGTGCGTTCTCTTGACAGAACTCTATTAGCCTTTGCCATGCTTTATTCTACACTACAAGGCCAAATTTGCCTGTTACTCCAGGTGTTTCTTGACTTCAAACTTTTGCATTCCAGTCCCCTACAATGAAAAGGACATCTTTTTTGGGTGTTAGTTCTAGAAGGTCTTGTAGGTCTTCTTAGAACTGTGCAACTTCAGCTTCTTCAGCGTTACTGGTCTGTCTATGCCCCAGCTGACCAGTTCCAGACAAGGTAATGGCAAATTCCTATTTATTATGACTCTTCTATGAGGGTTCCAGTAAGTTTTGAGAAGACACCTTAACGTGCAGCTAAATCTGACTTTCTTGGGGCTTCGGCAGTTACAAAATCATCAATATCCTAGATTTTCAGCTTTATGAACTGGCTGGATCCTTGCTCAGCATTTCAAATACCTCTCAAAATACTCTTTCTCAGTTCTTTCTGCAAATTAAAGTTTACTTTGATAATCTGGTGTCCAATTTCTCTTATTTGAAGCAAAAAAAAAAAAAAAAAAAAAAGACCCTGAAAGTAAGACATATCCTTTTATAAATAGAAATATTTAGATCAAGGCAAGAACTAACTACAAAGAAAAAAGAGAAAAGCTAGGAGAAAGAAACCTCAAAAAAGCAGCAGATTAGGATGACTTAGAATGGAGTAAACAGCCCTCACAACAAGAGTACATTAACTGATGGCGTAATTCATGCTCAGTAAGGTGACCCTGAAATAAAATAATTCAAATAACAGTATGTTTGTAAGAGAGTGCCAAACAGCTCTCCCCCAAACAGCATATTAACGGATGGTATATTACCTATATTGATGTCCAGATAGGTTACTTGAATTGGAATAATTCAAATAATATATTCTTTTTCTTGAAATTTTAGAAAGCACAAAACACCTTTTGCAATCTAAAACAGTTCAAATAATTTTAATTATTAAGAGGCCACCCTTTTAATTTTCTAGACTAGCTCATTATTCCCTGGTTTCAGGTAATCAAGATTTGCCATATATGTTTGAAGGCTATTAATTTGTGGAACAGAGTTATGTTTAGCTTTACTTTAATTGTACAACGTCAAGCCATTTAATTTTTTTTCCCCAGAAATATTTCTCTCAACTTGTAAAACACTTCTGTTGCTCTCCTTTGTATTTATTTTATTTTTCTAAGTTATTTAAGAGAGACTAAGTCCTGGCTACAATACCCTGACACGCACAACAGGAGCAACACCTAACAGCAAATGTATTTCAACACTTTAGTACAGCTTATTTTAAAACATAACAAAATGTTTTGTTTTTTTGTCATAACAAAATGACAAAACAAAATCTTAACAGTACTACTGTTTCATCCTCAGAAAAAGGCTCCTCTTTGGAGAAAATATAGAAACATGCACCTTAAATTCCATCGTTCTAAAAAATGATTTTAAGTTCATGAGATTTGCCTATAATAAAAATCTTTCTTTGGTAGTAAATCCCTCATCATTCATTGTTTTCTTCTAACACCGAAATGAATCTCTTGGTAAATAATGTCCTATGGCTCTAAACTACCTCTGGATTCTAGAAAAGTTTAATTGCTAAAAGACTATTTCCACAGAACAGACTGATTCCTATTTGTACTTGATCCAAAAATCAAGACTCTGAAACCACACTCTCATAGATAGCTTTTCTGCAGAACCACAATGAGACTACTAAAGAAAGACAAGGTTAAAGAGATTAACTTTCTAAGGGCTTGAGAGTAATCTCTCAGCACTTTTACTCCTAGTCCAACAAAAGCTATCCCAATCTGGGACTTCCCTGGTGGTCCAGTGGTTAAGACTCCATGCTCCCAAAGCAGAGGGTGCTGGTTCAATCCTGGTCAAGGAACTAAGATCCCACATGCTGCACAGCATGGCCCAAAACCAAAACCAAATCAAGACTACACTTTAACACAAATGATTAAAAAACAAAAACAAAGTTATCCTAACCAATAGGAACTATAATAGGTTGAATACAAGCCTGAATATATGTATGGTAGCCTGTCTCGGGAAAAGAGAAGTGAAATCCATCCCAGAAAATATATTATTATATAGATTTGGACATACCATGGGGCAAATCACTTGTGAAATCTAATACATAAAGTAAAACATTCCTCACAGATACTATGCAATCAGACCATAAAGGTAGATATCCTGATACTTCATAAGGAAAATGATTACTTATTATTTTATTAAAGCAAGATACATCTATGGAACCTAAGCGAAAGTGAAAATGTTAGTTACTCAGGTGTATCCAACTCTTTGCAACTCCATGGACTGTAGCCTGCCAACTTCCTCTGTCCATGGGATTCTCCAGGCAAGAACACTGGAGTGGGTTGCCGGGCCCTCCTCCAGGGATCTTCCCAACCCAGGGATTGAACCCAGGTCTCCCACATTGCGGGCATATTCTTTACTGTCTGAGCCACCTGCGAAGTCCATGAAACCTAGTCCATGAAACCTAGTCCATGAAACCTCCAAACTTAAAGCTAAGTATAAGGCTTAATTACGATTTTCCAGTAAAGTTATATAAAACCAAGCCAGTTTTTTCAAAAAAAAAAAAAGGAAAGAAAGAACCTTGAATATTTGAAAATATTTACTTATACTATTGGGCATTTTCATTGAAACTCCTCCCCAACTCCAAACAAAAGCCCACAATCCCAGACAATAATCTCTCTCGCCATCCTAAAGGCAGTTTAATCCCTCTGACCCAAAGGCCACATGTTCCCCTTGTCTTCTGGATTCCGTCCTCTCCCACCCCAAGGATCTGGCTTCCCAAGGCCCATCCCCTCCAAGCTGCACATTAGACTTTTCCATGGCTACTCAATATAAACATGAACTGTAGAAAAAGCATCCTGCCCCTTTCAACTGTTTTGTTTTCTTCACAGCCAGATGTCATGAAATTGCTCTATTTCTTCAACTCCATTTCTGTAACTGGCTGAATTGTGAATTCCTCCTCTATCAATGCCACAAAACTGTTCTCCTGAAGGCCACTGATGACACCTATATTGAAATATCCAATGGACACTAAATTCTCAGCATTCATTACCTTTCCATGGTATCTGACATTTACAGAAAATCCTCATCTGGCTTTTAAGACACTATTCTCTAAAAACAAAACAAAACAAAGACATTATTCTCTTGATTTTCCTTGCTCATTCTCTCAATCTCTTTTGTAGATTGATATACCTTTATTCCCTTTTAAATCTCAGCACTCTACCAGCACAAAAATTTAGTTCTCCACACTCTTCAAAACCATAATTTCAAATGTCTTTAAAAGTGACGCCAACTTCTAATCTAGTCTCCCGAACTCTAGACTCTAGAGAGTATCTTTTCCCTCTATGCACTCTAAAACTGCACTCATTCTTCATTTCTTTTGTATCCCCTATCTCAGTAAATGAAATATCCCAATAACAGCTGGTCAAGGATCAGCTTGTGGTTTCTTTCCTCTTCCGTTCCTTATCCCCCACATCCAACGTCACACCAATTTCTATCAAATTCAACTTCCTGCAAGTTTTGAGATCACTTCCCTCTTGCCCTAACTTGATTTCTACCCTCTTCACTTGGAGTGTTTTAAGAGTCTCCTGTTTCTGCACATTCAGCCTCTCTCCTCACTCTTTTCCAGCCCATCCATCCACCACATGCTACTAGAGGAAATCCCTGTACAAAAACAAATCTCAGAGTATTTCCTACCAAAAATATTTCAGTGATTCCCCACACTTTTCAGCATAAACTTAAAACTTTTCAACTCTACCCTCAAGGGACACTGTGGCTGCAAGGCTTGACCGCTGCAAGCCTTCTACCCTCTGCTGCCCACATTCCATCCTGGGTGTTCTTAACACAAAATGACCCACTATCCTCAAACACATCGTGCTGGCTTATGCCAACATGCAATGCCCTTGACACAAATCTTCTTCTTGACTTATCCACTAAGTTTCTACTAGGAAGTCTTTATCTTAAACAACTCATTTTCCCTTGAATTATGATTTGGCCTTCATTACTTCATGCAAAAATGGGCTCAATAAAGGACAGAAATGGTAGGGATCTAACAGAAGCAGAAGACATTAAGAGGTGGCAAGAATACACAGAAGAACTGTACAAAAGAAATCTTCATGACCCAGATAATCACCACGGTGTGATCACTCACCTACAGTCAGACATCCTGGAATGTGAAATCAAGTGGGCCTTAGGAAGCATCATTACAAACAAAGCTAGTGGAGGTGATAGAATTCCAGTTGAGCTTTTTCAAGTCCTAAAAGATGATGTTGCGAAAGTGCTGCACTCAATATGCCAGCAAATTTGGAAAACTCAGCAGTGGCCTCAGGAGTGGAAAAGGTCAGTTTTCATTCCAATCCCCAAGTAAGGCAATGCCAAAGAATGCTCAGACTACCGCACAATTGCCCTCATCTCACACGCTAGTAAAGTAATGCTCAAAATTTTCCAAGCCAGGCTTCAGCAATATGTGAACCGTGAACTTCCAGATGTTCAGGTTTTAGAAAAGGCAGAGGAACCAGAGATCAAATTGCCAACATCCGCTGGATCATCGTAAAAGCAAGAGAGTCCCAGAAAAACATCTATTTCTGCTTTATTGACTATGCCAAAGCCTTTGACTGTGTGGATCACAATAAACTGTGGAAAATTCTGAAAGAGATGGGAATACCAGACCACCTGACCTGTCTCTTGAGAAACCTATATAAAGGTCAGGAAGCAACAGTTAGAACTGGAGATGGAACAACAGACTGGTTCCGAATAGGAAAAGGAGTACATAAAGGCTGTATATTGTCACCTTACTTATTTAACTTATATGCAGAGTACATCATGAGAAAACGCTGGGCTGGGAGAAGCACAAGCTGGAATCAAGATTGCTGGGAGAAATATCAATAACCTCAGATATGCAGATGACACCACCCTTACGGCAGAAAGTGAAGAAGAACTAAACAGCCTCTTGATGAAAGTGAAAGAGGAAAGTGAAAAAGTTGGCTTAAAGCTCAACATTCAGAACACAAACATCATGGCATCTGGACCCATCACTTCATGGCAAACAGATGGGGAAACAGTGGAAACAGTGGCTGACTTTATTTCTGGGGGCTCCAAAATCACTGCAGATCGTGACTGCAGCCATGAAATTAAAAGACGCTTACTCCTTGGAAGGAAAGTTATGACCAACCTAGATAGCATATTCAAAAGCAGAGACATTACTTTGCCAACAAAGGTCCGTTTAGTCAAAGCTATGGTTTTTTCCAGTGGTCATGTATGGATGTGAGAGTTGGACTATAAAGAAAGCTGAGCGCCGAAGAATTCATGCTTTTGAACTGTGGTGTTGGAGAAGACTCTTGAGAGTCCCTTGGACTGCAAGGAGATCCAACCAGTCCATCCTAAAGGAGATCAGTCCTGAATATTCATTGGAATTTGAAGGACTGATGCTGAAGCTGAAACGCCAATACTTTGGCAACCTGATGCGAAGAGCTGACTCATTGGAAAAGACCCTGATGTTGGGAAAGATTGAGGGCAGGAGGGAAGGGGACGACAGAGGATGAGATGGTTGGATGGCATCACCGACTCAATGGACATGAGTTTGGGTAAAGTCCAGGAGTTGGTGATGGACAGGGCATGCTGCGGTTCATGGGATCACAGAGTTGGACACGACTGAGCGACTGAATTGACTGACTGACTGACTTCAGTAAAATTGCTCTTGTCAAGTAAGCAAGGTGCTCCCCTCAACCACCTGCATTAGATTTTAGAATCCACTCCTCAGGCTGTAAGTTGACCTGTCAGCATTAACTGACAGAATGAT
The DNA here is from genome assembly GCF_019923935.1 of Bubalus bubalis. Lineage (NCBI taxonomy): Eukaryota > Metazoa > Chordata > Mammalia > Artiodactyla > Bovidae > Bubalus > Bubalus bubalis. The sequence goes on along the minus strand of NC_059164.1, from coordinate 9,104,954 downwards.
TCACTCCTTTCATTTCTAAAGGTCAGAAAAAGTGCCAGTCAAGAGCATGGACTCTGAAGTCAGTCTGCTAAGTCACTTCAGTTGTGTCCGACTCTGTGAGACCCCAGAGACGGCAGCCCACCAGGATCCCCCACCCCTGGGATTCTCCAGGCAAAAACACTGGAGTGGGTTGCCATTTCCTTCTCCAATTGAAGTCAGTCTGCCTGGGTTCAATTTCTAACTTACACCCACCTTATAAGCCTGGGCAAGTTCTCTGGTTTCTATGCTTCTGCCCTGCACCCCTCCATCCCCTCAGTCTCTACTTAACAATGTGGTCAAAGTGATCGTTTTGAAAAATATAAGTTAGATCAGTTACTGAAAAAATATCTGATGACCCAAAGCTGGAAACAATCTGTATGTCCTCTGGATAAACAAACCGGTTCACACTCCTCGGCTCTCAAAAGAAACAAACTATTAACACACGTAGATGAATCCCACGTGGGTTTTGTTAAGACAGTGAAAGCAGAGCCAAAGAATGCATAGTGCATGACTTCATTCATGACACTCTGGGAAAGGCAAAGTTATAGGCACAGAAAGTAGCTAACAGTGTCAAGAACAGGAGGTGGAGGAGGGGCTGAGTGTAAAACAATGGAGGAGCACCAGGAAGTTTTGGGGAGATGGAACTGTTTTTTATAATGTTTGTAGTTACATAACGCTACGCATCTGTCACAACCAAAAGAACTGTCTACACACAAAATGAAATTTGCTGTATGTAAAATTAAAAAAAAATTAACCAAAGTGTCAGGGAACCCAAAATGGAATAAAAACTGTAACAAATGATCATAATTGTATTAAAAATGGATAACAAACCCACACTTCAGGGGTAGGGAGAAAAGATTTAACCTAAAATACTCTGAAAAACAGTACTTTCTTTACTGTAAGGCTAAAGACGAAAAAAGTCAGTCACTTCAGTTCAGTCATTCAGTCATGTCTGACTCTTTGTGACCTCATGGACTGAAGCACGCCAGGCTTCCCTGTCCATCACCGACTTCCAGAGCTTGCTCAAACTCATGTCCGTTGAGTTGGTGATGCCATCCAATCATCTTATGAAAAAAAGTACTATTGTACTCTAGCGAGTAAAACTGTTTTTCCCAGGGGTATAGGTTAGCAACTGCAAAATTACTTTATGGGTATATATGGGTATGAAATTACTTTATGGGTATACATGGTTAACAAATAAGTAAAACTACTATAGATCATGAGAGCCTGGTCTCTCATCTTTGGAGAACAAAGTTACAAAGGAAAGGGGAAAGGGCAGAAAGAATGCTGTGGTGGTAGTGGAGGTATCAGAATGAACTTATACTTTTATTATATATACAAACAGATACAGAAAAAAAATAGATGCAAACTGTTTTTCAAACTGTCTGCTGAGAGGACCAGGACACCTTACTAACAACAAGCACATATAGCACCCAGGCCTTGGTTTCAAAGCATCATCCTCTAATAAAGGGAACTTCTAATAACATAAAACTTCCTTGGAGAAGGGGTTGATTCCAGGGCTGGGGCAGGGAAAATACAAGATGGGCCTGGAGACGGTGATAGTGCGAATGTTCAAAGGAGGAAGCTCTATGGAAGTGCCCACGAGCCAACCTGAAAGACTTCTTCACGTCAAAGCTAGAACAGCCTATTACAGAATTTGATTATAGATAACCCATTGAAAAAATTAATAGCTATGAGTCCATACGAGGCCTGATTAGTTAAAATAAATGTGAGTGAAGAAATAGCTCTTACAGAAAAATTCCAATCAATACATGATGAATGATGATAGAAAATCACCACTAGAACATCACAGGAACAACGGTACAGGCAAGATCTACCAATGGATGCTAAGACTAGTGGGTGGAAGTTTAAAGAGAAACAGGATATTTGCATGGTATCAAAGTACCTCCCCCCAAATATTTATTAATTACAAGAGGAAAATAATAACAGAATGAAGAAACCCAGCAGATACCACAAGTAATTGAGATTAACACCACTAGTAGTAAGATATATGCCTTTAGATTTGATACACAGACAAAGGCACATTCCTCCTGTGGTATTCTTGTTAAATGCATAAGCTTCATGTAATCATGAGAAAATATCAGACAAAATCAAATCAAGGGACATTCTACTAAGTAACTGGCTAGTTCTTCTCAAATGTCAAGGTCATGCAAGGGAAAGCAAGATTCAGGAACAGTCAGTCTGGAGAAGAAGAAGACATGACAATCAATGCATGGTGGGATTCTGGAATAGATCCTAGAACAGGAAAGGACACTAGCGGGAAAACCGGTAAAATCCAAACAGCTTATAGTTTATAGTGATGCACCACTTTTCATTTCTAAGTTTTGATAATTACAGTATGGTCACACAAGATGTTAACATAAGGGAAAACTGAGTGAAAAGCACATGGGAACACTTGGTACTTTTTCTTTTCTGTAAGTCTAAAATTATTTCAAGGGCTTCCCTGATGGCTCAGTGGTTAAAGAGTCTGCCTGCCAATGCAGGAGACACGGGTTCAATCCCTGATCAGGGAAGGTCTCACACGCCGCAGAGCAACTAAGCCACAACCACTGAGCCACAGTGAGAGAAGCCTGTGCACGGCAAAAAGAGTAGCTCCTATCGCCACAACTAGAGAAAAGTCTTCACAACAACAACGACCCAGCATAGCCAAGAATAAATAAAAAATTTTTTTTAATTATAAAAAATAAAATTACTTAAAAATAACAAGTTAAAAAATTGTACCCAAAGACTCCACATCTCATTATGAATTAAATTCCAAGTTCCATGTGATCCAGTCCCCAGGTATCACTCTGACCTTGGCTCCCACACTTTTCCCATTCTTCTTGTTTGAGCTGCATGGGCTTCTGTCAACCATAAAGAGAACCAGCACTGGACCACTTCAGGGCCTATACTCACTACTCCTTTGCCTGAAACATTCTTTCCCAACTTACCTACCGGCTGTCTCTGCTTGACTATCACATTACCAGAGAGGTCATCCTTAACTTTCCTATGTAAAATGTGCTCTCCCCCATCACGCTCTATCTCCCCTATTTTAGTTTTCTTCACAGCAGGTATCACCATCTGGCATACAATGTTTATTTATCATCAGGCTCCAGCAGTATATCGTTAGCTCTATGAGACTAGAGACTTTGTACATTTTGTTCAATGCTGTACCTCCAGTATCTGGAAGAGCAACTGTTATATACGAGGTGCTCAATAATGATGAATGAGTGACTCTTCTCAAAGCATCAAGCCCTCCAGTAAGCTTTACTTGTTCTCACCTCACCCTAAACTTTCAGATGCTGCTCTCTTTTTTCTAGTCTCAGGGTACCCTATGCAGAGCTATTTTCCTGAAAGTCTCTTTCACTGCAAAAAGGCACCATAGCAGTTTCAGCTCTGTTTTAGAATTTTATGACAAGTTAAAAGAAAAAAACAAGATAAAAGGGAAATATTCCATTATGAAGAAGAATCAAATAATGCCTCATTAAAAGAGAAATGGAATACTAGTCATTTCATAAAGAGAACTATCCATTATTTTGGAGTTAAAATAATTGGTAAAAATATTCATCATGTTCAAAATAATTTTAGGTATTAATGAGAATATCATGAAGTCAATGTCTTTAAACACCTCTCATGGAAAAGCAGTAACTAAATTTAAAGAAAAATTTTCAAAGTTTCCATTCCCACTGCCTTAAAAATGTAATTCATCTAAGAAATATCTGATTTTTATATCAAATGTCAACAGCTACTTCAATTTTTTTATATAACAGGTTATTAGTAGAACACTACAGAATTCTGCGAGAATAATGCGGATATGATAATAATAATTCCTAGGTCAGTGGTTCTCAAACTTTAGTCTGTATCGGTGTCACCTAAAGGACTTGTGAAAACACAGGTTTTGGGGGCTCCATCACTCAGTAAGGCTCGGGCAGGGCCTGAGAAGTTACACTTCGAACAAGTCTTTAGTGATGCTTGTGTTGCTGCTTTGGAGACTGCACAGTGAGAACTGCTTACTGATCTAGGCAAAATTTCTGTGCTCTACTCAATGATTCTGTAACTAAAAAGATAGAAAAAAATGTACATGACATACCGCTGCTTTAGTACTTAACAAATTGAGAATAACCAGGATTCTAATGCACCTCAAAGGGCCCGCCCTGGTCACATAAGTTTATTTGATAAGTTGTAATCCTAGCCTGGGAAACAGTGCTTCAGGTGGATATCCGTTGACAGTGTTAATGGATTATGGGAACATTTCTCTTCAGTAGCCTGAAAGAACAAGTCCAACCACTCATCACTTCTGATTTATTTACCCTGGTTTATTTACCCATGGAGCTTGTCAAATGCCAAATATATTGCATTAACTAGACTATCCATAAATTACAATGGGTATCAGGTAGTAGCAAAAGTATTAACAGAGCTCAAGACTGTGGTCAAAGAATTAAAAGTATTAACAGCTGTTTTCATGTTTTATCTTTTCATAAAACATAATCAGAGAAATTAAATACCAATGTGGCTGAAATAAACAAGAAAAAAAAAAAAAAGGAAGGATGATGTGGAAATTCAGTACAGAATTATCTTTACTACACAACTTCACAGAATAAAATAAATAATTATGATGCATACGCATTCAAGCATTAGAAGTGCTGAAAAACAACAGCTGAAAATGCTCAAAGTGGTGCGGTTGATTCAGTAGAGGAGCATGTTGTTCAGGTGGCTTACACATAAGCATTCTAAAAGACAGCCAAACCCAGCACCTACATTAATTTTGTTAAAGACTTCAAAAGATACCAAAACATGGTAGAAAATATGTATTTTTAAATTGCAGCTGCATTCATAATTTCAATGCTTGATCTTGAGTTGGCTATACCTGAGGCTGATGAAAAATGCAACAAACATAATTCTTTGATAGAAAAGTATAATTTAATGTCTTGGCAAGTTAGTAACACAGTGAGGCTGGTTTTAATTGATGCCATTTCCTTAACGGCAACTCAGGATGTTGAGAATGAAAAATAACTCATTGTGATTATCTTGAAGATGCGACCCCTATCATTCTTTGTGTAAATAGTCATCCTTTCTGTTTGTAAATATACAAAGATTTGAGTTTTCAGGAATACCACACGTTTTTTTAGTTCTTTGTGGATGCTCAGGAAAATTTATAAGTTACTGAACTAAAGGTTTTTCAATCCTTATGTAAAGTAAGCTTCAGAAAAACAAAAAATTACCAAAACATAACAATTTCTTCTATACTATGTTTATATCTTCAGAATTTATCTATGAAAACATTTCTGAGACCTACTTAATTGCACATGAGTACTTTAGTTGGCTCAGACAATCACGGTACAATCCAGAAGTTAATCAGTAGATATATGATGATATATTCCACTGGCCAAACAGTAAATTCTCACTGCAATGTGTGGTAATGTTAGGATTCTTCTGCTCTCAAAGATAGAGCCCACACTCTGTCACAGAAGAAAATTTAGACTGTGTTCCAACAAAGAAGAATGAATCTGAGAAAACTCTAATAGCTGAAAACTATTAGGAGGTTAAATATTTCATTGGAAATATATATTGCTTTGATAATGCCTTCTTAGTTTAATGCCAGTAGCAAATTACCAAGAGGGGAAAAAAAAAAGAATAATGGATTGATAATGATGTTAACCAAACAGTAGGTGGTTAACAAATTATTTCAACGGTCACCAAATAAGAGATGACTCAAAAATGGTGTATAATCACTGACTTAACATAAAAAGAAATGAATCTTTGATACATCTAATAGTCAATGCTGCTGCAGAAACAGAATGATTTCTTGAAGAAAAAAAGTGGCACCAATGGAGCCCAGACATCAGGAGAAACAAGAGATCAAACATATTCTTTCAACTTCTCACCTTTTGTTTGAAATACACATGGATTCAGAACACGCTGAATAAAGATATCAGTGAAAAAAATGTTAATAATACCGGCCCTGCAGCTGATAACAATGAGGCACTCACCTGATTGACAAGAGAGCTATGATTCTACAGGTAAATTAAATATTTAAAAAATAAGTGAAATTTCTTCATTTTAAAACAGCACATAATTTTAAAAATTCTGCATAGAGTACTTAAGAGACACTTATACAGAGTATAAACATTTTATAGACAGAAGAAACTGCAAGTTAAGGTATAAATACAATGGTATATATTCTTAAAAGTTCTATGAAAATAATACTTTAAGGTAGAAACTGCCCCTCATTCTAATTACCTACAAAGGTAGTAAAGTGAGGTATTCTAATCACATTTGTGAAAAGAATGCAAAAATCACGAAGGAGTTGTGGGCCTGATTTGTTGTATTTAACAGTACTGTTATGACATGTGTGAGCAGGTGGTTTATTTTAGGGATTCCTTATACTATTCCTTCAAATAAATATATATATTATAATGGAATATTTCATACAATGGTAAAGTTAAAACCTCTTTTGATGTCAAAAAGGTAATGTGTAGTAAGAGTCTAGAAAAATCTGAAAATTAAAACATTGAATTTTAGAATTTAAGATTCCATCAGTATATTATATTAACCCTTACCATTTGAAAACAAGACTAGTGATACCAGTACTGGTTGTCACAAAAACTACAAATTATTAAAGGGGAACCAAACTAGATTCCTGTGAGACAGAGGAGAGGAAACATTTAGCCGTAGTTCCTGAGCTTAAAAGAAAACCTACTTCCAACTCGGTGTATGTGAGCAATACGAGGAGGTTACCTGACTACTAGTTTCACTTATGGCTTCCAGGAGCTTTTCAACTGCTGCTTGTAGTCGAGAGCTGATATTCAGCATCAGTTCTTCGTTTTCAGGGTCTATCTCAGGCCCAGTGAAGCCGCTCCTCGCCAGCCGCTGCGACAGCTCCGTCCCGTCCTCAGCTGCTCTGGACCACATGCTACCGTCACTTCCAGAGTAAGGCACAGATTCATCTGTAATCAGAGTTATTTTGAAGGTATAAATCAAGTACAAGGAATCATTTTAGTAAAAAAACAAAAAGTATCAAATCAAATCAAACTGAAACTTGAAATCACTGGAATGAAAGTGTTATTAAGATAACACTATAACAAAACAAAATAGGCAAATTCAGAACATAGTATTATTTAATGACCTACCAGGTATAAGAATGGGAAGAATAATGCTATGCTAATAGGGCTTTGCATAAATTAATACTTGAGAGTTAGTAGTTTTCCTTTGATAAAAAGTTTTAAAATATCTTTCAATAGATATTTACTAAATGCCCACCGTGCAGGGTTTACTAAGTAATGGAGATGAACAGGTGGCAAGATGTGGTTCCTACCCTCCAGGACATTACACACACGGGTAATGAGAGAACAAGTGTTTACACAACAACATAAGAGGAAAACACGGTACAATGGGCTATTCCAAGTGTATGGAAAGATGAAAGTCTTGATTCTGTATGGAGAAAACACTCTGATTTCTGAGCACTATCCTGGGCAGCACCGCCTGCTTGGCTAGACAGTAAAAGGGACTAAGACCTTTCTGTAACTGGTTACTCCCAAGTGGCTCGGTGGGTAAAGAATCTGCCTGCAATGCAGGAGACACAGGAGACATGGGTGCATGAAGACCCCCTGGAGGAGGGCAAGGCAACCCCCTCCAGTATTCACGCCTGGAGCATCCCATGGGCAGAGGAAGCTGGAGGGCTATGGGTCCATAGCGTTGCAAAGATTCGGACACGACTGAAGCAACTGTGCACGCAGAACGCATACCAGGAAGAGGTTAGACTAATAAACAGTTCTAATTTAAACTGTGGCCTTATGTTTCCACGCTAGTCTTTTTTCTTATGTAAAGAAAACTGAGTTTACATGGGCAGAGATAAAGCTTTGGAAGTGCTTTCTCTAAACTGAAATAAAAGCATAGGTTATTTATCGCTTCCATGAATACTGTACTCATCTGTGGCAGCTTGCTACAATCGAACAATGAAATTTCCTGAAGAGGAACTATCTATTCTTTTATTAACGTGTATCACATATTTATCAGTAACTGTGCAAAGTTAACAAATTAAAAGCAGAAGAAATTTAAATTTCCAAGGTACTTGGAATAAATATTCAATTTGATACAATCACCCAGGAGAATAAAAGCTATTCTTGAAAATGTTTTGCTACAATAGCTGGTGCCATATGGAAGTCTCTCAATCTCAAGCAGTAAAAATATCAGATGCAGTTTCAGATACAAGATCTGCAATCAGCACAATTCAACATTCTCTAAGTACTTTCTCTGTATAAGTCACTGGCTGAAGAGTCCACAACTGTACACCAGAAAACGACTTAACATGTTTGCTACTATGTAGTGGTGGTGCTTTAGTCACCAAGTCGTGTCTGACTCTTGCTATTACATGTGCTGTGTGCTTAGTCGCTCAGCAAAAGTTGACAAATTTACTTTTAACGTGATGGCTGCGGTCACCATCTGCAGTGATTTTGGAGCCCAAGAAAATAAAGTCTGTCACTGTTTCCCCAGCTATTTGCTATGAAATGATGGGACCAGATGCCATGATCTTCATCTCTTGAATGTTTAGTTTTAAGCCAGCTTTTTAACTCTCCTCTTTCACTTTCATCAAGAAGCTCTTTAGATACTTTTCAGTTTCTGCCATAAGGGTGGTGTCTCTGCATATCTGAGGTTACTGGTATTTTTCCCGGCAATCTTGATTCCAGCTTGTGCTTCATCCAGCCCAGCATTTTACATGATGTACTCTGCATATAAATTAAATAAGTGGGGTGACAATACACAGCCTTTACGAACTCCTTTCCCAATTTGGAACCAGTCCGTTGTTCCATGTCTGGTTCTACCTGTTGCTTCTTGACCTGCATACAGATTTCTCATGAGGCAGGTCAGGTGGTCTGGTATTCCCATCTCTTGGAAGAATTTTCCACAGTTTGTTGTGATCCACAGTCAAATGCTTGGTGTAGTCAATAAAGCAGAAATAGATGTTTCTCTGGAACTCTCTTGCTTTTCCTATGATCCAACGGATGTTGGCAATTGGATCTCTGGTTCCTCTGCTTTTTCTAATCGAGCTTGGTTCATGTACTGTTGAAGCCTCACTTGGAGAATTTTGAGCATTACATTGCTGGCATGTGAGATGAGTGCAATTGTGTGGTAGTCTGAACATTCTTTGGCATTGCCTTTCTTTGGAATTGGAGTGAAAACTGACCTTTTCTAGCCCTGTGGCCACTGCTGGGTTTTCCAAATTTGCTGGCACACTGAGTGCAACACTTCAACAGCATTTAAAGTAGGAAGTCAAGAGATACCTGGAGTAACAGGCAAGTTTGGCCTTGCAGTGCAAAATGAAGCAGGGCAAAGGCTAACAGAGTTTTGCCAAGAGAACACACTGGCCATGGCAAATACCCTCTTCCAACAACACAAAAGAAGACTCTACACATGGACATCACCAGATGGTCAATAATGAAATATTGATAATAGTCTTTGCAGCCGAATGGAGAAGCTCTACACAGTCAGCAAAAACAAGACTGGGAGCTGACTGTGGCTCAGATCATGAACTCCATATTGCAAAATTCGTACTTAAATTGAAGAAAGTAGGGAAAACCACTAGACCATTCAGGTATGACCTAAATCAAATCCCTTATGACTATACAGTGGAAGAGACAAATAGATTCAAGGGATTAGATCTGATAGACAGAGTGCCTGAAGAACTATGGACAGAGATTCATTACACTGCAAAGAAGGTGGTGATCAAATAAAAACTGAATGTATTGATAATAGGGACTAACAGTTTATAAATATTCATGAGTTCAAAATTACCTTAGAATTCAAAATGAGTTCAGATATTGTACAATGTATATTACAAAGTCATTAAATAAAGTTAATGTAGCCTAAAAAATGAATGATATTTTTGATGAAGCAAGACATATTAATAGCTTACAATTGGTCACATATATTGGAAAAATACATATATCACATATTTAGCTGAGGAAGTAAATGCATTCTAGTGACATTTTCTTTTAATGGATACAGAGAATTTAACAAATCTGAGGTAAGATCATGGTCTGAGATGATGATAAGGCTTTGTGGAGTCAAAGAACGTGGAAAAGCAAGAATGAGGTAGGACAGAGAGCTGAGAAAGGGTAGCTAAAAGTAGGCTGGATCCAAGTTATGAATGGCCTTATGTTTTAAGAAACTGGGGGCTTTGTTATTCATAATGGAGAAGTAAATAATTTTTTGAGTAAGAGTATCAATTCTATAAACCAGGAAGCAAGCTGTATCAATGCAGAAGGAGGGGTTAGAAAAGAAGAGTCTGGTTAGAGAGCTATTTCAATTGCCCAGATGAGAAATGGGTGAGGGCTGGTTACAGGCTGGAAAAAATGGAATGTGTAAGACAAGGAAGAAAGAAAAGCAGTAAAAGATGACTGAGTTTTTCCAGCTTAGATGACTTTCAGATGACAAAAGAGTCTTCAGGAGAAATACTAAAAAGCATGAAAATACTAAATAATAAAAAGCATGAAAAAAGGATTAGTCTGAACCGCTAATGGGCTACATGGAGGAGAGACAATAGACAATAACTTTTGGAAATTTGGGAGTCATTTGTAGAAAGGTGCCATAACCTTAGTTTTCTGAATGTTTAGCTTTAAGCCAACTTTTCACTCTCCTCTCTCACTTTCATCAAGAGGCTTTTTAGTTCCTCTTCACTTTCTGCCATAAGGGTGGTGTCATCTGCATATCTGAGGTTATTGGTATTTCTCCCGGCAATCTTGATTCCAGCTTGTGCTTCCTCCAGCCCACTGTTTCTCATGATGTACTCTGCATATAAGTTAAATAAGCAGGGTGACAATATGCAGCCTTGATGTACTCCTTTTCCTATTTGGAACCAGTCTGTTGTTCCATGTCCAGTTCTAACTACTGCTTCCTGACCTGCATACAGGTTTCTCAAGAGGCAGGTCAGGTGGTCTGGTATTCCCATCTCTTTCAGAATTTTCCACAGTTTATTGCGATCCACACAGGCAAAGGCTTTGGCATAGTCAATAAAGCAGAAATGATGTTTTTTCTGGAACTCTCTTGCCTTTTCCATGATCCAGCAGATGTTGGCAATTTGATCTCTGGTTCCTCTGCCTTTTCTAAAACCACCTTGAACAACCTGGAAGTTCACAGTTCATGTATTGCTGAAGCCTGGCTTGGAGAATTTTGAGCATTACTTTACAAGTGTGTGAGATGAGTGCAATTGTGTGGTAGTTTGAGCATTCTTTGGCATTGCCTTACTTGGGGACTAGAATGAAAACTGACCTTTTCCAGTCCTGTGGCCACTGCTGAGTTTTCCAAATTTGCTGGCATATTGAGTGCAGCACTTTCACAGCATCATCTTTCAGGATTTGAAAGAGCTCAACTGGAATTCCATCACCTCCACTAGCTTTGTTCATAGTGATGCTTTGTAAGGCCCACTTGACTTCACTTTCCAAGATGTCTGACTCTAGGTGAGTGATCACACCATCATGATTATCTGGGTCGTGAAGATCTTTTTCGTATAGTTTTTCTGTGTATTCTTGCCACCTCTTCTTAATATCTTCTGCTTCTGTTAGGTCCATACCATTTCTGTCCTTTATTGAGCCCATCTTTGCATGAAATGTTCCCTTGGTATCTCTAATTTTCTTGAAGAGATCTCTAGTCTTCCCCATTCTATTGTTTTCCTCTATTTCCTTGCATTGATCGCTGAGGAAGGCTTTCTTATCTCTCCTTGCTATTCTTTGGAACTCTGTATTCAAATGGTATACCTTTCCTTTTCTCCTTTGCTTTTCACTTCTCTTCTTTTCACAGCTATTTGTAAGGCCTCCTCAGACAGCCATTTTGCCTTTTTGTATTTCTTTTTCTTGGGGATGGTCTTGATTCCTGTCTCCTGTACAATGTCACAAACCTCCATCCATAGTTCATCAGGCACTCTGTCTATCAGATCTAGTCCCTTAAATCTATTTCTCACTTCTACTGTATAATCATACGGGATTTGACTTAGGTCATACCTGAATGGTCTAGTGGTTTTCCCTATTTTCTTCAATTTCAGTCTGAATTTGGCAATAAGGAGTTCCTGATCTGAGCCACAGTCAGCTCCCGGTCTTGTTTTTGCTGACTGTATAGAGCTTCTCCATCTTTGGCTGCAAAGAACATAATCAATCTGATTTCGGTGTCGACCATCTGGTGATGTCCATGTGTAGAGTCTTCTCTTGTGTTGTTGGAAGAGGGTGGTTGCTATGACCAGTGCGTTCTCTTGGCAGAACTCTATTAACCTTTGCCCTACCTCATTCTGTATTCCAAGGCCAAATTTGCCTGTTACTTCAGGTGTTTCTTGACTTTCTGCTTTTGCATCACTTCATGGCAAATAGATGGGGAAACCGTGGACACAGTGGCTGACTTTATTTTTCTGGGCTTAAAAGTCACCGCTGATGGTGATTGCAGCCATGAAATTAAGACTCTTGCTCCTTGGAAGGAAAGTTATGACCAACGTGATTAGCATATTCAAAAGCAGAGACATTACTTTGCCAACAAAGGTCCCTCTAGTCAAGGTTATGATTTTTCCAGTGGTCATGTATGGATGTGAGAGTTGGACTATAAAGAAAGCTGAACACTGAAGAATTGATGCTTTTAAACTGTGGTGTTGGAGAAGACTCTTCAGCATCCATTGGACTGCAAGGAGATCCAACCAGTCCATCCTAAAGGAAATCAGTCCTGGGTGTTCATTGGAAGGACTGATGTTGAAGCTGAAACTCCAATACAATGGCCACCTGATGCGAAGAGCTGACTCATTTGAAAAGACCCTCACGTTGGGAAAGATTGAGGGCAGGAGGAGAAGGGGACGAAAGAGGATGAGATGGTTGGATGGCATCACCGACTTGATGGACATGGGTTTGGGTGGACTCCGGGAGTTGGTGATGGACAGGGAGGCCTGGCGTGCTGCGGTTCATGGGGTTGCAAAGAGCCGGACATGACTGAGCGACTGAACTGAACTGTAGAAAGGTGAGAGGTGAACCTTGGAAGAAGATACATTTACTCAGGTGCAATATGTACTGAGAGAAGGACAAATAGTTGGCATCTCTGTATAGAATAAGCCAACAAAAAAATCTCTGTAAAAAAAATTCAGAGAAAGACAGGAGCAAGATGTTCCAGGAGACAAGGAGACAGCATTTTAAAAAGAGAATTCAACAATCCTGTTTGTCTAGAAAGTCAAACAGGACAAGAGCTGAGATGCTACTGGATCTGTCAATGGGAAGGTCACTGCTGTCCACAGGGAAAGCAGCTTTGATGCTATACAAACAGAAACCCAAGCTGTTACAAGCAAGAGTTGGTTTGATCTCTCATAGTGTTTGTTGTGCTTTAGCTTCAGGAGAGCGCAAAGTTGAGAAAAATCATTTTTTCTGTAAGATTATGAAGATACCATCAAGTTTTATGGTGTAAAGAAGAAATCAGTTGTAAGGAAAAAAACTGAAGATACTATATATAACACTGGAGCAACTGTCAAACACAAAATACAAAGGACATATTAAAAAAGTGGCTTATAAAAAGCCACTGAATGTTAATTTTTTAATGGGTAATAAAAAATATATTAAAGTATCTAATAAAGATGAAGATGTGAACCAGCTTAATGTACTTTACTGATGACATTTTGAAGGTATAAACACACAAAGGTAATCTCAATGTGTTCCAATGAAGATATAGAACTTTGTTTAGTCCAATGAAATAAAGGAATGAGAACAATATCAAACTTGTATTTACAGTAACTAGTGTTTGGAAGGAAAGATATAAATTGGCAGGGCAATTTCATTAAACGCCAGTAGAATTCTCAGAATGACCAATTTGATGAACAGAATCATGATTTCAGACTGGCCAAGCACTCAGACCTGTATCTGAAACATGGTAGATGATAGTTATCCAAAAAGTCTTTGGTCATTCATTCTGTGGATTACACCATGTTCATTCTATAGAGATAGCAATCAGCTTCTCAGTTTAAGCAGGGCCTATGATAGGATCGGAGAAGGCAATGGCACCCCACTCCAGTACTCTTGCCTGGAAAATCCCATGGATGGAGGAGTCTGGTAGGCTGCAGTCCATGGGGTCACTAAGAGTTGGACACGACTGAGCGACTTCACTTTCACTTTTCACTTTCATGCATTGGAGAAGGAAATGGCAACTCACTCCAGTGTTCTTGCCTGGAGAATCCCAGGGACAGGGGAGCCTGGTGGGCTGCCGTCTCTGGGGTCGCACAGAGTCGGACACGACTCAAGCAACTTAGCAGCAGCAGCAGCAGTATGATAGGATAGAGCAGTCCCCTGCCCTGGCCTGAAGATATCTAGGGCTCCAACTGGAAACCACTGGTTCTAGTCTGATTTTTGTACCTGACAGATGACTAAATTAACTGAAGCCTCAGGAGAGTAAGAGACTTGCCCAAGGCCACAGTGACCTGGAAGAAGGACCTTCTCATTACTAATCCAGTATTCTTGCTATAACATCACATTGCTCCAAAAAAAAAAAAAAAAAAAAAAAGCTGCAGCAAATAAGATTCAGTCCCTGGTCTTCTAAGGGGGAGGTAGAGGTATTTTACCACTGAACCATCACAGTGTAGGCCTACGGGACATTTTCTTTCAAAACCTCCTAAGGAAACTCATTTTTATGAACTAGTCTAATATTCACTCAAGTTTAAACAATTCCACAATGGCTCAAAATTTCCCTTCACTTTCTTATGAGGAAGCAAACATTAGCAAGTCAATTATTATTTTTTTTTAGAGAGTGAACAAGTCCACACATGTTTAAAATCTAAACAAGTTTAGACTTGAGAACTGCAAAGAGATTACAAGTGCTACTACCCACAACAAAAAGTCATATATAAAAATTGAAGAGCAGGAGTTGTTTTATGGAGAAGGAATGGCAACCCGCTCCAGTATTCTTGCCTGGAGAATTCCATGGTCAGAGGAGCCCAGTAGGCTACAGTCCATGGACTCACAAGAGCTGGACACGACTTAACAACCAAACCACCACCACCAGTTGTCTTATAATCAGATTAAAACTGAACTTTTTGTTATATTAAATAAGATACAAAAGAACTATTTTAGAAGTTCATTTTAGTTTTTACAATAATACTCCCATTAAACATATGAAGAAACACCAGAAAAAAATCTTACATATGGAACATGGTATCAGTATTTTAAAGACTGTACTTTCCTGTTTTAAATTATAAATTCTTTAAATTCAGTATTTCCTTCAAGATGTAAAGTGAATCTAAGTACCCCAAAATGATACTAGTGATCTTCCTAATTTTGTTACTAAGACTACCACATCATTGCCAACACAGTAACATAAAAACTGATTAAATGGAAAGCATACATTCTAACACCAGCAAAATTCTTATCTCTGCTTTAATAGTCTTTAAACCATATTTCTTAACAGTGGTTCTAATTTTTTCTCTTGTATCTTAGTATTATTCATTCAAAATCTATTGATAGTTAAATATTTATTTTAAAAGGCTTAATCAATTCAAACATGTAGAAAATGGTATTAAGTAAAACATTAAATACCATGATTTTATTTTGCCTTGAATAGAAATTTCTGTGCCTTCTTCACTGGACTGAGAATTGTGAAGCAGAGAGCAAAAAAAAAAAAACTTTTCAATAAATGTTTGTAAAAGTGAACTGATAAAACTACTTATACTGAAAAACTACTCTATTATTGGATATCTTAAAATAGTAGCTAGATATATTTCATTTATATTTAGAGATTTAGAGGACTATGAAAGAAAGTGACTTCCCTGGTGGCTCAGATGGTAAAAGCGTCTGCCTACAATGTGGGAGACCTGGGTTCGATCCCTGGGTTGGGAAGATCTCCCTGGAGAAGGCAATGGCAACCCACTCCAGTACTCTTGCCCGGAAAACCCCATGGACGGACGGAGGAGACTGGTGGGCTACAGTCCATGGGGTCGCAGAGAGTTGGACTCGACTGAGCAACTCCATGTATATGCAAGAAAGTAGTCCAGCTGATCAGATGTCCTTTTAGGGCTGCTTTATCACAGAAGTAACTATGGGAGCACTGCTCTGGAGATGAGTTTGCTATCTTTTAAGAAATGTCGTTCGCCGAACACCTCAGCAACCACTTTGAGAAACGTCTAGGAGAACTGCTAACACACAAAAAAACTTCCTGTCATGTAGCGAACATTCCTCGGTGTGTCTTTTGGATGCGGTGGAGGTCTTACCGCAAAATGCCCCTTTCCCAGATGGTTAGGTGAAACTAGCTTATGAAATGATTGTTTTTTAAAAAGCATGATTTGATAAATACTTTTATAATGAGATCAAGAAAATTTTACCTAATTCTTCATATGCAGAAAACAAACAGCCCTTGACTGAGAGCTTAACCAACAGTGAAATAAAAAAAAGCAGTTCTACAAAGTTTGAAACAAATGAAAATTTAAAGTTACAGTATCATTTCACCTCTGACTTCACTAAAAGTAGTTTTTAAAATTATCTTTGAATTCAACTTAAGTTTTAAAAATCAATTTTAGTTAAAACTCCAAGCTTTTCTCTGCATTAGAAACATTAAGTGGCCAACCTATAATTAAGCAAACTTTCTCTTAGTGGGATAATTTCTTCTCATTTTTCCACATGAAATTTAAAACAGAATGTTCTCAAAAATTGCATAACTGGCATTTTTATTTTTAGCTGACTGGCCTCCAACTGCGGAAAAGTGCTTGGGTATGGAATGGCAGTGAAGGAAGGCCTTGATCTTCTGGTCCAAGGGTCCAGACCCCATCTTTCCCCATATGACAAAAACGTTACCCTTTAGAGGGTGGTTTTAGGATAATGCTTATACCATATAAATATTGGTAAGGGTCTTGAGTGGTGATATGAAATTTTTCTTTTATTGGTTGTGAAATTAAACAGCCTTTGATTTATGTAGCACAATAATAACCCTGAGTATGTGTAATGACAACTCTAAGGCACCCATCTGCAAATGCTAAACAATAATGGTGTTTGAGATTAGCTCTAGTATATTTGTGTTTGGAAGATTTTTACTGGAAAATAGTATTCTTTCTTCTGTATTTTCAGCACTAGTAATGTGCTTGAACTCAGCAAGATTTACTGAAAATAATCATGATAGTTTCAACAGCATATAAAGCTCACCTCCTGTCTGTTCCTCATGGACACAAGACTTTGTTGGCGGCTCTGCTTCTGGCCTCCAAATCAGGCTGGCAGAAGGCTGGGCTTTACTAGACCTATCCAAAATGCCCAGGACGTGGCGACCAATTGTTTCTTCAACAGCTGCTGTTGTCTTTACCACTTCTAAGAGGATCTTCAGAAGTCTGTTATTAGCTTTCTGGAGTGCATACCTGTACAGGTAAGGAAACATTCATTAAAATGTTTAATCTTTTTAAAGCAAACACTAGGTCTACAAAAGAAAAATACACTACAAAACATCTGACTTAAAAAGAAAAACTTCATATGATCCTGTTAAAAATAATATGCAGTAGCACCTACAATGAAGTGCTTTTTGTATTTAAATTATAAAATTTGTTTTCTTCTGAAAAATTTTCATCAGTCAACTAGTTTTTGAAAATATGCAGCATTTTACTGACCTGAAAGAAATCAAATAACTAAAGTTTTTAACTAGTAGCTTCTAAATTAGAAGAAAATTTTTAGGGAGATGCAGAAGTTAAGTTTCAAAAAGTGTGCACAATACCTAATCATAAGCAAGTTATTGAGCTGGTAATACTATTCACGGTTACTCTTATATATTTTAACCTTTAAAATATCTTTTTCAATGTTGAACAACATATTCTAAAATAAATTCAAAAATTCCACCAGGAAAAATGTTTGTGTTTCTATAACTTAATGGTGATGATCTATATGGTTAAATTACAAAAATAGGCAGAGACCTGTTTTTAATAAAGGTCTACAGTACAATCTCACTATCTGCCAACACCAGAGGGTTAAAAACCTCAGGCTGCTGATTATTATATCTGCTCCAGAGACAGAAACTTCTCAAGTTACACATACTACGCTCATTTCAGTCAGCAGAAGGAACCTATTTTCAACCAAATGGAATTAATAGTGCATCTCCCGCTCTCTTTTTTAACAAGCAACACATTATTATTTAAAAAAATTAGAAAATGCTCCTACGCACCCACCAAAATATCTTAGTACTGAGATAATCATGGTTAACATATTAATGCCTAAGCATTCTAGGCATTTTCCCTTGTCTTTCTCTCTCATAAATATATATACAAAACAAAAATGGGATTATCCTGGACAAAGTGGTTTTTTACAAGCTTTTGTTTGTCTTTAGCACAAACATCTTCATGTGTCAAGAAATATACTTCCATAAATGGTGATTCAGAAGGTTATCTGATTGATCTTCTGAATAACTAAACTCTCTTGTCCTAACAGCTTAATTCAACAAAGGTACAGTGGTGGCAAACTACGCATTTCCTGCACGTAGAGAAAATACAAGACTCTCATGGGGAAGGCGCTCTGCCTCAAGACACTTTCTCTTCAGCTCCACAGTGCGGGAGATCACCAACAAACAGGTTAGGGCTATCTGTTTTCACAGGCACATGACATGACTATTTTAAGACAAGGTAATAAATGGAGCAGTTTCCCTTCAGCATTTGTCAAGTGAAAAAGACAGTTCTATTTTTACACTGAGATCAAGTTCTCTGGTTACCTAAGGAAGGATATTAAAAATAAAACTCTAAATAATTTAGTTAGTAGAAAGTAAGTAAAGGGTTTATTTCTTTAACTTGTTCTCAGGTTTCGTTCAAGCCTCAAACACCCCAGGACTAGGATAATTTGAAAATATTCCCCCATAAGAGAAATAATTCAAAATAAAAGGATGGTAAAAAGAAATAAATAGGAATACTCATTTATCAACACTCACTACAAAGATTCCTAAAAAGTAAACACTGTATAATTTTTTAAATATACCAATTAGAGATAAATAATATAAAATAAACACTGTGTTTATTTTATATTGCCATGGTAACTCTAGTTTTCGTACACTGTCTTTCTTGTTTGAGTTCCATACTGACTGTGTTCCATACTGATGATCCAATGGGGAAGCCAAAATCTTAGGGGCCAAATTCCTCCATGCAAGCTGAGGAAGCAGGTTAGGAGGACACAGAGGGTTGACAATAACAGAAATTGGAAAAGGAGGAAATTAAGTTAGTAGGTATTAATTTTAATTTAAAATTAAAGAAATGCTTTTCATTTGAACAAAACAGATTTTAAAATATTATGCCTAAAATCCTTAATATTAATGTGGGGTAACTATTCTCATTTTTACATGAATCTCTACGAAATCAAAGTAAGGAAAAGTTTTGTTAACATCGGATCATGAATTTATTCCTCCATAAAGGTGGGATATAGATTAAAAAGTCTCATCTGTTATACAGTAAATGCATCAAAGAAGTTAAATATATACTATCATATTTAATCATTTAATTTTTTTACTTGTCATAAACCAGGGGGTGGCTTATACTGAATGCATGTCTGAACAGTGAAGGAATAAACTGACATGTATAATTTTGTTTTTTTTTTAGGATAAAAAATAGCATGTGAACAGAATAAAATTAATCAAGAAAGGTTCAATAACCAAATAACCTCAGCCTTATCATTTATTGAGCTGAGTGCATGCTCAATAGCCAATAAAATTATATACAAGAAATTTTTAAAAATTTGTCTATTTAATGTTAGGAAACTGATCATTCTTTACACAGAGTACAATGTAGAAATAAAATAGATGTACAAGATAATGATAAAGACAAATAAAGTCTGTAACACCAAAACAACTATTTCAATTCACTTTTCATTCAAAAAAATATGCATTCTGTATACCTTTCATTGGACACAATTTCAGGAGGCACCTCTTCAGGTTTTTTGTCCAATACCTTTTCTTTAAAGGTCTGTTCTTCAACTTCTCCATGGTTTTCCTTTCCATTCTAAGTGTGCGTAAAGGTAGGGAGGACAAGACAGAAAGAAAATCTGTCATCTTGGAAATAGCATGTCATTCTTATATTGTTCTAAGGTAAAAAAGAAACCTCTGCGTGCAAAACAGATACTATCTGAAATAATATTTAACTATATTTTATCAGGAGATTAACATTATCAGAAAATGGCATGCTATAATATGACAATAAAGCTTGTTTGGTTACTGGGCTGCCTGGTGAAACAACAGTCATTGCTAAATCACTGTCAGATTCGAATTACCTTAAATAGAACGTAAGGCATCTTGACTCCACCTACCTTCAATGTAAACAATCACAAATATGTTAAGCTCAGACCTATAAAAAGCACACTTCACACCAACAACAAAGACACACAGATCCCACTGCATGTGGGTCCATTGCTCCTAGGTGGGCCAAAGTCCATACTACCTGTGTTTGCGTACTGCTGTTGCGCAGCTCACAACACAGCTTCTCTCTTCCAGCTAGAGACAGCTGCTTTAGTGCTTCCAGCTCCTCTAAAAGCACCCTCTCTCTCTCTGAAATCAGGTTTTCATTATCTATTGAGGATCTCTAAATAAGAAAAAAGGTCATGAGAGAATATTGTTTGCGATAGAAGAGAAAGGCAGGAATATTAAGCAGATTTTCTTTTAACCCGCTAGAACCAACAGGCCTTGGTTCTACCCTGATTCACATCCCATGATTAGGGGGTTAAAAGCATATATCAAGTTCAATGCAAAATTTGAAACTTAAAAAAAAAAAAGCTAATTAGGCCTAAATATTCATGAATTTTTACAGCTTAATTCATATTACTTTAATATGCCAGTTTTGCATTGAAAATTCAGAAGTTTCAAGTCACAAAATGCAATGAAGAAAAGCAAAATTAATTTTTCCAAATGTCTTATGTTCAACTCCCAATTTTCCTATTATTCTATATCTGAAACTATATTTCAAGAGTTCTCTATTTGTTGTCTTTTGTGTTAGCTTAACTTTTCAAAATAAATTGAATAAATTTGTTTTTATAGGAACTTATACATAAATATTTGCTTTTCTACAATGATTTTGTGAGTATATTACATACAGCAATTGATAAGATTTCAGTTCCCAAATACCAAGGAGTATGTAAATTTAGTCAAGAAAGTGGTTAAGAATATTATGCAAATTTGCATTTCTCAAATCAAGAAGAGATGTTTCCATGGATTAAGTTCCAGAAACATACTACTTCAGATTTCCATTCACAATTAAAAAGACAGATTAAAGATAGATAAAGGTAAACCATGGAGAAGCCAATTGGTAGACTCACAAATCTATAAATCAAAATGGGAAAGCTGAATATCAACTGCACCTCAGCACAAAGAATTTCCCCAATTGCCAAAGTACTTTTGCCACGTATATACTCAATGGAAAGCCTAAAAACAAAAACCTCAGAACCACTTTTTCAGTGCCTAAAAAGGCAGATAAGTCAAATGGTAGAGAGACAGTGCTCTCCAAGGTTGGGTTAGGCACCCTTAACCCCTTAACAAGATCTTAGTCTCCTATACTGGTGGAGTCTGTTCCTGATGTTAAATATTCATATTCATTCAGATCTCAGCAATAATTCTGACTTAAAAAAAAAAAAAAAGCTCTATAAAAAACACTGCTTTTTAACTGGGGAGGGAAGGGACTCTTGGCCCCATACCTGAGCTAACTGTTCATTCAGCCTCTTAATCTCTTCTTGCAGCTGCTCCTGGTCTTCTCGCTGTCTCTCCATCTGCCGCATGTGTGCCTGCCTTAAAAGCTCTGTTGCCTGTTGATGTTCCTGGTACTGTCGTACAAGTTCCTGCCTCATATCTTCCAACTGTTCTTCATTTAACATCAGTTGTCTAGAAGCATCCATGCTTGATACCAAAATCTCATCATGGAGCTGTAACAGTTAAAAAAATTCAACCGTAAAACATTTTGTGGAAACCTATCAGCATTGATTTTTTAAAATACATATGAAAATAATTCTAATAGTAACCCCACAAAGCATGTCATTTTAAACTTCACATTATTAAACTAAAACATAAATAATTTAAAACATTTATCTTTATAATTTCAAATCAATGTGAAGGTAATCATTATTATACATGTTGTTCTCCAAAAGCAAAATAGCTATCAGTTATTTTAGATGTAGTCTAAATCAAAGGGAGGAGAAGAATAAGGAAAGACACTCACGATTCCTCCTATTCGTAATGAATAACTCTATTATTCCTCTTGACATTTTATGAGGAAACAATATAAATGGAATTCTTCTATTTTAAAATTTAATTTACAAAATGAGAAATTTTATCTCTTTATATTACACAGCAGTCATCAGAGTACTGTAGAGAACTGCTTGATAAGAAACAATCTTCAGTAATGTTTATCTGGAAATAAAAGCCTTATATTCCACTTTCTCAAACTTGTAAGAAGTCAACACCTTATTGGATTTCAACAAGTCCTGAAAAGCTAAACTTAAACAAATCATTCTGCCTTGAACAGCTGCTGGCAAGTTAAACAGGTTTTGCACTTCAAAAAGAGTTGACATTTTATTTGAATATGTCTCTAAAAAGACATAGCCTGTCATGAATATGAACAAAAAATTTGAATTAAGATAATTTTAAAAGAAGTAGAATTTACTATGTTCTGTTAAAGGCACAAGTTGAGGTACAGACCCTCCAATGATGAAAAAGTAAAGGGTATTAGTATATATATAGGAGACTGCTTTAAATTATCTTAAGCGGGCAGCTCTTTCCTTCTGATATTATCCTATCAAGCAAATATTTTATCATACATATTGCCAAATTATAGTATAATAATTTGAACTGACTGAAAATTAACGTGGGTACAACTTACAGTGAGGTTTTACCATGCACAATGTATATAAGACAAACAGAAATATTATGAATCCGACCACTTTTATCTAATAATAATATTAAGCCATTTATTCATACACTTTAAAAGTCACTTTTCCCTGGTGGCTCAGACGGTAAAGCGTCTGCCTACAATGCGGGAGACCTGGGTTCAATCCCTGGGTCAGGAAGGTCTCCTGGAGAAGGAAATGGCAACCCACTCCAGTACTCTTGCCTGGAAAATCCCATGGATGGTTGAACCTGGTAGGCTACAGTCCATGGGGTCGCAAAGAGTCGGACACGACTGAGCAACTTCACTTTCACTTTATAAGTCACAGGTCAAGACTGAACTGAATACTTATGTTCTCCATTAAGCAACATTACTGTTAATATTTTTATAGTGAGAAAAATCACAATTTTTTAAATAAATTTTTATACTCAAGGAAGCGTACTTACAGATTCTCTGACCATAAATGTTCTATCTTTGGAGGACATTTCTTCTGAAATAGTCAGTTCACAGTCCTTTGATTCTAGTATATCGTCAAGATGATCCTTGCTTGATAACAGAACTTCCTTTCCATCTTCTCCTAACTCCTTACTAAGTGGTTTACATTCTTCTTTAAATTTCCTGTCTGTTGCCTCAAAAGTCTGAAAACCAGCCTGACCCTGTGATAATTTCATTTCATTTAAGTAATGCTCTTGCTGACAGAGAGGAGATGCTTCTGATGATGGAGTGTCTTCTTTTTCCCCAGATATTCTAGACAGTTCAGTTTGCTGAGCAAATGCTATACTCATTGACACAATGACCTGAAGAAATAAGGTAATCAAAAAGGATTCAGTTCAAGAAAGGATTAGATCTGTAAATACTAGCAAGAATTAGAAAAGCAAGTTTCCTCTTAAAAACTACATAAACTAGTAAAAAAGATGGTCTCGTGCTTTTAAACTAAAAGAAATCTCAGCATAAAGTGATAAGAAGATAAAGATTCTGTGTTATAATGAATCTAATATCAAAGTGTTTTACTGCCTGCCTTTTTAAAATCAGTAATTATAAAAAATTCTGCCTTACTCTATAACAGCAGTAAACGTTTGGTACAGAAATTCACTATTAACACTTTAGTACATACATTTCCAAATCTTCTTCCTCTTCTTTACATTTAGATATGGATATAAATATAGACAAACATTTTTCTTAGTCATATTCTAATACTATAACCTGTTTTCATAACTATAGTAAGTATCTTTTCAAGTCAAGAAATACATTTCTATATAATTGTAAATGGGTTTAAAGTTTCATATTATACAGATATACTATAAATGTACTTAATCAACTATCTATGTTGGACATTCAGACTAATTCGTCCTTAAGGCTATTTTAAACACCACTGTGATGAAAGCTTTTTAACCATATCATACACATATTCTTTCCAATTTACTTGCAGTAAATTCCCAGAAGTACAGCACTAGGTTTGTGTGATTAGTGAAACTGAGCGAGACCCTGTGGGGCTCCTGGGCATAGAAGCCTTTTTTGTCCCCATTTCCTGTAGGCAAAACTCCAGACTCCATGATCTTCCCTGAGTTCCAAAGGGCAGATTCGAACAGTTGTTAGTTAAGGAAGGAGCAGCCAAGAAACAAGCTCAGGCTGGTTAACGGGACCAGAGAAGCTCTTCAAGGTAAGGAGACCAACCATGAAGGGAGTGCAAGCCCAGCTCACACCCTCATCTTGTCAGAAACTCCACCCCTGAAACCACTGCTAGAAATAGCGTCTCCTGCACCGGCAGCTGGATTCTTTGCCACTGCGCCACCCGGGAAGCCCCACTGCTATAAAACCTCGCATCAAATCCTCCCAGATTGGGACACACAGCTTTTGAGGGCAGGAGCCTACTCTGTCTCCCATTGCCTGGCAAAGCAAGAAAGCTATCCTTTTCTATTTCACCCAAAACTCTGTCTCTGAGATTTGATTTATTAGTGGTATGCAAAGAAGCTGACCTTTTGGCATCATTGGTAAAATGATGATACAATTCAATCTAATCTATTTCACTTTCCACTTCAACTATGATCCTTAATTCCTGCTTATTTTAGTTCCACCCACCATAGGTACCTAGAAATTGTGACCAGCAGCCTTGGCTCTGAGAAGTCTAAGCCTTTGAGAACCAACTATTGTTCAGGCACTAAGTCATGTCTGACTCTTTGCGACTCCATGGACTACAGAACGCCAGGCTCCTCTATCCTCCACTATCTCTTGGCGTTTGCTCAAATTCATGTTCACTCAGTTGGTGACGCTATCTAACCATCTCATCCTCTGCCGCCCTCTTCTCCTTTTGCCTTCAATCTTTCTCAGCATCAGGGTCTTTTAGAATGAGTCAGCTTCTTGCATCAGGTGGCCAAAGTATTGGAGCTTCAGCGTCAGCGTCAGTCCTTCCAATGAAGATTCAGGACTGATTCCTTTAGGATTGACTGGTTTGATCTCCATGCAGTACCAGGGACTCTCAAGAGTCTCCTCCAACACCAGTTTTCAAAAGCATCAGTTCTTCAGTGCTCAAACAAAAATCTGATGAGATGTTAGGTCACAAATGAAATTTTTAAAAAATTGGTCATTATAAAGATCACTTTTTTTGTATACATATTTAGAATAGAAATGGATAACAAATAATTAAAAGAACCATGTGTTTTGGAAACTAAAAAACCAACCAGCCAACCAACCAAACATAAAAACCAAGCCTAGACTAACTACCTTGTAATTCTCTCCTTTCTATTCACCACCATACCATCTAACCAAATTCCACCTGTGTTTACAATTAACTCTGCCTAGTCTGTGTCTGTGCAGCTGAACTTAACTGAGGAGAAAAATGAAAAAACAAGCTGACTGGTCTTACTTTAACATCATAACCACTATCCTTGAAATGAGCCCTTAGTAATATGGGCGATTCTACCCAATTTCCCTTGTCGTTTCCATTTCTTATTCCTTCTCTTAGCCCTTTGCTTTCTCCTTAAAGCTCCAACATCATCTCTTCCTTTCTCATTCTCAGGTGCTGAGTTCGCTTTTTACTTTACTGAGAAAAATAGAAGTAATCAGAAAAGAACTTCCACAGTCTCCAAATACTTCATCTGAAAACATACTTGAATCATGAGTCAAATATTCTTACCTTCCTTCCTGTTTCAATGAATTAGAACTACCATGCTTCGACCTAATGGCAGCTTTTCAGATCTGCAACTCTTCTCATCTACTCAAGGACACTGCTCCAGCAACTATTCCACTCTCTCTTTAAATCAGCTATTTTTCCCCCTTCTCTCCTCAATCGCTTCTATCAGCATAGAAACAGGATGTGGTATCTTTCATCTTAAACAAAAACAAAACAGCAACAACAATCTACCACTCAGTTCCCTACATCACTCTTTAGTTAGCACTGTACTTCTCTCCTCTTTAAAAACAACTCAGAATAATTCATTTCATTCTTCTCCTTCACTCTCTCTCAAATCAGATCTAATCAGTTTGTCTCTACCATTCCATCAAATGTGTTCTTGTGAAAGTCACTGATGATTGCACACTGTAAAATCCAATGGTTACTTTGCAGTTCCAACCTTTCAAGACTTTATCAGAAATACCTGACAAAGTTTAATACATTCTCAATAAACTTTTATCACTGGCTTCTCTGATGCAATCTTTGGTCATTTCCACATATAATGCACCACTTTTTCATTTCCTTTGTTCCTCCTCACTTCTCTGCCCTCAAACAGTGGCCTCCTCTGGGCTCGGTTTCCAGACCCCTTCTTCATTTACACTCACTAGATTAGTATTTTTCAATATTTCTTACTGTAACCATGGTAAACATACACATACAACAAAAATAAAACATTTTATACTGTGACCCAACTTCTTGTGTGTCTGTTTTATATAACTGAATGTTTCCATTAATATCAAAATCCTGTACCAAACCAAATTTAATTTCATGCCTTACAAAGAAGTTATAACACCACAGTTTGAAAAACACGACTCTAAATACCACCGTATTTCCATGTTGAGTTTTATCTTACTTCCTGAACTCTAGATTTATACATCCAATCATTTTCTCATCCCTTATATTTACATATTTAATGACTGTTTTTCGTTTAATGGATCAAAATTTGAATATTGAGTTACCCACTCCCCTTCAGAAACTACTCCTTTGTATTTGTTTTCATCCTACATCTAACACCTAAGTAACTCCATTATTCCAGGTGCTTAGATCAAATTACCTGCAGTACTATCTTCCCTTGAAGGGGAAGTCCTTGCCCCTCTTTCCCTGTATTTCCTCTTCCTGTATCCAGTTACATCTGCTGAGGATATAAATCTGTACCAGGGTTTCACAATATTTCTCCAAATGGAACCCATGAATACAAAGGTCGCAGGACTGAATGAAACCATCCTCCAACTCGGCAATGCTGGCAGTTGGGTAGGTGGCTCCCAAACTCTTGCCAATTCTCCGTGGACACCTCTTGGAGACATCCACTGGAAAACTGCTGACTTTCTCTTTTGCATCCCACTTTCTTAAAAGGATCAATCTGTTATCTTCATGATTTACTCTCCCACTGACATCTGGACTCTCCCCTCATGACAGTTCAAAAGTGAGGTCTTCTGTGATTACCCTATATAAAACAAAAGCACCTCACTCCCCATGGAATCTTCTAGTCTTATTACCTTGGTTCGTTTTTCTCTTCATAGTATCTATTACTCTCGTACATTGTCTATTTGCACCAGCTAGATAAAAGGTCAGGGCTTCACAGGTGGCTCATTAGGAAAGAATTAGTACAGGACTCATGGGTTCAATCCCTGGGTTGGGAAGATGGCCCAGAGAAGGAAATGGCAACCCACTCCAGTATTCTTACCTGGGAAAGCCCACAGATAGAGAAGTCTAGCGGGCTAGAGTCCATGGGGACACAAAAGAGTTGGACATGACTTAGTGACCACACAATAACAACAGATGTAAGGTCTACAGGAGCAATGATTTCATCTATTTTTCTTCTGCTATACCCTGCACTCAGAACACTGCTTGGCAGTGAAATGAACTGTTAATGAATGTCTATTTTTCAATAGTACATACCCAAATCACAGGGTGAATCTAATGTTATCTATGTTAGCAATCACTACCTCTACTGGTTTCTTCCATATACTCTGTGCTTTTAAAACAATGTTTCTCAATATTTTTCTAACTTCTTATAGGGTTGAGCATAACCCCATCTGTTCTGCTGACTAATATAAACAACATGTCCTATTCTGGGGCTTCACTGGTGGCTCACATAGTACAGAATCTGCCTGCAATGCAGAAGACGTGGGTTTGCTCCCTGGGTCAGGAAGATCCCCTGGAGAAGAGAACGGTTACCCACTCCAGTATTCTTGCCTGGAGAATTCCACAGACAGAGGAGCCTGGCAGGCTACAGATCATTGGGTCCCAAGTACAGGACACCACTGAGCAACTTTCATTTTTCATAAACTATTCTAGGATCAAGCTGGGCCATGATGTGTTCTCTCTTGGATCACAGTATTGGGTTGGCCAGAAAGTTCATTTGGGATTTTCTGTAACATGTTATGGGAAAAATGAATAAACTTTGTGGCCAATTCAATACCTTGGCTGCCTCTGGAATGGTCTTCATTGACCTGTACTCTAGTGATCTGCTATAAGCTTGATGAATGATGCTTCACAAAACATATTTATATCATCACCATTATCACAGTAGTAAGACTGCTTCAAAAGATGTCATTTATGAGTCTTTATTATCTTCTAGGTGTCTTATGGCATCCAGTCCCATCCCTTCATGGCAAATAGATGGGAAAACAATGGAAAAAGTGACAGACTTTATTTTCTTGGGTTCCAAAATCACTGCAGATGGTGACTGCAGCCATGAAATTAAAAGATGCTTGCTCCTTGGAAGAAAAACTATGACAAACCAAGATAGCATATTAAAAAGCAGAGACATTACTTGCTGACAAAGGTCCATATATATAGTTGAAGCTATGGTTTTTCCAGTAGTCATGTATGGATGTGAAAGTTGGACCATAAAGAAGGCTGAGCACCAAAGAATTGCTGTTTTTGAACTGCTGGAGTTGGAGAAGACTCTTCAGAGTCTGTTGGACTGCAATGAGATCAAACCAGTCAACCCTAAAGGAAATCAATCCTGAATAATCATTGGAAGGACTGATGCTGAGGCTGAAGCTCCAATACTTTGGCTACCTGATGCAAAGAGCTGACTCATTGGAAAAGACCCTGATGCTGGGAAAGACTGAAGGTAGGAGGAAAGGGGACAACAAAGGATGAGATGGTTGGATGGCATCACGGACTCAACGGACATGAGTTTGAGCAAGCTCCAGGAGATGGTGAAGGACAGGGAAGCCTGGTGTGCTGCAGTCCATGTGGTGGCAGAGTCAGGCACTATTGAGCAACTGAACAATATAATACAAAATAGGTGCCTTGTATGTATTAGCTCATTGAACCTTCACAAGAATTACTATTACTTCTATTATTCTCCTCTTTTAACATAGAGGGAACTGAGACTGACTAGTTAAGTAACTTTCCTAAGACTGCAAATCTAATCCTATCCCAAACCTCATATCCTTAACTGCTATACTAGGATGCCCTGCTACAAACATTTCACTTGAGAAAGAAAAAACCTTGCAACTCTCTAAAAGAACCAGATAGTGAGAACTGTATAAAAGTGATGGTGCTTCACTTTTTTTTTTTTTAAGGTTTTTTTGACCATTTTAAATCTTTATTGAATTTGTTATATTGTTGTTTCTGTTTGTTTTTTTTTTTTTTTTTGGCCACAAGGCATGTGAGATATAAGCTCCATGACCAGGGATTGAACCTGAAGCCCCTGCACTTGAAGAAGTCTTAACCACTGGACTGCCAGAGGAGTCCTGGTGCCTCACTGTTCACTTTGAACAAAATTATTCAATTCAAATATGGAAGTGAGTAGGTCCTTATGGCCCACATATTTCCTTGAGTATTGACCGCCTCATCTAATTTATATTTAATCTAATTCTTTATGCATTTCCTGTAAATTCTATCCCTCCTTCACTAAAACGCATATACTCCAGTAGGACTGCTACACTAGAACAGTTTAAATACTATAAAAAACAAGCACGACAAACTCAGAACCCAACTACTCCAAAATAAGAACCCAAACAGGAATATGCATTTTAAGAGAATTCAGAGACAAAGAAATGGAATCATAATGGTATAGTAAGTAGTACACGTGGTATTCAGGAGTTTACAATAGTTCTGAGCATAGCAGCTAAGAGCATCGACAGTCATAAACATCACAGTCACTTCTGTTTTTTATTTGTTGGTTACTTTGGACTTGGATCCAGTACCCTAAGTTCAGCGGTTCCCTAAGCAGGGAAAGGTGACACAGTTTCTACCTGCTAGGTCAGTGGTGCAGAAGCAAGCAGGCTGCAAGCCCCCTAAAGAGGCACCTGGAGGAAGCCTTGTGGCCCCCTGGACTCCATGCATCCCCCAGGTTAAGCTCAGGAAAGCCACAGTCTACCTGTTCAGTTCCCCTTGGGCTCTCAGAGGAAGAACCCCACACTTACAGGAGACCACATTTGATCTCCCTTCTGGGGTCCAGATGCGTTTCTGAGCCAAGTTTTTCCAGAATCCATCACTTTGTGGTAAGCAGGAGAGTGACTGTCTTTGGTTATACATTCTGCGTGCAGGTGAAAATTCTCTCCACCAAGATTCCCACAAAGCCCAAGGCTCTCTTTCCTGTGGACTACAGCAGCCTTTCTCCCTCAGGAGAAGGATGAAGGAATGAAGTTGGGTACAGGCTTCCATCAATCCCTAAATAATCCCTATATTTCAGGAAACAGACTTTGCAGATGGCTCAGTGGTAAAGAATACGCCTGGTAATAGAGGAGACACAGAGATGTGAGTTTGATCCCTGGGTTGGGAGATCTCCTGGAGGAGGAAATGGCAACCCACTTCAGTATTCCTGCCTGGAAAATTCCATGGACAGAGGAGACTGGCAGGCCACAGTCCATGGGTCGCAAAGAGTTGGACACCACTGAGTGACTGAGCATGCACACATGTACTACTGCTCTGGGAGGAGGTAGGCAAAACTGTTTTAATATAAAAGACCAAGCATTTCCTTTCTCATTTCCTATCACATCCTCCACCTTTAAGGAAGGCCAAACTCCTTCCTATGGTACTACTCACAAGGTAATAAATTTATAACTCCCACAAGTTTCTAACTGCTATTCTACATCAAGAGACAAATGCTTTTCTCATAGAATAATTCACAGAACATTCCATTCTAAGGCAACTGTGGATAGTTACAGTATCTGACAACTTAAAGGAGCTACATGTAAAATTTACAACAAAAACCAGTGCTTTATCGTCAATGAAATCTATCTTTTTTTGAAGGCTCAAAGAGAATACAGACAAAATTATCTTTCAAATAAACTATAAACTTACCTTAGCTACTTCTTCTTCTAATCGTTCTTGGTACTGTTTTTTCAGCAACTTAACCATATTTGTTTCCTTTTTCACTCCAAATTCACCAGAATACTAAATTAAAAAGCAAATATGACATATTTATTTATACTAATTATACAACACTTTTAAACTTTTCTCAAAAGATTTCTATTCTTTAGAAAATTTCTTAAAAGCTTTAATAAGTAAATAAATTGCTGCTCAATTAAAAGCAATAGTTCTAGTGAATAATTCTACTAAATTAATTGTGCTTACTCTTGTGAAGTTTAAAATGCAAACTGAGAAGCATGCTTACAATTACTAATGTACAGTTCTAGAGTGGGGGAAGAAAAGATATTACTTAAGAACTAAAAATTTACTGAATGAAGCCCAGGATTTTACAGTTATGTTTGGGAAAAGTGGCCACAAATTGGGAATATACACAGTGTTGAGGAGAGGCAAAAGGTGGTTTGACTAGATCAGATATACTGGAAAAGATGAGGGACTTTTCTATACTGTATGGCCTGTGCTGAAAAAAGCCTTTTCCAATGTCCTAGCCCTAGCGTATTGAATTCTGGGAATTCCTAAAGAATACTCTAGAGATAGTCTAGTTCAACTTCTCATGGTAGGAAGAAAAGCTGTTTCTCTTTTTTGAAACTAATTTCTTGTAAAGTTCAGGGCACTGAAATTAACTTGCTATATAGCCCATGTTATATAAAACAAGACAAATTTTAAATTAGAATATATTTAGGGGGAAAAAAAAACCTCTCAATTTTAACTTTTTTGTGTTTTTGCTATGCTATGAAAGTACATCAGGCTTCCAAAGTGGCACTAATGGTAAAAAACCTGTCTGCCAATGCAGGAGACTCGGGTTCAATCCCTGGGTTGGGAAGATCCCCTGGAGGAGGCAATGGAAACCCATTCCAGTATATCAAATTTCTTCACTTATATATTCTTCTGGATCTTTATTCTCATTTTTACTATACTTAATTCACAGCAACTATTTATTGAATAATTAAATCACATACATAAAAATGATAGTAACAAAAATACAATTAGTGTACATAACAGTTTAAAAATACCTCTGTAGCGCCATCAATGTTCTGTTCTAGACAACTTGCTGGGTATGTTGCTTTCTGTACATCAGACTCAGTAATTACCACTGAATCAACGAAGAAGCTAAATATAAACAAAAGAGGATGAAGGGATTAATGTTGTGTGTGAATTTTACTGTTAGTAAATTTACAGCATGCATAAAATGTGTGTTGGGGCAGCGGGGTATTGTAACATAACTCATTATTTTTGACTACTTTTTTCACTTAAAAGTAAAGCAGCAGAATTACATAAATATTTAACAGATTATCCCTGAGTTTTATGCCATTTTATAAGTCTACTACAAATGTATGACATGGAGCTGTTTATAAGTATAGATTTTTTTAAAAGTTACCTATACTATTATTGAGGAAGCAAGTTTACAAAATCTCATTTTTATTAAAAATTTACACACACATGCAGAGTGAAAAAATTCTGGAAGAACACACATCAAAAGTAACAGTGATTACCTCCAGTGGAATGGGGGTGTAGTGACAGTGAGAAACATTCTTAATTTTATTCATAACTACTTCTGAAATTTTTAGTTTTTCATGTATTCATGTATCTTTTGGTATTCATGTCTTTATTCTGTATTGTATTGGGTCACTTCTAAATGCTCACTACAACAAATAATGCTAAAATAGAGATCTCATAAATGTATCTCTGCATACATCTATAGATGTTTCTACATGATAAAATCTTATAATTTTAAAATTTTAACATGCTATATTTGAAAAAGTTACATTAATTTAATTTCATAATCATACAATTTAAGTATTTTCTCAAAACTTCAACAACAGAGTCTCAACGACCTTAAAACTTTCTTAGAAGATGTATGTCTTTATTTTTGAGATTATATATTTTTTCAAATAGGAATGTACGAAGAAGTAGCATTCTTTGTGCTACTGGCCATAAAAGTTTCTTCTGTTGTGAACTCCCTATACATCTTCTATATTCATGTTAAATTATCATAAAAACTCATGTTTCTTGTCTTTATTCTCTGCCCTTTCCTGGTTCGTTTATCTTTTTTATTATTTCATCTGTTTCCTCACAGCTTCGTGCAAACACTGTTCTGATCCTTTGCTTCATTTCTCATTTTCACAGCCCATGAAAGATCCCCCAGATTATTTATCCAGCTACAGAGACTCAAACTAAAAAAAAAAAAAAAAAAAAAAAATGCTGCCGAGTTCACAATGACTTAATTTTGTAGCTTTACAGCCTTTGAAAATGTTTATCCCATATTCAAAAAAATAGACTAGCTGAAATCAAATTCACTGTTTCTATCTTATAATTAAGGTCCTAACCTTCCACCTGCATGATTTCTTTACTTATATTAACACATCATAAGCCTTCATATTCTCTAGCTCAAACAATACAGGTCATCTTTCCTCTGTTTTGCTCCAAAGATTCCTTCCATCCCAACATCTCACAGTCGTCCCTTTATTTCCACTTCCCCTGGAGCCACTGCAAAAAGCATCATTACAGAAATGTGCAGCGATGGGCACTGAAAAATGCCACACACTCATGGCTTTAAATTCCAGCACTTTGGCTGTCTCATCATGTTATATTCCCCAATCACTAAAGAAATTATTGTTATATGAATAAATATTATTTCAATGATTGGACTGAAGTCCCTTGAGGTAAGTGAAGTGAAGTGTCAGTTGCTCAGTTGTGTCTGACTCTTTCTGACCCCAGGGACTACACAGTTCATGGAATTCTCCAGGTCAGAATATTGGAGAGGGTAGCCGTTCCCTTCTCCAGGGGATCTTCCCAACCCAGGGACTGAACCCAGGTCTTCCACTCTGCAGGAGGATTCTTTACAAGCTGAGCCATGAGGGAAGCCCAAGAACGCTAGAGTGGGTAGCCTATCCCTTCTCCAGGAGATCTTCCTGACCCAGGAATCAAACTCGGGTCTCTGCATTGCAGGCAGATTCTTTACTATCTGAGCTACCAAGGAAGCCCCTTGTGGTAAAGGGTCACTTTACAAACATCTAAAGTTTTCTCCACAACATTTAGCGAAGTCTCTTTGCAGTCACAGGACTGGAAAAGGATGTTTTCATTCCAATCCCAAAGAAAGGCAATGCCAAAGAATGTTCAAACTACTGCACAATTGCACTCATCTCACACGCTAGCAAAGTAATGCTCAAAATTCTCCAAGCCAGACTTCAACACTATGTGAACTGAGAACTTCCAGATGTTCAAGCTGGATTTAGAAAAGGCAGAGGAACCACAGATCCAATTGCCAACATCCACTGGATCATGAAAAAAGCAAGAGAGTTCCAGAAAAACATCTACTTCTGCTTTACTGATTACGCCAAAGACTTTGACTCTGTAGATCACAACAAATGGCAGAAAATTCTTCAAGAGAGAGGAATACAGACCACCTTACCTGACTTCTGAGGAACCTGCATGCAGGTCAAGAAGCAACAGTTAGAACTGGACATGGAACAACGGACTGGTTCCAAATAGATAAAGGAGTATGTCAAGGCTGTATATTGTCACTCTGCTTTTTAACTTATATGCAGAGTTGTCATGTGAAATGCTGGGCTAGATGAAGCACAAGCTGGAATCAAGACTGCCGGGAGAAATATCAATAACCTCAGATGACACCACCCTTATGGCAGAAAGTGAAGAGCAACTAAAAAGCCTCTTGATGAAGGTGAAAGAAGAGAGTGAAAAAGTTGGCTTAAAACTCAACATTCAGAAAACTAAGATAATGGCATCCGGTCCCATCAGTTCAGTTCAGTTCAGTCGCTCAGTTGTGTCCAACTCTTTGCGACCCCATGAATCACAGCACACCAGGCCTCCCTGTCCAACACCAACTCCCAGAGTTCACTCAAACTCATGTCCATCAAGTCGGTGATGCCATCCAGCCATCTCATCCTCTTGTCGTCCCCTTCTCCTCCTGCCCCCAATCCCTCCCAGCATCAGAGTCTTTTCCAATGAGTCAACTCTTCGCCTGAGGTGGCCAAAGTACTGGAGTTTCAGCCTTAGCATCATTCCTTCCAAAGAACACCCAGGGCTGATCTCCTTTAGAATGGACTGGTTGGATCTCCATGCAGTCCAAGGGACTCTCAAGAGTCTTCTCCAACACCACAGTTCAAAAGCATCAATTCTTCTGCACTCAGCTTTCTTCACAGTCCAACTCTCACATCCACACATGACCACTGGAAAAACCATAGCCTTGACTAGATGGACCTTTGTAGGCAATTTTCAATATGCTATCTAGGTTGGTCATAACTTTCCTTCCAAGGAGTAAGCGTCTTTGAATTTCATGGCTGCAATCACCGTCTGCAGTGATTTTGGAGCCCAAAAAATTCAAGTCTGACACTGTTTCCACTGTTTCCCCATCTATTTCCCGTGAAGTGATGGGACCAGATGCCATGATCTTCGTTTTCTGAATGTTGAGCTTTAAGCCAACTTTTTCACTCTCCTTTTTCAGTTTTATCAAGAGGCTTTTTAGTTCCTCTTCACTTTCTGCCATCAGGGTGGTATCATCTGCACATCTGAGGTTATTGATATTTCTCCCGGCAATCTTGATTCCAGCTTGTGCTTCTTCCAGTCCAGCATTTCTCATGATGTACTCTGCATATAAGTTAAAAAAGCAAGGTGACAATATACAGCCTTGATGTACTCCTTTTCCTATTTGGAACCAGTCTGTTGTTCCATGTCCAGTTCTAACTGTTGCTTCCTGACCTGCATATAGGTTTCTCAAGAGGCAGGTCAGGTGGTCTGGTATTCCCACCTCTTGAAGAATTTTCCACAGTTTATTGTGATCCATACAGGCAAAGGCTTTGGCATAGTCAATAAAGCAGAAATAGATGTTTTTCTGGAACTCTCTTGCTTTTTTGATGATCCAGCGGATGTTGGCAATTTGCTCTCTTGTTCCTCCGCCTTTTCTAAAACCAGCTTGAACATCTGGAAGTTCACAGTTCACGTACTGCTGAAGCCTGGCTTGGAGAATTTTGAGCATTACTTTACTAGCATGTGAGATGAGTGCAACTGTGCAGTAGTTTGAGAATTCTCTGGCATTGCCTTTCTTGGGATTGGAATGAAAACTGACCTTTTCCAGTCCTGTGGCCACTGCTGAGTTTTCCAAATTTGCTGGCATACTGAGTGCAGCACTTTCACAGCATCATCTTTCAGGATTTGAAATAACTCAACTGGAATTCCATCACCTCCACTAGCTTTGTTCGTAGTGATGCTTTCTAAGGACCACTTGACTTCACATTCCAGGATGTCTGGCTCTAGGTGAGTGATCATACAATCGTGATTATCTTGGATGTGAAGATCTCTTTTGTATAGTTCTTCTGTATATTCTTGCCACCTCTTCTTAATATCTTCTGCTTCTGTTAGGTCCAAAGCATTTTTGTCCTTTATTGAGCCCATCTTTGCATGAAATGTTCCATTGGTATCTCTAATTTTCTTGAAGAGATCCCTAGTCTTTCCCATTCTGTTGTTTTCCTCTATTTCTTTCACTTCATGGCAAATAAATGGGGAAACTATGGCAACAGTGAGATATTTTATATTTTGGGGCTCCAAAATCACTGCAGTCATGAAATTAAAAGATACTTGCTCCTTGGAAGAAAAGCTATGACCAACCCAGACAGCATATTAAAAAGCAGAGACATTACTCTGCCAACAAAGGTACATCTAGTCAAAGTTATGGATTTTCCAGTAGTCACGTATGAATGTGAGAGCTGGACTATAAAGAAAGCTGAGCACCAAAGAATTGATGCTTTTGAACTGTGGTGTTGGAGAAGACTCTTGCGAGTCCCTTGGACTGCAAGGAGATCAAATCAGTTAGACCTAAAGGAAATCAGTCCTGAATATTCATTGGAAGGACTGATGCTGAAGCTGAAGCTCCAATACTTTGCCCACCTGATGGGAAGAACTGTCTCCTTGAAAAAGACCCTAATGCTGGGAAAGATTGAAGGCAAGAGGAGAAGGGGATGACAGAGGATGAGATGACTGGATGGCATCACCAACATGAGTTTGAGCAAGCTCTGGCAGTTTGTGATGGACAGGGAAGCCTGGTATGCTGCAGTCTATGGGGTCGCAAAGAGTCGGACACGACTGAGTGACTGAACTGACTTTCCAGTCGTGGTTTCTTTTAACCCTCATGGTTTTAAGGTAGTTTTTACCCTCAGTATTATTTAGACATGGGTTTCAAAGAGGTGGCTCAGTGGTAAAGAATCCACCTGCCAATGCAGAAGATGTGAGTTCAATCCCTGAGTTGGGAAGATCCCCTGCAGAAGGAAATGGCAACCATTCCAATATTCTTCTTGGAGAATCCCATGGACAGAAGAGCCTGGTGGGCTGCAGTCCGTGGGGTCACAAAAGGTTGGACACGACTGAGGACAGCACATATTACCTAAACTTGTTTAAATATCTGCCTAAGATCAAATGGCGGCTCAAGGGTCCAACTGGGAGTCAAATACAGGTTTGGCTGTTTCAACTCCATACTATTGCTTCTAAGAGGCTTCAAGGATAACATTACCAAATATTTGTTAAATGAATGACAATTATTTTTCATAAACTATTTCAAGTCTATATTAGAAGAACAATATACTCTTTATTCAAAAAGTGCTACAGCTGTTTCCAAATATGTAGTGATATTTCACAAGAAATAACTTTAATTACATGTTCATAGGGGAAAATATGGCAGTCAATAAACCTCACTGGTGAGGTCTGAGAGAAAACTAATGGTTTTGGTTGAAAGGTACTGTTACTACATTTCGATTGTGCATTTCAGAAACTCTGAGAAGCACAATAAGCTTGCAAAATCCCAAGTGTAGGAACAGCAAAGTAGATCTACTCTTCCAGGGCTCTTCCTTTTCTTCATGCTTCAGAGAGAAAACATCAGTAATTAAAGGAAGGCTACTTGAAATATGTTAAATGGTTATGAGTTCTTATTATCCACCTATTTTCTTTCATATCAAAAAATCTAAAGTAATAGTATCCAAGTGTCAATCTATGGACTGCCTGCATCATAATTATCTTGTTATAAATACAAATGACCAGAGTCTATGTCAAAGCTATTGAATCTACTCATGCTTCAAATGTAAAATCCAGTAATCTGCAATTTTACGTAGTCGAAAAATAGTATTAAATTTCAAAAACCTCCAATGTTTTCGATGCATCATAAAGTTTGGGAACCAATGACTTCAAATAAAACGCAAGCTTTGTAAGGCTGTGCCAATGTGGGATAAATAATTCCAAAGCCTATATACAGAGGCTGAATGAAAGCAGCAGAAGCAGAGTGCTTCCAAAGAAGTGAGGAAACAGTGGTTTGTCTTCAACACACACACACACACATACACACAGAACAAAACACAAAAACTCTGTCTTCAGGTTTCCATCAGTCCTAGAGCAGCAGAGCCAGTCAGTTAGGTTAAAACTCTGAGGACTTTATAGAGCTAGTTAAATACTACAACACATTTCCCAACTATAGTATAAGTTGTTCAATCATTTTAACAAATATTTACTAAGCACCAACTATTTGTAGGGAATTATTATAGGATTTGGGATACAGAAAATTACATAGACAAAAATTCCCTTAACAAAGTTTGAAGTCCAACACAGGGGACAGATAATGTAAACAAATAAATAAACCTTCCCTCCTATCTATCTATCTATATACACATATACACATATAAATACATATATATATACTTATCTTTATAGTTACATATATATAAAACACATTTCCCAGGTGTCTCAGTAGTAAAGCATCTGCCTGCCAAGCAAGAGATGTGGGTTTGATCCCTGGGTTGGGAAGATCCCCTGGAGAAGGAAATGGCAACCCACTCCAGTGTTCTCGCCTGGGAAGTCCCATGGACAGAGCAGCCTGGTGGGCTACAGTCCATGGGTTGGGCACAACTTAGCAAAGAGTTGGACACAATTTAGCGACTGAACAGCAACAAAATATATATAACATAACATTAATATAGAAAAACTAAACAGGAAACTCAGGTGTAGAGCACTAAGGGGTGATTTTAATTTGAATCGGGTGATCAGGACAGGCCCCATGAGAAAAAGGCACCTGAGCAAAGACCTGAAGAACTGAGTGTGTTGGGTATACAAATAACCTAGAGCAAGATCAACCCAGGCAGAAGGGACAGCAACGAGAAGAGAGATTCACAAGCAGGAGCATCCCAACAGCGTGAGGATCCTGAGGAGACTATAAGGAGTTACAGTAGTAAGGCACAGCAAGGCAGCAGGACACAGATTCAGAGAGAGAGGACCCAGTAGGTAAGGATCTGGGAAGGCACAGGAAGGACAGGAGAGCACTGGAATAACATGACTTGTCTTAAATTTTAAAAGCAAAGCTTTGGAACTGTTGAGAACAGACTCTAGGGAAGAGTTAGGACAAAAGCAGTAATCCAAGTGAGACATGATGACGGCAGGGACTAGGGGCCTGGTGAGAAGTGGTACAGTTTAGATTTGTCTTGGAAATAGAGATAACAGGATTTCTTGACAGACTGGAAGTGTGGTTTGAAAGGGGAGTCACCACTGATGGAGTCAGATGGCTGCAGAAGGGGCAGATTTTGAGGGGAAGATTCAGAGTGGGTATTTTGGATGTGGTAAATCCAAGTATTAGACAACCAGGTGGAGAAAGTCTAGCTATCACTGGAGTGATCGTATCTTCTATCCTTTGTGTACTGCCCATATCAAAGCAGCCAGGACTAAGCACACAATAAAAACAAACATGCACACCACCTGGTGTAACTTAGCAAATTCATAACAAAGAGCCTCTTTATAAAATAAAGCCGTAATTAATATTCCTATTATAAAATACATCTTGTTTACACTAACCTTTACTTCACACATTTCAGAGATGAAGAATTACCTCCTGTTCGTATTTCTTGACAATGCTACAGCTCATCTCTTTCAAGCAAAGTTGCTTAAGTTACATTTTTTTCTTAAAACCACCATATTATGACTGCTACTAAACTACAAATACTATTGAATGAACTTAAAGGTTGATGGATACCTTGGCTGAACTGCAGACTCATTAACAGCTTGAAGCCTTTCCTGCAAAGAATGAATCTCGGCCTCATAATTTTCTTCAGTTTCTTTCAATTGCTGCTGCAAAGAGGATACGTGGCTTTCTAATTCGTGAACCTGTCCTTCAAGTTGTTTTATTTTTTCAGTATCTTGCAGCGTAGATAACTTGCTTTTATGACTAACATCTAAGTTACATGAATAGAAGAAAATACACATTTCAATATAAATTTCTCAATGAAATACCAAAATCACTTTTTTGAAGTAGGAGAATATTCATTCTTCTTTGAAAGATAATGTTTTTTAATAGTATAACTCGGGTATCAATTTAAACTCATGTAGACATGATAAGAAAACATGATAACTCAAGATCATTTTTTCTATCTTCATGGCAGCAATACCACTACAACTACCAATTTTATGTCTTTTTACTGAAGTCAAATTACTGAACATCTGATACAAAAAACCACATTATGGTATATAATCCAAATTTACCAATGTCTTGCAAATTGGTCATCTGAGGATGAGTTGATAGAAACTCTGTTTGCTTTTTTGGCAGGTTCGCTTCTGCAAATTCAAGTTTCATATTACATGCCTGCTGTCTCTTAATCTATGAAAAATAACAGAAGAAAAACAGTGACATAGATATATGACTCAGGATTGTGGAAACTATACAAAGCAACTTTATCTTTAAAAAGGTTTTTTTTTTTTCTTCCCCAAATCACCCAGAACTGTACCATTCTGATACAGGTATTTTCCCTTCCATGTTATTCCACACTCTGACACAGTGACTCACATCACATTCCCTTCACAGGGACTGAAATTATATGACTAAATATAATGTTCTTTCATATCCAGAAGGAATTTGATCTAACTATAAAAACAGGAGCCACACAGAATTTTGGTCGAAGGTTCATAACAATATTTAAAACATGACTTAATCTTTGAAATTTGAATTCATACAGAGTAAATTTTATATTATGAATACTTGATAACATATCTGCTATTAATCTCCAAATGTAACCTACATACAATCAGGTGGCTGACAAATGTGTGCTATTCTTTATACAAAAGGAAGGAAAATAACAAAAACAGATAAACCTCAGCTTCTTTCCTTAACTATTAAAACTAGGCAGCAATATGTCAGATGTGTATGTATTACTTAAGTCATTCCTCAAATATTTAATACTCAGTCTGCTATGTGGCAAGCACGGTAACAAGGGAGAGTAAGAATATAAAATCAGTGGAAAAAAAATGCACACACACATATACACGGTACATCTGCCCTCACAGAATGTATCAACTAATTTGGGAAGTAAAATTAAATAATTAACAATGCATTAAACTATAACATGTGACTAAAGGGTGATAACAGAAGAGACTGGTAGGGGTCTGATGGAGGAAGTGAAATTTGGTTTGGGCCCCCATCGTTTTGGTCAATGCTTAGGAAAGGTTCCAAGGAAGGAAGAGTAGGAGCATTCATGAAAGGGTGGCCTGCTATCAGTGGTGAAGACAGGGGTCCTGAGGGACAGGGGACGCTGAGCATGCTAGGTGAAGAAGGCAGACATAGACCAAAGAGCACCTGAAAAGCAAGGTGAGAGTGTGGATTTGCTGTACCAGGTGAACAAAGAATTCTGGAGATGGAGGTGAGCACCAGGATAAAATGTATTTCCCAAGAAGGCCATTTCAGTTGGTACTACTTTTATCAAATCCTCTACCTGACTCCTAACCCCATGTACATTTCAACCAAGAATCTTGCCTCCGACTTCCCAGAGAAAATAAAGCCCATCAGGTAAATACTTCAGTTTTCAGCTCTACCTTTCAATACTGTCAGTTCATTCAGCAAACGCACAGTAAACCTTTACCATGTGCTAAACAAAGCCCTGTGCTAAGAGGAAATGAAAATTAAGAGAAGACTTCCTGACTTTGAAGGATGTAGTGGGGTTTAGCCTAGTGGACATATCACATGTCGTCACAACTCATACACCATAATTAGTGGGTCAAGTAGAGATTCTTGGTGACTATAAGTGGGTGAAGGCTTTAAAAGCCACAGAACTAAAGTTACATAAATTAAGGAAAGAAGATATTCTAAGAGAAGAGCTAATACTATAAATAAAAAAACAGTAGAATTAAGAAATTGGGCTTCCCTTGTAGCTCAGTCGGTGAAGAATCTGCCAGCAGTACAGGAGACCTGGGTTTGATCCCTGGGTCAGTAAGATTCCCCTGGAGAAGGAAATGGCAACCCACTCCAGTATTCTTGCCTGGAGAATCCTAGGGACAGAAGAGCCTGAGGGGCTGCGGTCCATGGGATCTCAAAGAGTTGGGCACAACTGAGCAACTACACACTTACTTACTTACTTAGCTGAAGGTACACCGGTCATCTGTTTACGTTACCACCTAAGGTGGTAATGTAGAGATCTGACTTTCATTCCTGGCTACAGAAGTATTCTTTGGGGTACCGAACAGTTTTTCTTGTATTTTTTTTTTTTCCTAATTGCTTCCCAATTAGAAAAAAAAATTTTTTTTAATTTTTAATCCTTCCCAATACTTAAAAAGGCAAAAAGACTTCACGTAAGATTAGATCATAAAATCGATGAACTGAAAGAATAAACACTAGGCCCCATTCCTACATGCGACAGCACATGAAGTTGAGCAGCCTCTGTCCCCTTTAAATGAAGTATGTTTTCTCCAGGTTTTACTTTCCCAGCTTTCACTTGGCCTTCTTCATTTATCTTATGAGCTGAGCTCACGTAGGCATTTACGTTTATGATCTCTGACATACACCTCTCCTCTTTCCCCAGGACTCAATTAAAATGACATTGAATCTGTAAAAGATAAGTCCATAATAAACCAAAAAATGAAAGAGACCAGCAGATTTCAACAGAAAAGGGTGGCAGAACAGCGATTAAGCAAGAAGGAAGAGGGAAACAGCAAACTAAAGCACACCTGAAGGGAGTTGCAGGCACAGGAGACAGTTAACTCGCCTAGTGGAACCATGAAAAGACACCAGGCTCAGAGAGACCAATGACAGGCAGAGATCAGAAAAGGAATGTATCAGCCCTTAACTAATCACAGCACAGCCTTTCCTGCTGACCCAGCCAGGCAGAAGTCTGGTGGAGGGTAAAAGTTTTTCTAAAGAGAAACTGAAAGAAGTCTGGGGAGAACTAAGGAGCTGAGTGTGGGTGTCTGTGTTCCAGGGCAGGCCTCCCACACTCCAGCACCAGGGAAGGGACACCTGTGACTCATCAAAAGAAACCGTTCCCCGCTCACTGTCTTCAAAGGAAAGCGGCAAAATGGCAAACATCGCTGTAGTTACTTGTTTACTGCAAGTCCTCCTACACTATTTAATAGTTTCAATTATGTACTGTCATCAGGAAAAGCAACACATTTTTAAAAGAAAGAAAGAAAACAAGGAAGGAAGGTAAGAAAGAAGAGCGGACATTTGATGATTAAGAATTCACTGGTAACTTCTGCCAAAGAAAGTTCAGTGAAGTATGAGCTGGGAGCTTGTTTACAGGTGGGCATAAGAGACAGCAAGAGGTGGGAAACTGCTGTCTCTTCTTTCCTTCAAATAATATGGCAATGAAGGAAAGAGAACCACAAAGAATACCAGATTCAGGGAAAATTGGTTATGTTCTAAACAGTGGAGGCAAGAGGAATATGCAAGGCAAATGAAGGATAGAAACAAGACAAGCAGAGACAAACAACCTGAAAATAAACCAGATCAGATCAGTCACTCAGTCGTGTCCGACTCTTTGCGACCCCATGAATCGCAGCACGCCAGGCCTCCCTGTCCATCACCAACTCCCAGAGTTCACTCAGACTCACGTCCAT
This sequence comes from Bubalus bubalis, assembly GCF_019923935.1. NCBI lineage: Eukaryota > Metazoa > Chordata > Mammalia > Artiodactyla > Bovidae > Bubalus > Bubalus bubalis. The sequence goes on along the minus strand of NC_059164.1, from coordinate 9,060,759 downwards.
CGAGTCGGTGATGCCATCCAGCCATCTCATCCTCTGTCGGCCTTTCTCCTGCCCCCAATCCCTCCCAGCATCAGAGTCTTTTCCAATGAGTCAACTCTTCGCATGAGGTGACCAAAGTACTGGAGTTTCAGCTTTAGCATCATTCCTTCCAAAGAAATCCCAGGGCTGATCTCCTTCAGAATGGACTGGTTGGATCTCCATGCAGTCCAAGGGACTCTGAAGAGTCTTCTCCAACACCACAGTTCAAAAGCATCAATTCTCCAGCGCTCAGCCTTCTTCACAGTCCAACTCTCACATCCATACATGACCACTGGAAAAACCATAGCCTTGACTAGACGAACCTTTGTTGGCAAAGTAATGTCTCTGCTTTTGAATATGCTATCTAGGTTGGTCATAACTTTCCTTCCAAGCAGTAAGCATCTTTTAATTTCATGGCTGCAGTCACCATCTGTAGTGATTTTGGAGCCCAGAAAAATAAAGTCTGACACTGTTTCCACTGTTTCCCCAAATAAATACAGGACGGAAGAAACAGGCTACCAATCTTAGAGGAGGTGGAAGGGGATGCTAACAAAAGCACAGAAAATAAGATAACCTTGGTTGTGAAAAGGGACAACTTCTTCTGAGACAGAGAAAAATAAATTAGGGTATTTTCACGTTTAGAGAAATGCATATTGGTCTACAAGTAGGAAGGTGAGATAGCTTATAATTGTTAAGTTTAATACAGAAAAATGGAAAATAAGGCTATCTGTGAAGGAGAAAAAGGGGAGCAGAAATGGAAAGCATGACTTTATAACTAGGGAAGTTGTAAAGTTAGGTAACATCCACTGAGGAGACTATGAGAGAATGAATGACTGCATAAAAGACCTGTCAGCGACAGTCAGAGGCCACGACTCTGCAGCATCACCGAGCCATACCACCATCTCATTTTTTAGCAGCCCTCAGAAACCCAAGCGTGAGTGGAGAAAAAGGGTCTCAAGAGGCAGGATAAGCGAAGCAGAAAAACAAGAAATCTAGACGACGAAGGGTACTGGTATGAAAGTTGTACAATGATTCTGAATAGGGTTAAATATTCTAGCTATGAATGGAAGGAAAAAGAAAAGTAGCAATGGTAGAGAAAGGTAGAATTAAAGAAGGGCTTTTAGCCTATCTGCCTGTCCTCCCACAAAGTTATCTGGAAGATACTGAAATAGGTTTACATGTTTTATAAAAGACTGAATAAGGTTGTGCTTTAACGGCACAGGAAGAGAAAGAAAGAGGGGAAAGGAGAAAGAGGGGAAAAGGAGGAGAAGAGAAAGAGGAAATAGAAAGAGAATTTTAGCCAGAGTATCCCTCATCAGCAATATAAGTTTCAGTCAGTTAAATCTTTCAACTCTGCCCAAATATTTTAACACAATGACATGAAAAAGTACCCAAATAAGCAAACAGAGATTTTTCTGGTACTTTTTTCATACAAATTGAGGATTACAATACTTAATCTTTGCTAATATATGTCATTTTTCTGAAATAGCTAATAAATTATATGATGGCTCTATACTCCTTACATAGCTTTTATGCACACATTTCTAAATATACATAACATGATGTGAAACTAATTAGCTATGTTCTAAACAGCTAATTACTATTATTGTTTAAAAGAGACTCACTGCTTTAAAAAATGTTATTATGTCAAATTAAATGCAACTGTTTAACAAAGTTTACAATTTGATATTTTATATATATTTTAACTTTATCTTGATTTCAAAAGCTCCCTCAAGGGGTAAAGACTCCCTAGGCTCACTGATATTATATGTCACTTTCCCCTAAATTATGTCACTTTCCCCTAACTTTCTTTTCCTGTTTACTCATTTTAGAAATTTTCGGTTGATAAAATAACTCACAAAATAGCAGGAAATACAAGAAGTGCAAACATTATTACACATTTTCCATACTTTACTTAATCGTGATTGAAGCACCACGAGTCTGCTGTATGCTTCTGCTGCTTTGCTGAGAAGAGTGTGCATATTTTCTTGAAAATCTAAATGATAAACAATTAAAATAATTTCACTTACAGTAAAAGTCTGCTTCTTTCAATTAGCATTATTCATCTATTCATAACTTTTAAAAAACTGCCTGCTGGAAGTAAAATTCATGTATTTAGTAATGAAAATTGCATTAATGTGGAACACATGCTACAAAGATTAACAATTTTATATTAAAATATGATAATTTCTGTTGGCATTCATTAATTTGTACAGATTTGTTCATTATTCATACCAATGAACAAGGGTAGGAAACATTTTATTTGTGAAGGGATCAGTTCAGTTCAGTCGCTCAGTTGTGTCCGACTCTTTGTAACCCCATGGACTGCAGCACGCCAGGCTTCCCTGTCCATCACCAACTCCTAGAGCTTGCTCAAACTCATGTCCATCGAGTCGGTGATGCCATCCAACCACCTCATCCTCTGTTGTCCCCCTTCTCCTCTTGCTTTCAATCTTTCTCAGCATCAGGGTCTTTTCCTATGAGTCAGTTCTTCACATTAGGTGGCCAAAGTATAGGAGCTTCAGCTTCAGCATCAGTACTTCCAATGAATATTCAGGACTGATTTCCTTTAGTACTGACTGATCTCCTTGCAGTCCAAGGGACTCTCAAGAGTCTTCTCCAACACCACAGTTCAAAAGCATCAATTCTTCAGTGCTCAGCTTTCTTTATGGTTCAACTCTCACATCTGTACATGACTACTGGAAAAACCATAACTCTGATTAGATGGACCTTTGTCAACAAAGTAATATCTCTGCTTTATGCTGTCTAGGTTGGTCATAGCTTTTCTTTCAAGGAGCAAGCATCATTTAATATCATGGCTACAGTCACCATCTGCAATGATTTTGGAGCCCAAGAAAAGAAAGTCTGTCAACTGTTTACATTGTTTCCCCATCTATTTGCCGAGAAGTGATGGGACCAGATTCCATGATCTTCGTTTTTTGAGTGTTAAGTTTTAAGGCAGCTTTTTCACTCTCCTCTTTCACTTTGATCAAGAGGCTCTTTAGATCCTTTTTCTTTCCTGCCATAAGGGTGGTGTTATCTGCGTATCTTAGGTTATTGATATTTCTCCTGGCAATCTTGATTCCATCTTGTGCTTCTTCCAGCCCAGTGTTTCTCATGAGGTACTCTGCATATAAGTTAAATAAGCAGGGAGACAATATACAGCCTTGACGAACTCCTTTTCCTATTTGGAACCAGTCTGTTGTTCCATGTCCAGTTCTAACTGCTGCTTCCTGACCTGCACACAGATTTCTCAGGAGGCAGGTCAGGTGGTCTGGTATTCCCATCTCTTTCAGAATTTTCTACGGTTTGTTCTATTCCACACAGTCAAAGGATTTGGTGTAGTCAATGAAGCAGAAATTTTTCTGGAACTCTCTTGCTTTTTCTATGATCTAACAGATGTTGGCAATTTGATTTCTGGTTCCTTTGCCTTTTCTAAATCTAGCTTGAACATTTGGAAGTTCTCGGTTCATGCAGCATTGAAGCTTGGCTTGGAGAATTCTGAGCTTTACTTTGCTAGCATGTGAGATGAGTGCAATTGTGTGATAGTTTGAACATTCTTTGGCATTGCCTTTCTTTGGCACTGGAATGAAAACTGACCTTTTCCAGTCCTGTAGGCTAATGCTGAGTTTTCCAAATTTGCTGACATATTGAGTGTAGCACTTTCACAGCATCATCTTTTAGGATTTGAAATAGCTCAACTGGAATGCCATCACCTCCACTAGCTTTGTTCGTAGTGATGCTTCCTAAGGTCCACTTGACTTCGCATTCCAGGATGTCTGCTGTAGGTGAGTGATCACACCATTGTGGTTATCTGGGTCATTAGATTTTTTTTGTATAGTTCTTCTATGTATTCTTGCCACCTTAATATCTTCTGCTTCTGTTAGGTCCATACCATTTCAATACCAAAAAGTTAATTGAGACTGCAAGTTGTAAAAATGAACTAATATAGGATTCCTATTAATAAAGATAACTGAATGTCTTCTTATTCTGTTTATAAAAGTAAACCCCTGACATAAACTTATTCAACAAATACAATGACTTTTAAAGGTTTGGATCTATGGTATAAAATTAAGAATTGTAGTGAGGAAAAGATGGAAATAGAGGAACAGAGGATAAAGAGACAAGAAAATTTGTAGACAGGTTCGGTTTTCTTTTTATCACAGTTACTGCACTGTAAAACTAAAAATGTGCATTAAAGGTAAGATTTCATGAACCTGAAAAAAGATGCTAAGATAAACTCAAATCAGCTAAGTGATTAAATCAGGAATTAATGGAAATAGTTTATCATCAATTCACTGAAGAAAATTAAATACTCTGTTCAACAATGCAGTAAAGCCTTTGTTACCTTGGACTTCACATCTATAATCTTGCAATCCCAGTTCTTGATTTTCAGAACTGTGAACACCGGAAGTCTCTTTCTCTTCTCCATTTACTTCACATTTTAAAGTAGGAGTATAATGTTCACCATGGACATTGCAAAAAGTCTGCCAACAATAAAATTAGGTATTATATGGAATTAAAGTTTTGATTTCTGCCTCTAGAGATTATTAAACATTATTTCCTATATGTAAAACACAGTCAAAAAATGTCACAGGAAAAATCAGTAAGAAAACACTTCCACATATCAAATCAATCTGCAAAAGAATAAACAAATCTAAATTTTTCTCTCTCCACATGCAAGACATGAATTCTTCTCACATCAGGAAAATATGACAGCCTTCATTATAATATATATCAAATATATATGTCTAAACTATAATATTTTTATTTATTTCTAATAACGAATATATCCTGTACTTTACCACTTTCTAGTATGGATTCTATACAGATGTTTCCTCTGTAATGTCAACTACCCATGAAAAAAGCAAAAAGATGAGGGCAAAAGTTCAAAAATGATGACCAGAAAGTAGTGCATAAATTCTATAGAAATTATAATATATAAAGTAGGAGATCACATTCACAGACTTTAACACAAGAGAATACTATTCATGGTTTATACACAGAAGAAAATAAAAAATATTTGACATATTATTCTGGTTTTTCTCCTGAGCAATGGATAATTCTATCATTACTTATAAACAACATATACCACATAATCATCTGACAAGCCTAAAGAAGTTTCTAAGTAAGTTTCACCTTTGCACCTCATGCAATTGGAAATAACAATCAACAACTTCTAGACCTAACCAATTTGTTTACTGTTGCTATTTCTTGAGATTTGCCTAAAAGTGAAACTTTACCATTAACTGACTTTATTAAATTTCCAACATAGTTTCTAAGGTAGAATTTTATCATAAATTGATTCAGGTTGGTAGAAACATGAATGATCAGCCAATTTACAAATAAAGCAAAAGATTCAGAAAGATGAAGTAACTAGTCCATAGTAACATCAATGATTAGGGACAAAATCAGATTCATGATGAACTGCCAGGGACCTCTCCATTACAACAAGCTGATTTATGTTTCAACTTGAGATGAGGAGTCAGGTAAAGACATTACTAGAAGAAAAAAATATATAAAGTCCGCTTATAAATGAACTACTATGACTTTGGAGAAGCGAATGGCAGCCCACTCCATTATTCTTGCCTGGAGAATTCCATGGACAGAGGAGCCTGGTGGCTACAGTCCATGGGGTCACAAAGAGTCGGATATGACTGAGTGACTAACACACACACACACTACGACTTGGGCCACTTTATATTTACAGACCATCAACAGTGGATATGAAAAGGCAACGCCTGAACCTGTCAGCAGAGCGGAGGCCCTTAGTGTGGATATTCCTGACTTTCTTTTGTGTTTTTGAATACTGTTTCTGAACTATTCCATAGGTAATTAGAACCAGTAAGGCAGCTCTACCTTCCCAACTACTATCACCCCCTCCACCCCTTCAAATTATAAATACGCTGGCTGAGATGGAAAGCTGTGACAAGCCTAGGCATGTATGTTAAATTTTGAAATATTTCAAATATGCAGAAAAAAGTTTATCTATTACCTAGCTATAATACTAATTAATATTGTCATATTATATCCATATTTTTAAAAAATTGAATATTACATACAGATTTGAAGATTTCTGAGTTAAGTACTGCTTATCTATTTCATTCACCTCTCTGTCCAGAGGTGATTATCTAACATGCATGTTTTTATACTTTTTCCTTTTGAGATTTACTGATGTAACAAAGACACTCTTGCAATGAACATATCTGGCTGTGCACACATGTGAATCTAAGTAGAAGTAAATGTTGGACTGTGTGACGTACATCAACTCAACAATACACCTTGACAATCTGCTTCTCAAGGTGGCACACTCCCACCAGGGGTACAGAAGTTCTGTTTCACCTGATCTTCACAAATACGATTATAGTTGGTATGCTTAGTTTTTAGATTTGGCAATCTACAGTGTGAAATACTATCTCAGTAGTCATGTGCAAGACCCCCAGCTAAGTCATCACATTCATTCAACCGCCAAAGTGGGCAGGAGTGGGAAACAGACCCGCTTACGGCTCTATTGCTGTTTTTAAAATTAGGCAGCTCTTCTGTAGAATCGACTACTGAGACAATTCACCTACATTTCTTTTGTTTCAAACTGATTGTCAGGAAAACATTTAAATACTTATTTTAAACTTAAAAACTCAGGAATATTTTCTAAATACAGTTCTGAAGTAAGACTGTTCAGTTCAGTTCAGTCGCTCAGTCACGTCCGACTCTTTGAGACCTCATGAACCGCAGCACGCCAGGCCTCCCTGTCCATCACCAACTCCCGGAGTCCATCGAAACCCATGTCCATGGAGTTGGTGATGCCATCCAACCATCTCATCCTCTGTCATCCCCTTCTCCTCCTGCCCTCAATCTTTCCCAGCATCAGGGTCTTTTGAAATGAGTCAGCTCTCCACATCAGTAAGACTGTACAGAAAAGTAATTTGGATGATTCTGCTAAATCAAAATAGTAGTAACTTAAAATTTAACATTTCTTGTCTAAAACTACTTTACAACTAATGGCTTACCTGTGTAAAATGAGAACATTCTTCAGATACTGCCTTGTGAAGTTTTCCAATAAGCATCTGTAAAGGCTTCACTTCACCTAACAGAAGAGGTAGTGCGTTAAAAATGTTCAATTTACATGTTTAGAAACTACTTTCATATTTTACTTACATCAACTGGATAAGATTAATTTTAAGTTCTATATTTCTTTCAATGTTATTTTGTGCTGCTCAGTGTTAACTGTATAAGATAATTTGTAGGATTTTCAATTTATATCCCACAATATGGTACAAAGTACTGATGTACAATTTTTTTGTACTACAATCCAATAAAGAACTGTATCACACAGCATAACCCATCTGAGCCACCAGGGAAGCTAGTCTACATATATTTACCCATATAAAACTGAAACAAAATGTCACAAATATTTATTCTTTCTACATCCTATGCACTCCAATATTTTCTGTTCTACTCTATTATTAAAAAAAAAAAAATAAAGCTGGTCATTACTCACTGAACTAACTTCATCACCTATTAATGGACCCACTAATTAACTTGTAGTGCGAAAAACTACAGATTCTATCTGAAGAGGATACCGATACAAACAACATATGCTTAAAATCTTATTCAATTCAAACCCAAAGAACTCCTTTTTCCTGAAGTGAAAAAGGATTCTATTCTTACTTAAGCCACGCTTTAAACTCTACTGTTCAAAAGAACAATTCCAAACTTAGGAATCACCTCATTCATAAAGGTAGATCTGTCAAGAATGGAGACCTAAAGATACCTTGAACAGAGAAAGTCTAATTAATAACTGAATAATCATTAAAGATAAAAGTTAACCGTGACTAGTCTTCCACTTAAGGTTCCTTCAATATTGTTGCTGACACAGTGCCGTCTTTTTGCTCACTCTACAGACTTCCAAGAAGTCTCATTCTTGTCCTTGGCCTCAAATGATCTCTTGACTTACAAATCTTTATCTTGAACTTAAACTTGCCCCTTAGGTTTCAGCCTTTTTTCCACTGCATACTAGGTATCGCTTTTTTCAAAGTCATCAAGTATTTTTAACTCAATGTTCCAAGCTAAATACACTATTTTTCCCACAAATCTACTCCTCATGACTGGAGTCACCATCAATCCAATTACTCAAACTAGACACTTAGGGATCATTCTCAATTCCTCCCCCTTACTACTAATACTACCTGCAGATTACAACCCACTTCTTTAACTCAAACTTTTCTTCCAATGACATTTTAGCTCAACATCTTAATGTTAACAGAATAACTGCCAAAGCTGCTTAACTGGTCTTTCCATCACTTATCAGTTCAGTTGCTCAGTCGTGCCCAAGTCTTTGTGACCCCATGGACTGCAGCACACCAGGCTTCCCTGACCATTACCAACTCCCAGAGTTTACTCAAACTCATGTCCATTGAGTCTATCACTTATCACCTCCCTTAATTTGCTCCAGTGATGTCATCTTAAAATAAAAATCTTACTATGTGGATTCATTTTGATATATGGCAAAACCAATACAATATTGTAAAGTTAAAACATAAAATAAAATGAAAAAAAAAAAATCTTACTATGTTCCTCTATTTGAAATCCTGCATTAGGTCTTACAACCAACAGCATAAAGAGTAAACATGTTTCAGTCAGGGTATACGAAACCTTTTCTGATCAAGCTTCTGACAATGTTTATCCCTCACTACTTTTGCACACACCTTGAACTTTCAATTCTCCAAAATGGATGTCATTTCTCACATCTCTAAATTTAAGACTCAAGATCCTTTCCTAAAATTCCAACCTCCCTACTCCTGTCTACTGCCTCACTCTTCCAGGAAGTACTAGACTTTTCTCTTCTCTCCCTCCGTTCTTTCTGTTTATTCTTCCATTATAGAAAATTTCCTATTGTTTTCTAAGAGTTTATTTTATATTGCTTTTCCACAGGACTGTTGATTTCTTGGGGAAAATAATTCAGTGATTTTTAAACTTCTCAAGCACTTACACGAACAGTCTATGATTGTATGAACAAATGAGTCTAGGACTGGGAACTCCCAGTCATGTTCTTCCATGGGGTCTAAGTCAAGAACAGAATCATGAAGTGGCAGGCTCTAAGTGATACTTACTTACTTAGAATTTTGTTAGAAACCATTTACCTGTTTCTTGTGTCTTTATATTCTGTAGCTCTAGCTGGTGTATTTTCTGAAGTTCCTTGATCTTTTCCTCTTGAGCAGAAATAAGCTCCTGTTTAAGACTGCAAAGAGCTTTATCTTTTTCATTTTCCATATATTCGCGAACCTGATCCACATGAGTTGAATAGACCAGAGACAGGCATATACGTTGGGCTTCCATCTGGAGCCTTAAATCATTCTTAAAGTGAATTAATGTCCAAGTTAGAATAATTTAAAATGACTAATCAAATAATTTAACTTATTTTTGCATATACCCATTATGGGGTGGGGGGAATACATGATATTATAAACTATAGTTGAGTGAGAAAATAATTAAATTAAACGTCACTTTTCTTACATGAAATTATTTTCTCACTCAATCTGTTGCACTGACCTAGGAAAATAGTACAACTTTCTCAAGGAAAATAACACAATATTTTCATCACTTCATAGTAAAGTTTGATATTTGGTAAAGTTAGGATGGCCTGATCTTTCATTTTTGTTCAAAAACAACATTTTTAAACAAATATGGGCTTCCCTGGTGGCTCAGCTGGTAAAGAATCCACCTGCAATGTGGGAGACCTGCCTGGGTTCAATTCCTGGGTTGGGAAAACCCCCTGGAGAAGGCAACAGCTACCCACTCCAGTATTCTGGCCTGGAGAGTCCATGGGGTCGCAAAGAGTCAGACACGACTGAGCGACTTTTAATGAACAAATATAGAGAAATGCAAATAATAATGAAATAAACATTTATGCACACATATCACAAAGTAATAAAATAAAATCATTTTATCTTTTTTATTCATTTCTCTCCTCCCTATTATTTTGGTTTAGAAATAAAATACAGATAAAACTTAATCTATCATGTTCCCATTCTTCCTTCCCCAGAGGCCACCAAATTATAAATCTGATCATAAATTTGCTGCAAAGCCAGTTCACTTCTTACACTCTCATTTCTTAATCCATCTATAAAGAGTGCGTGTATTTTATATTTTTAAGAATTTACATAAATGGTGCAAAATGGCATTTATTTTACAAATTACTCTTCTCATTCAATATGCCTCTGAGATCTTTCCATGTAGATACACATAAATTTATTTTAACTTGGTGCTGTATATATGAATATTACAATTTGTTCATTTCCTTTTTGGAGATCAAATGGATTATTTCAAATTTTAGATATATCAAAACATGCTGCAATAAATTTTTATATATATGCCCTTCTACATATATGATAATGTTTCTCTAGCGCACATGTGTGCTAAGTCACATCAGTCATATCTGACTCTTTGCAATCCTATGGACTGTAGCCTGCCAGGCTCCTCTGTCCGTGGGATTCTTCAGGCAAGAATACTGGAGTGGGTTGCTATGTCCTCTTCAAGGGGATCTCCTTGACTCAGGGTTCAAATCCGTGTCTCTTGTCTCCTGCATTGGCAGGCGGGTTCTTTACCACTAGCACCACCTTGGAAGCCCTTCTCGATTGTAGTGATTCTCAAAACTGCAGCCCAAATCAAAACCACCTGGATGATTTAAAACAGATTTCTGGGCCCCTATCCCCGAGCTTCTACTCAGAGAAGCCTGGTGTGAGCCCTAGAATTTGAATTTTAACCTGTTTTCAAGTGATGCTGCCACTGCTGGTTATAGACCACACTCACTGCCAGTAGAAATGTAAATGCTACATGGTAGGCCATGTATATGGCATCAATATTAGATTTTTAACAAAATTTTTTATGCAATTACATAATTTTACACTGATATAGTTAATAATGTAGGTGAATACTCATCTCCCCACATCCTCATCACACTTCTTATTGTGAACCTTATCTTGTCATACTGATAGGTATAAAATGCTATTTCATTGTTATATCAATTTATAACATTGAAAGCATCTTTTCATGTTTATTAGCCAATTAGCAGAAGTATTTCTGTGGCTGCAGTATTATTTCTAAGCACATTTAGACTGCTCTTTGGTGTTACTGTTGTGTAAACTGTTGCTCAATTTCTTCATGAGCCTCCTTCCATAAACACACACGTCACTGTTCTCCCCATCACCAAGGGGGGTTTGTCTCAGCGGTGATGTGCGCGTCAGGGACAGCTCTTGCGTTTGTCTCTGTTTATTTTACAGATGTTAACATCAAGGAGATGGTATCTAAATGTCACTGAAAGTGTCTTCAGTTAGAAAAAAATAATCGTTTTAGTGAGAAAAATCTGACCATTTTGACAACTTCAAATTTGGGTCCTCTCCTAGTAATGCCTTTAAAAATTTTTTTAAATGATCTCTTGACTTTTTTAGGAGTGATAAAATTAAACCTCATTATGATTTTGAAAACAATTTCAGATATTTAACAAAGCATTAACAGTTATGTAATTAGAACTTAACTATTTAGGTTATTAAAATGTAAAATTTGATATAAGATCATAAATATGAGCACATTTATTAAGAAGCAGAAAGAAAAAACTTTCCAAGGGCTTCCTACTATATAGAGAATAAAATTTCAGCTTCTTACAAAGTCTGCAAGGCTCTCCAAGATCTGGTCTTTTCCTTCTTCAAACTCTTTTTCTTCCACTCTCTTTCCCTCAAACTCAACCAAACAGGTCTTTATTCTGTTCCTCAAACTTATCTCTGCCATGGCAGTGGCTCTAATTTCCCTGTGGTAGACGCCTCACTGTCATTCGGATGGCAGTTCAAATGTCAATTCCTCCTAGACCCCTTTCCTGACCACCTTATTTAATGACTACCCACCATTCTCTATCACATAAGCTCTTTTATTTTCTTTATAAAACATCACTATTTCTTAACTCTTCTACTCACTTCCTCATTTACTGTCTGCCTCCCTCACTAAAATATATGCTCTCTGAGAGCTGAACCAATTCTTACTCTCGTTCACCACTGTATTCCTACCTGGCAAGAGCCTACAAATACTTGTTTAGAAATGAAGAAACACACATAAAGCTCTAGTTAGCACCATTACACAATGTGCCCAGTGGGATCTTCCTGCTATTTCTAATTTCAGTGTCTATCAAATATAAATTGTCAGCAGTGATCTAGTATTACTCACTATATGTATTCTTTAATTGTATTTAGAATTAATATTTTTTTCCCCTTTAGGTATAACAAGACTCTGAGAAAACTAGGATTTAAATCAATATCTTTTTATCAGAGAAATAAGTTTCATAACTACTGAAAAACTACATGAAGTACTAAAAAGTTTAAGAGTTAATTTTCAGTTAACCTTGAAAACACCAATACAAAAGGAGACTCTGAAACCAATCTTCGCAATTGCAACAAAATATTACAAAATAATTATTTTAATGCTCTGACTCTCAGCAAAGTTATTTAAACTTGCTTTTTCAAAGAAAATGTGTTCTATTTCCTGAGCAGATTAACTAAAAGAGAGGTAACACGGTTTAACAAAAAACAGAAAAAAGAAATGTAAATGATAAGTTTAAGTGAGAATTACATCACAGGCTTTACTTTCATTCTTGAAAGGAGGTTAATTTATGTTGTATGAAGATGAAAACTTTCAGTATGAAATGTACACTTTAGTGTATACACATTAAGTAAACATACCTGTTCTGATTTAAGTGCGCTGAGCTCCTGCTGAAGTTTATCGTTTTCACCTGGATCTGTAGTCCCAAGTGATGATTCATTTGTCACTGACGGCAAGTGAGCAGAAAACTGTTCTTGTTTGTTTTCTTTTTCCAGAGTCATATTTTCAAAAGGAGTTTTATTTACCTCCATTATTTTTGATTCTTTACCAAAATCTTTATTTATTTTAGGAACTGACCCTCCAGGATCCCTGCTTGTTGAAACTCCATCTTTCAAAGAGCTTAAATGGACATCATGCACATTTACATTTTCCGTCCTACTGTGGTCAATTATGATTTCTAGCTCTCTACATCTCAATAAAACTTGCTCTTTATCTTGCTTTAAAGATTTAACTTCTTCCGTTAGAAAACTTATCTCGTCATGTTTTTGTTTTAATTGCTCAGAAAGATCAGACAGTCTCTCTGACAGCTCTAACTTTTCTCGCTTGGTTACCTCAAGTTTTTCCATAAGTTCTGTTGTATCTTTCTCGACAACCTCACCAATTTCCAATGGTTCTGCTATAAAAGTCTTGTCATCGTCAAAGACTGAACTTTTCATTTTCACTATACTTGGGTTTATTCTTTGCAAATGATGAAGCTCTTCACTTAGTGCTTTAAGCTTACTTTTATACTCTACTTCTTGCTTATTTTTACTGTCTTCCAAATCGCTTTTTACCTTGAGAAGACAAGCATAATCCTCCTGTAATTCCTGATAGTTAACTTCAAAATTTTTTTCAGCAAATGAAAAAGTGTTCCTTTGCTTTTCAATCTCTTCAGTAAGCTGAATACATTGTTTTTTGAGGTCCTCATTTTCCTCTGTAAGTATTTCTATCTCTTTTTGCCAGCGACAGTCTTTGGATTGGGACTTAGTGGAGTCTATGAAAGTTAATCTTTCTTCTTCGTTAACAGGAGTATGCATTTTCAACGTGTCTTCAAGGGCCTTCTTTTCATCTTTAAGAATGCTATTCTCTGCTTCAAGTTGTGCAAATTTTTCTTGAAAGTCATCCTCTTTTTCCTTCATTTGTTTCTCCAATAATTCAGTTTTAAGTTGTAATTCTTGAACTTCCTGTTCAAGTGTACCCTTTTCCTTTTCTTCTTGTCTGAGTATTTCTATTTCTTTTTGCAGTTCGTTGATCTGAAGGGTCATTTCTTCTGATTTTGTATTCACGAGGGACTGCTGTAAATCTTTTAGCTTTGAAATTTCCAAAATCAGTTGGTTCTGCTTAGTTATCAAATTGTCTTTTTCAAACTGCATGGTTTCTATCTTTTGACTCATTTCATTCTGTAAGCCATCTATCTGCTGTTTATAGTGAATGCTTAAGTTATCTTTAAGCTTTTCAATATTTATTCGATGTTCAATTTCCAAATCTTCCTTCAGTTTGGAAAGTTCTTCCTCATGACTAAACAGGAGCTGTGTCCTCAGCCTCTCCAGCTCAGCTTCCTGTGATTCAGCCATTCTGTCCAATACAGCATTCTTTTCTCTTTCTAACATTTCAAGCTTTATCTTATAATTTGTAACTTCTGCTTCATGTTTTAATTCTAGTTCTTTCCTGGCTTCAGAAGCAGAAACAATCTCAGCTTTCAAATCTTCCACTGTACTAAGGGACTTGTATGCTTCATTGAGTTTACCTTCTTGCTCAGCTATTGTCTGTCTAGCCCTCTGAATTTGGTCCCTTGAAAAGCTCAGTTCTTCAAAAAGGTCTTCCAGCTGTCTCTGGAGAGCAGACTTTTCTCCTGAAATCACTCCTATTTCTTCCTTGAGTTTTTCTTTTTGAGAGTTAGTATCTTGCAATTTTATATTCAGCTCATTTATTGCCATATTCATTAACTTTATTTGATCTTCATTGACTGTAATGCTTGGATGTGATCTTAAAGCATTCTCCAGCTCCCCCTTATGTCGTGTCCTAAGTTCATCGATCTGTGACACGTGTTGTTTTATTAGCTCTTGTTTCATCTGTACTATCTGCTGCCCATACATCTCATCCAGCTCTGCCCGGAGTTGTTCCAACTTTCTTTGTGTTTCTTGTTCCATTCTTTGTAGGATATCCGTTTCAAATTGACTGTCTTTATGATTTTTCTTCTGAAGTTCCTCAACTGTCCCCATTAATTGTTTTATTTCTTCAGAACACTGTCTTTCCTTTTGCTTGGAATTAGTCAGTTCTAATTTCATATTTTTTATCTCTTGGTTCTTCTGTACAACCTGCTCTTGTAATTCTTCCAGTAATTTATCAGCAGCTGTTACTTTATCCTTTAGGTCAATAGTTTTTTTTTCTTCTTCTATTATTTTCGTATTTAATTCTTCAATAACTGCTTCCTTTTCCTGTATTTCTTTATTTGAGTTTTCTACTTTTTTATCCTGTTCCTTTATAAAGAAAAAATGAAAACATAAAAATGGCATTTTTAGTTTCCGGTTACTTATACCCCTTAACCCCATCACCAAAAAAATTGATAGAAACTGCTTTTTACATTATTCTATAGAAAGCAACGGCTGAGCCTGCTCCTTCAATTTTCTTACGTCAATGAGACAAAGGACTTGTGCAGCCAACACTACCTATGAGCTAATATCATAGCAATGTTGGTCTTCTTGGGGGGAAGAAAGTTTTCTTGCATTGCTATGATTAAATGTTTTAATAAAAAAATTCAGTGGGATCAAAATATGTCTAAACCATTATATTTTCTTCTTTCTTATTAACTGATCAACATTCTAAATATTTGGTATTTGCAACTGCAAGAGGACTACATACCCTTTACAGTTCTAGAGATAATCCTAAAAAAAAAATCAACGTTTCTCCCATACAGTATTTTAGTGACCTGAAGGTTTGGTGGGCAGGTGCTATGAAAAGAGTAAAACAAAAAAAACAGGCTCCTAAAGGTCAGCCTTAACTTCACTCCTAAGGCTAAATGAATCAGAAGTTCAGGGATATGTCATGCTTAAGTGGCTGAATTGCAAGTGACACGCAAGACAATTACGCCATTTAGAGCATATCAATTTGATTCTACATTTTGGGGGTAAACAGAAATTTGAAAGCAAGACAGATGTTTTTTACCCCTGTTCTGATTTAGGACTTTATTTTGGAACTGCAGATAAATCGAAACCCAAAACACATGGCAAGGCATGTCCCTAATCATTCAGAGAAGTGTCACAGCATGAGACAGTCAAGTAGAAGTCCTGGAGACAAAGTCCTGTCTCTGTCATTCACTTGCCTGAGTGGTTAGGGCTGCAGTCCCAAGGACAGAAAAAACAGTAAAATTTACAGATCAGAATATACTTAAGTAATTAAAATCACCTTCAGAAGACAAAAGCCCCGGGTCAAGAGGACTTAAAGGCACCTCAAATGGATGTGTTAACTTACCTTTAAAAAAAAAAAAAAAGAATGTCAAGGCCTAGGGAAAAGGAAGTCTGAGAGGGAAATAGTGGCAGTGCCCATGCAAGAATCGGAGAAGGCAATGGCACCCCACTCCAATACTCTTGCCTGGAAAATCCCATGTACAGAGGAGCCTGGTAGGCTGCAGCTCATGGGGTTGCTAAGAGTCGGACACGACTGAGCGACTTCACTTTCACTTTTCACTTCCATGCATTGGAGAAGGAAATGGCAACCCACTCCAGTGTTCTTGCCTGGAGAATCCAAGGGACGGGGAGCCTGGTGGGCTGCCATCTATGGGGTCGCACAGAGTCGAACACGACTGAAGTGACTTAGCAGCATGCAAGAATGGTTCAAGAAAGAGAATCAAGGTACCAGGAGACTTTGAGAGTTCTAATCCCTCTGGGAAAGTCACACCTAACCTAGAAAGCAAGGTAGGGGGCTGATGTAAACAGAATTAAGAATTTCAGTCCAAAGGCATGGCCATTCCTACTGTGAGATGGACATATGAGGTTATCATAGCCTAATCAGCTTTGGCTTGGTATCACATATCCCGTCAATGTCACCATGCCTTACTGTTGATACTGAGCCTTCTGGCCTAGACTACCTTCTGGCAGTCTACTAGGCCTAAACTGCCTTTCTCGTCTTACCTCCCAGAAAGACTCAATTTCAAAGACTCTTGTTTTCTAATCAAACTATTTTTTGATGCTGATAAAACATTTTTAACATGGTTCAACCTGGGTCTTTATGCACACTCCATCCTGTTTAAAATGTCCTCTTAACAGTTCAGATTCATAATTTATTCACTGTTTACCAAATAAGTACTGAAGAGCTTCTGTGTGGCATATATTGCACCAATTATGAAGAAAACAAAATTCAATGAAAGGGAAGTGTTCTATTTACAGACTTACCTCAAATATACTTCCCTGCTAAGCCTACCCTGAATCACTTCCCTTATGAAGCCAGACCTGCCCAGAATTTTCAAAACGCTTTTTACCCATACTTAGCCTTGTTTTGGGATGCCTTGCATACCACGAGTTTTAGTGAAGAAAAAAGCACATTTAAGCATCACTATCTCTTGCAAGGGCCTGATGCAAAACAAGTGTTCTATAAACATCTACATAATGATTTTTAAATTACTTTGGTTGTAAATCATGTGCATTTTATAATTTCAGTATCTTAAAATTGTACATTTCTAATTTCCCTAAGCAACAGTCTCTGGAATCAGACTACACAGATTTGAAAGCTGGCTCTACCAATGTATTACCTGTATATCTGGGCAATTTACTTCATCTTGCTTTGCTTTAACTTCCTCATCTGAAAAATGGGGGTGATAATAGTATTTACCTCATAAGATTGTTGTGATGATTCAATGAGATAATATAATATGTGTAAGATGCTTTGAGTATTTCCTGATACCAAGTAAACAAAAACAAATGATAACTAATACTTTTATTGTTATCCAAACAGTAGTCTTGTTGTGCTAATTTCTCAACATCTTGAAGAAGAACTGCCTAAATTACAAAAAATACTGTACTGTATGTTTAGTCTGTCCTCATTATTCAAGGATTCCACATGTGTGAACCTGCCTACTTGTTTAAACTTATAGATAACTCCCAAATCAATACTCAGTCATTTGTAGAAGTGCACAGAATGGTAAAAAACTTGAGCTGCTGGACATTCATGATTCAAGCTAAGATGATGTCAAGCAAGATGAGCAAGGTGAGAGAACAAGGAAGGAGACCATGAGGATGGAGGTGCTAGGCAGTAGTGGAGTGTACTGTAAAAATTTCTGGCTCTGGGCTAGCCCAATAGAGTTTGAATCGCAATTAGGAGGAGGGGAAGGTGCTACCTTTAGACCAGTTACTTAACACTTTTGACTTTCATGTTTCTTTCAAGCTATAATCTACCAGAATCTTTTTAGGATTTAATATTACAATCTGTATGATACGCACAATGTTGTAAGTCAAATATACTTCAATAAAATTAAAAAATAAAATACAGTGGAAAGGGTAAAAAAAATCTCTATGATATGTATGTGTGTGTGTGTGTATATATATACACACACACCCTGGGAGCATCAATTATTGAATAAGTGTTCCAGGCAACTGTATATAACACATCAACTACCATGAATAAAGAGAATCTGTATTTTTTTCTAATTGAAGTGTGTGTTAGTCACTCAGTTGTGTCTGTCTCTTTGAAACCTCATGGACTGCAGCCCGCCAGGCTCCTCTGCCATGGAATTTTCCAGACAAGAATACTGTAGTGGGTTGCCATTTCCTCCTCCAGGGGATCTTCCCCACCCAAAGACTGAACCCAGGTCTCCTGCATTGCAAGCCGATTCTTACCATCTGAGCCATCAGGGAAGCCCTTTTTCTAACTAAAATCCATAAAATTTCATTTTGCCATGAAAATATTTACAGAATTACATAACCATGGCTAAAATGAGTAGAAACATCTTTAGATGAAAAAGAAAAAAGGACAGAAGTTCTGGTTATATATATGGGTTCTCCTGAGGACTCATTTTAACATAAGCTGATTACTTTCGAAGAACTCAGTAATGAGTATTATCTTAATACCTATTACTGGAAGACTCCCAATTGTTTTTGAAATAAATTATTTTTCATGTTTAAAGAACTTTTCTGAATTATGAAACTTTGTGATTCATGTGTATAACAAAAAGATAAACATTTGGATAAAAAGCTTTGAAGTTAACTGTTAAGTTGCTGTGCATTGGTTGACTTCCTTAAAATAAACATACCATTTCATATGCTCTAATTTTCTCTTGCAAGAAACTAATTTGCATTTTGAAGTCTTCTTTCTTTCTGTGATAATCTTCTAATAGGTGGTCTTGTTCTTCCAGCTGCTGCTGATGAGTGAGGATCTGCTGCTTGGCTTGTAGTAAATCTGCAGCTGTGCTACTATGCGTGCTGTTTCTCAGAGTTTCACTAGCCTGTAACTTGAAAACATAAAGAAACCCCAAAATATTAAATTCTTAAACGAGTGCACCAAGGAATGGACATCCTTTGTGGGTGTTGCTCGGCTAATAGTTGCTCTCTGGGACCTGTGCTGGATTCAGAGGTTTGAGACTCCAGCCAACACGTTTTCATAGCTGATCAGATAAACATGGGTACATTATTTAAGCTGACAAATTCCTCCCTTTTCTCAGATTATTTTCTGTTGCTCATCATCAGAAACCTTGATTAATTCCACTAGTTTCCTATGGATCTTATTAAAGGTAAATGGAATATATTCAATTAAGTTACATTCTAGAAGCTAACTAAAATAAAGTCATACCAGGGTATGACTTCAGACATCCTTTAGACAAAGGATATAACTACAGGTTAATTTCTGTGAAAATTCACCTTATCAAACTTATAAGATTTTAAAACATAGATAAGGAAGAAGTATAAAGAAACTAATAGCATAAAACCACTCAAGAAGTATGAATTAAATTCCTAGTTAATATAACAAGTATTTACCAGTTTTTTCAACATAATATGACCTTTAAACAAGCAAACATGACCTTTAAACAAGCTTATATTTGTTCTAGAAAACATGAGAAAAACATTTAATTCATTATTAAAAATTTAATAAATTTTCTTCTACTAGTCATACTTACATGCTGGAATTGAATCTGTAATTTTTGACTCTGCTCTGTCAACTCTAAAAATTCTCTCATTGTCTCATCCTTTTCTCTTCTTGCCTGTTGTAAATTTGCAGTGAGCTGGGTTATGATGCCATCTCTCTGTTTAATGGCAGCTTCAAATTCTTGCAACTAAAAGACATCAGTGAAAATTAAAAGTGTTACACTTATTTTTTTTTAACAAAACTAAATATTAGTACAGGTAACTTCAAAAATAAGATATTCGAAATGCATTGGCAGAGTTATTACAATTTGTAAGCAGTCTTTTCCATATTTGAAGGCTATTATCTTGCAACAATTAGTTTTACTTCCAAACCAACTCTAAAAAGATTATCTGAACTAGGGAACAAAATACATTAGATTTGACTTACCCATATATCTACTTCTAGAAGGACAAGTGTCTTTATATTTAGGGATGCTCCAATGTTTGTAGGTATTACCATGATGGCCATGCTTAAGCCTTACTTGTTTCTAAAGAAGATGAAACTGAAATATATTCTGTCATCCTCATCAATGTCTTATTTCACCTTCTTTTCATAACTGACTGCCACAAACTAACAGATGTCATTTTAACTATAAGAAGTTATTTACAAAGACCTGCTGACAGGTTTAATGAGTCTAAGTCATAATGTATTGACGTGGTTTACAATGTAAGTTTCTCTCAGGCTGATTACAAAAACATCCATCCATCCATACTGAAGTGATTTCATCCTAGCTATCTCATAAAGTTTAATAAAATATCTATGTTATATTTAGGCTTATTAATGAACTAGTTTTAAGCAATGCTGTTTATGATATATGAAAGGACAAATATCACAAGGTGACTCTAAGTCACCATTTAGAAACCCCATCTTTAAAGAATGTATCTATTTGCTAAGTCGCTTCAGTCGTGTCCGACTCTGTGCGACCCCATAGACGGCAGCCCACCAGGCTACCCCGTCCCTGGGACTCTCCAGGCAAGAACACTGGAGTGGGTTGTCATTTCCTTCCCCAATGCATGAAAGTGAAAAGTGAAAGGGAAGTCACTCAGTCGTGTCTGACTCTTAGCGACCCCATGGACTGCAGCCTACAAGACTCCTCCATTCATGGGATTTTCCAGGCAAGAGTACTGGAGTGGGGTGCCATTGCCTTCTCCAGAGTGTATCTATACTATCATTCAAATTTCCTATTTTTGTTTTGTGAGTAACAAAATGAAAGCCATATAAGTTAAACACACCTGCTTCAGCCCTTCAGTCCCATAGGTAGCCCTCATTTCTTCTAGTTCTCTGTTGAGCTCTTCAATCTCATGCTGTTTCCCAGCCAATTCACTTTCCATCATCTCTAGGTGGGTCTGATTGTACTGTGCTCCATGTTCAGAATAAGAATCATCAACACCAAATTCTTCTTCCTACGCCAACACAGATTTTAAATAATTCAGTACTAGCAACATTTTCTCAGGAAAAGAGATTAAAAAACTGAATCCCACAGCAAAGGCATCACCTGGGAATTTACCAGCATGACAACCTACTTTGTTGTTAATGTGATAAATACCTCAAGAGCAAAAACAAGATATCTGCAAATTCTGTTACAACTGAGTTTTATAACAAAAGGTGGATAATTTTGTTTTGTTACACATTAAAAGCATTTAGAAATCACACACAGAAAGAAATACATGCAGGAAAAAGCTTTGTTAGTAACCAGCTTTAAATAGAATGAAACATTAGTATCATAAGTAGTTTTAAATACTGTACCCTTAATAAATTTGTAGGCTTTCCTGTTCTCATCACAAAACCGCAACCATTTACCTGTACAAAAACAATTTCCTGAAATATTATGATTTTAGAATTTTATTTAAAACTAAAAATTGATTTGTGCTTACTGTATTCATGCTTTTCTTATGCCTAAGGAAAATGCCACACTGGCAAAAACACACACAGTGATTAAATTTAAACATCTAAAAAACATTATGACTGTTTCAAATGCCACTGACTCCTCATGCATGTGGGTGCTTACGATGAAAACGGCACTGTGCTACATACATTTCCACTTAAGTGAATTAAAGCTCTAAGCACAGTTTCTCTTCTGTCCTAGATCCTCCTCTACAAAAGACCTAAAATCATGTACATAATTGTTTTTTGATAAAGCCCTATTGATTTAAAAGTAAAACTGTTTACTGGTCTAAGTCTACTGGAGAGCAAGTGAAGAAGGAAGAGGAGATGAAGAGCTGAGGAAAACTCCCCCAAGAACTTTCGCCTGGGGGGTACTATGAGAGCCCTGCCAACCCTGACAGACATGGAGACTCTCCACAATACAAATGCCCCTATCACTGACATTTTGTGGTAGGAGGAAGAAAGTTAGCAGAATAGGTCTCTGAGGCCGACCTGGAGGCAGATTAACTTAAATCAATTAATCTACTCAATAATCCCTTCCTTCCCCCTAACAGCAAACAACAGAACTTCATTCTTGCTTACATCTTAATTTCTCACATTCTATGTTAACAGAATCCAAGTTATGAAGCTTTTAATACTGAAATACATAGAATATCCTAGAATTAGGATTAGATCTACATGGATCACAACACTATAAAAGGGGGGATGATCCTAATTAAGAGTTCTTTATAAAGTCTGATTCCTTTGCTTTTCACCAAGGATAATTTCAGAAAACAAAACCAAAGTTTAAAAAAATTCACCTTTATGCCAATGCATTATTGCAATTTGTGAAAACTATCAAAACACAGCAGTACTAACTCTATTAAGATTATTAATAAAATCACTTATGATAACTTTTAATTAAATTCATCTAAATTTCAATTAGCTTTCCTTGATTTTTAAAAAATTTATTTATTTTAATTGGAGGATAATTGCTTTACAGTATTGTGCTGGTTTTTGCCATATGGCAACATGAATTGGCCACAGGTATACACAGGTCTCCCCCATTCTGAACCTACCTTCCAGCTCCCTCCCCACCCGTTACGCAGCACGTTGATAAATGTCTACTAAAACTTTTCCTTTAGGGTAACAGTAATTAAATGTATTTTATGAATATTTTCAAATATCATACCAAGCAAAGGATAGTCCTTTAAGTGGTGATGATATCACTATTACATAAATTAGTTATCTATTTATTTTAACTGTATATACAAACACACTACATAGCCAACACTCAGCCTAAATTTTCTGTAAGTTGAACACATTTTATATTTGAGCTACTCATATGCATTGGCTTCTATGCATAAAATACTACATGACTGTTTTCAAAACTTAATTGTCTTATTATAATAAATATAAAAATCCTGTCAATATTAATAGTTTTTAAAAATTTAGTATCATGTAAATGGGTAATAAAAGATTATACACCAGAACTAAACTAAAACAAACTATATTTCAAAGTTAAAACAGAAACACTCCTCAGAATATGAGGATCATTAATAGCAATAAATTATTATGTTTTTAAATCTAGATAATTACTTCACTGGTACCTAAAGGGTAGAGCATTTGTCTCATCCTCTTACAATAGCCTTTTAAAGCAATACTTTATAAACCATAATATGAAAGTACATTAATAACTGGAAACACGAAGATTAGATGAACAGACTCCTGCAACTAAAAAATAATAACTTTTCTTAATGTCCTTCTTCACTGTGGCATCTGTGAAAAGTCTTTAACCTTTAGGTTACACCAATACAGTCTTGTTGAATCACAAGTTACTCCACCCGTGTAGACAACCTGAAGATTTGGGAAAGTACATAGGATGCATTCTAAATTTTAAAATGTTCTATAGGGTATCATTTCCTAAAAATACTGCTATTCAGAAGAAAATCAGAGGAAAGATCACTCTTATCTTGTAACTATGTTCTTCACACAAAAACTTTTCAGTGAACATCAGTTCAAAAACAGAAGAATAACTTATCTTTTATTAATGATTAATACTTTACTCTTAATCTGATGTGTGTACAAAAATGTAAATAATGGATGTTTTAATAAAAAATAGAATCTGATAGTTCAGAAAGTCCATAAAAATTACAGGACTTCAGTGTGCCTAGCTGACTCTTGGATTAGAGCCAAGAAGCTAAGGAGGCTAAGATCATTCATTCAAAGTTAGGTATCAAGCACCACATTATACACCTTCAATAAACACAATTATACCTTAATAGAGCAGAGGTAGGCAGGGAGAAAATTTTTTAAATGGTGAAGTTAAAAAAAAAGAAAGAACCCAAGCCAAAGGTGAAAGGCTGCTGAAAGGCTACGTTTACATTACTCAATGGCTGGCTATAGTCTATGTCTCCAATCCCGGTCAGTTATTTCAAAAATGTCTTAAGTTGTGTAAGTGACTTGGTTAAGAAATACTGAATAATGGAATCTGAATAATGAAATCCATAATGAGACTGTATGCTCTCCTATTATTTCATCTTTCTACACACAGCAAAGCATATTTATTTACTTGTTTTATCTCTATGTATTGCCTGTAGCACTTCCGACTTTTCCCAAATAACCCTGCTCAAAGGGTATCAATAAAAATATTTTATGTAAACATGGTATTTGAGATATGAAATGTCCCTTCTCCAAGAACTGAAAAGATTATGTATAATTTGAATTAATTTGTAAAAAGGGTATTTTCCATTTAGTCTGATTTCGCTAGTACACATAACTGAATATATTTTAATACAGAACAGATCTTAGGTCATAGGATAAAATTATCTGACTAATGCTTTCTAGACCTGAAACCATTTTTTAAGCCAAGGAGAATACTAATCATAGAAGTCAAGAACATTAAGCGCATACCATATCTACAAAATAAAATTTCTAAGCTAGTTTTAATTAAACATATAATTGGAATCTGAAATCCTTCTGAGAATAATTTCTTAAATTCATTTGTTTCTTACAAACTTAGTGTGAAGAAAAGCATACTTCCGTTGAAGGACTGTAAAAAAATTTTTTTTGCTCATTGTTTTTCAAGTATCAAACATTAAGATCACCAAATAACCCTCACAACAACCCTGTGAGATAGATACTATTTCCACCATTTTACAGGTAAGGAAGCTGTATTTCAGAGTTTAAGTGAGGTATCCAGCTTCAAACAGCTCAGAGATCAGAAATCTGAACACACACTTTCTGGGCTCCAAATCCCCTGCCTTTTTATATCACCTTATTTCCCTATGCAGCAGAAAAATGCAATGATATTTAGACAAAATACAACATAATTGTGTCTTATGATTAAAACTATATAGTTTTGAAATTTTAAAATTAATCAAATGCAAACCAGAGCAACCAAGATTATTAAACTTTGCAAATCTGTAATTTGTAGTTATGTGTTGCTTAGAGAGGAATTTCATTTTTGAGGGGTATTACTCAGAAGTATTTTTTTTTCTAAGAGTTCTAATATGAAGAGTATTATGATGCGAGATTTATTCCTTGGTTTGTTTATTTTTTACTTTTTATTGAAATGCATTTAATTTACCATGTTGTATCAGTAATGCCTAACGTGGCTAGGGATTACTGACAATGTTGTGTATTCCTTAGTTTATAAAACTGAACTAATGAAGATTTTTCTGTCTTCTAACACACGTAATATGGATTAGAAGTTCCCTGAAATTCTATGTCGGTCAAATCAGTCCAATATAATTAAATCAACTGGCTTGAGACCCAAAACTAGTCCAGAGGATCATGGATTGAAGCCAGTATCCATTTTAGCAATCTTGATATGACATCATCAAATGTTTCACAGATCATGAATTTTTCTACTGTATTAATAGACAAATTAAAATATGTAAGTTTTTCAAAGTATAATCCATTATGAATCAAGGCCCCAAATGGATAATATTAAAATGATTATGATTCAAATCTGTCAAAGATTATTTGATAATTATCTTTCAATGTAAACTTCTAAATCACTAATATTTTTCCAACTATAAATCACCTAACTGAGCTTTAGTGGTCAGCATCAGAAAAAGCAGCAGAGGACTGGTCACACAGTACAAGTATCTTTTCCTGAAAATTTGGTTTTAAAAAATATATATGTATGAATCGGTATATATTATGTGCACAATTATTCATGTATATTGCTTTTGTTCAGTCACATGGTTGTGTCCCACTCTTTGAGACCCCACGACTGCAGCACATCAGGCCTCCCTGTCCCTCACCATCTCCTGAAGTTTGTCCAAGTTCACGACCACTGAATCAGCGACACCATCCAGCCATCTCGTCCTCTGATGCACCCTTCTTCTGCTCTCAATCTTTCCCAGCATCAGGGACATTTCCAATGAGTTGGCTGTTCGCATCAGGTGACCAAAATACTGGAGCTTCAGCATCAGTCCTTCCAATGAATATTCAGGGTTGATTTCCCTTAAAGTTGATTGGTTTGATCTCCTTGCAGTCCAAGGGACTCTCAAGAGTCTTCTCCAGCACAAGTCAAAGGCATCAGTACTTCAGCACTCCTCCTTCTTTACGGTCCAGCTCTCACAACCATATGTGACCACTGGGAAGACTATCATAGCCTTGACTGTATGGACATTTGTCAGCAGAGTGATGTCTCTGCTTTTCAATACACTGTCTAAGTTTGTCATAGCTTTCCTGCCAAGAAGCAATCGTCTTCTGATTTCATGGCTACAGTCACCATCCACAGTGATTTTACAGACCAAAAAGAGGAAATCGGTTACTGTTTCCCCTTTTCCCCTTCTTTTTGCCATGAAGTAATGGGGCTGGATGCCATGATCCTAGTTCTTTAATATTTAGCTTTAAGCTGGCTCTTTCACTCTTTTCCTTCACCCATATTAAGAGGCTCTTTAGTTCCTCTTTGCTTTCTGCCATTAGAATGGTATCATCCACATATCTGAGGTTGTTGATCTTTCTCCCACCTATCTTGATTCCAACTTGTAACTCATCCAACCAGGCATTTCTCACGATGTGCTCAGCATATAGGTTAAATAAACATGGTGACAGCAGACAGCACTGTCATATTCCTTTCTCAATCCTGAATTAATCAATTGTTCCATACATGGTTCTAACTGTTGCTTCTTGACCTCCACACAGGTTTCTCAAGAGACAGGTAAGATGGATGGTATTCCCATCTCTTTAAGAGCTGTCCACAGTTTACTATGATCCACACAGTCAAAGGCTTTAGTATAGTTGATGAAACAGAGGTAGATGTTTTTCTGAAATTCACCTGATTTCTCTATGATCCAGCGAATGTTGGCAACTTGATCTCTGGCTCCTCTCATTTTCTAAACCCAGCTTGGACATCTGGAAGTCCTTTGGTTCACATACTGCTGAAGCCTAGCATGCAGGATTTTAAGTATGACCCTACTAGCATGGGAGATGAGTGCAGCTGTATAATCAAGTATATAACTATACATATATATGTAATACCTGTGTGCTGTGTGCTTAGTCACTCAGTCGTGTCTGACTCTTTGTGACCCCATGGACTGCAGCCTGCCAGGCTCCTCAGTTCATGGGGATTCCCCAGGCAAGAATACTGGAGTGGGTTGCCATGCCCTCCTCCAGGGGATCTTCACAACCCAGGGACTGAACCCAGGTCTCCCGCATTATAGGCGGATTCTTTACCATCTGAGCCACTAGGGAAGCCCTATGGAATACATATGTAAATATATAAAATAACGTACATATGTATGTAAAATATAGTTCTTACTGTTGAAACATGCTCAGTATATTCTAACTTTTATCTCTAAGACTTACATTTAAAATTATTTTTACCTAACTTTGAAACACATCATACTTACTAGCTATCAGATATAGTTTCAATAAACTTTTCGCGACCTAATCATAATTCCCAACAATTTTTAAAATCTAAAATATTTAGGCAAAAATTCACAGTAATAAGAATTTCCAATATTATTAATTTAGATTTTCATAAAGAACATGAAAATGACATTTTTGATGTCTTTGGTTTTGAATCTATATTAAAAAAAGTTAAATTTTATTTTCTTATCCCAATATGAGAAAATGGCTACACAAATTTTAAACAAATTTCACAGGCATGTATTAGATGGTCAGATCTGTCATGACTTGGATTATAAAAAATTCACTTTGGTAAAAAGAAAAAACAACACCCTGTTGTGGATATGACTGGTAATGGAAGTAAGGTCCGATGCTGTAAAGAGCAATATTACATAGGAACCTGGAATGTTAGGTCCATGAATCAAGGCAAATTGGAAGTGGTCAAACAGGAGATGGCAAGGGTGAACATCAACATTTTAGGAATCAGAGAACTAAAATGGACTGGAATGGGTGAATTTAACTCAGATAACCATTATATCTACTACAGTGGGCAAGAATCCCTTAGAAGAAATGGAGTAGCCCTCACAGTCAACAAAAAAGTCCAAAATGCAATACTTGGATGCAATCTCAAAAATGACAGAATGATCTCTATTTGTTTCCAAGGCAAACCGTTCAATATCACAGTAATCCAAGTCTATGCCCCTATCAATAATGCTAAAGAAGCTGAAGCTGAACGGTTCTATGAAGACCTACAAGACCTTTTAGAATTAACACCCCAAAAAGATGTCCTTTTCATTATAGGGGACTAGAATGCAAAAGTAGGAAGTCAAGAAACACCTGGAGTAACACGTAAATTTGGCCTTGGAGTACAGAATGAAGCAGGGCAAAGGCTAATAGAGTTTTGCCAAGAACACACGGGTCATAGCAAACACCATCTTCCAACAACACAAGAGAAGACTCTACACATGGACATCACCAGATGGCCAACACCGAAATCAGAGTGATTATATTCTTTGCAGCCAACGATGGAAAAGCACCATACAGTCAACAAAAACAAGACTGGGAGCTGACTGTGGCTCAGATCATGAACTCCTTATTGCCAAATTCAGACTTAAACTGAAGAAAACAGGGAAAACTACTAGACCATTCTACATGACCTAAATCAAATCCCTTATGATTATACAGTAGAAGTGAGAAATAGATTTAAGGGACTAGATCTGACAGACAGACTGCCTGATGAACTATGGATGGAGGTTCATGACATTGTACAGGAGACAGGGATCAAGACCATCCCTAAGAAAAAGACATGCGAAAAAGCAAAATGGCTGTCTGAGGAGGCATTACAGATAGCTGTGAAAAGAAGAGAAGTGAAAGGAAAGATATACCCATCTGAATGCAGAGTTCCAAAGAATGGCAAGGAGAGATAAGAAAGCCTTCCTCAGCAATCAATGTTAAGAAATAGAGGAGAACAATAGGATGGGAAAGACAAGAGATCGCTTCAAGAAAATTAGACATACCAAGGTAACATTTCATGCAAAGATGGGCTCAATAAAGGACAGAAATGGTAGGGACCTAACAGAAGCAGAAGATACTAAGAAGAGATGGCAAGAATACACAGAAGAACTGTACAAAAAAGATCTTCACAACCCAGATAATCATGATGGTGTGATCACTCTCCTAGACCCAGACATCCTGGAATGTGAAGTCAAGTGGACCTTAGGAAACATCACACAACAAAGCTAGTGGAGGTGATGGAATTCCAGTTGAGCTATTTCAAATCCTGAAAGATAATGCTGTGAAAGTGCTGCACTCAATATGCCAACAAATCTGGAAAACTCAGCAGTGGCCACAGGACTGGAAAAGGTCAGTTTTCATTCCAATCCCAAAGAAAGGCAATGACAAAGAATGCTCAAACTACTGCACAGTTGCACTCGTCTCACACGCTAGTAAAGTAATGCTCAAAATTCTCCAAGCCAGGCTTAAGCAATATGTGAACCGTGAAATTCCAGATGTTCAAGCTGGATTTAGAAAAGGCAAAGGAACCAGAGATCAAATTGCCAACATACACTGGATCATTGAAAAACAAAGAGAGTTCCAGAAAAACATCTATTTCTGCCCTATTGACTATGCCAAAGCCACTGACTGTGTGGATCACAATAAACTGTGGAAAATTTTGAAAGAGATGGGAATACCAGACCACCTGACCTGCCTCTTAAGAAATCTGTATGCAAGTCAGGAAGCAACAGTTAGAACTGCTGGGTGGATGAAGCACAAGCTGGAATCAAGATTGCCAGGAGAAATAGCAATAACCTCAGATATGCAGATGATACCACCCTTATGGCAGAAAGTGAAGAAGAACTTTCTGAAGAACTCAAAAGAGACTTGATCAAAGTGAAACAGGAGAGTGAAAAAGTTGTCTTAAAGCTCAACATTCAGAAAACTAAGATCATGGCATCCAGTCCCATTACTTCATGGCAAATAGATGGGGAAACAGTGGAAACAGTGGCAGGCTTTATTTCTGGGGGCTCCAAAATCAGTGCAGATGGTGACTGCAACCATGAAATTTGAAATTAAAAGACGCTTACTCCTTGGAAGAAAAGTTATGAACAACCTACACAGCATATTCAAAAGCAGAGACATTACTTTGCCAACAAAGGTCCATCTAGTCAAGGCTATGGTTTTTCCAGTAGTCATGTATGGATGTTTAAGGTGGACCATAAAGAAAGCTGAGCGCTGAAGAAACGATGCTTGTGAACTGTGGTGTTAGAGAAGACTCTTAAGAGTCCCTTGGACTGCAAGGAGGTCCAACCAGTGCATCCAAAAGGAGATCAGTCCTGAATATTCACTGGAAGGACTGATGTTGAAGCTGAAACTCCAATACTTTGGCCATCTGATGCGAAGAGCTGACTCATTTGAAAAGACCCTGAGGTTGGGAAAGATTGAAGGCAGGAGGAGAAGGGGATGGCCGAGGATGAGATGGTTGGATGGCATCACCAACTCAATGGACACGAGTTTGGGTAAACTCCAGGAGTTGGTGATGGATAGGGAGGCCTGGCGTGCTGCAGTCCATGGGGTCGCAAAAGACACAACTGAATGACTGAACTGAACTGGCTAAAGAAAAAATGCACTTTGTGGAATTGTAGACTGCCCCAAAGTCTCCACTGGTTCAAGCATCAAACCATCTTAAACTTTCAATTGAGAAGCTCTAAGAAGTAAGTTACTATAGAAGAGAAAAGCAATGTTTTCATATCTAAGATCCATATTTAAAGTCACAGGGCAGATTCTCTAATTGCAACCTGTAATTTAAAACTGAGATATTACCCATAAAGGCAATTTTATGTAGCGTAAATTAGGAAATAATTTATGTATTTAACATTGGTTAATTATTTTCCTGATGAGAATCACTAATAAATATATTCCCAACTTTCAATCACCTTAAACTTTTGAAATCTAACAGTTCTTACTCCCATTAGAAATCCAAAATAGTATTAAGTTCATTTAAGACCATGAAGTTTTTTTTTTTCTGTTAGACAACTACGATAAATCAAAACTTATACGAGGTCTGACAGAAAACAACAAAATTCCGTAAAGCAATTATCAAATAAATACATTCAAAGGAAACTTATAGAATATACTGAGTTGTTCAACCATTCAGAGTAAGAAAGTTTTCCATGTCCTCAAATATTGGACCAAAAATAAATGACATTCATGTCTAAAGGAAAAAGATAAACAGCACATTTATTTAACACATAAGGAAAGTATCTCCTCAAGTGCCCAATGCCCACATTAGCCTTTTTCACCTAAAAGTCACTATTGCAACATTAATTTCAATAAATGGTTTTACATAATTAACTAGAATTCAAGCATTTGTAAAATAACATTACACAAAATAAAACAGCCTATATTATAAAAGGTTTACTGTGTTAATTATAACCTTATAACAAAACCCAATTTCAAACACTTTCCTAGAAACTAAAACACGGTCTCCAACTAATTAAGGACCACGTTACTCAAAGAGATTTAAGACTTTAATTGATAATCTGAAAAAAGAAGTCAGAAAAACATAAACTTCAAGTTCTCCAGATTATTTACATCATACTATGCTAGTTTTTATTATATTTATAAAATAATAGAAACATGTGAGGTGTAAGTAATAAAAAACTAATAATCAGCAATAATTTTTAAAAATATAAAATGTTAATCACAATGCTACTTATTCTTACCTCTGAACTATAATCATCTGCTGTGGTTGAAATTTCACTTTCCGGCTAAAAAAGAAAGCAAAAACTGATTATTTAAGGTCTTTCTAAAACTCCCCTTCCAAATACTGTACTTTATTAGCTCATTACTATTGGTAACTTATTATAGAAAACTCAAAAAAATCACTAAAAACCAAGAAAAAAATACTCAATTTTTAAAAAAGTCTACTCTGATTATGAATCACTATGGCTAAATAACATCTAAAATGTATGACTAGACAATTTTCTAAGTATAAAAGTACCAAGATGGACTTTCACACAGGTTTTTCACATACTACAAATCACTTCTAAGGAAAGAGGACCAAATAAGATATCACCCTTCTAATTCCTATACTTCTTTTAAATAAAATAGTTCTAAACTATTACTCAAAAAAGTTCAATTTCTTTAAGATAAAGAATCATCAACCTTGGTGCTAGAAAAATAGTAACAACTTGAAGAAAATTACCAACTTCTGTTGTTATTAACACTGTTGCAGATTACAAAAAATTTTTAAACATTTCTGCTTCATCCTCCTATCCCTGGTATTTGGGTAAGAAGTGAGTGTCTTTTCCAAGCTTCCCTCAGCTTAGAAATACTAAGAACAGTCAAGGAGAAAACCCAAATTTTCCCTGCTTTCACTGTCTAAGAATCTAATTTTACAAGTGAAAAAAGAGACCTAGATATTTCCTTTTTTCATTCAACAATACAAACCATACCTGCACTCAATATAGGAGCACTGAAATCAATAGAACAAATACTAACAGACATAAAGGGAGAAACTGGCGGAATATAATAATAGGCGACTTTAATGCCCCACTGACATCAATGGACAGGTTTTCCAGGCAGAAAATCAAAACACAATAGACATCATAAATGACACACAACAGAACAAGTAGACTTAATTGATATTTTCTGGACATTACATCTCGAAAATAAACATTCTTTTTTAAGCACATATAAGCATTCTCTAGGACAGACCACGTACTAAGACACATGGTAACCCTAGATGAGGGACAGAGTCCCTTGGACATCAAGGAGATCCAACCAGTCCATCCTAAAGGAAATCAGTCCTAAATATTCATTGGAAGGACTGACGCTGAAGCTGAAACTCCAATACTCTGGCCACCTGATGCGAAGAACTGACTCATTTATAAAGACCCTGATGCTGGGAAAGATTGACGGCAGGAGGAGAAGGGAACGGCAGAGGATGAGATGGTTGGATGGCATCACCGACTCAATGGACGTGAGTTTGGGTGGGCTCCGGGAGTTGGCGATATACAGGGAGGTCTGGCGTGCTTTAGCCCATGGGGTCACGAAGAGTCGGACATGACTGAGCGACTGAACTGAACTGACCTTTGATGAATATAAATTTTAAAACTTTCAACAAAACAACCAAACCAAACCCACTAACACATTAAAAAGGACCATGCACCATGTTTAATTTGGATTCATCCCAGGTTCACAAGGATGGTTCAACAGACGCAAATCAATTAATGTGATACACCACATCACAGAAAAGAGACAAAATACGTATGATCATCTCAACAGATGCAGAAAAACCATTTGATATAAATCAACATCCATTCTGTTTTTTAAATTTTTGATTATTTTATATTGGATTATAGTTGATTAACAATGTTGTATTAGTTTCAGATATACAGCAAAGTGATTCAGTTATATCAATACAAACCAACGCATCCATTCTTTCTCAAGTTCTTTCCCATTTAGGTTATTAGAGAATATTGAGCAGAGGTCCCTGTGCTACACCATAGGTCCTTGTTGGTTATCTATTTTAAATGTAGCAGAGTGTACACGTCCATCCCAAACTCTCTATCTATTCCTTCCCCTCACACCAGTCAGAATGGCCATCATCACAAAGTGTATAAACAAAAAATGTAGCAGTGTGTGTGGAGAAACGGGAACCCTCCTACACAGTTTATGGGAAAAAGTAAATTGGCAGATACTATGGAGAACCATATGGAGGATCCCTAAAACATTAAAAATAGAGCTACCATAAGAGCCAGTAATACCACTTCTGAACATATAACTGCAGAAAACCACGGTTCAAAGCATGCATGTGCTCCAATGTTCACTGCAGTGACAGCAGCCAAGACATGGAAGCAACCTAAATGTCCACTGACAGAGGAATGAATAAAGAGGACCTGGTCAGTCAGTTCAGTCGCTCAGTTCAGTTCAGTTGTTCAGTCGTGTCTGACTCTTTGCGACCCCATGAACCGCAGCACGCCAGGCCTCCCTGTCCATCACCAACTCCCGGAGTCTACCCAAACCATGTCCATTGAGTCGGTGATGCCATCCAGCCATCTCATCCTCTGTCGTCCCCTTCTCCTCCTGCCCCCAATCCCTCCGAGCATCAGGGACTTTTCCAATGAGTCAGCTCTTCGCATCAGGTGGCCAAAGTATTGGGAGTTTCAGCTTTAGCATCAGTCCTTCCAATGAACACCCAGGACTGATCTCCTTTAGGATGGACTGGTTGGATCTCCTTGCAGTCCAAGGGACTCTCAAGAGTCTTCTCCAACACCACAGTTCAAAAGCATCAATTCTTCGGCGCTCAGCTTTCTTCACAGTCCAACTCTCACATCCACACATGACCACTGGAAAAACCATAGCCTTGACTAGACGGACCTTTGTTGGCAAAGTAATGTCTCTGCTTTTGAATATGCTATCTAGGTTGGTCATAACTTTCCTTCCAAGGAGTAAGCGTCTTTTAATTTCATGGCTGCAGTCACCATCTGCAGTGATTTTTGTGTCCAACTCTTTGCGACCCCATGGACTGCAGCATGACAGGCTTCCCTGTCCATCACCAACACCCAGAGCTTGCTCAAGCTCATGTGCATCGAGTCAGTGATGCCATCCAACCATCTCATCCTCTGTCATCCCCTTCTCCTCCCACCTTCAATCTTTTCCAGCATCAGGGTCTTTTCCAATGAGTCAGTTCTTCACATGAGGTGGCCAAAGTATTGGATTTTCAGCTTCAGCATCGGTCCTTCCAATGAATATTCAGGACTGATTTCCTTTAGGATGGACTGGTTAGATCCCCCTGCAGTCCAAGGGACTCTCAAGAGTCTTCTCCAACACCACAGTTCACAAGCATCATTTCTTCTGTGCTCAGCTTTCTTTATAGTCCAACTCTCACATGCACACATCACCGCTGGGAAAACCATAGCTTTGACTAGATGGACCTTTGTTGGCAAAGTAATGTCTCTGCTTTTTAATATGCTGTGTAGGTTGGTCATAATTTTTCTTCCAAGGAGCAAGCATCTTTTAATTTCATGGCTGCAGTCACCATCTGCAGTGATTTTGGAACCCAAGAAAATAAAGTACATATATGTAATGGAATATTACTCAATCACTAAGAAGAAAGAAATAATGCCCTCTATGCCAACACTGATGGACCTGGAGATTATTATACTAAGTGAAGTTAGATAAAGACAAATAACATATGATGTCACTTTTATGTAGAACCTAAAAATAATGATATAAATGAATTACTTACAAAACAGAAGCAGATTCACAGACTTAGTGATTATAATTTGCTATCTTCTGACTGGTATGAGGGGATATCTTACTATAGGTTTGACTTACATCCTCTAATAATTAGTGATGCTGAGCATCCTTTCAGGTGCCTCTTAGCCATGTGTGTATCTTCTTTGGAGAAGTGTCTATTTAGTCCTTTGCCTAGCTTTCAATTGGTTTGTCTTTTTGATATTGAGCAGAAAGCTGTTTATAAGTTTTGGACATTAATCCCTTAATGGTCACATTATTTACAAATATTTTCTCCCATTCTGTATTTTGTCTTTTTGTTTTGTTTATGGTTTCCTTTGCTGTGCAAAAACTCCTGTGCTTAATTAGGTCCCATTTGCTTATTTTTGCTTTTATTTCCATTCCTCTAGGAAACAGATCGAAAAAGATTGCTACAATTTATGTCAGTTTCTGCCTACATTTTCCTCAGTTTTATACTATCCAGTCTAATATTCAGGGTCTTTTATCCATTTTGAGTTTATTCTTGTGCAATATCCATTTATCATAAAAACTCTTATCAAAGTTGGTTTAAAGGGAACAGATGTCAACATAATCAAAGCTATTTATGACAAACCCATAGCTAACATAACACTTCAGATGATTACCATATGATCCAGCAATCACACTCTTGGATTATATCTGAAGAAAACTCTAATTCAAAAAGATACATGCATCCCTAATGTTCACAGCAGCACTATTTACAACAGCCAAGACACAGAGACAACAAGTGTCCATCAACAGAAGAATGGATAAAGAATTTGATATACACACACATGCACAGAACACAGAGTGTTACTCAACCACAAAAAAAATGAAATAATACTATGTGCAGCAACATGGATGGACCTCGAGATTATCATACCAAAAGAAGTAAATCAAACAGAGAAAGACAAAAATCATATGATACCACTTTAAAAATGACACAAATGAACTTATTTACAAAATAGAAGCAAACTCATAGACACAGAAAACAAACATGGTTACCAAAGAAGGCAGGAGA
Organism: Bubalus bubalis; assembly: GCF_019923935.1. Classification (NCBI taxonomy): domain Eukaryota; kingdom Metazoa; phylum Chordata; class Mammalia; order Artiodactyla; family Bovidae; genus Bubalus; species Bubalus bubalis. Next base: position 9,024,497 of record NC_059164.1, on the reverse strand, counting down.
GAGAAATTAGAAGTTTGAGATTAGCAGATACAATCTACTATATATAAAATAGATAAAAAACAGGTGCTACGGTGTAGCACACAGAGCTATATTTTATACCTTGTAATAAACCACAGTGGAAAAGATATTAAAAAGTGTACCTAAATATATATATGTATAACTGAATCACTTTGCTGTACACCAGAAACTACACAACATTGTAAATTAGTTATATTTCAATTAAAAAAAAATTTGATTCATGGGTTCCACCCAGACTTGCTGATTAGAAATCTGTATTTTAAAAAGATCGCACACATGATCTGTATACACAATGAAGTCTGAAGAGTATTCCTTCAAAATGGGGAAAGATCACAAAGTACCTGTCCAATGACCCTCCAAAAAAGACACCCCAAAAACAGAACAACAACTAAACAACCAAAGAAACCAAAACCCATAAACAACCAAATATGAAGCATCACTGTCTCCCTTCTCACCTATACTTAGAGAAAGTTTACTCAGCTCTCAAGACCAAGTTTCAAGTCCATCTCCTCACTGATGTAGTAACTGATGCCAGGAACAGAAATAAGAAGCTTACTCCTATTCTAAAATCCTGTAAATGACGTACGTGGCCCTCTTTTAAATCTAATATACTTTCATGATGTATGCCCTCTTGGTTTGTTCACTCAGTAAAGTCTTTTAAATGGACTACTGATTAAATGCATGAAAGTGAAGTCATTCAGTCGCGTCCGACTCTTTGCAACCCCATGGACTGTTACCTATCAGGCTCCTCCAACCATGGGATTTTCCAGGCAAGAGTACTGGAGTGGGTTGCCATTTCCTTCTCCAGGGGATTTCCCTAACCCGGGGATTGAATCCGGGTCTCCTGCGTTGCAGGCAGACGCTTTACCATCTGAGCCACATATTGTGTACTAAAAACTGTGCTACTGAGGATACAATGGTGAGCAAGACACTCCGTATTGAAATGCTAAAATTGCAGTGAAGGGCCAGGTATTGATTTGTCCAGCAGAAAATGAAAATATTCTTCAAATCAAATCAAGCACCACAGCTGTCATATTTTATTACATAAAAGATCCAGGCTTCAACAAAAAATTACACAGAAAAAGGAAAGTATGGGCCATACCCAAGAAAAACAGTAGTCGGTAGACACTGTCCCTAAGGAAACATAGATACTGCACTTATCAGACAAAGATTTTAAGTTACATATTTCTTAAAAAGTCACATAAATGGAGGAAACAATGCCTAAAAAACTAAAGAAAATTATAAGAACAATGCCTCACTAAATAAGGAATATTAAAGAAAAAAGAACATATAAAAAAACAAATTCTGAAGTTAAAAGTAAAATAACTGAAATGTAAAATTCACTACAGGGGTTTAACCACAGATCTGAGGAGGAAAAAGAATCAGCAGATTTCAAAAAAGTTTAACTGAAATTACCCAGTTTGAGGGAAAAAAAAGAATTAAAAAAAAAAAAAAGAACAGGGACTTCCCTGGTGGTCCAGCGGTTAAGAATCCGCCTTGCGATGGAGGGGACACGGGTTCAGTCCCTGGTCAGGGAAACTGAGATCCCACATGCTGTGAGGCAACCATGCCCGTGCACCCTGGAGTCTGTGCAACGCAACTGGAGAGCCTGCGTGCCACAGGGAGAAAGCCTGCGTGATGCAACCACGACCTGACGCAACCAAGTAAGTAAATAAAGAAAACAGAGCATCAAAGATCTGGGCAGCAATACCAAACGTACTAACATATGCATAATGGAGACGCAGAAGGAGAAGACAGCGTGAGAAAGAGTATTTGAAGGTATAATGACTGAAAACTTCCCAAATCTGATGAAAAACATTCAACTATGTATCCAAAATGCTCAAAAAACTCTAAGCAAGAAAAGCTCAGTAAGATCCACTTCTATGATGAACAGCAAATCTCGATGACATCTCTCGACTCTTGACTGAAGCCTATACATCTAAACCCTATTTCCAGCTAAGCATGCCAGCGCACAACCCACACTATAATCGTCATATGCCTTGGCCAACACTCTTCCTCCTAAGCATCCCACAGTTCTCTAAGCTCGGTCTTAGTTGGAGTACCGCCATGCCACCCACCACCCAATCCACTCTTAACCTCTCCCTCATCTCCTTATTCTTGGAAATTCCATCATTAATGGGGGGAAGGAAATTAGCATTTATTGAGGAAAACTTCCTATGGGCCAGGTGCTTCACCTTTACCACCACCCTATCGGGGTCACTTGGATATCCATTTAAAACTAAACTACTTAAGGCTTCCAAAACACATCACACTGTTTCAGGTCTTTGAGAATGCTGATTCTTTAGCACAGAGGTTGTCTGTCCTACTTCTTTGCCTCTAGCTAATTTTAACTCACATTTCAAGACCTGGTTCTATTATCTCTTTTAGGAAACTTTCCCAAGTAACACACACAAGAGCAATTTGGGGATTCCCGCAAATCACGGCACTGTAGGGCACCACATGCATGGCTGTTAGCACAGCTCATCAGACTATTTAACCTGTCTTACGTCTACCTCCCCCACTAGACTGACCTTCCTAAAGTACAGAGACTGCCGTATTTATCTTCGTATCCTCTGTGCTCAATCTTCGGTGTATTATAGTTGCTCAATAAATGTGTGTTGAATCAAGCTCACAAAAATCACACAGGATACTAATGAGTGATGTTATTACAATAACTTTATACTTAGAATGCTACTATTTAAAAATCGAGATGAATACTTACTTCAACAGAGAAGACCTGGTCACATTTAACTATTTCTCCACTGTGTAGAGCTCTTGTTATTGTGGATTCAGGAGGCACGGCCGTTCCTGATCTCTGAGAATTATTTACAAACGTCTCATCACTCTGTGATTGCTCAATGTTTACAGCATGGTATGCTGACATGTCATGTTTACTGCTTGAAGTTTTTCTCTTTTTTTTCTGCTTCTTAGGATTCTGCCCATCAGACTGAGCTTTCCTTTGTCGAAACTGGGCAAGCTACAGAAAAAAAAAAAAATCATTATTGTCAAAGATAAGTTTTCTTTATCACCACTAAGAAAAAAGTAGCTTTGGAGTCATTTTCTTTAAAGGATCAACCCATCACTAAAATGATGATAAAATAAAGGACAATGGATACTGTCTTTAATATAAGAATGACTGTTGAATTGCAAAGAAAGCAGGTATTTCTGAATGAATGCTATTAAATATTGAGAAGAACTGAAAATATCATGTCTAAAGAAAGAAATTAGGCCAGAGTTGGGGAGAATAAAAAGAACAAAAAACAGGTGCCCTCATTCATTGTTCAGTAAAACTATAATCTCTGGATATGAGATTATATGAAAACACAGGAAATCTAAATGCATTTGCTCTATGGAATTTCTGCAAATTCTAATTACATATTCTAGTAAATGTAATTATTTCATGCAAAAAGCTTTAGCTATACAAATGATCCATGTAGCCTTATTTATAGTGGGAAAAAATTACAGATATTTTTATCAATATTATTGTATCAAACAATAGTGCCTGCCAGCCCTTAACCATTTGCATACCATATTTAGGGTTTTTGCCATATTCCAGTTGTCACCTAGACTTACCATTTACTTAATATGTTTAACTAGTGTATTTTTCTTATTCAGATTTATTTTAAAAGGAGACTTTAAATCCTTGACATAAAAGACAATGTCATTTGAGTTAAAAAAAAATAGAAACAAAAATGAATACAATAAAATATAAAACTATATTATTAAAATTTTAGCTAGACATTGCTGAAGGTTCTAAGAGAAACAGACACATGGTAGAGGGGTGCTAAGAATCTATTAGTACCAGACAGATTTGGCTTGTCATAAAGCAGATAGATTTAAAGAAATCTGGAAAGTAGTTAACCTTTTTTTTTTAAACACTACTATCTACTGTTATTTGTTTAATACTAGATCAACAACATATCACCTAAAATATCTCATCACTATCTAAATCAGAAGTATAGATTACACACTTTGGCCAATACTGGATTAATTAAAATAATACTAATGTAAACCATTATTAATATTAAAATATTAATGTAAATCATTACTAATAATTGTTTATGACACAGCAGTAGTAAGAGGAAAATTATGTGCATCTCTTTTAACAAAGATAAGAGAGGCCTCAGGCTCATAGCCTTCAACAATTATATCTACCTTAAATTTTAATAACTTTATATACATAGGCATGGATAAACACTAGAAGAATATAACCATAACAACTTTGGTCTATCTCTAGAGATTACAGCTATTTTTCCTTATGCTGACATGAAATTTCCTTTTTGCTGCAGTGAATGTTCTAAATTTTATATGAAGCAGCTATTAACTACCACTTCCTAAATTTAATTTGAACTCAGTCATTCTGAAAGAAAAGCATAAGAACAAGTATAAGCCCTTTTGCCTTAAAAAGAGGAAATAGATGAACATATTAATACATAAATTAGAACAATTACAAAGATGGTCAGTAAATGTCTTAGGATATAAAGTACTAAAGAAATCTTGATAATGCTGATATCATTAACTATCAAATTATGTGACAGATATTAGAATAACATATAGCATATGTTATACTTTTGTTTGCTGTAGATAAAGAAAAGTTAATAGATAAGTACTATTTACTTAACAAATGTCCAATTAATAAGTGAGAAATATCTAATCACTGACCTTGTAGAACATAAAAATACATCACATTTAAAATTTTTCCCCAGCTGTTGAACAACTATTCAGTTATTCTGCTATCTGCTTAAGGAACAGATGCAAGACTAGTTGCCTCTATTTGTATATTATTAAGCTGCTGGAATGCATTTAAACTACTTTGGATAGGAAATTCATTCTTAAAAATAATTCAACTGAAACACTGTTACATATTATCTGTAAATACAATCAGAAGTCTAGGCATATCATTTTAAAAGGATCCCTCAGAAAGAATGCAAAAGCAAAAACGTGTTAATAATGACATTCTTGATATTAAAAAAAAATATTCAGACAGCAGAGGATATCAGGACAAAGTTGAAGATTTTGTTTAAAATTCCGTCTCTGTAGGGTTATATATAAAATTTATACTTAATGTTTATACATACAAATACATAACAAAAGAAAATTTTTGTTAAAATAATGCACTATAAAAAGATTTTAAAAACCAAACAAACCTCTGTCTGAGACAACAGTATCCATTATTAAATGAACCTAGTGAAAAAGTTAATAAAAGATATGGAATAAAAAGTAAAACAGTTTTATTACTGTGTTTAGAACTAATCACTTCTAAGGACAAAAATTATCAAACACTGTTTCAGGTCTAGGTTGTTGATTAAATGAAGTCATATTATTTTTTCACAACAATTAACCAAAAGGTAAACTCCATGAAGGTAAGAACTTTTGTTCACTGCTGTATGAGTGGAAAAAAGATAATGCATTTTTTCTTACAGAAAAGTTAACATGGAGGAATCATTTTAAGCACTGTTCCACAGAACCTAAGAACTAAGATGATATAAAAGATCCCACTACCTAAAAAAGTTCCATGGTCTCAGAATTCAAAGTGGTAATTCAATGAATTAAAACATAAAATATTCCTTATCACAATAATCTCTCTACTCCACTGAACAAAACAAATAGAAAAACCAAACAAACAACAAAATTAAATTCTCAGAATAATAAAACCCATAACAGCCTTTTAGGAAAACATCTGTTTTGTAAAAACATGAGAAAGAAAACAAGATCACATCATAAATAGCTATCAAAGTTATTTTTTATCTTAAACCTGAAAAATGGCAGATAAGCAAAAATCAGAAACTATTCAATTGCTAATCATCTGATATTGAAAGGATACACTTTATATTACTGGAAAAACATTTATTCTAAAACATGCTTGAAATTCAGACTACAGCCATCTGTGTTTGTTATTTGGAAGCCAAATATAAAAATGTTAACATATGTAGGCATGGAAATAGCTGCAAGATTTACTGGAAAGAGATTATGTCCATATACATTTGTCTTTCAAAACTAATTCAGATCTCAGGCAAATGTCTTACTCTAACCAGAACACGAATAAACGACTAAATAAAAATGACTAAGAATTTATTCCATAAACTCAATTTTTATTTATAAATGAATATTCTCAATAAAACAAGGAGATTTTAAAACGCTGTTAAAAAAAAATGCCAAGTTTCTATACATGTCACTTCAAAAAAAGTACTAATTGGAACTGGTTTTATTTTTTGAGTCTTTGTCAGATATGTATGTGCGAGGCACTAAGCCAGATATAAGTCAAAACACACAGTCCTAACTGTAGGGTCTTTTAGTCTAGGCCAGTGTTCTCGCCTGGAGAATCCCAGGGACAGAGGAGCCTGGGGGGCTGCCGTCCATGGGGTCGCACAGAGTCAGACACAACTGAAGCGACTTAGCAGCAGCAGCAGCAGCCTAATATCTCACAGAGTTGTGAGAAACAAGAGAAAAGTTAGCGTACAATTTTGTACACTCAACAACAGTCCTATATATCTCTAAGGTAGTATGGGAACATCTCTTGTCCTGATTTTCTCAAAGAAGGCTTTCTGTAAGATGTGAGGTTGCAGAGTTTTATAGCTGTGAAGGAAATAACTTGGTATATGATAGACAGTAGTGAGTTGTTCATTTACTTAAAAAATATTTATGGACTGCCTATCACATGTCTGCCCTGTGCCAAAGGCAGAGGAGGTAGTGATGAAATGACACAAGCCCGACTCCCTTGAATTGTAATCCAAGGAGGAAGAACTAATAAGCAAATGTAGACAAATATAGAAATGTATCATTTCAAGAGACAGAAAGAGTTTTGAAGAAAAAGCTTAAGTACTAAAGAAAGTCTAAAACAGAAAAGACTTCATTTGTATGGGAATGCAGGGAGGAGTCATGAAATATCTTACTGAGAAAAGAATGTGAAAGCTGCGATTTGAGGACAAATATGAGTTACTTCTCCAAGAGTAAGGAGCAAAATAGAACACAAACATATGATTCCAAATTCAGTATTCTTTCCATTATACCAATTTGCATTACATGCATTCCCTCTTTTCCTTCATTTGTCATTAAATGTAAAAACACTTAAAATAAGCAAGTGACATACAGCTTTGTACTCCTTTCTCAATTTTGAACCAGTCAGTTGTTCCATGTCTAGTTCTATGAACAATTGCTGCTTCTTGACTAGCATACAGATTTTTCAGGAGACAGGTTAAGGTGGTCTGGTATTCCCAACTCTTTAAGAATTTTCCACAGTTGTAAACCACACAGTCAAATGCTTTAGAGTAGTCAATGAAGCAGAAGTAGATGTTTTTCTGGAATTCTCTTTGTTTCTATGATTCTATGAATGTAAAGTTGTATACTATCACCCTGCTTATTTAACTTATATGCAGAACACATCACGCAAAATGCCAGGCTGGATGAATCACAAGATGGAATCAAGTCTACCAGGAGAAACAGCAACAACCTCAGACATGCAGATGATACCACTCACATGGCAGGAAGTTAAGAGGAACTAAAGAGCCTCTTGATGAGGGTGAAAGAGGAGGGTGAAAAAGCTGGCTTGAAACTCTACATTCAAAAAACTAATATCATGGCATCTGATCCCACCACTTTATGGCAAACAGAAGGGGGAGAAAGAGGAAGCAGTGACAGATTTTCTTTTCTTGGGCTCCAAGATCACTGTGGACGCTGACTACAGCCATGAAATTAAGATGCCTGCTCCTTGGAAAGAAAGCTATGACAAACATACACAGCATATTAAAAAGCAAAGACATCACTTTGCTGACAAGGGTCCATGTAATCAAAGCTATGGCTTTTTCAGTAGTCATATATGGATATGAGAGTTGGACCCTAAAGAAGGCTGAGCGCCAAAGAATTGATGCTTTCGAATTGTGGTGCTGGAAAAGAGTTGGGAGTCCCTTGGACTGCAAGGAGATCAAACCAATCCATCCTAAAAGAAATCAACCCTGAATATTCGCTGGAAAAATTGCTGCTAAAGATGACGCTCCAATATTTGGGCCATGTGACACAAAGAGCTGACTCACTGGAAGAGATCCTGATGCTGGGAAAGACTGAAGGCGCAAGGAGAAGGGGCGACAGAGGATGACATGGTTAGACAGCATCACCAACTCAATCAACAAAAATTTGAGCAAGCTCCAGGAGAAAGTGGAGGATAGAGGAGCCTAGTGTCCCTAGGGTTGCAGAGTCACACACGATTTAGCAAATGAACAGCAACAATTAAGAACAGCAACATTAAAATTAGAACAGGAGGTTAAAGGCATGAACAAATGAAATCACCAAAACAACATAAACTTTTTTGACAACACTAGGGGAAAAATACAAACACACACACACACACACCCCCCAAAAAGATTATAAAGTGTTTTAAAAACGTTATCAACTTTCTCTAGTTTTCAAAAACAGCTGTAAGTAGAGTTATTTTCTATATTTTTACTGTAGAAAACTTTTAAAATCATTATTTCTAATTATGGTGACTATTTGTACTTGTCCGTACGGTCTTTAAATCTTTGTGATGTTCCTTAATGAATGTTGCATAAGCATGCTGTACAAGCTATTACAACAAAACTCCACGGGCTTACCTATGAAAACAAAAGAAGATTAACACAGTTGATCAAAAGACAATTTGTATGTAGAGCTGAAGTGGGGCAACTGAAAGCAAAGAGGACAAAGGCAACAGTCTAAAGATGCTCTGAAGAATGTTTCTCAACAATAGCACAAAGATACAAACTGCTGGAAAATAACAGTGCCAAACAGACCCGAGGAAATCAGATGTGAAGAGGACCGCAGACCTTCAGCTCATGGAGCCGACAGGCTTATTTATACCCTATGACCTCATTCAATGCAGAACTGTTCTTAAAGTTTTGGAAAACTTTAGTGTCTAAGAAAAAAGATTCTGCAGCCTAAAAAGTTATCTTAATTTTGCACATTTTACCATATTTCACTGTCTGCCACATAGTAGGCCCAGATACTTTTTTGAATGCAAGTAATGTTTCAAAAAGAATACAGACTACATATAATAGAGTACTGGACTGTTGTGTCTATACAGACTCTAATAAGCTAGCTATGTGACACTGGACAAGCCATGTACCCTCAAGAGAACTCAGCTTTTTCAATTTACAAAGAAGAGGAAGTATAGAAGGATCTCTTAAAATTTCTTTCAGTTTTACCATATGATACAGCAATTCTACTCCTAAGTGATATATCCGAAGAAAACAAAAACACTAATGCACACTAATGCATGTATGTCAAAAACACACATGCACCCCAATGTTCTCAGTAGCATTAATTACAACAGCCAATATATGGAAGCCACCTATGTGTCCACCAGCAGAAGACGGGCTAAAGAAAATGGTGTACAGAAAATTACTAGAACTAATCAATGACTATAGTAAAGTTGCAGGATATAAAATCAACACACAGAAATCCCTTGCATTCCTATACACTAATAATGAGAAAACAGAAAGAGAAATTAAGGAAACAATTCCATTCACCATTGCAACGGAAAGAATAAAATACTTAGAAATATATCTACCTAAAGAAACTAAAGACCTATATATAGAAAACTATAAAACACTGGTGAAAGAAATCAAAGAGGTCACTAACAGATGGAGAAATATACCATGTTCATGGATTGGAAGAATTAATATAGTGAAAATGAGTATACTACCCAAAGCAATCTATAGATTCAATGCAATCCCTATCAAGCTACCAACGGTATTTTTCACAGAGCTAGAACAAATAATTTCCCAATTTGTATGGAAATACAAAAAACCTCAAATAGCCAAAGCGATCTTGAGAAAGAAGAATGGAACTGGAGGAATCAACCTACCTGACTTCAGGCTCTACTACAAAGCCACAGTTATCAAGACAGTATGGTACTGGCACAAAGACAGAAATATAGATCAATGGAACAAAATACAAAGCCCAGAGATAAATCCACGCACATATGGACACCTTATCTTTGACAAAGGAGGCAAGAATATACAATGGATTAAAGACAATCTCTTTAACAAGTGGTGCTGGGAACTCTGGTCAACCACTTGTAAAAGAATGAAAGTAGAACACTTTCTAACACCATACACAAAAATAAACTCAAAATGGATTAAAGACCTAAACGTAAGACCAGAAACTATAAAACTCCTAGAGGAGAACATAGGCAAAACACTCTCCGACATACATCACAGCAGGATCCTTTATGACCCACCTCCCAGAATATTGGAAATAAAAGCAAAAATAAACAAATGGGACCTAATTAACCTTAAAAGCTTCTGCACATCAAAGGAAACTATTAGCAAGGTGAAAAGACAGCCTTCAGAATGGGAGAAAATCATAGCAAATGAAGCAACTGACAAACAACTAATCTCAAAAATATACAAGCAACTCCTACAGCTCAACTCCAGAAAAATAAATGACCCAATCAAAAAATGGGCCAAAGAACTAAACAGACATTTCTCCAAAGAAGACATACAGATGGCTAACAAACACATGAAAAGATGCTCAACATCACTCATTATCAGAGAAATGCAAATCAAAACCACTATGAGGTACCATTTCACGCCAGTCAGAATGGCTGCGATCCAAAAGTCTACAAGCAATAAATGCTGGAGAGGGTGTGGAGCAAAGGGAACCCTCTTACACTGTTGGTGGGAATGCAAACTAGTACAGCCACTATGGAGAACAGTGTGGAGATTCCTTAAAAAACTGGAAATAGAACTGCCTTATAATCCAGCAATCCCACTGCTGGGCATACACATTGAGGAAACCAGAAGGGAAAGAGACGCGTGTACCCCAATGTTCATCGCAGCACTGTTTATAATAGCCAGGACATGGAAGCAACCTAGATGTCCATCAGCAGATGAATGGATAAGAAAGCTGTGGTACATATACACAATGGAGTATTACTCAGCCATTAAAAAGAATACATTTGAATCAGTTCTAATGAGGTGGATGAAACTGGAGCCTATTATACAGAGTGAAGTAAGCCAGAAAGAAAAACACCAATACAGTATACTAACGCATATATATGGAATTTAGAAAGATGGTAACAATAACCCTGTGTACAAGACAGCAAAAGAGACGCTGATGTATAGACAGTCTTATGGACTCTGTGGGAGAGGGAGAGGGTGGGAAGATTTGGGAGAATGGCATTGAAACATGTAAAATATCATGTATGAAACGAGTTGCCAGTCCAGGTTCGATACACGATATTGGATGCTTGGGGCTGGTGCACTGGGACGACCCAGAGGGATGGTATGGGGAGGGAGGAGGGAGGAGGGTTCAGGATGGGGAACACATGCATACCTGTGGCGGATTCATTTTGATATTTGGCAAAACTAATACAATTATGTAAAGTTTAAAAATAAAATAAAATTTAAAAAAAAAAGGAAAAAAAAAAAAGAAAATGGTGTACACACACACACACACACACACTGGACTATGACTGAGCCATAAAATATGAACTTCTGCCATCTGCAACAACATGCATGGACTAGAGGGTGTTTAGTTACTGTTACTGAAATAGGTCAGAAATAGATGAATACCCTAGGCTCTCACTTTTATGTGCAATCTAAAAACTAAAACAAACAGTGACTATAACAAAGCAGAAACAGCCTCAGATACAGAGAACAAATGAGTGGTTACCAGAGGGGAGAGGAACAAGATACAGGGGTAGGGGATAAAAACGCACAACTACTGTAAGGAAGACACAAGGATGTGCTGCACAGCACAAGGGATACACACAGTATTTTATCATAACTTTACGTGGCTATAAAAATATTGAATCTCTGATGTACACTTGAAACTAATATTGTAGATCAACTATGTGGCAATCAATAAAATTTCTTTCAGTTTTTAGTGCCTATTTTAGAAAAACATTTTTCAATTGTTTCTTTTTCTTCTTATTCCCTGTACTATCACTTAATTATACAAGAGAAAAACTACAATTCTACATTATAATAAGATTTTTAAACCATTGCTTGAAAAAGCAATTCAATAAACAGTATTTATTACTAAATGATCCCAAATGGAAAAAAAAAGATATAGAATAAAAAGTGGAATGATTACATTATAGAGTTTAGATCAAACTTCTAAGTGTATGAAATTATGAAAAAACTGTTTAGGCTTCATATATATGAAGTATATGATGTCACATTATTACTACAGAACAAATAACCAGAAGATAGCCCCCAGAGGGCAGGAATTTTCATCAAAATCAAAGGCTACTCTAAGTCTCGAACAGTGCTTATACATAGGTTCTCAATAAACACCTGTTGAGTCAAGAAAAAAAAAAGATAATTTTTTTTTTTTTTTTTACAAAAGAGGCACCAATAGCAATAATTTTAGGTTTATTCCTTAAAAAAAAAAAACTACACTGATATATCAGGTCCATGATTACATTACTGTACATACAAGTAATATTACGCAGCTGACAAAGACAATGTTTTCCAAAAAAATTTAATGTGAGAGAATGCTCTCAACATAAAGTCAGGGGAGAAAAGAAGCCAAAATTACATATAGAGTATGACACAAGTTAAGTTTAAAAATATACACAGAAACAAAGAATCAACAAACTGTCACCAGTAATTACTTACAGGTTATGACAGTATGGGGAAACAATGACAGACTTTTATTTTCTTGGGCTCCAAAATCACTGCATAACAGTGACTGCAGCCATGAAATTAAAAGACGTTTGCTCCTTGGAAGAAAAGTTATAAGAAACGTAGGCAGCATATTAAAAAGCGGAGACATCACTTTGCCCACAAAGGCCGTACAGTCACAGCTATGGTTTTTCCAGTAGCCATGTGAGGATGTGAGAGTTAGACCATAAAGAGGGCTGAGCGCTGAAGAACTGACGGTTTGGAACTGGGGTGTTGGATAAGACTCCTGAGAATCCCTTGGGCTGCAAGGACATCAAACCAGTCAACCCTAAAGGAAATCAACCCTGAATATTCACTGGAAGGACTGATGCTGAAGCTCCAATACTTTGGCCACCTGATGCGAAGAAATGACTCATTGGAAAAGACCCTGATGCTGGGAAAGATCGAAGGTGGGAGAAGGGGGCAACAGAGGATGAGATGGCTGGATGGCATCACCGACTCGATGGACATGAGTTTGAGCAAGCTCTGGGAGTTAGTGATGGACAGGGAACCCTGGCGTGCTGCAGTCCATGGGGTCGCAAAGAGTCGGACATGGCTGAGCGACTGAACAACAGCAGCAACAAATTAGAGTATGGGTAATTGTTTCCTTTTTTAAAGATCATCACTGCCTCCCCTCCTCCCTCAAAGATCTGTAAAGACTATTCATTATTAAAACTTTGGGCCCATATGTTGATATCATTATTTTTAAATGGATATTATACAATTACACATCTACCAAAAATTTCATCCCAAAGGACAGAAATAAGGCAGAAGTCCCAGAACTTCAGTGTCCTGATGACCTCTTTCATCAGCCTCTCCAGACACCCTCACAACATCCCGCAAGCTGACTCCTAGCAGTGACAGGCTGTTACACATCGCTGTTCAGATGCCACCTGGTGGCGGTGGAGGTTCAGTCGCTCAGTCGTGTCCGACCCTGTGCGACCCCAGGGACTATAGCCCTCCAGGCTCCTCTGTCCATGCGGTTCTCCAGGCAAGAGAATAGGTTGCCATTTCCTTCTCCTGGGGATCTTCCCGACCCAGGGATCAAACCCGGGTCTCCTATACTGCAGGCAGATTCTTTACCAACTGAGCCACCTACTTCTGTTTTATCTCACTGTCACCTCATTTACTGCTAACATTGAATGGTGAGAAGAACAATACTATGCCCCAACCTAAGTTTAATCTCATTAAAAACAAATACATAAATAGCACGCATGCTAAGTCGCTTCAGTCGTGTCCGACTCTGTGCGACCCCAGAGACGGCAGCCCACAAGGCTCCCCCATCCCTGGGATTCTCCAGGTCAGAACACTGGAGTGGGCTGCCATTTCCTTCTCCAATGCATGAAAGTGAAAAGTGAAAGTGAAGTCTCTCAGTCGTGTCCGACTTCTAGCGACCCCATGGACTGCAGCCCACCAGGCTCCTCCGTCCATGGGATTTTCCAGGCAAGAGTACTGGAGTGGGGCACCGTTGCCTTCTCTGACATAAATAGCAGTTCATGTAAAGGAGAATCTCTAAGACAAGATATATCTGTAATGGATGCTATCATGCTCAGCAGCATAAATACATTCCAGGTTATCATCTGAGGTTTATTCATTTATACACCATAAGTAATGGACTATTCCCCTTCATGGATCACAGCTAGCACGGTTATGTTCACGATCCTTCAAGCTAGGCTTCAGCAGTTTGTGAAACAAGAACTTCCAGATGTTCAAGCTGGGTTTTGAAGAGGCAGAGGAACCAGAGATCAAATTGCCAACATTTGCTGGGTCATGGAGAAAGCAAGGGGGTTCCAGAAACACATTTACTACTTCTACTTCGTGGACTATATTAAAGCCTTTGACTGTGTGGATCAGAACAAACTGTGGAAAATTCTTAAAGATATGAGAGTACCAGACCACCTGACCTGTCTCCTGAAAAACCTGTATGCAGGTCAAGAAGCAACAGTTAGAACTGGACATGGAACAATGGACTGGTTTCAAATTAGGAAAGGAGTATGTCAAGGCTGTATACTGTCACTCTGCTTATTTAACTTATTAACTATGTAGATTACATCATGAGAAATGCCAGAATGGATGAAGCACAGCTGGAATCAAGATTGCCAGGAAAAACATCAACAACCTCAGATATGCAAATGATACCACTCTCATGGCAGAAAAGTAAAGACAAACTAAAGAGCCTTTTGAGGAGGGTAAAAAAGCTGGCTTGAAACTCTACATTCAGCTGAGCGCTGAAGAATGGATGCTTTTGAACTGTGGTGTTGGAGAAGACTCTTGAGAGTCCCTTGGACTGCAAGGAAAGCAAACCAATTAATCTTAAAGGAAATTAGTCCTGAATATTCACTGGAAGGACTGTGCTGAAGCCAAAGGTCCAATACTTTGGCTGCGTGATGCGAAAAGCTGACTCATTGGAAAAGATCCTAATGCTGAGAAATATTGAGGGCAAAACTAGAAGGGGGAGACAGAGGATCAGATGGTTAGATGGTCACCAACTACATGGGCATGAATCTGAGCAAAGTGGGGCTTCCCTGATAGCTCAGTTGGTAAAGAATCTGCCTGCAACTCGGGGAACCTGGGTTCTATCCCTGTGTTGGGAAGATCCCCTGGAGAAGGGAAAGGCTACCCACTCCAGTATTCTGGCCTGGAGAATTCCATGGGTTGCATAGTTCACGGGGTCAGATACTGAGCAACTTTTACTTTCAGGAAGATAACCAAGGAAGGGGAGCCTGGCGTGCTGCCGTCCATGGGGTCACAAGAGTCAGACACGACTCAGCGACTGAAAAACAACAATGGACTATTAATCTCTCTTTTGTGCATATTTTTTGTAGGAAATATCAACTTAAAAAAATAAAAGAATTGCCACAGCTGGTCACTTCAATGGCCCACCTTATGAGGTATCCGGTACACACCAACAGCTCCAAGGGACAAGTCAGAGCTCATCTGTGATGAGACCGGGTGCACAATAAACACACCAACACCAGATGGCTTTTGGTTTTGCCTCAACAGGCACTACTCTCCGTGGCCTGAGGACCATGGGGTTATGACCTCTGCACACCTCCAGGCCCCTGGCACAAGCTATGCCTCAGAAAACGAGCTCAAGTTAACAACACAGCACCAGTGTCTATAACAGTGAGAAACACTGCAAACAGCCCAAATGCTCACTGGTATGAGAATGCTAAATGAGGTAAATTCTTAATAATGGAACAGTATGTGCAATACTGAACAAAAAGAAAATCTCTGACTGCTTACGATATCATTAAGTTCAAAAACAGAAAAACTAATACACTGTTTAAGTAAACATATGTAGTATAGAAAAACAAGGCACTAATAAAGAAAATTCAGAACCGTGATTACCTGAGGTGGGAGGGGGTAAGATTAGGATGGGAAAGGTTTCAGAAGTATTTAAATGTGCATATTCCTTAAAGTGGATGATAGGCACAGAGGTAGTTTTTAAAAAATCATTTTCTTATCCATATATTTTATATGTATTCTTTTGTAGGTGAAACATATTTAAGTATTTTTGAAGAATGCAGAATTTCCTGCTGAGGAAACTGGCCAGTGCTCAGAGATCCTACCACCCAGGACACCCCAGCTGATCCTCCCACTCTTGATTTGATGAGAAAAGAGGCAGTTGATGAGATTTTTCTCTTGGAATTAGAGAACAAAGAGTTAAAAAAGATGTCTAGAAAGTAACAGGGAGGAGATGAATCTTACTGAAGGATTTTAAAATCAGTGCATGATGCAATAATCAAATAAATATCCCTAAAATCACTCACAAAGTACATTTATATATCAACCTACTAGTCATGTTGCAGACTGAAATATTTTTGTTCTCTATCAACAAAGCCAGATTTTCCTTCTGACATGAAATCATCCAAACATCTTTAGTTGCACACCAAGTAAAGTAGCTGGCATATAAGAGTTCACGATGTATAATCAACTTAGTTTTGCAGAATCACGCAAAGCAGCTATGTCAAGTGGGACCCAAAATTTATTGCATATTGAGGATCTTTATAAAATAGCGAGTCCTGGATCGCACCCCAGATTTTCTGATTTGGGGATGGAGTGTGACTTAGGCTTTGAAATTGTTTTAAGCTTTCCAAATGCTTCTACTGTGCAGCAAAGTCTGGGAACCGCTAAGCTAGATGCTTACTCTATGAATTGATCTGGTTCAGTTCAGTTCAATCACTCAGTCATGTCCAACTCTTTGGAACCCCATGAACCGCAGCACGACAGGTCTCCCTGTCCATCACCAACTCCAGGAGTCCACCCAAACCCATGTCCATTGAGTCGGTGATGCCATACAACCATCTCATCTTCTGTCGTCCCCTTCTCCTGCCCTCAATCTTTCCCAGCATCAGGGTCTTTTCAAATGAGTCAGCTCTTCGCATCAGGTGGCCAAAGTATTGTTTGAGCAAAAGTTGCTCAGTATCTGACCCCATGAACTATGCAACCCATGGAATTCTCCAGGCCAGAATACTGGAGTGGGTAGCCTTTCCCTTCTCCAGGGGATCTTCCCAACATTTCAGCTTTAGCATCAGTCCTTCCAATGAACACCCAGGACTGATCTCCTTTAGGATGGATTGGTTGGATCTCCTTGCAGTCCAAGGGACTCTCAAGAGTCTTCTCCAACACCACAGTTCAAAAGCATCAATTCTTTTGTGCTCAGCTTTCTTTATAGTCCAACTCTCACATCTATACATGACCACTGGAAAAACCATAGCCTTGACTAGAGGGACCTTTGTTGACAAAGTAATGTCTCTGCTTTTGAATATGCTATCTAGGTTGGTCATAACTTTCCTTCCAAGGAGTAGGCGTCTTTTACTTTTGTGGCTGCAATCACCATCTGCAATGATTTTGGAGCCCAGAAAAATACAGTCAGCCACTATTTCCACTGTTTCCCCATCTATTTCCCATGAAGTAATGGGACTGGATGCCATGATCTTAGTTTTCCAAATGTTGAGCTTTAAGCCAACTTTTTCACTCTCCTCTTTCACCTTCATCAAGAGGCCCTTTAGTTCTTCTTCACTTTCTGCCATAAGGGTGGTGTCATCTACATATCTGAGGTTATTGATATTCTCCTGGCAATCTTGATTCCAGCTTGTGCTTCTTCCAGCCCAGCGTTTCTCATGATGTACTCTGCATAGAAGTTAAATAAGCAGGGTGACAATATACAGCCTTGACGTACTCCTTTTCCTATTTGGAACCAGTCTGTTGTTCCATGATCTGGTTACACTATTTAAATAATTTTTCTTTTCCTCTTCTTTTAACTGTCGATTGTGGAAAACAATTCCACTGAATAGAACAGATCTGGGAATTCATCCTGTAATTTTTTGTCTTGTACAAACTGAGGTACAAGGAGAGGAAGCTGATTTGCAAAGAGAAGAGTGTCAGATATTATGAGAGTGAAATAAGGTATGACAGAATGCACTGATTCCAAATGGCTTTTCAGTTTCACACGAGGCCCAACTGTACCTGTGTTAGCTTTCTTTGAAATCTTTCTGTCTTTTCAATTACCCTCTATTTTCTCCTTCGCATAACTGATCAGTTTTTGGGAACAAAGTGCCCTGCTAGAATTAGGGTGCTTACATTTGGCCATTTGGATCAATTAATATTTCATATTAAAACACACAGTGTACTGCTTCACCTGTACAGACACACGCATGCGCGGTTTTACTGCTTCACCTGTACAGCAATAATTGACACTTGCCACCTGGTGGCAGCCTACCCACCTGAACACGGCATACAATATTTTCTGGAAAAGAATAACCTCTTCAGAGCTTAAACATGTGACATACACATTCTTTCACAGTTTTTGGCTACTTTTAGGGTAAAATCCACTATGTCAGCTGACTTATGTGGCTCCTCATTATGTGATCCCAGACTACTTCTCCAATCTAATTCTCTGCTATACAGTGTAATCTATTAACTGTACATCATCTATTAACTGTATGGAGCATCATGCTATGCTCCAGCATGAGAATGATGATGTTGATGATGGCTAATACTTCCTGTAAACTTCTTATAATTTGACAATGTTCTAAGAGCTTTATATGTATAAGCTGAATCCTCACAACAACCCCAACACAGATGATATCACTGTTCTTATTTTCCAGATGGGAAACAGCAGTATTGAGAGGTTAAGTAACTTGCATAAAGTCACAAAGATAAAAAACCAAGATTTGATTCCAGACTGTCTGGTCTAGTCCAAGCTCATAACCACTAGTATTACAATGCTTTTTACAAAAAAAAAAAAAAAAAAAAAGTTGAAAAAGTAGGTAACATTCACCATGGTTTCCTGATTCACATTCACTCCCCTTCTCACAATAACCTGAATTACTCATATCGCTTTCTGACCAACTACTGCTAGAGGTAAAGGTTTCTTTTCAAGTCTTCATCACACTTGATTTCTCACTTTTGACAAGCGGCCACTCCTTACTTGAAATGCTTCCCTTAGTTTCACAGACATCATCACCTCCTAGCTTTGTAAATAGTTTCCATCTCAGTGTTCTCTGCAGATACTTCAGTTCAATTCAGTTCAGTCACTCACTTGTGTCTAACTATTCACGGCCCTACGGACTGCAGCACATCAGGCCTCCCTGTCCATCACAAACTCCTGGAGTTTACTCAAACTCATGTCCATTGAGTTGGTGATGCCATCCAACGTCTCATCCTCTGTCGTCCCTTCTCCTCCCACCTTCAATCCTTCCCAGCATCAGGGTTCTTTCAAAAGTCAGCTCTTCGCATCAGGTGGCCAAAGTATTGGAGTTTCAGCTTCAGCATCAGTCCTTCCAATGAACACCAAGGAATGATTTCCTTTAGGATGGACTGGTTGGTTCTCCTTGCAGTCCAAGGGACTCTCAAGAGTCTTCTCCAACACCACAGTTCAAAGGCATCCATTCTTCAGCGCTCAGCTTTCTTACAGTCCAACTCTCACATCCATACATGACTACTGGGAAAACCATAGCTTTGACTAGACGGACCTTTGTTGGCAAAGTGATGTCTCTGCTTTTTAATGTGCTGTCTAGGTTGGCCATAACTTTTCTTCCAAGGAGCAAGCGTCTTCTAATTTCATGGCTTCAGTCACTAAAATAAAGTCTGTCACTGTTTCCATTGTTTCCCCATCTATTTGCCATGAAGGGTCATATGGTAGCTCTATTTTTAGTTTTTTAAGGAACCTCCATCCTGTTCTCCGTAGTGGCTGTACCAATTTACATACCCATCAACACTGTAGGAGGGCCCCTTTCTCTTCACACCCTCTCCAGCATTTATTGTTTGTGGATTTTTTATGACCACCATTCTGGCTGGTGTGAGGTGATATCTCATTGTAGTTTGATTTACATTTCTCTAATAATTAGTGACCCTGAACATCTTTTGATGTATCTCTTGGCCATCTGTATGTCTTCTTTGGAGAAATGTCTATTTAGGTCTTCCACCCATTTGTTGATTGGGTTGTTTGTTTTGGGGCTATTAAGTATCATGAGGGCTTTCCCGGTGGCTCAGCTGGTAAAGAATCCGCCTGCAATGTGGGAGACTTGCGTTCGATCCCTGGGTTGGGAAGATTCCCTGGAGAAGGGAATGGCTACCCACTCAAGTATTCTGGCCTGGAGAACTCCACGGACTGTATAGTCCATAGGGTCGCAAAGAGTCAGACACAACTGAGCAACTTTCACTCACTCACTCAAGCATCATGAGCTGTTTGTAAATTCTGGAGACTAATAATCCCTTGTCACATCATTTGCAAATATTTTCTCCCAATCTTGGAGACTAATAATCCCTTGTCACATCATTTGCAAATATTTTCTCCCAATCTGTGGGTTGTTTTTTGGTTTATTTCCTTTGCTGTGCAAAACCTTTGGAGAAGGCAATGGCACCCCACTCCAGCACTCTTGCCTGGAAAATCCCATGCACGGAGGAACCTGGTGGGCTGCAGTCCATGGGGTCGCTAAGAGTCAGACACGACTGAGTGACTTCACTTTCATGCATTGGAGAAGGAAATGGCGACCCACTCCAGTGTTCTTGCCTGGAGAATCCCAGGGATGGGGGAGACTGGTGGGCTGCCGTCTATGAGGTCGCACAGAGTCGGACATGACTGAAGTGACTTAGCAGCAGCAGCAAAACCTTTTGAGTTTAAGCAGACCCTATTTATTTCTTTTTGTTTTTATTTCCATTAAATGAGAGCTCTCTTGTTAAAGGGACGTGCACTGAATAAAAATGCCCAGACATCTATTAATATTTTCATTAGGAGAGGAATTTATATAAATTAAAAATTAAGTATCAGTTTGGCAAACATAGATAGTTTTACATTAAAATATACTCAATGTTTTAAGTTATCTTTGAAAGGTTTCTGTAACTTCCAGCCAAAACCTATAAATTCCCAGCAAATATTTTTAGTTATAATTGGTCCCTGCCCCTGTTTTCCCTGGGGAAGCAGTAAGGCAATATCAACTTGAAAAAGTGAGACCCCTGAGGAATAAATACTGTCTAATCAGAGTCCACAATGAGTGATCCTTAGTAAACAAGGAATTTTGTTTGCAAATTCTGTGTGCTCAATATAAAGAAGGAAAGAGATTCTTGACCTTATAGCCAGTTAGTTGTTCAAAGCTCTGTAGCTGGAGAACCTAATTCAATTAACACAATTTATAAATTCAAATCTTTATAGATGAGGATTTTGAATATTAAAGTTTAATATAGTTCTTATTAGTAAAAATAATAATTTGGGGGTTTCGATGAATGATGTCTTAAAAGAAAAGAACTGACTGGCTTTAAGAAATGATTTCTTAAAAGGAAAAAAAAGTTAGACTTACAGAGAAACTTTTATACCACATAAGAACCTCAGTGAACAGCAAAGCACAACAGGCATCATAACCCTGGTGGCAACAGAAAACAAACAGCAGACTGTTCATGAACAAAGGGGATGAAGGAATTTTTCATGGCACAAAAGAATCTAGAGATGTAAATAAACAACCTAGGCAAAACCACTTCTGCAACAATTCTAAGGTTTTGAATAGCACTAAACCCATGGGCAAATCAACCATGAGCTTTAAGTATCCTAAGTGATATTCTGGAGACCATGGCCACAAAAACTCTAGAAGTAAAAGGGGAGTCACTGTGATAACAAAAATGTCTTACGCTAGTGAAATATCTGTACAGATCTACTGTGTTCATATATGCAAATGGCAGGTCTTTTTGCTACTAAGGAAGATTAGGTTATTTTCTCCCACAGTGAAAAAGGATTGGTAATGATCAAGCCAAAAACCCAACAAGTGCCCCCTGGACCAACCGCATGCACTTGTTAAACAGCTGGCCATAGAACGAAATGATTCATTGACCCACACAGAATTCAAACTTGAGCATCATGCTCTAGTCAAACCAAGAACTGAAAGGAAGGACCAGTTTAAATTTTGGCAGAGAGCAGAAGGACTAAAAAAAAAAAAAAGATGGGAGATAATTCTACTGAAGATGTGCATCTCTCTCTGTCTCTATCACCTGCCCGAGTGCACATTTCTCACTCTCAGTATATAAAAACTTGTATGTAACATAAATGTAAGTAATAGTAGTATTATGCAAAAGAAGTTGGTAACAGCCCTATTAAAAAATGGGCAAAGGACATGCACAGACACTTCAAAGAAGACAGACAAATGGGCAATAAGCACATGAAAAGATGTTCAACATTCTTAGTCACTAGGAAATTAAAAAGCAAAAGCAAAATGAGATACTGCCTCCCACCCACTAGAATAGCTGTAATTTTTAAAAACTAGAAAACAATAAGTGTTGGTGAAGATATGGAGAAATTAGAACTCTCATACACTGCTGTTGGGAATGGGTATAGCCACTCTGGAAAAAGTTTGGTAGTTTCTCAAAAACACAGAATTACCATATGATTCAGAAATTCTACTATTAAAGCTCAACATTTAGAAAACGAAGATCATGGCATCTGGTCCCATCACTTCATGGGAAATAGATGGGGAAACAGTGGAAACAGTGTCAGACTTTACTTTGGGGGGCTCCAAAATCACTGCAGATGGTGACTGCAGCCATGAAATTAAAAGAGGCTTACTCCTTGGAAGGAAAGTTATAACCAACCTAGACAGCATATTCAAAAGCAGAGACATTACTTTGCCAACAAACGTCCATTTAGTCAAGGCTATGGTTTTTCCAGTGGTCATGTATGGATATGAGAGTTGGACTGTGAAGAAGGCTGAGCACCAAAGAATTGATGCTTTTGAACTGTGGTATTGGAGAAGACTCTTGAGAGTCCCTTGGACTGCAAGGAGATCCAACCAGTCCATCCTAAAGGAGATCAGTCCTGGGTGTTCACTGGAAGGACTGATGCTGAAGCTGAAACTCCAATACTTTGGCCACCTCATGTGAAGAGCTGACTCACTGGAAAAGTCCCTGATGCTGGGAGGGATTGGGGGCAGGAGGAGAAGGGGACAACAGAGGATGAGATGGCTGGATGGCATCACCGACTTGATGGACGTGAGTTTGGGTGAACTCCGGGAGTTGGTGATGGACAGGGAGGCCTGGCCTGCTGAGATTCATGGGGTCGCTAAGAGTCGGATACGACTAAGCAACTGAACTGAACTAAGGTATATACCCAAGGGAAATGAAAACTGGTACTCAAATACCATATATGAATGTTCACAGGAGCACTCTTCACAATAGCCAAAAGGTAGAAGCAACTTAAATGCCCATCAATGAATAAATAAAGAAAATGTGGTATGTACATACAACAGGATATTATTTAGCCATAAAAGGAGATGAAAAACTGATATATACAATACTGATGCACACTGAAAACATTACACCAAGCAAAAAAAAGGCACCAGGGGTTAAATCGTATGGTTACATTTATATGAAATACCTAGAATAGGTAAACTTATTGAAATAGAAAGCAGACTGGTAGCTGCTAGAGGCTGGGGGAAGAAGGGAATGAAGAATATCTTCTTAATGGATACAGGGCTTTATTCTGGGATGATAAAAATGTTTTGGGACTAGACATAAGTTGTAGTTGCACAATGCTATGTACATACTAAATGCCTCTGTACTGTTTTAAGATGGTTAATTTTTACATGACTTCCACCTCAAGTTAAAAAAAAAAGAAAAATCATAGCTTCTTACATCTAGCACCAGAAGAACTCAAAAGCTTTCAATCATTAACACATTTTTTCTTCAAAACACCTGTTGAGAGTCATGGACTGTGACAGGATTTTTCCCGCAGACAATAAGGCACAGAATTCATCATAATTTAAATAACTGCTTGCCAAGTAAAAGTCCATAGCTGCAGCTGTAGGCGTTCAAAAATGTTGGTTGAACAAATAAGCAAATAAATGTATTTTCTTGTACGACAAACAGCATATAAATACAGAAGCTCCAAATGCAAAACAGCCCTTTTATAAGTTTATAAATAATCTTTGAAAAATTCTGAAGCTTTCCAAATTAAAGTTTTTAAAGAGATGCTAACTAACGAGATAAGATATCCAATTTCAATTTCAGTAGAACTGAATTGAGATATAAAAAACATTCCTCATCATTTAATGTTTAATAATTTACCATGAGAACCTTTTCTAGCTTTTGTATTAGAGGAAATTCACTTTCAGTTCAATAATCAGTAGCCTACAACAGATAAATATTTTACAGTCATAGTTTAATTCTTACTACAAACTTCTTATATATAAAAATACGGTGTTTTGTTTAAAAATAATTTTTGCTCTAATCTTGTCATATCCCAGTCACTTGGACAGATCTCTCTTTTTCACTTTCTGTTTTTCATGAGCTTATTCAACTTTCAGTTTCACTAAACAGGACACCACAGACCTCCTTACCAAGTGTCTCTTCATCGGATCTTGAGGCTCTTTTACCCAAGCACTGCTCTATCCCTGTTCCTGCCATGTCCCTGGGTTAGCCTTCAAAACCTCTCTTCAATATACACTTCGAGAAACCTGTTCTGCCCATTCTTTCCTTCATATTCTCTCTTTAAAGCTCATAAACTAAAAATCACTTTTTGCTTTTTTTCTTCCAACAAACACTAAAGGTCATGAGTTGGTTTTTAAATCGCAGACAATGCACCACTCTTACAAATGTTGAAGGTATCAAACTGCAATATCTACCTTGAAAGCTAAGCAAGTGATGTCATAGATAAGAATAAAAAATTAGAAAGTATAAAAGAAACAGAGATGGAGAGCAGTGTTCTTAGTGGTGGAGGGGAGTGTCTGAAATATGCAAAGAACGATTATACACCATGACTAACTCTGTCTATCAGAGTGGAAATAACGATTAAAGAGTCCTATTATCAATAACCTAATATACAACTTGCAGAGAGCAGTGTCCTTTTTGTATAGAGCTGGCACTATTTCTCAAATGGAAAATGCTCATTAAACAATCATATAATTATTACTTACTGAATCCAACAGGCAAAAATTTTTATAATTATTCAACAATGCCAATTATATAAAATGTTGAATAGCTAATAAAAACTTTGGTTTTATAGAATTCTGCCAGTAGAATGTTAAAAAGTATACATTCTGTGAATATGCAGAAGTAATTTTATACTAAATATACAACTGTCCTCTAATTCTGTTTGCTAATATTACAACACTTTCTTTTCCATAAAATTGTAGACAATTTTACTTGGAAAAAATTGAAGTCACTTAAAGTGGAGTTAGAAGTCTGGATCAACACAAGGACGGCCTGTGTAGCGCTGTCCTTGTTAGCTCCTTGCAATGAGGTTAGCCTGGTTCTGAAAATATTTACTTAATGCAGTAATGTCTCAGGTCTCCACAGGTCATGCTTCTTACTACCTCAGTACTGAGGAAGTAACTGAGGACCCAACAGCAAATGAAAAAACCAACAAGTGGCAGAAGAACGAAACTGTCATCAAGCGCGTTCACAAGGCTCCACCGGTGCTTGGTTATTACAAGCCATCCCCTCAAGCTAGTCACAGCAAATCTAAAACAGCAAACTAGCGGAGGAGGCAGGTGAGACGGAGCCGCCGAGATAGGCATGTTCATGGCAATGAGAATCGACAGAGAAAAAGCATAAGATCTACAAAGCCAGAAGGGAGATATATAAATGTCTAATAATAGAGAATCCCAACTACATAATGGAAACAGCACTGGAATAAGAACTGTAGTTTACCCTAGGGCTCATCTTCTTCTTCTGTATAATGATCGAACAATATAACATTCTCTTCAATATACTATATTTGATAAGCTTTTATTGTTTTCAAAAATGGCATTTAAACATTTTTACTGGTCATAAAGGAAATATACTGCAGAGAATCTGGAAAATACTAAGAGTGTAAAGGAAATTAAAACTGCCTATAACCCACCACCCAGAGATAACCATCATTTATATCTTGGTGCATTTTTTTTTCAGGTGTCTTCATATATAAAGATTGTATATATACTTTTTTTGGTAACATTTTTATCAATCTGGTGTTATTTGTGGGCATTTTCCCAAATCACAATGTTTCTGCAGAATTATTTTGATGGCTACATATATGGAAATTTGGGCTTCCCTGGTGGCTCAGATGGTGAAGACTCCACCTGCAATGTGGGAGACGTGGGTTTGATCCCTGGGTTGGGAAGATCCCCTGCAGGAGGGCATGGCAGCCCACTCCAGTATTATTGCCTGGAGACTCCCCATGGACAGAGGAGCCTGGTGGGCTACAGTCCGTGAGGTCGCAAAAAGTCGGACACGACTGAGAGACTAAGCACAGCACACATACCAAATTTATTCTCCTATCATTGCGAATTTTGGTTGGTATAACACATTTTATAAAGTATACTATACTGTATTCACAACAGATCATTTAAAAATTATCATTTATAGATACAGAAAGGAAGTAGTTTTTCAATGAATAGTTTACCAAACACCAAGAAGCAAATTTACAAGTTGTGGTTTTACAGATTAGCAAATACAGTATTTAAATTCAATGAACAAACAAGACATTTAGAGAACCAAGTATCTGAATAAAGTTTTAGAAATGGTTATTTTAAGTGATCTTTAATGCCAGCAATGAGACTTCCAATGACAAGAATTCTGAATTACTGTTATTAAATTACAACATGCTAGTCAAGCAGCACATGTTAACAGCTCATAGTCATTCTGCTCATTCATTCACTAGGCAAATATTCACTGCATACTTAACATTTGATAGATATCAGGCTAGACTGCATTAAGTATCAATATCAAGAACCTTCTTTGTAAAACAGTCTTAAAAATGAGGCAGCAACATTTAATACATTTTAACAAATGAAACAATTTGCCACAAATCCTGTAATACCACCTCTCTCACTATACTTATTACCCAGTATCTGTCCCGCTAAACTTTGAGCAACTTCAGAAAACAGACTGTCACCATCTCTGTATTTCCAGCTCTTGGTGTAAAACAGGAGTTTGACACAGGTTTGCTTAACAACCTTACACTCACAACCCAAAGTTTTTAAGTCCTAATATAAAAGCATACATTTATACAAAAGAAGTAATGTACACACTATTTTCAATGTCCATGTTCTTATTGTCCATGTTCCTATCAGCCTTCATAACCTTAATGGCTGAAAAATATTCTATCATACTTTAATAATATAGTTTAGAAAGTGATTCTCCTAACATTGTCTTTGAAGGTTGTCCCAGTGTTTTTATATTTTGGTGCCAATGCTCCAGCAAACATATCTTGCCTTACATGTCTTGAATTTTTTTCTGACTAGAAAAATTCAGCTCAATTCTATAAGATAATCTTCCACAATGAAAGTGAATGTTAAAAGGAGAAGATTTTTATCCCATAGGCAGAAATCACACAAAGAAACTAGAATTCTTTTTTGCCAAACCAAAGCAATTTAAATAAATCCTCTGTTATGAGAGGTGTTGTCCAAAGTAAACTATGTTTTTTGGACTGCTTCATATATACTTAGGAGAGATACTTCTGGAGGCAGATAGTAAAAATACTGAGGTAACAAGCAAACAAACAAAACGTCTAACTAGAACTTCAATGCTTTTGGAAGGAGGTGCACACTTTTCCTCCACTTTCTTGGATTTATAGATTGTGCTCAGATCCTCAAGACTGCAGAAATGTAAGCAACTTTGAGATCTTAAAGATGCCTTGATTTCCTTTCCCTGTGTGTAGATCCTAAAATAACAATCCACCTGATACAAACACTTAAGGTTTGACCTTAGATAATACAGAGCTAGTTTATATGTTTATATTAGTTTAAGAAACTTATGTTAAGCATCTACGATTGTATCTCTGCAGTGTGGTTCTTCAGTGATTACCCAAATCAGACCCAGTCTCATTTTGCTTATTTGGAGGGAGGAGACGGAGAGGAAAAGAAACAGTTAAACTATTTGTAATTTAATTGAGATACAAGTACGACTGTGAACAATCATCTCTAATAAAACAACATACAGTCTATAAACTATAATTTCATCATAAGGAGGAAAGGGTCCTTTTGGCCAGTCAAGAAATATGCTCAAGCACGTAATTTTAAAAAGAAATATTCTATTTAATTTATATTTCGTCTATGTCAAATTTTTCATGAAACCCACTGAATAATAAAACCTTTTCCATTGTTTGCTTTATAGTCCTTTTCATACACACATATAAGATAGGGACTCGACAAGAAAGCAAGAATTCTATAGGTGATGCTAAGAATATGGACCCTTTCGTCCCCATAAGTTCCATTCACAGACTGCGGTAACATTCCACACAATACAAGGCGCATGCCGTGACAAAGACCTCCAAACACAAACATACAAAGCCATGCTTCTAAAAATGCCCCTACAGCGAAGTTCACAGCTGGCACTTGTGGCACACTCAAGCCACGACTGAGGCAGCTGTCACAGGCCAATCACACACTCAAGAGTGCCAGCGTGCCACCTAAGAAAGCCAAGCCGATGATGAGCGTACAAATCCCCAACCGAATAAAGAGCCCCAAATCCCCACCCTGAAAAGCACAATGTCTGCACAACCCAGAAAACTCCCTCAAAACAAGTCAAAGGTTGGAGATTCAGAAGCAAGCTATATATCAGCGTATACAGTTAAAAAAAAAAAAAGAGAGAGAGAGAGAGGTTTTATTTGGGCATTCGCGAGAAAGGAGCCACACCACCCAGTCATCAGGGAAATAACCGCTAGGTAGTATCTCACCAGGCTTTTTCAATTAGAAAAGGGGGACGAGGGCAAGACGACTGCAGACGCCGCAGCACCTCCGTCCCAGGCAGCGCGCCGGGGCTGCTGAGCTCAGGCCTCCGCCTCGCAGGACCCCTCCCAGCCCTCCCCGGCCACCGCCTCCCAGCGCAGGCCGGGCGGCCTCCGGCTCTCACCTTGGCTTTGCCAGCCTCCAGCTTCTTCTGTCTCTCTTCGTCCTCCATAGCTTCTGCGGTGAAGGCTGGGGGAACACAGGCAGGGGGT
The DNA here is from genome assembly GCF_019923935.1 of Bubalus bubalis. Taxonomy (NCBI): domain Eukaryota; kingdom Metazoa; phylum Chordata; class Mammalia; order Artiodactyla; family Bovidae; genus Bubalus; species Bubalus bubalis. The sequence continues at coordinate 8,995,430 of NC_059164.1, read as the reverse complement.
CGGGGAAGGAAAGGCAAGGTCGCTTCCAACGGGGGTGGGACCGCAAGCTCCGCGGCGCAGGGCGCAGGGCCGGTCCGGGCGCTCGCCCCTCCCGGAGCGGAACCAGTCTGCGCGCTCACTGGCTGACCGTCCTCGGCCGCACGGGCCGCGTCGTCACCACCGCCGCCATCTTCGTCTCCACGTAAACACACGGCGGGACGGGAGGGGGGAGCACGTCGTCTGCGCAGCCGCCGCGAGTCCAGCCGCGCCGGGCAGGTGCGCCGGCGGCCCCGCCCCGCCCCGCCACGGCCGCTCGGGCCCCGCCGCCACCGCGGTGACCCCCCGCCCGGCCTCCCGCCCGCGGCGCCCACTGGCGGAAACCCGGCTCTCGGGGGAGCAGGCTTTCCCGGGGACGCATGCCGCTCCGCGGATGGCGGCCTGGCTGAGGAGGTGGGAGAGAGGGCGCTGTGTCAGGGGCGCCGGTCGGACCCCCACCGTCGTCCAAGGGACTCAGTGGTCGTTTTTAGAACATTTGAGATTTTTCAAGTTTCACAGCAAAGGAGAGAATACAGGTGCCTAACGCTGAAATTGGTGAACGCTGAAAAGTCCCAAAGGAAAAGACGGGGGCGAAGAGGGGGTTGGGTTGGGGAAGGGACCCACCAGACGACAATTTTTCAGCCTAGATTGACTGGTCAACCCGGAGGACTGGCAGGGCGGCCAGTAGCCTTCACTCCTTCCTGAGCCGAAAGTGCCTCTCTTTTTCCTCACATGAGGCTGCCCAATCGCCTGTTCATCTTCAAGGCCCACCCCACTCGCCGCCCTGAATAGCTTTTCTGATCTCTTTGTTCCCTCCAGTCTTAACTTAATCCCCTCCCACGAGCTTCCCCTTGGCTATGGTGCCCTGAAAGGATCTAGGCTTTGCAACCTGGGTTGAGGACAAAGCCAGTATAGACTTTTTCACTTAAATGACCTTGAACAAGTTACCTACTTACCTGGAAGTTTTGGAAGGCTTGTTAACATGTGTGAGTTAACATACGTGACTGCCCCTGGCATATTAAACTATCAATATCAGTTCTTTTCTCCCTGTATTTCCTTTATGTACTCTGCATGATGTTTTAATAACTTGTGCCCTTCTTAATTGGAGAAGGAAATGGCAACCCAGTCCAGTACTCTTGCCTAGAGAATCCTGTGGATAGAGGAGCCTGGTGGGCTGCTGTCCACAGGGTCGCACAGAGTCAGACACGACCGAAGCGATTTAGCATGCATGCATGCATTGGAGAAGGAAATGGCAACCCACTCCAGTGTTCTTGCCTGGAGAATCCCAGGGACGGGGGAGCCTGGTTGGCTGCAGTGCATGGGATCGCCAAGAGTTGGACACGACTGAGCGACTTCCCTTTCACTTTTCACTTTCCTGCATTGGAGAAGGAAATGGCAACCCACTCCAGTGTTCTTGCCTGGAGAATCCCAGGGACGGGGGAGCCTGGTGGGCTGCCGTCTCTGGGGTCGCACAGAGTCGGACACGACTGAAGCGACTTAGCAGCAGCCCTTCTTAATTCACCTCCTGCTCCCAACTCCTTAATGGCAAAGACTGTCTTGCTCACCTTGGCATTACTAAAAAGACCAGAGAAATGCTTCGCACTCAATAAACACGTGTTGCATTGAATTGAGCCATTTTAATAAATTTAGCATGACTCTCCTTCCTTCATTTTCATATGTTCCCTCATTACTTCCTTTCTCCTCCCCATCATCTTACCTTCAAATCTGTTCCTGGGATGAACTAACTACACTTTTTGATCTCTCTGGTTGATCATGTTTCTCCTTTGTTTTGGGTTAGGTTGGATTGAAAAACTAGTATGTGCAAATTGGAATAAGCTATGCGTTAAATCATACAAGTGGTGTTGAGTGAAAATTGGGTTAAAAAAAGGACAAAGAAGAAAAGTAAAGATCTTAAATCTACCACAAACTGAAGACCAGTTTTGAATAGTCCTGATTTAGACATTCTTAGATTTAAAAAAAAGATTTTTTTGTTCTCAGACCCCATAATGCATATGTAATTGTGGCAGCTTGTAACACCCAAGTATATATTGTCCCGTTTTCCTAACCTGAATTGAGAAGTGGATGAGATTAAGCATTTTATCATGGGAATAAATAATTCAAACAATAAAAGAGATAATTTATTGTCACCCGCCAAGCTGAGAGTAAAACTAGGACTGGAACTAAGTGTTCCAATAGTGCAGTGACTTAAATACTGCCTGGACAGAGGGGTTGTGTTTGTAGGTTCTGATTGTCTGGGAGGAGGAAGCCCTATAATATCTGACAAGATGTTGCTGCTTGTTAATAGATGCTGCTTTTCAGTAACTAAGGAATTCACTTGTTTGTTCCACTATGTGCTGAAAACATTCAAGAAATATTTGTTCCAGCATGTGCTGAAAATGTTCAAGAATCTTTTAAAGGAATAAGATTATTTCAGTGTCTCCTGTTACTAAGACCAGCCAATCATACATGTTCGTCTTATATTAATATATAATGGATGCTCAATAAATGTTGGAAGTTGTATGTTGACTTCTGTTAGAAGGGCAAACGTGTGGTACTAGTGCTCAAACACCTCCTTCTGGCAACTATTCAAGTCATATCATTCATTCACATCATATCTGAGAAGATATCTGAGCAAAGAATTGCAAGAAATGAGAGAGTGAGCCATGGAGATAGGTGAGGATATTGCAAGTCTAAAGATCCTGAAGCTAGATCACGACTGTCTTGATAAAAGCAGGAGGCAAGGGTGGCTAGAGTAGAGTGAGAAAGGAGGAAAACAGTAAGAGATGAGATCAGAGAAGTAACAGGAGGCCAGATTCTGTAGAGTTCTGAAGGTCCTTAAGGACTGGCTTTTACACTAAGTGAGACTGGGAGCCATTGGAGAATTTTGAGCAGATAGGTGAAATGTTCTGGATTATGTTATTAAAGGACATCTGGCTAAGAGCAGACCAAACTATGGGGGATCATTTTGGATGCTATTGCAATAATCTAGACAGCAGATAACTAGGAGTTTGGACAATGGTAGTGGTAGTGAATTCGATTCTTGGTATATCTTAAACATGGAACAGGAGTTGTAGATTGAATATGAAATTTGAGATAAAAAGAGGAGTCAAAGTTGACTCTAATGTTTTTGTCCTGAGCAATTGAAATGATGGAGTTGCCAATAACTGAAATGGGGAATAGTAAACTTGGAAGAGACCATGAGTTCAGTTTTGAACTTGATAAATTAGAGATATATATTAGGTATTTGAGGAGTAATGTCAAGTATAGCTCTGGTTATCTGAGTCTGGAGATGAAGAGAGATTCATGCAAGAAATATCAATTTGAAAATAATTAGCATGTAGGTGGCATTTTAAGGTGAGAGCTTGGATGAGATGATCTGGGGCCATGGTGTCCAACATGATAGCCATTAGCCACATGTGACTACTGAACATATGAAACATGGCTTGTCTGAACTAAGGTATGCTATAAGTGTAACACATTGATATTATTTTATTTTTAAATTTTTAAATTTCAATTTGTTTATTTTAACTGGAGGCTAATTCAGTTCAGTTCAAATCAGTCGCTCAGTCGTGTCCGACTCTTAACACATTGATTTTAAAGACTTAGTATTTATAACAAAAGAATTTAAAATATTTCATTGAATATTCTCCATCATGGAGAATTAACCTTAAATGCTGTGCTGTGCTTAGTCCCTCAGTCATGTCCAACTCTTTGTGACCCCAAGGACTGTAGCCCACCAGGCTTCTCTGTCCATGGGGATTCTCTAGGCAAGAATACTGGAGTGGGTTGCATGCCCTCCTCCAGGGGATCTTTCCAGCCCAGGGACTGAATGAACCCAGGGATCGAACCCAGGTTTCCCACATTGCAGGTGGATTTTTTACCATGTGAGCCACCAGGGAAGCCCTTTCCTTACATAGTTACCACTGAATGTCCTTTGGACAAAGCCCCTCTTTCTAAATTAAAAATGGTCCTGAAGAGCTTCCTTAGTCAAGGCCAAGTATTGAAATTGAAAGTTAAGATTAATCCACCAATCATGGCATCGCAAAGAGTCGGACATGACTTAGTGACTGAACAACAAATGAGATATTAAATTATTTTTCTTTTTCTTTCAGGAAGCATTTTATTGTTGCTCCAAGTGTAAGGATTTTCACTGACAGAAAATCAATACCTTTAGATAACCTCCCATATAACTGCTCAGCTTTTGAATCTTGGGTTTTGTAATCATATCAACCTATTTCCAAAAGATTGCTCTGCTTGCTGCTGCTGCTAAGTCACTTCAGTTGTGTCCAACTCTGTGAGACCCCATAGACGGCAGCCCACCAGACTTCCCCGCCCCTGGGATTCTCCAGGCAAGAACACTGGAGTGGGTTGCCATTTCCTTCTCCAATGCATGAAAGTGAAAAGTGAAAAAAAAGAAAAAAAAAAAAAAGAAAGTGAAAAGTGAAAGTAAAGTAGCTCAGTCGTGCCCAACTCTTAGCAACCCCATGGACTGCAGCCTACCAGACTCCTCTGTCCATGGATTTTCCAGGCAAGAGTACTAGAGTGGGGTGCCATTTCCTACTCCAGGGGATCTTCCCAACCCAGGAATCGAACCCGCAGCTCCTGCAGCTCCTGTATTAGCAGGTGGGTTTCTTTACCACTAGCACCACCTGGGAAGCCCATCCTTCCCCCACCTCAACCAGTATATTATAATTGACATTCCATGTTATTTGATCTTTCACAAATTGGTCAGATACAACCTACCTGCCATCTCATTTAGAAGCCAGTATCTATCAATAGACCTTGACTTCACAAAACCTGCAGCAGCAATTGAGGCAATTCCTTACATTCTGTATTTTTTTTTAATAGTTTTTATCTCTTATATTGTCTCGGATAAAATATACCTCCTAAATTCAGGAGGAGGACATTACAGTTTGTTTTTAACCATTTCTCTTACAGATTACATAATTTTTCTTTAGCCCTTTCTCATAAGGTCTATCTGAAATACATTTGGTTGTTCTAGTTGCTATTCTATGGATCTTTCCAAAATCCTATGTAATTCATTTAAGTTAACCAAGTGATTTTCATTAAACATTTGAACTATGTGTTTCACCATAGTACAATTGTCTTGGGTTTTCCTATGTGCTTAATTCCTATTTGTGTGTCACACATACTTTAATAACAATACCACATGATTGATCTACTTTGAATTTCAACCCTATTCTTTAAAGCACCTCGCCCACTGGTGAATTCTGTATATTGTTGTACAAGCCATTTAAAAATGAGTCAGATTTAAAATGAGTCAGTAATGCCTCATCAGTAATTCCTTACAAACAGGTATACAGCTTTCTTATTTTTCAAAAGCAGTTCTTGTACAACAGAAACACCACGGATTTTACTGATTACTCCCTTGAATTTTTCCAAACCTAATACAAAACACTGAGTATCCAGATACATGATCCTATGGTAATAAAATGTTATCTTAAAAATGTTATCTCAAAATTATTCAGAGAAAGCTTTCATCTATGACTATCTTCGCAGCTTTGCTTCCCTAATTAGAAGACATTCATCTACCATTTCCACTGAGTATGCTTCAGTATCAGTTGCCATGCAAACTGCCTAAAACTATGCCCAAGAATCTTCCATCTAGGAGTAACACTTCCAAGCATCTCTACTTCAGTTAATGACCTTCTTCTTCTAGTCTCTTCAACTTGAGACCTTGGAGACATTTTGAATTCCTCTTTACCTCATCTATCATATCTATCAGGAACATGCCCCATTGTGTTTCTTTCCCAGGGCATCTTGATTCCTTCCCAGTTTTTCTTTTTCCACTGCCCACATGGTCGATTATACCCCTATTATCTTACATTTTGAAGATTTCAGAAGATCCAGTCTGGTATATCACGTTCCTTCCTCTTCATTACCTGCTAGTCCTTATGAGTCTGTAGCTAGCAGATTAGCCTTCTAAAACACAACTCTCACTGTCATTCCATTATAAAATGACTTCCTACTGCACAATAAAAGGACCTTCAAATTCCTAGACCTGTCGCTCAAGGGCCTCCCTAATCTGCCCTAGCTCGACTCCGTAGTCCTAACTCCAACTCCTCGCCCTTCCCATCTCCGCACTCAGGTGCTCGCTGGGCTCCCCGTGAAGCAATTGCTAAAAGACACTTGCACAGCGCCAGAAATCCATATACAATTTCAGAGTCATCACAAGACAGACATTTCTGGGACATAGAATTGAACTTATTTTGCAAATGCAACTAGTATCCTTTGTAATTAGGGTTAAGCTGAAGAAAAAGGAGACATTAAACACTAAAACCAAAAAGTGATTATTTTTACCTATTAGTAGAGGTGAAAGTATATGAAAAGGAAATAGGAGGGAGCATAGTGATGTATCTTTTACCTTTGGCAGAATAAGAAACTGAAGGCTCAAGAGGTTAAGTGACTTGCCCGAATTTCCATGGTTAGGTAGCAAAAGTCTTATCCAGAATTAGTCCCAGGCCCCAGTTTAAGTCTTACTGCATTGTGTTAAGCTGCTCCTCCAAACAAAATCAGTACCTGAGTTTGAAAGGAATAAATCCATGCTTCCAGAATGTATTAAATGGAATTCCAGTTGAGCTATTTCAAATCCTAAAAGATGATGCTATGAAAGTGCTGCACTCAATATGCCAGCAAATTTGGAAAACTCAGCAGGGGCCACAGGACTGGAAAAGGTCAGTTTTCATTCCAATCCCAAAGAAAGGCAATGCCAAAGAATGCTCAAACTACCACACAATTGCACTCATCTCACATGCTAGTAAAGTAATGCTCAAAATTCTCCAAGCCAGGCTTCAGCAGTACGTGAACCGTGAACTTCCAGATGTTCAAGTTGGTTTTAGAAAAGGCAGAGAAACCAGAGATCAAATTACCAACATCTGCTGGATCATCAAAAAGGCAAGAGAGTTCCAGAAAAACATCTATTTCTGCTTTATTGACTATGCCAAAGCCTTTGACTGTGTGGATCACAATACACTGTGGAAAATTCTGAAAGAGATGGGAATACCAGACCACCTGACCTGCGTCTTGAGAAACCTATATGCAGGTCAGGAAGCAACAGTTAGAACTGGACATGGAACAACAGATTGGTTCCAAATAGGAAAAGGAGTACATCAAGGCTGTATATTGTCACCCTGCTTATTTAACTTATATGCAGAGTACATCATGAGAAATGCTGGACTGGAAGAAGCACAAGCTGGAATCAAGATTGCTGGAGGAAATATCAATAACCTCAGGTATGCAGATGACACCACCCTTATGGCAGAAAGTGAAGAGGAACTAAACAGCCTCTTGATAAAGTGAAAGAGTAGAGTGAAAAAGTTGGCTTAAAACTCAACATTCAGAAAACGAAGATCATGGCATCTAGTCCCATCACTTCATGGCAAATAGATGGGGAAACAGTGGAAACAGTGTCAAACTTTATTTTGGGGGGCTCCAAAATCACTGCAGATGGTGACTGCAACCATGAAATTAAAAGACGCTTACTCCTTGGAAGGAAAGTTATGACCAACCTAGATAGCATATACAAAAGCAGAGACATTACTTTGCCAACAAAGGTCCGTCTAGTCAAGGCTATGGTTTTTCCAGCGGTCATGTATGGATGTGAGGGTTAGACTGTGAAGAAAGCTGAGCGCTGGAGAATTGATGCTTTTGAACTGTGGTGTTGGAGAAGACTCTTGAGAGTCCCTTGGACTGCAAGGAGATCCAACCAGTACATTCTGAAGGAGATCAGCCCTGGGATTTCTTTGGAAGGAATGATGCTAAAGCTGAAACTCCAGTACTTTGGCCACCTCATGCGAAGAGTTGACTCATTGGAAAAGACTCTGATGCTGGGAGGGATTGGGGGCAGGAGGAGAAGGGGACGACAGAGGACGAGATGGCTGGATGGCATCACTGACTCGATGGACGTGAGTCTGAGTGAACTCTGGGAGTTGGTGATGGACAGGGAGGCCTGGTGTGCTGTGATTCATGGGGTCGCAAAGAGTTGGACATGACTGAGCGACTGAACTGAACTGAACTGAGGACTTTTTGGGTTAAATTTTAAGGTTTAAAAAGATTATTTATGACTTCTGAAATCAGAACTTGTTTGAAGTGGCCTAATGAAGTGTTAGAGAAACTAAGGTGTTACTGTTATCAAGATGGAATTATATGCCTATAATCCAATATACTGCAATTGATTACTGAAGAGAATATATACTAACTTCAGATCTTGAAGGATTTACATGATACCAAGTAGTCACAGAACATAATCTAAATGAGTTTCTCAAAGAGTTGTATCAAGGGTCCATGTAGTTTTTAAAGTCAAGATACACTTAGTTTTGAATCTGAAAGAAAATTTCAAATAATCTCGCAGTGTCTCTTCTGTTTTCACCAAGAGGTTGTGAAATATTAAATACTCTCTCTATTATACTTCATGGCAAATAGATGGGATAAAAATGGAAACAGTGACAGACTTTAATTTCTTGGGCTCCAAAATCACTATGGATGGTGACTCCAGCCATGAAATTAAAATATGCTTGCTCCTTGGAAGAAAAGCTATGACAATTCTAGATAGCATATTAAAAAGCAAAGACATCACTTTGCCAACAAAGGTCCGTATAGTCAGAGCTATGGTTTTTCCAGTAGTCATGTACGGATGTGAGCATTGAAGCATTATGAAGGCTGAGAGACGAAGAACTTATGCTTTCAAACTATGGTGCTGTAGAAGACTCTTGAGAGTCCCTCCGACAGCAAAGAGGTCAATCCTAAGGGAAATCAACCCTGGATATTCATTGGAAGGATTGATGCTAGAGCTAAAGCTCCAATGCTTTGGTAATCTGATGCCAAGAGCTGACTAATTGGAAAAGACACTGATGCTGGGAAAGATCGAAGGCAGGAGGAGAAGGGGGCGACAGAGAATGAGATGGTTGGATGCCATCACCGACTCAATGGACATGAGTTTGAGCAAACTCCTGGAGATGGTGAAGGACAGGGAAGCCTGGTGTGCTGCAGTCCATGGGGTTGCAAAGAGTTGGACACAACTTAGCGACTGAACAACACTTAAAATGCCCTTCTTAGGGAAGTTGCCCCTAGTTGCTACGGCTTGTGCTGGATTTGAGTAAAACCAGCTTTGTTTATGCTTGGCTACTAATGTGTGGACCTCTAAAAAGACTGGACACAAAGGCAGCTGATCACCTGTGAATTAATAAGGCATACAATTCTAACCAGTTTCAGCATTCATTTTGAATGGTGACTTATGGATCTAATTACAATATCTCCTTCTTGGAAAGTCAGATGCCTTGTCAACTGAGAGAATTTAGGCATGATTCCAATTTTCCATGATACCTGATACATTTCCCAGTCTTGCAAGTACCCATGTAACTCTATAACTCAGAAGATAATGTTTTGGCTACCTACATCCCAGTATGTATTTGCAAAAAACTTCCATTGCCAATGGTAAACAGAGTATGACTTTTCGCTGCATCTTTAAAAAGTCTAACAAAGATTTTTATGTAAACTCTGTGCCACTTTAAAAAGGGCAAAATAATATGAAATATTTGAATGCTTTCTATACCCCTGGAATTTATATACACAAACTAATGTGATAAGATATATATCATCACATGAATTTCGAGTCATCCAAGAAATCAGGACTAGAACTCACCTCTTTGAAGATATGTAAGGTAATTCTGAAGTGTTGTGTGTGTGTGCGTGTGTGTGTAGGTATGTGTGTGTATAGCAGGCTATAAAACTTTGCTAGAGAGTCTGTTGGAATAAGCTGTCAATCAAAAATCATCACAAACTTCTGTTTCTAATCCAATAACTGGAATATCATTTGGTATTGTGCAGCAATGATTTAATAAAAGCTACCTAAACATTTGAAAGACCTAATGTGTTTGAAGGAATTGAATATGACATCTACATTGACAAATAAACTGAGATGTGGCATGGTACCACTTTTTGAAAGAAAATATCCTAATTTACTAACTTAAAATATAGAATCTCAGTCTATAGATATGATTTTGATTATAAAGTTTGTTGATTTACCTTTACAAGAGTGACTTCATTTTTACCTTTCAACATTTCTGTAGTAGCTTTAAAAAAACTTGATATTTTGTTAATGTCCAGATTACATTTGTTGATTCCCTGATTTGACACTGTCTATAACAGTGATTCTCAAACTTTAAAGTGCATATGAATTACATGAAGTGTTTATTATAAATGTAAATTTCTAGGTCAGAAGGTCTGAGCAGAGCCTAAAGGACCCAGGAATTTGTACATTTAACAAGCAGCTCATGTGACAGTAATGCAGGCGGTCTGAGTACAAGGCTGTATATTGAATATTTGTGTCCCTCCAAAATTTATACGTGGAAATCTTAACCTTTGTTATGATGGTATTAGAAGGTAAGGGCCTTTTGTAGGTAATTAGGTCTTGTGGGCAGAGCCCTTGGGAATGGGATTGTGTGTGTGTGTGTGTGTGCGCGCGCGCGTGCGAGCCCGTGCTCAGTTCCTCAGTCATGTCTGACTCTTTGTGATCCCATGGACTGTAACCCGCCAGACTCCTCTGATCATGAAATTTTCCAGGCAAGAATACTAGAGTGGGTTATCATTCCCTCGTCCTGACCCAGGGATTGAACCCACATCTCCTGTGTCTCCTGCATTGCGAGGTGGATTCTTTACTACTGTGACACCTGGGAAGCCCCATGAATGGGATTAGTGCCCTTACAAAAGAGATTCTGGAGAGCTCCTTCACTCTTTCTGGCCATGTAAGGATACAAAGAGAAGTTCAGGGGTCTTCCCAACCGAGGGATCACACCAGGTCTCTTGCATTGCAGGTGGATTTTTTACCATCTGAGTCACCAGGGAAATCCACAAAGAGAAGCTGGCAATCTGCAACCCAGAAGAGAACTTTCACCAGAACCCAATCATGCTGGTATCCTGATCTCAGACTTCAAGCCTCCTGGACTATGAGAGAGAAATTTCTGTTGATTATAAACCATTCAGTTTATGGTGTTTTGTTGTAGCAATACTAACATGGGAAAATAGGCATATCAAAGAAGTTTCCTCATTATTGATTAATATTACAATGATAATCTAGAATGTATACTTATAAAACATAAGAATTGTTTTTTAAAATAAACAAGAAGGAAAATAAGAATAAAGAACACAATGTAATATAACATTCTTTTGTTTTGAAATTTTGGTCCCTGCAAGAAACAAAACTACAGTTGCCAAAATAGAAAGAAATTATCCTATCTTAAAAAGTTCAAATTGCCCACCATAAAAATAATCGTGACAGCTAATATTTGTTGAGTGACTCCCAAGTACAGTTAAGTACTAAATGTTTTATGCATACCGCATGCGCGTGCACTCAGTCACGTCTGACTCTGTGCCACCCTGTGGACTGTAGCCTGCCAGGCTCCTCTGTCCGTGGGGTTTTCCAGGCAAGGATGCTGGAGTGGGTTGCCGTTTCTTCCTTCAGGGGATTTTCTTGACACAGGGATTGAACCGCCATCTCTTGCGTCTCCTGCATTGCAGGTGGGTCATCAGGGGAGCCCCCTTCATGTACACTATCTCAACGTAAATCTACAACTCTATGACGAATGTGCTATCTCTGTGTTGGTATGAGGAGATGAAGAGGTTAAGTAACTCTCCCAAGGTCATGGGGCTGATGAAATGCAGAGGCAGACCTTGACCCTGGGTCTGTGACCATGCCTCTGTTTACTTTCTCCTCGCCACCACAGGACAATGCATCACAATTGTATTGGGTTTAAAGCAGCATTTTTTATTTTTAGTTTTTGCTTAACAAGTATATGAGAAAGACTGACAATTTCTGACCCTCATTAGGGTGTTCTTTAAACTGTAAATTCAAAAACTGTATTTCCTTATAAAAGTTGAAAAACGACCTCACTTTGAACTAAAGGAAGATATTGTAGTTATTAATCATAGCTCTTGTAGAACACACTGCAATTCAGTAGCTTGACACATTCTATAATCTGTTCTCATTTTAATATTTAAATGATGGTAAAACTTTGCACAAGATACTAGAATAATGATCAGTTATGATCTGTTAAGATACAGAGACTCAAAGAATTCAAAAGATAATGATAAATAATATCTACACTGCAACTTTCTAAAGGTAACTAGAATATTTTCAGTTTTGCTATTTCATCTTTGTTATCTTTAAAAGACAAGAGAAGCACAATTGCAAAAACATTAATTAAAACTAGTCAATGATAAAGTGGTTTCAAAAATAACCTTTTTTCAAACAAGGAAGAAATCAGAGGCTTTTTGAGAAAACATTTAGCAAAATCATAAAAATGGACTAGCACCTTCCCTCCCCCACCCAGTTGCCCAAAGTGTTTAGAAAATTCCCATAAAAATGTTTTAACTGAACATGGTTCTTGTTCAAATCATGAAGCTTTGTTATTATGTGAAATTTCTTCATTCTCAGAAAATAGAAAAAGCATTTACAATTAACTGTTAATTTTCTGCAGGGTTGAAAAACGGGAAGAGGCAGGAATAAAGAAGTGTTGGCTCCACTGAATTATTTTCATTTCTTATATGTCTTGTATAGATACATACTTAATGGCCAAGCCTCAAATGTCTAGCTTACATAACCATCCGCATTTTAAATTCTCATACTTGTCCACACTGAGTCTCCAGCAATTCATCAATTACAGTCCAGGTTTTCCTACCTTGTCACTGGTTCCCCGAGTTGTTCCTACCCAGGAATCTCTGCTCTGGTAAGCTGTGACTCTGTATTTACCCATCTCTTCCCTGGTGGCTCAGTCAGTAAAGAATTGGCCTGCAATGCCAGAGACCCAGGTTTGATCCCCGGATCGGGAAGTTCCCCTGGAGAAGGAAATGGCAACCCACTCCAGTATTCTTGCCTGGAAAATCCTATGGACAGGGGAACCTGGTGGGCTACAGTCCACGGGGTCACAAAGAGTCGGATATAACTGAGTGACTAAACCAGCACCACCACCAGTCTTGGGGGCAGCTGTTTGCCCTGCGTCCTCCTCTTCTCTTTGGGATCCAAGAAGCATGACTTTTCAGTCTGTTCAGTTTTTCCCTTGTCAGGATAGACTTTCAAGATACTTAAATGCAGAACTGGAAACCAGAAATCCTAGCTAGAAAGTCTGAATCAGAGAGGTTCTAGGCCTGCAGAGAGCAGGAACAGCTGAGATCAGGGGTGAGACGGCAAACTGATGTAGCAGAATTTATTAAGCCTTTCTGCCCCCATTTTCCTTTTTGGCTTCCAGAGCATGGGAAGCTAGACATATATTTCCAGGTGGAGTATTCCAAGAATCCACTCTTAGAAAATGGATCAACACATTGGATGCTCTCTAAATCAACAGTCCTGCAAATCACCCCTAGAGTAGCCCATTCATCAGCAAGCCCTCCACTAGACACACACATACAAGCAGATAATCAAGAATTACAAGACAATCAAAGGAGACGTTCAACACTTAAAATGGAAGCCATAGTAAACAAAGAACTTAGAGAAAGCAGAGCTAGTGTGGAGAGTGAAGGGAAAAAGAATTTTAAGTGCTTATAATGTTTATCCCCAGAGAGAAAGAGAGGTTATTGATTGTGTACAAGAGGCAAAAACAGGAGGTGATCTTAAAAAAAGCAGTAGTCAGTGACCAAGAGCAAGCTCTTAGAAAATAAAAAGAATAGTGAAAATAAAAATTCAGTTGAAGAGTTGGAAGCTCACTTTCTGGAAATTTCCTGCAAAGTAGAATAAAACGAGGTAGAGAAAGCAATGCATGAGAAAAGATTTAAAAAATTAGAGATCTATCCAACTAGTAGCAGTTTCAGAAAGTTATAAAGATAAAGTGAAGGGGATAAATATGAAAGAAATAATACAAGAGAATTTTCTAGAGCTAAAAAGCAGGACATTCCATTTTGAGAGCCTATAGATTGCCTACTACAATGAATGAAGGGCAATCACTGAAAAAATTATAGAACTCTGGGCATAAAGACCTTGTATCCTCATCAATCTTGTTCCTCTTCCTTCTTTGTCTTTACTTGGAAAAAAACGCAACTCTGGTTAGATCCAACTCTAAACTCACTTTTTGTACCCAAGCCCCACAAACAAGACTGCAGAAAAATCATGCTGACTGGTTTCACTTTAATAACGTGCACCCAAGTGTCACCAAGGCTCTTAATGCTACATTACTTGTGCCATATTTCCATGATTCATTCTCTATCACTGCATCATACCTCTTCTCTCTCATTAAACCCCAACCTGCCAGCAGCACCCTAACTTTAAGCTAATAATTCTGCTTTCTTTAGCTGGGAAGAGTTTGGAATTAACTAAAAGAGATCCTCCATAAACTCCTTCCACCACAAGATCCTGCTATCCATGTCATGAGGCCCATGTCCTAACTCCTCCCTTTACTTTTGATGAAATCTCTGAGCAAAGGCAAATTTCTCTACTTGTGCATTAGATTTCATTCCCCTTTGCCTACTCAAGGATTTTGCTCTAGTAATTCTTCTCTTTGTCTCCCAAAGCATCAAATTTTCTCTGTCTCCAGGATAATTTTTCATTAGAATACAAATATGTTCTTTCTCCCTCTAGCTCTCTCACTCTCACTCTGTGTGTGTGAGTAAAACCAACTTTCTCTTTCCTTCCCCAGCTCAAAGTGAAAGATGTGTGAAAGTGAAAGTCATGTCTGACTCTTTGCTACCCCATGGACTGCAGCCTGCCAGGCTCCTCCATCCATGGCGTTCTCCAGGCAAGAATACTGGAGCGGGTAGCTGTTGCCCTCTCCAGGGGATCTTGCCAACCCAAGGATCGAACCCAGATCTCCCACATTGCAGGCGAATTCTTTACCATCTGAGCTACCAGGGAACCCCCTCTTCCCCAGCTACTCCTCTAATTTCCTCCTTTCCTTCTCAGCAGTGCTCCAGCTATCTCCAATTTCTCTCTGCCCATTCTCTCTTAAATCTACTCTAATCATTATTTTCACCTCCATTATGCCATCAAAATTGCTTCACCTGAAGTCCCTCATGGTCTCCATGATGCCAAATCTATGGTCATCTCTCAAACCTCAGCTTCCTTGACCTCTCAGCATGATTTGACACAGATGATGACTCTCACTTTCTTGAGACTCGTCTTTACCTGACTTGCAGGGACACGTGACATTCACTTGCTGCTGCTGCTGCTAAGTCGCTTCAGTAGTGTCTGACTCTGTGGGACTCCATAGACGGCAGCCCACCAGGCTCTTTACCTTTCTTTGATTGATGCCTTTTCATCTCATCAATCTCTAACTGTTGAAGTGCCTCAGGGCTCAGTGTTTGGATGTGTATCTACTCACCAAGGGGATATCTCACCCAGGTATTTGACTGGCATATGACATCAGACCTAGACAGCATATTAAAAAGCAGAGATGTTACTTTGCCAACAAAGGTCTGTCTAGTCAAAGCTATGGTTTTTCCAGTAGTCAGGTATGGATGTGAGAGTTGGACTATAAAGAAAGCTGAGTGCCAAAGAATGGATGCTTTTGAACTGTGGTGTTGGAGAAGACTCTTGAGAGTCCCTTGGACAGCAAGGAGATCCAACCAGTCCATCCTAAAGGAAATTGGTCCGGAATATTCATTGGAAGGACTGATGATGAAGCTGAAACTCCAATACTTTGGCCACCTGATGTGAAGAACTGACTGATTTGAAAAGACCCTGATGCTGGGAAAGATGGAAGGTGGGAGGAGAAGGGGATGACAGAGGATGAGATGGTTGGATGGCATCACCGACTCAATGGACATGAGTTTGAGTAAACTCTGGGAGTTGGTGATAGACAGGGAGGCCTGGCATGCTGCAGTCCATGGGGTCGCAAAGAGTTGGACACAACTGAGCGACTGAACTGAACTGAGCTGATACTCATGACTCTTAAATTTCTAACTTAGCTTGGACTTCTCCTTAGGTTCTCAGTTTAATATCTCTACTTGTATCTCAAGTTTAATATGGACAAAACTGACCTGTTGATAAATACCTTCCAACCTGTTCCTCCCATAGGTTCTCCCACCTCACATAAGGACAACTCTTTTCTTCCATTTTTGCAGGTCAAAAACTCTGGAGTCATGTTTGATTCCTTTCTTTCACACCCCACATCAATTAAGTCAGCAAATGCTGTTAGCTTTACCTTCAAAATATCCCAGAATTTGATCATTTCTCACATCTCCACTAGCACCACTCTGGCCCAAAATGTTAAGGAGGGTAAGCTAAAGATGCTTTCAGATTTGCAAGATTCCAAAAATATTATTCTTGAGACTTCCCTGGTGGTCCAGTGGCTAAGACTCTGGGCTCCCAATACAGGCGCCTGGGTTTGATCCCTGGTCTTGGAACTAGATCCCGCATGGCATAACTAAAGATCCTGCAGGCTGCAACTAAGAACAGGGACAGTCAAACAAGTAAATAAATAAAAATAAATATTAAAAATATTATTTTCATGAACTCTGTATTAAGCAGCTATCAGGTGACTGACTTCATTAAAATGAGGGGGGAAAATACCGCAAGAAATAAGAAGATATAGATTCCAGGAAAATCGATTCAACACAAGAGGAAAAGCAAAGGGAAGACCTAGGGTAATAATTAGTAAAATTCTAGGCTGTCGTCATACAAAAAGTCTTGAGAATGATCAATCCATACAGAAGCACGAGGACCTGGACTCCAGCAAAGATGTCTTTGAGTTAAAAACCAGAACTAATAGCTCACCTGATACATATTTACTCAAAGGAAAGGACTTCTACAGTCTGGTTAAGAGAGTTCGTGAAATAATTAGTAACAGATAAATAGGAGGCTAAACAACACTATGTGGCTTAGTTATTTGCACAGTAATAATAATATAAAATAATGGTCAAATAATTTGATTAAAAATTGCAACCGTGGGTAGAAAAGAATGTGGGGACATTGTATATAGAAGCCCAATCCAAATTTTTCAGAGTAAAAAGCTGACATACAAACACCTAAAGTGGAAGCAGAAACTAGCACTATAAGCACATTACATAGAATATAAACAGCTAAAGAAAGAAAAGAGCTGAAAGAAGCTGCCAGTCGAGACTGGGCATGAGCGGTAGAGAGAGATAGGACCCTGACAGTCTCCTACTCTTCACTGTAAGCTTTGTGGTACTATTTGACGTTTTAGGCTATGTCAATGCGATTTTGCTAAAGGTAAAAATTAAAACTGAATAGGCTCGTGTAACATGAAGAAATGTCATTTAGAGTTATGGAAATAATAAAAGGAGCTGAACACAAATGGTACAAGACAATGGTTACCTCGGAAAAGTGGGATTGTGGGCTGACAATTTTATGACTACAGGCACGACTGCTAAAACAAAATTATATGAATAATACCAAATCACAGTAAAGGTTGACCAATCAGATGTCTGTGAGAATGGTATAGTCCTGAAAAATAGTTATGAATTAGCCTGCATTCATAAGAGCAAATTCATTAGCCTGCATTTCACTAAGAGCCTTCTATCAGAACGCATACGCTTACAGAAAGAAACCCCTCTTGAGAAAATGAACATATCTGGGCTTCAACGTGATAATGTCACAATGATTTGCCATTTTGAAAACTAGTATCTTAATATCAAGGAAAGGTACCTGTTGATTTAATAGGCAGACTGAAATCCAAATTCAAAACTCTCCACTTGAATCAAAATGACCTTCCCGTAAGAAAATTAATCCTCTTAGCATTTTGTTCTAATCTTATTTTAGGAGCAGATTTTCCCTAATACCCATTGGAGTCATTTGAGCTCTGACACAGAAATAGCAAAGAAACAATCACGATAGGTAAATACTGGGTCAGGACTTTTGTGTGTGCTGTGATGGGTTCCATGGAACCCACGCATTAATTACTTTGAGGTTACCCAGGGGAAAATATCTGTTTTTATTTTTTAAGATATTCATGACATCTCTCAATAATTAGTTTGTTTTAACATTTCTTTTAAAATACTTTTATTAAGTAATATTTTAATACATACTGAAAAATGTAACACATGTGTAAGGAATAAAGTATGGTGATATAACAAATTTTAGAACTGGAAGATTACCAATACCGTAATAGCAACTCCCTGCATGTTTCTTTCCACATCCCATCCTTATTGAAAAATAGCATTCTCTATACAAACTTCACAATTTTCTGTTATGATTCAAATTAATTTCTTCTGGCTGTATTCTCTGAAGAATAATATCTATGGAACACTTTTGCTTTCACTCACAAATGAGTGAGTATAGTATTTGAAATTGATATCTAGTTGCAAGGCCAGCTTTGCTACAATCTGGCTAATTTTATAACTGTAGACAGGTTACTTAACTCTTCTGAGCTGCAATTTCCTCATCAGGAAAACAAGGATAATAATTTCTCATTTGTAGAGTTATTATCAGACTTAGATGAATAATATTTATGAAGTTCTCATTACCTATAGAAAGCAGATCATTGTGATCTCAGAATATTTTTACAAAGTATAAAGAAAAAAATAATTAGGTTAATTATTTCACTTGGTAATGCTTGCTTCAAAAACATAATCTAAAAAGAAATATTTCACTTGCTTTATCCTGGTTATTTTAATAACTGAATCCAATCAACCTCCATGGATGATTTTTTGGTTCATTGTGTAGACACTAGTTGTCAGGGTGGCTAAATGTCCTGTTTATTAATGAATTCATTAGTTTAAAACTCAACATAAGGATGGAGAAAACAATAGAGACTGCACATGAGAAACATCAATAGGGTATTGATCTAGTCACCGATCGTGTGTTTTGCTGACTCCGCATTATACAGACAGAAAAGGGGGCAATGACTTCAGAAACACTGAATTTTTGTTGTTCATTTTTTAAAACATTTTTCTGCCTTAAGAAATAATGGAGCCAGCTGTCACAATATAGTCGCCGGAATGTTACCAATTATTCTGTCACCATGGTAGCAGCGTCTGGGGAACACATGATTAGATACAGGCTTCTAAAAAGTCAGAGGTTGACTTCTATATTTGTATAAGGAGACTTGTTTATCTGAAGAGAATCACATTAATTCTCTGTACCCTCCTGAACTATATGAAACGCTACCTTCCTGAGAGAGAAGCTACTAGTGTGGAGAATTCCAGAATACGTTAAGATGGCCAACATCAAATAACTACAGACATGAAATGTGTTGCAACGGTAGTAGGATGAAGAACTGGTCCTTTGATTTTAGACCTACCTGATGTATGCTAATGGTGATGGAGGTGATGAGCAAGGGATTGTGAGTGAATCAGGACAGAAAATTTATTATTACTGCTAAACGCAAACACTCAATCATTTTCATACATTTCCGGCCCGTTCTTCTTAAAGAGCCGAGCTACTTTACTTTCATGTGACGTGCGTTCTGTGTTGTGGTCCTGCCTTTTGACTCGTGTGTCTATGTGTGTGTGCTCAGTCATGTCCACCTCTTTGAGGCCCCATGGACTGTAGCCCACCAGACTTCTCTGTCCATGGAATTTTCCAGGGAAGAATATTGGAGTGGATTCCCATTCTCTCCGCCAGCGGATCTTCCCGAGCCAGGGATCGAACCTGCGTCTCTTGTGTTTTCTGTATTGGTAGGAGGATTCTTTACCGCCAGCGGTGAAATCTATGACAGTTGCACGATGAGGTTAATGTTAAAGGGCTCTTTGCCACCTTTTCTGCTGTCATCTGAGAAGCGGGCTAAGATGACAGCATGATAGATACTTGGGTGAAATCCAGTCCAGTGGCAGTTTGTCCCTTATATGATGCTGAAAGATGCGTTTGACTGATTTTGTTTCACCTACTTGACCAGTAGTTGTTTGACCAAATTGTTTTCTTTTGCATTTTGCAGACATAATTTAAGTGTGATGACCAGCTCTGTGGGACTTTGTCTTTAAAACTACTTGTTTAATCACTTCTAGAGTTTCAGTAATAAGGTTTGCCACTGAACTGTTTAGTCCAATTTATCTTATGATCAGAAAAATCCTCACAGTGGTATTGACATTCAGTTGAGCTTAAATTTGGAACAATGAAGTAAATTTTGAATCATAAAAGGATGGTTAAGAATTCTTGAGAATTTGTTTCCTAATGTGTGTGTGTGCTTAGTCACTCAGCCATTTCTGACTCTGCAACCTCATGGATCATAGCCCACCAGGCTCCTCTGTCCACGGGGATTCTCCAGACAAGAATACTGGAGTGGGTTGTCATGCCCTCCTCCAGGGGATCTTCCCAACACAGGGATCGAACCCAGGTCTCCCCCACTGCAAGTGAATTCTTTACTGTCTCAGCCGCCAGGGAAGCCCTGTTTCCTAATAAAGGGGGTTTAATTACTATGTCTAATTTTAAAATTTATATCTCATATCATTGTTATGAAACTTTATAGAACAGATCACTCTAAGCTTACTTCATCAATTCTTCATAAAAATACATTTTAATCTATTTACATTACAAATATCTAGAAGTGACAATATGAGCTGGTGCCAATGCATACTTATTCTCCTTTTTATGGATCAGTCACCTGGTTGCCATAGAAACCTTGCTGGGAGGAGAACTATCTGGTTTTACATTCATATTCCTTAAGGCTCTTACCTCCAAAACTATGTGCTTTGATTTTTCTGTATCATTGCTATTAGTTTTATAAGTTTTTAAAGCTTTTTTTATTTTATGAATAATGTAGTAATAATACCTAGTCTTCCAGTTATGAATTTTTATAGCACTATTAAATATTTCTTCAAGGATTTTTTCCCTAAAATAATTATAAGGTGTTTTTCCAGAATAGCTATTTGTAAATTTGAGGACTAATTAGAGCCTTGTGACATTATGATACCCATTATTGTAATCTAATAATAAATAAGTTTTTAAAAGTCACAATCCACTGATATATTTACTTGTTTTATGTACTATGAAACTTTTAGAAATATCATCTAATATTTCCTCTGCTGTTATCATTGTTATTAGAAATAACTCTTTATTACGTTTAGTGATAGCATTATCAATAGAAATAGAAAGATTTAATAATTTTCATTAGAAATTCCCTATTGTAACATGATGATACTTTTGTTGCTTGTCAACAAACCATGAAATGTTTACTATGTACTGTCAGCTTGATCTTACTTTATATTTTCTATATATAAAAATATATATGACATTCATAACATGTAACAAGAATATATTTGTCCTTTTTTATTTCTTCTGGAGTACAAATATGAAGTGGGTCCTGGCCAAAAACATCGCTTCCATTTCACACGTTACTGCTGGCAGTGAAAACCGGCAAAATGTTCATGGAGGGTAGTTTGGTTCGTCAAAATTAAAAATGCTCACACTTTGACCCAATCATCTCAACCCCAGGGTTTTTATTCTACAGATAATCTTGCATATGTGCAGCACAAAATGCATGCAAATGAAACATTTATTGCTGCCTATTTGTCATTTGGAAACATTAGTAAATGCTCATTATTAACAGACTGTTTAGATGAAGTATGCTATATTTGTACTGTGGAGTACTGTGCAGACAGTAGCTAGAGTGATGACTTTTATACGATGGATTTGGAACAATCTTCAAGAGTGAAAACTCAAGGAGCAGAAGAGAGTATATATGACATATTACCTTTTGAGTGAAAGGAGAGAGAAGGGGGAAATTTATACATGTATGTTGCCAAATGCATGGATTTTATTTTAGAAGAATTGCCATGAAACTGGGTACAGGTTGTCCTTCAGAGAGGGGAACTGGTAACTGAATAAAAGGAGACAAGTTTTTATTGTATCTGCTTTTGTATCTTTGCATCATGTATGTAAGCTTACTTTACATTACACATACATATATGTACACACATACATAATTTTAAAAAATAAAAGAAATATAGCCTCATAGTGAAAGTTGCTCAGTCGTGTCTGACTCTTTGTGACCCCATGGACTGTAGCCCACCAGGCTCTTCTGTCCATGGGATTCTCCAGGCAAGAATACTGGAGTGGGTTGCCATGCCCTTCTCCACGGGATCTTCCCAACCCAGGAACTGAACCCGGGTCTCCTACGCTGAAGGCAGATTCTTTACTTTCTGAGCCACCAGGGAAGTACACATACAGACTCATGTCTTGGAATAAATATACTGCCCGATACTACTTTTCATTTCTTCTTTCCTCTTCTATAACTTCCATCACTTAAGAGGACTTAAGTTCTTTTGTTAAAAAAGAACAGACATTTCTATCTTTATAATTACCAGCACAATTGTTTCTAAGTAGTTAGAGAAGACTTGGGCCTCTTGACCTTTACATTTTAGAAATGTTTGGTTTTGTAAATACAGCAATGCAGTTGGGGCTCTGCAGTCTAAAGAGAAGTGGAAATTTGATCATTATAAAAGAATCCCCCTTTGGAGGCTGGAATTGTTTGTAGTCTAAACTGAGTAATGGTCAAATTGCATCAAGGTACTATGTATAGTCTCAGAATGATGTTCTAATATAAAACTGTAATTAAATCTCTGAAGATGGTTGAGTTTGCACCATATAGAATTTGTAACATGCCATAAAACGTGTACCATATATGTAAAACATATTTAGAGATTCATGGCAACAGGTTTGAAAACTTATCTCATGTTTTAAAAGAAGTTTTAAAGGTTAAAATAATGAAATAATGTCTAGTAGAAAAAATGTTAAAATTTCAATATAGAAAAAGAATTACAAAGATCTTATAAAGTTCTGTGAAAGGCTGTCTTGCTTAGAGGTGAAGACTGCCTCAAATTCTATAATTTGTGGTTATTTCAATGACTGTCAATGAGAAACAAAAGTAATTTTCTTAAATCTCAAGAACACTAGAAAAATATTTACATCATCATATGCATTCTCACAACACAGGTACAAATGCATGCAGTGCCAATTAACTGAAGTTTTCCCTCCACCATCCCCAGGAATTCATATCTGCTTCTCTGCTAAGTATGTTTCAATGACGGCGCAGTCAATACACTCGATCCTCTAGAAAGTAATAATACATACCCCCTGGAGAAGGATGCCTTTGTTTCCTGGATCTTGGAGTCGTGCAATGTATGGTCTGACAGATTCTAAGCTCCAAGTATCTATTTTTAGACATGATGGTTCTTTACCATTATCTTTCAATAAAAGAGAAAGTATCTGTTGAACTGAGACTTGCTTTCACAATAGTACCTAAGCTAGAAAGCAAGTGGTTTTGTCAGCTTAGAAAGTTTGGTGAGATGAATAATTTAGTCTGTAGGAGTAATATGTCTAGAGAAGAAATTTAAGTAGAGGTTAGGTAATGCAGGTAATTAATTAAATGATCTTAGGGTATCTGATTCACAATGACTAATTTAAATATGTCCTAAAAATACATATGGATCATAAGTCATGATTGTGATATTCTCAAGGGCAATACGGAATACATATTCAATACACAATAGAAAAAATTAATTGTTTTATGTGCTTTAAAACATTAGAGAGTTCTCTCTCTCGTTCTACCTTTTTCATCTTTTGCTAATGTTCACGGAGAATCACAGTGCCTGATCAAAATAGAGAACAGAATCAAGCTAAGGTTTATATCTAATGTCAGGAAAAATGAACATATTTTAGAGCACTTATCTTTAGCTAGACAAATATGTGAATTTTAAAAAGTACTTTTTCTGAGAATTGTTCTAAACCTTACAATACAGATTGCTTCTTTAGATCATCACCATAATTAACTGGGTACAAAGAACGGTGTGTTATGAAACTCCTTGGTACTAGGAAAATGATATTTAGCACTTCTCATGGGCTGAAGAAGAGACTAACTTCTCCATGTCACTGATGGCTGGGAAGTCATCAATCTTACCAACAGAAACAGATGCCAATAAACTCTGCCCTCATGTTCATTCCTGTCCTTTGTCAAACCTGAAGGCCTGTCCCCTGTGACACTGGAAAAGCAGACTACTTAGAGAAGGGAACCTCCATCATGGTGCTAGATATTTACATTCATGTGGTCCTCGGTTTAGAGATGAGTTGGGTTTCAAAACTTTAGTACCAGAGTAGAATTTTCAATTAAAACAATATTATAGGTGGTGCTAATGTTCTGGAATGAGTCTATAAAATGAAGTGTTAAAAAAGTAGTAAAACCCAAAAATAGCTGTAAGACAAGTTCAGTTCACTTCAGTTCAGTCTCTCAGTCGTGTCTGCCTCTTTGAGACCCCATGAACTGAAGCATGCCAGGCCTCCCTGTCCATCACCTCCCTGCTTCAGCATCAGTCCTTCCAATGAATATTCAGGACTGATTTCCTTTAGGATGGACTGGTTGGATCTTCTTGCAGTCCATGGGACTCTCAATAGTCTTCTCCAACACCACAGTTCAAAAGCATCAATTCTTCAGTGCTCAGCTTTCTTTATAGTCCAACTCTCACATCCACACGTGACCACTGGAAAAACTATAGCCTTGACTAGATGGACCTTTGTTGGCAAAGTAATGTTTCTGCTTTTTAATATGTTGTCTAGGTTGGTCATAACTTTTCTTCCAAGGAGTAAGCGTCTTTTAATTTCTTGGCTGGAGTCATTATCTGCAGTGATTTTGGAGCCCAATAAAATAAAGTTTGCCACTGTTTCCACTGTTTCCCAATCTATTTGCCATGAAGTGATGGGACCAGATGCCATGATCTTAGTTTTCTGAATGTTGAGCTTTAAGCCAACTTTTTCACTCTCCTCTTTCACTTTCATCAAGAGGCTCTTTAGTTCCTCTTCACTTTCTGCCATCAGGGTGGTGTCATCTGTATATCTGAGGTTATTGATATTTCTCCCAGCAATCTTGATTCCAGCTTGTACTTCATCCAGTCCAGCGTTTCTCATGATGTACTCTGCATAGAAGTTAAATAAGCAGGGTGATAATATGCAGGGTGACGTACTCCTTTCCCGATTTGAAACCAGTCTGTTAGTCCATGTCCAGTTCCAACTGTTGCTTCCTGACCTGCGTACAAGTGAAGCAAGTATCAAAAGAGAAAACAACACACCAATTAAAAATGACTTATGTTGAATGCTGGTGTCTGAAGAAAAATTTTCTTTAGAGGAGAGTAAAAAGAATACAGGCTCTTGTGAGAATTGTGAAGAGCTTTTAGGAACTCTAGAGCTTGTTCTTCCTTTTTACACCAAAAAAAAAAATTCACTTTAAAATGTCACTTCTCTTTTTTTTCTGGTTTAAATACACCACTGATAATAGTCTTTTGCTTAGGCATGGTTATAGTCGTGGTGGGGGAGGTACAAATAGATCAAGGGAGAGGAAAATATTCTTGAAATAACCAGTTTCAAGTTAAGACAGGGAGAGAATAAAGAAAAGGGGATTAAAGATGAGATGTCTCTGGGCAAGAGATTATTAAAAATTATCACTAAGAGTGGAGGATGTAGTAAAATAAAGAGAAAAATCTGCAGCTTGACATGGGCATGGCTGAGTGATGTTAGGTCAGATAATTTCCTATCTGTGCCTGTCACTAAGTGATACTGTTTATTCCGGTCAAATCTGTTACAGTGGTTTGAGCAGGGGAAGGGAGGCAGACACAGTGGGAAGGCCTCAACACCCACTGTTTTGCCTGCCCAGCAACTGTTGCCCCTTCTTTGATTCCCCATATTCCTTTGGGGCAGAGACTCAATCACAAGGAACAACAGCCTGTAATTACTGAAACTGGGAGCCAAGGCCACCATGGGATTAAGCTCTGAGTTGCTGAGCTGCTAGCCTAAGGCTCCTTGAATTTTCCCTGGCTAGAAACAGAACTGGTCCCAGCATCCAGAGGGGGCTTTAACCTGCCGGTAAAAATGAAGCAACTCCAGTTTCAAAGCTACAGTAGTTCTCAATTTTGGCTATCCATTAGAATCATCCGTTGAAAACCAATACTGGTTTTAAACATAACAAAAAAACCAGACCAATGTCTGGGCTTCCTGTCAAACCAATTAAATCAGAATCCCTGGGGGTGGAGAGCTGGGCTTTGGAGTACTTAAAAAGCTCCCGAGGGGATGCTAATGTGCAGCTAGCATTGGCAACAGCAGGTTATGAGGGATACAAAGGTGAAAAGCTCAAGAGTCCAGCTCATAGGTGAGGGTGAAGAGAGAAGCTCTACAGGCAGCTCTGGAGAAGGGTACTCTTGATGCTCAGCTGGCTTGCCTAGTGCGGCAGTGAGGTGTGAGGGACTCAGGTGGAAGCAGGAGGTATTAGCTGTTCAGCAGATACAGGAATCAGGAGCTCAGTGAGCAAGGCTGGATGGCAGTAAGGTAAGACTTCCCATCTTTGCTATTTTACTTAGTGAAAGTGAAAAGTGAAAGTGTTAATGGCTCAGTGGTGTCCGACTCTTTGCAACCCCATGGACTACAGCCCATCAGGCTCCTCTGTCCATGAAATTCTCCAGGCAAGAATACTGGTGTGGGTTGCCATTCCCTTCTTCAGGGGATCTTCCCGACCCAGGGATTGAACCTAGGTCTCCTGCATTGCAGGTAGATTCTTTACTGTCTGAGCCACCAGGGAAGAGGAAGCCCTAAGTTACCTCTTTGGTTTTTATTTGACAGCACCCACCTCCCCTTCCCAAAATCTAGCCAGGGTTAGCAGTCATTTAAAATCTCCTTTTCACTGATTTGTGTGCTTAAGATGGGAGGAAGAATGGGCCATCTTCATGTGATCATAAATCTATCAGCTCAGTGCATGGGGTGCAAACCTCCTACTCAATAGACTCACAGAAGCCTATAGCAGGAAGGGACCTTCAATGTCATCTGGTTCAACACTTTTCTCTTGGACTATGAATATCTCCATTAGACTTGCTAAAGGCAAGGAGTGTTTCTTAAGCTTCTTTGTTTCTCTAGTGCCCACCTGGTGATGCATAAATATCAAAAGACCAACTGAAAGAAAACATTTTTAGATGAGGAAGCTGAGTTGCTTAGTCAGTAAATTAGTCACTTCATTCATTCATTTATTCATCCATTCACTTAATACCAGACAGAAAGCTTTAGATATCTATGGGAATCAATGTACAACAAGGAGGTTATAGTTAATAATACTGCACTGTATACTTAAAATTTGCTGAGCATAGATCTTATGTGTTCTCACCCCATACATAATAGTAACGATGTGAGGTGAAGGATGTGTTAATTAGCTTGATTGTGGTAATCATTTCACATTGGATAGATACATAGAATGATTGTGTTGTATACCTTATATATACTCAACTTTAATTTGTCAGTTATACCTCAATAAAGCTGGAAAAATAAAACTAACAAACAATTGCAATATACTCACAATTTTCATTTTCATTTAAGATAATGTAGTCTTTTTTTATGGTGGATTATTTTGGTATCTCACAAAGAAAAATAAATTTTTGCAGCTGAAAAAAATAACTATAAGGAGCTAGAATATTTCTGATCATCTTAGAAATATAAGTAATTTTATTCAATCAACATTTTTATGCGCTTACTAGGGAAGGCATTTATTAGTGCTATAGAGGTTAATAGGGCTTCCCTGGTGGCTCAGTTGGTAAAGAATCTGCCTGCAATGCAGGAGACCTGGGGTTCAATCCCTGGGTCAGGTAGATCCCCTGGAGAAGGAAATGGCTACCCACTCCAGTATTCTTGCCTGGAAAATCTTATAGGCAGAGGAGCCTGGCGGGTTACAGTTCATGGGGTAGCAAAGAGTTGGACACAACTGAGCAAGTAAGCCATAGAGGTTAATAGAATTTAATTATTAAGAGCTCAGGCTTGGTGTCAATAGCCTGGATCTGATTTCTGGTTCCTACTTCCTGGGTGTGTGATATGGGACTACTTATTTAACCACTTCATGTCTTCCTTTTCTTAATTGTAAAGTAGGAATAACAAAATATGCTTTGCAGGGTTAACAAGACCTTACACTTAATAACTATTCAATAACTGTTAACTATTAAAGACATGATTTAATATGATCTGCTATTTTGAATCCCTCTCCACTACTAAGATGACTAGGATCTGTTACCTAGGTGGGATTTTATTTCACTGAGCCTCATGTGGGTTTGGATCTGAAGATGGGCCTGGAGCACAGCTGACTTTGGGTGAAATAGTGGGGAGAGGAGTTTGAAGTCCTGAAGACCATCCAGTAGGAAGAAAATGTGAGCCAGGCTCTCCAACAACAGATCTGAAAGTTGTTTTTCTGTGTGGTGTGGTAAGTAACCCCTTGGACAAAATTTGCAGTGAAGTCCATTTTGCTCATTCATGTTTTCAGGTGACATGGTTTACTTCAGCAGAACTCAAGGTTGTTCTGGGTTTATGAGAGAGCATGTGCAGCTGGCAGAACCAGAGGAACTGGTTGCTGGTTGCTGACTGTTGGCTTAATTTGTTTTCCCTTTCAAATACGTTTCTGATTTAAAATTGTCATGTTATAAATACCAAGGAATAAATCTTTAAAGATGGAATTTAAAGATAGACTGTAAATAGGAAGGAAGATAATTTTGGAAAAAGCGGCTTTTATTCCATCTTGTGAATATTTGCTCCCCTGCTCTGCAGTAATGTAACATTTTCTACCAGTGATGAAGAACTGCCTCATGGTAATTTAAGGCAGAGTACTGCAGGATCAAACAACCCAAAAGGTTGTTAAACTCACCAGACTGAGTGGAATCTCAAGTATTACGGTGTTTCTCTTCTGGTGATGGTGGCAATCTAAATACCTTGAGAACCCAGGATCATATGGAGATAGAAATTGTTAGGCAGCTAGTGTAGGGCTGGGACCTTGGTTCTTTTTTAAAATGTCAAATTTTTCTCCCATACAAATATGTTGCTCCATTAACCTAAAGTTTATACTTGTTGTTTCAGTTTCCAGGCATTCAGAGAAATACCTCTCTAATCTAGTAGGTAATAAAACATCCAGACCCAAGACAGGACAATTGTTAACTGCTGTCCAACTTATCAAGAAGAAAAACACCAGGTAGACCTTTAACTCTTACCCCATACATCTGGTCCTTGAACAATGGCCTGGGGTTATTAGAAAGGGTCATGGGATGGCAACTCAATGTCTAAGAAAAAGTCAAGGACTTGGGGATCAAAAATAAAAGCAAATTATAAAAAATTAAAATAAATTCAAACTAGATTCACTAGTTTCACTGATTTTTTTGTTGTTGTTATTTATTATCGTATCTCTAAATAGCATGCTTATATTGCTTTATCTGTTTCTAGTTTGAGGCATTTCTTTAATTTCTAATATAAAACTTTGTTCTGCTGCTTCCCAGCCATTACACTTTCCCTTCCTGCTCCCCTTTTCCCAGTGTATGTAATTCAGTGTTTTCATTATTGACTGTGATTAAGAATGCATGCACTACTGAGATTATGTAACACTGTACAGCTAAGTGATGTGTTACTCTTACCCTGTTCTGCCTTTTTATTTCCTTGACTTAATAATTAATTTTGTTTGCATAGGTTTCTGTGTACTTATTGCTAATCTGGTTAGAAATTACGATTGGTTAGAAATTACATATATGTCAGGGACCCACGTCAACCAAAAACAAACAGATCAATACTGGAAAAGATATAAACTGCTATAATTCCTGCCTTCGGGGCACTTCACCCCGTCTCAGTGTCTATCCTGAGAGCTCTGCACTTCTCACTTCTCTAAAATAAATCCTGCATGTTTACTACCATGAGTGTCTGCGTGATCGTAAAGCTCATTCTTTGGCTCTGTGAACAAGAACTCGGATTCCCATTTCAATATCAGGTCTGGAATCAGCAAATTTGCCAGGCTAAGTATACAGTTCCTTGCCACAGACCCTTGTGGTAATTAGCCTGGAAGTGGGAGCACTTATTCATGAAGTCTTTCTAGATTCTGGTTAGGCACGTTTCAGAGAAATAAAGTTGCCAGCAGGAACTCTGTAAAAATCTAACGTTATTAAAAACAACCGTTTTGCAAAGGAAGGAAATTAAGCTAGCTCTTTTGTTTGTTTGTTTGCAAACAAAGAATATTAACCACCTGTGACTAGGTGGGTAACTTTACTGGTTTACTCAGCCTTAAGCTTTGTAGATTTTTCTTTGGTTTTCAGGCAATGTCAGGCAAGAGAATGGAGGAAGAGAGTTCTGGGTAGAGACCTGATGTTCCTCTGAAGGCCCTCAAGTGAGACTTGTAGGCAGCTGGCAATCTTTCTGGGAAGTTGATGTGGTGTGGGTGATCCATTTGTCCACTGAGCCCAGGAGTCTGTGGGTGCAGTTTCATTGGGTAGGGGGAGGGGGAACGGATGACCACTTACTTCCTCTCTGACCTCAGTCGGATTTTCTGAGATTCAAACATGAGTGGTCAACCAAAGGCTTGTGGTTTTGCTAGAAGTCCATTTGCATGAAAAACTAAGGACACTTCCTGGGCAGAGCTGGTCAGGCAGGTACTTTGGGCGTAGTAACAAAACAACAACAACAAAAACCCCAAACAAGAGCAAACAAACAACTTTATTTATAAAAGGGCAGAGGTGCTTCTGAATACATCACAGATACTACATTTGTACTTGACTTTCAACATATGTCCTGAGTGTCTAAGTACAACCTGTGGAAGGAGGGCTCCAGAGTCTGTCCTTTCCCTGCAACAAGCTTTCAAATGAAAAGGAGGCCAGGGAAGGAGAGATTCATTCAATCTTGCAAATTTGATCCCCACCCCAAGTAAGGTCACTTAAAAACACATATAAGGGGGGAAGGGTGGCTGGGTGCAATGATTTAGAGATTGGGATTGACATATATACACTACCATGTGTAAAATAGGTAGCTAATGGGAACCAGCTGTGTACCACAGGGAGTTCAGCTTGTGCTCTGTGATGTCATAGACGATAGGATAGGAGGAGTGCAGGGTAGGAGGGAGTTCCAAGAGGGAGGGGATATATGTATACATGTAGATGATTCATTTCATTGTACCACAGAAATTAGCACAACATTGTAAAGCAACTATCAGTTCAGTTCAGTCACTCAGTCGTGTCCGATTCTTTGAGACCCCATGGACTGCAGCATGCCGGGCTTCCCTGTCCACCACCAACTCTCAGAGCTTGCTCAAACTCGTGTCCATCAAGTTGGTGATGCCACTCAACCGTCTCATCCTCTATCGTCCCCTTCTCCTCCCGCCTTCAATCTTTCCCAGCATCAGGGTCTTTCCCAATGAGTCAGTTCTTTGCATCAGGTGGCCTAAGTATTGGAGTTTCAGCTTCAGCATCAGTCCTTCCAATGAATATTCAGGACTGATTTCCTTCAGGATTGACTGATTTGATCTCTTTGCAGTCCAAGGGACTCTCAAGAGTTTTTTCCCACACCACAGTTCAAAAACATCAATTTTTCAGCACCCAGCTTTCTTTATAGTTCAAATCTCACATCCATACATGACTACTGGAAAAGCCATAACTTTGACTAGACGGATCTTTGTTGGCAAAGTAACGTCTCTCCTTTTTTAAATATGCTGTCTAGATTGGTCATAACTTTCCTTCCAAGGAGTAAGCATCTTTTAATTTCATGGCTGCAGTCACCATCTGAAGTGATTTTGGAGCCCAAGAAAATAAACTTGACAGTTTTCACAGTTTCCCCATTTGTTTGCCATGAAGTAATGAGACCAGATACCATGATCTTAGTTTTCTGAATGTTGAGCTTTAAGCCAGCTTTTTCACTCTCCTCTTTCACTTTCATCAAGAGGTTCTTTAGTTTCTCTTTGCTTTCTGCCATAAGGGTGGTGTCATCTGCATATCTGAGGTTATTGATATTTCTCCCAGCAATTCTGATTCCAGCTTGTGCTTCATCCAGTCCAGCATTTCACATGATGTACTCTGCATATAAGTTAAATAAGCAGGGTGATAATATACAGCCTTGACGTACTCCTTTCTCTATTTGGAACCAGTCTGTTGTTCCATGTCCAGTTTTAACTGTTGTTTCTTGACCTGCATACAGGTTTCTCAGGAGGCAGGTAAGGTGGGCTGGTATTCCCATCTCTTGAAGAATTTTCCATCGTTTGTTGTGATCTACACAGTCAAAGTCTTTGGCATAATCAATAAAGAAGAAGTAGATATTTTTCTGGAACTCTCTTGCTTTTTTGGTGATCCAACAATGTTGGCAATTTGATCTCTGGTTCCTCTGCCTTTTGTAAATCCAGCTTGTACATCTGGAAGTTCACAGTTCATGTACTGTTGAAGCCTTGCTTGGAGAATTTTGAGCATTATTGTGCTAGCATGTGAGATGAGTGCAATTGTGTGGTAGGTTGAACATTCTTTGGCTATACCCCTATTTTAAAAAAGAAACACATATACGATCTTACATTGCCATGGTTGCAGAAAAGGAAGAGAACCGTAAAAAGAGATATATGACAATAATGACAATATAAATTTGACTTAAAAATTGAGTTACTTTAGCCTTTATAAAAATTCAGAAAGACGAAAACTTTAGAAGAGTTTCTAGGAAAAATTCTCTTCTACCATGCTACTACTTCACCTCATTCCCTTTCCTCTCTGTTCATCATTGCTTACTCCCTGCCACTGGTCTCCCACACACAGTTCCTAGTGATTCCAACACACTTTCTTTTCTTAATTACATCATTTTAGTAGAGCCTTCAGAGAAGGCAATGGCACCCCACTCCAGTACTCTTGCCTGGAAAATCCCATGGACGGAGGAGCCTGGTAGGCTGCAGTCCACCGGGTCGCTAAGAGTTGGACACGACTGAGTGACTTCACTTTCACTTTTCACTCTCATGCATTGGAGAAGGAAATGGCAACCCACTCCAGTGTTCTTGCCTGGAGAATCCCAGGGACGGGGGAGCCTGGTGGGCTGCCGTCTGTGGGGTCGCACAGAGTCGGACACGACTGAAGAGACTTAGCAGCAACAGCAGCAGCAGCAGTAGAGCCTTGGGTCACCTGTGGTCTTGGGAAAGCATGTAGATGAGCAGACATTCATGATGAGAATGAGACCTACCTTGTAAATAAAGTCCAGGGGGGCACGGCTTTGTCTTGATTTTCACCATATCCCCCCATTCTGAAAACAGGGTAAGGGGTATAGTGAATAATGAATAAAACACAAACAAGGTATTTAAAAATTCCATTCTAACGCAATGCCAATGGCAACCAAGTCATTTCTTCTACTGGAAGTAATGACAATATTTTGGGGATTTGAAAATTTTTTTAATCCTTAATGAGTAAACCTCTTTGCAAAAATATGAGAAGAAAAAAATGAATCAATAATACACCATTCTTATCCAACCATTATTATATTTTTCTTATTCAGAATTTTATAATATGCATTTAAGATATGAAATATGGAACTTATTTTCAGAAGAACTAATCGTCTATAAGACATCACTGAAAACAAACCATGGTGTTGCTTAAGTCTGAAATAATCTTTGATAATCTAAGTTCCTACAAGAGACATTACTTTGTCAACAAAGGTCCATCTAGTCAAGACTATGGTTTTTCCAGTAGTCATGTATGGATGTGAGAATTGAACTATAAAGAAAGCTGAACGCAGAAGAATTGATGCTTTTGAACTGTGGTGTTGGAGAAGACTCTTGAGAGCCCCTTGGGCTGCAAGGAGATCCAACCAGTCCATCATCCAGGAGGGGATCAGTCCTGAGTGTTCACTGGAAGGACTGATGTTGAAGCTGAAACTCCAATACTTTGGCCACATGACACAAAGAACTGACTCATTTGAAAAGACCCTGATGCTGGGAAAGATTGAAGGCAGGAGGAGAAGGGGTCAACAGAGGATGAGATGGTTGGATGGCATCACCGACTCAATGGACATGAGTTTGGGTAAACTCCAGGAGCTGGTGATGGACTGGGAGGCCTGGCGTGCTGTGCTTCATAGGGTCGCAAAGAGTCGGACACAACTGAGCGACTGAACTGAACTGAACAACAAAGCATGACGCATAGATCACAGAAGACTTACTGATGAAGCAGGTATAAGACATGCATTTTCTTGCTGGCTTCTACTCTGAGGGTTTCAGTGTTTCATCTGTAAAAGAAGAGGACAGTGGCTCCATAATCTCAAAGCTCTTCTTAAAGTCTGAAGTTTAACAATTCCTAAAGAAGATTTTATTGTTTTGCATTTGGATTGTAAGATAGGTTGAAGATATAATATTTATATACTTATGTACATAAATTTATGGGCTTCCCTGGTGGCTCAGTGGTAAAGAAACTGCCAGCAATGCAGGTGTCACAGCAGACACAGGTTCGATCCCTGGGTTGGGAAGATCCCCTGGAAGAGGGCATGGCAACCCACTCCAGTATGCTTGCCTGGAGAACCCCATGGACGGAGAAGCCTGGAGGGCTACAGTCCATGGAGTTGCAAAGAATCAGATATGACTGAAAAAACTTAGTACACACACATACATAAATTTATATACTTATATACAATAATAAATATTAACTGGGATACAGGAGTTCCTTCCATGCAGTAATAGATTTTAGAAAGTCACAAAAAGAGACCATTTATAATTTTTCAGAACAAAAAATTTTTTTTAACGTGGAGGAACTGCAGTAAATAGTTTTACTTAGCAGATAGACTGATTATTAACAAAGTTCCAAAAGTAAATCTTTATGCTTAAAAACCAATAAAACTGAATGTTAATTCAAGATAAGGTGATGACAACAAAACAGCTATAAGTCACCTAAGGGACAGAGTGAAGATAAAACATTAATTGGTTTATTGGTGCAGAAATGGGATGAAGAAAATTCTACCACTATGCTCCTACATAGAAGAGGGTAATGGTGTTGGAGAAGACTCCTGAGAGTCCCTTGGACTGCAGGGAGATCCAACCAGTCCATTCTGAAGGAGATCAGCCCTGGGTGTTCTTTGGAGGGAATGATGCTGAAGCTGAAACTCCAGTACTTTGGCCACCTCATGCAAAGAGTTGACTCATTGGAAAAGACTCTGATGCTGGGAGGGATTGGGGGCAGGAGGAAAAGGGGACGACAGAGGATGAGATGGCTGGATGGCATCACCGACTAGATGGACGCGAGTTTGAGTGAACTCCGGGAGTTGGTGATGGATAGGGAGGCCTGGCGTGCTGTGATTCATGGGGTCGCAAAGAGTCGGACACGACTGAGCAACTGAACTGAACTGAACTGAATGCAGGAAATTCTTCCTTGCAGTAGAATTTAGGATCAACAGTCTCCCCAACTCTCTGTTTTTCCAAGGACTTATCTTCTTCCTTCAGAAGAAAGTGGCAGTCTGATGATTATCTCATTAGCCTCTGTATAATCCCTCTTTTGGGGTTAATAGTGAGACTGACAGGACCACAAAGGTTTAAGGTGACACCTCCCCAGGGGCCAAAGTGCACTGGTTGCAGAAATTAACTTCCTGTTGAAACTTTTACTCATTAAAAATTTTTTATTATTTATTTTTTGGCCTCGCCTTGAGGGATCTTTGCTTCCAGATTAGGGATCAAATCTGTGACCCCTCCATTGGGAGAGTGAAGTCTTAACCACTGGACCACCAGGGAAATCCCCACACTTTAATTTAAATAGCCTAAATTCATTACAGTTTCAAAAGAACCATAAGTAATTTGCATTGCAAGCACTTGAAGCACTCTAGTATTGCTCCTGGGCCTGAAGGCTGACTGAATTAGTACTAGTGACCACTCTTCAGGATTTACCAAGTAGCTCATCAACGAAAATGGGGCTGGGGGGTGGCGTGGGGCAGGGTGGCTGTTCACATGTGTTTCCCTGTACTAAACGCTGAAGAAAAATTATGACCAACCTAGACAGCATATTAAAAAGCAGAGGCATTGTCAACAAAAGTCCATCTAGTCAAGGCTATGGTTTTTCCAGTAGCCATGTATGGATGTGACAGTTGGACTATAAAGAAATCTGAGCACCGAAGAATTGATGCTTTTGAACTGTGGTGTTGAAGAAGACTCTAGAGAGTCTTTTGGACTGCAAGGAGATCCAACCAGTCCTTCCTAAAGGAAATCAGCCCTGAATATTCATTGGAAGGACTGATGTTGAAGCTGAAGCTCCAATACTTTGGTCACCTGATGTGAAGAACTGACTCATTTGAACAGACCCTGATGCTGGGAAATGTTGAAGGCGGGAGGAGAAGGGGACGGCAGAGGATGAGATGGTTGGATGGCATCACCGACTCAAAGGACATGAGTTTGAGTAAACTCTGGGAGTTGGTGATGGACAGGGAGGCCTGGTGTGCTGCAGTCCATGTGGTCTCAGTATCGGACATGACTGAGCGACTGAACAGAACTGAAATGAAACGCTGAAGTGTTCATCTATATCATGTTAATCACATAAATAAGCGTAATCAACCTATCACGCTGCAAAATTCATGTATATAATGATTTTCCCATTGCATGTCGCTTTCTAGCAGCAAGTCAGAGCCTCTGTCTGGGTGGCTGGAAGGCTCCGACTCCCGTTCCGCCCCCTGAAATACTTCCAGAAGGCGCTCACCGCGGTCTCCTGCTGCCCCCTGCCGGGACCCAGCGTCAGGCTGTGAAAGGCTTCGCGCAGCCGCGAAGGAGAGGCGGGTCCAGGCGCGTGACGTCATCTCTGTGCGCGTCTCATCGCCGGAAGTTATTTCTGTCCACTTCCGCCCCTGTGTTTCTCGCGAGACTGCAGAGGTGCCAGGAAAGGCTTTTTCCCGTACCCTGTTTTATTCCGGGTTGAGGTTGGTGACTTGCTGCTGCTGTGCTTTTTCTTTTTAGAAGCGGGTCTGGGTGGCTGTGATGTGTAACTGAGTCCCATTCCCGCGCAGCCGCTGGCTCACTTTCCTTGTCGGAGGACAAGGGACGGAAGAACCCGCGAAATGGAACCCGTAGAAATACCTAGAGTTTTTGAGTTACAGAAACTCAAACTCGCGTAGGTTCGAACCTTGCTTCCACCAACTAAGTCAAGCTAGTAGGGGAGCTCGGCGCTTTTTCTCATTTTGTAATTTTAGGAATAATGCCTACCTTTTAAGTTGCCTACCTTTTAAGTAAGATAATGTGTGTGAAGCAGTTAGTTCTGGGTTTTGCAAATTATGCTCGTGATTCTGCTGCCTTTTCCCTTCATTCTCGGGCTTGTACTTAGCATTTTCTAATCAGTATCTCTGAGAGATGCTTAGTGTGCTGAAGATTATGCATTTTACGAAAACAGTATGCACAGTTAAATGAGATTGATCTCTTTTTTCCAATATTAACGGAGTCCTGACAACATTTTGTCCTCCTTCCTTTATTTTTTTTCCGTTTCTAGGGACAACTGTTTTCCCGCTTTTCTGGAGGAACGCAAAGTCCTTTTTCCTTAAGACAGATGAGGTGAGAAATGCATTTCTGTAAAGATCTTCAAACTTAGCTCGTTTTGTCAAAAGACTAACTGGAACGCAGTACCCTGTAACCAGAGATTACCCATTTCCATCAAAAGCCCCCTTGTCCGGGGAATTGTGGAGCAGAGGGGCACATAAACCCACTTTTATCCCTTAGACCTCACAAGTACAGAGGTTTTCCATGTATTTGTTAACTTTGACTTTTAGTGCTTGGAATAATGGCTTTGATAATTAAAACCGTCAGTTTGAGAGACAGATGGAAATAACTTAAAATATTAATTATTTTTGAAATTTATAGATTGAGTCAGTTGATACTACTTGCATTAGGCTGCTTAAATATTTATTCACCATACTAGGTGTAATAGACTATTTTGAAGGGAGATTGGGTGCTAAAAGTAAAATAACATTGATATTTATCAGGTTTAACTTTTTTTGTGTTGAGACCTGAAAAACAGCTTACCCTATTTTTATCCCTTCTCTGTGTATGTATGTCACTCTCCCCTTTTCATGTAAATGATATTATACTAGCCATGCTCTTAAGCAATTTGCCACTTAGAACGCCTAGGACATATTTTTATTGTGTTAGATCTGCCTCCTTTTAAAGAGTAGGCTGTGTAATGTTATATTGATGTGCGTTAGTCACTCAGTCTTGTGGGACTCTTTGTGACTTCATGTACTGTAGCCCACCAGGCTCCTCTCTTCATGGAATTCTCCAGGCAAGAATACTGGAGTGGGTAGCCATTCCCTTCTCCAGGGGATCTTCCCCACCCAGTGATTGAACCCAGGTCTCCTGCATTGCAGGCAGGTTTTTTACTGTCTGAGCCACCAGGGAAGCCTCATTATATTGATGTACCACTATTTATTAATCATTCTACTCTTGGTGGCCATTTGGGTTCCTTCTTTTTTTAACTCCCACAAACTATTATAATGCTCATCTTTTTTTTTTTTTTTTCCTGTGAAGTAACAAATGTGCATTCTTGTCTTTCATTTCCTTTGGATGATCTTCAAGAAGTAGAAATGCTGGGTTGAAAGATACAATAGACAGTACCAAGTTCCCTTCCAACAGTGATATTTAGAATTCTTATTTTTTCCTGTGTTTACCAGTTGTTAATGTTAGTTACCATCGTTTTTAGGTTTAGCTGATCCTGCTCATACTATTGATATTGGGGGGGGTGTCCAATTTTTTCATGTATAATATTGTAATCAAAACCAAATTTTTGTGGCCCGTTCAGTTTTTTCCTGTTTAAATAGAATACTTAATTTTAGGCTCCTTAGTAATTAATTACTATAAAACAAATGATTCACTTCACCTTGAAGTAATTGTTAAGTTGAAGAGTTGTGGGAAAATACTGTTTGAATGGAATCTTGTACTATGGATAGATTTAGGAGGATGAGCCTTTCTGAAAGACAGAGTGGGTTTAAAAAGGCAGGAAGACAAGAATGGTCAAGGATGTCTAGGACCAGAGACTTAATAGGCAATGGTGTTTCATTGTGAGATTGCAGAATAGAGGAGATAGCTAGAAAGGTCAGTCTGAAGATTTTACCTTCAGGGGAGAGCTACAGAGGTGTCTTAATCAGGGAGTGAGGGACATGACCACATCTTTGTTTCATAAGTGTTCTGTGGGGGGCACTTTTGAGTGACTGATGTTAGAGAAACGAGTTAAGTGACTGATAGTCTGAGAGAATTTGCGAAGAGTCGAGAGATTGGATTTCAGAGATACTGAAGAAGCAGAGTCTACATGAATGAATGACTGTGGGTTCGAGGATGAGAAAAAAAAGCAAAGCTTACTTTCACATTTTTTATTATGAGTAATTATTAGGAGAGTAATGGTGATTTCATTAATTAGAGGAGGGCTTGTTTGGGGGCTGGGAAAGATGCTCAGCTTGGTTTTGGACTTGTTTATTTGTGTGAAAGGTATGTCCATGGAGAATGAATTATACACAAAGACAAGTCCACCTATAGTACATCCAGAAGTCTTAATTTCTTAGTCTTTTGTTAAGATATTTGGCATATATTTTTACTTTGAATTTGTCATCAACAGAATTTCTTTTGAACTTACTGTGACTCATTCAGCTCTGTTTCTCAAGAGTAGAGTGTGGTCTAAAGCAGTAGTCTTAGACATTTTTGATCATATACAATCTTAATTTTAAAAAAGGCCTATAAATATACCTCCAATATATGTATATTTATTTACTAGTTATATACATGTCTTATGGTACTATTGTTAATATATTGTATAATTATGAAACATGTAAAAAGTAGAAACTTTAAAAGGCCAAGACAAATATAAATTGGAGCTTTACTGTGTTCTTCCTGATCCCACTGGATCATCTCACACCCACTCTTTGGAAAGCCCTGGTTGCATCTAGAGCTGTCAGTGTTCTGTCCCTTTATCCAGTAGAGGTCACCCTGAGCATCTGGAACAGAACAGGGTTTTGAGCTGGGCAAGGTAAAGCCTCATTCTTTAATTAGGAGGGTCTTATTTTTAAGTTTCTGTCTTCATGTATTTTTGGAAGATTATGTAGTTACAGAGTATATGTTATTATGAAACATGAAGAATAATGAACTCAGGGTATAGGGCAATCTAAAACACGCTTTTGCTATTTCCTGTTTACTTTGTGAGTGACCTGCATTTTGTTCGAATGTTACCTGAGTCCGTAGTTTTGGAATCTTTTCCTAATTCTTTGAGGATTAATGGATTATCTGAGTTATAAGAATGTTCCCTGCCAGTAGGCATAATCCAAGTTCTTGTTAAATTGGAGTATTTAAAAGGACAGGCACAGAGGAGCTTTTCTTATAAGGATCTTGAAAGCAGCATCTCAAGCCCAGAGATAGTAGTGGTGAGTTGGAACATCTATCTCTATTCTTTGTTTTATGCTTAGTTAGGAGAGAGGAAGAGAAAAAACCCTCTTTTAAGTAATAAGAGCCCATTGTAAGTAATTAGAAATTAAGAGCAGTTTGTCACAGCTATATAGTCTGAAAAGGAGAAAGTACTGGTGAAGTATTATGTACAGCACTTTACAAAAAAGTGTTATGACCGTAAGCAACTTAGGAGTGTAAATCATTTGACAATTTGGATAGCAAGACAGAAACTTTTCTGTTAAATATTTCCTATAAACAGAGATATTCATTTTAGTAGGGGCCTATGATTATCATCATGTATAAGTTCATACATTTTATCCCCCATTTCTAAATGATCAGGAAAATGAGTTGTCAAGGTTTTAATCTTTTGATCAAAGTTATGTGTATTATGAAGCAGATGCAGAGAGCCCTGAGTTAGTCTTTTGTAAAATGGTGGTAAGAAGGAGAATGGCAAAAGTAAGTTTTTAAATGTGTACATCTCATTTCTCTGTATAATTCCACATGTAGTGGACTCGGTATGAAATATCCCAGCTGGGTCATAATGAAGTGAAAATTGGTTTGGAGTTGTTGGGTTCACCCAACAATCATGGTAAATTGAGTGACGTAGAGATTGGGATCAGGGCTGTTGACCAGAGATCCATGTAAGATAAGAATTAAGGATGGGTTTAAAGAATACTGTAAACCTAGAAAAAGGTGTTTAGGGCGGAAATAACATAGTATAAAGTGTTGGTTTTCAGGGCTAGATTTAGAGTTTGATAACCAAAAAGTGAGAACAAGAGGCAAAGAAGGCTGGTATCTGTGGGCAGATGCAAGGCCAAAAATCTGGGAAGTTAGAAGACAAGGCAAAATTGAAAGCGTCAGTTAGTAAAAATAAGTCAAAGCTTTGGAAAGCAGTTAGATAAAGCAGAGATGGAAAGGGGCAATCAGTTTTGGGTAGCCAACACAGGCAGGACCAAACAGCAAGTAAAGGCAAGAATAATTCTGGGGCAGTGTTGTTGCTGTGTGCTGCTTTTATTTATGTTAAGAATAGAAGTGGCCCCTGGCCCACAGATAATTGGAATGGTGAGCCAGGGAGTGGGAGTGTGGTGATGAGATTGTTATCACACAACCAGGAGAGCTGGATCTCTAGTATTTTCTTAAAGAAATGACCACACTACAGGATCATGATATAATCTGTTAGCTGTTTAACATGTTTGTTTGTGTAATACTGTATATGTTGTTTTATACAGCTTTCCAAAAGGTTTGGGCCACCTGACCATTATGGTGCCAAGAAAACTCTTGTATGTGAGAAGTAACTATCTCTTTGGTTCAAGATGTTGGATGATCCGATTTTCAACAGAAATCCTCTTTAAATCAGTTTCATTTAGGCTTTTCAGTAAGAAATGTGATAATGCAGACAGTGAACCTTTGGAAAATGAAGAACTGCTGAATAACTTACTTACCATGGGAGTAGATGTTGACATGGCAAGGAAGCGACAGCCTGGAGTTTTTAACAGGACAGATACTAATGAGCAGGACCTGCAGACATTCCTTCTGTCTAAAGGAGCCAGCAAAGAAGTGATTGCTAGCATCATATCAAGATACCCACGAGCCATGACTCGCACGCCTGAAAGTCTTTCAAATCGATGGAATCTGTGGAGAAGAATTGTGACATCAGACCTTGAAATTATAAATATTTTGGAACGTTCTCCTGAATCTTTTTTTCGGTCCAGTGACAACCTAAACTTAGAGAATAACATAAAGTTCCTCTACTCAGTTGGATTGACCCATAAATACCTTTGTCGATTGTTGACCAATGCCCCGCGTACCTTCTCCAATAGTCTTAATCTGAATAAACAGATGGTTGAATTTTTGCAAGAAGTCTGTTTGTCGTTGGGTCACAATGGTCCCACAGATTTTGTCAGGAAGATAATTTTCAAAAACCCTTTCATCTTAATTCAGAGCACCAAACGGATAAAAGCTAATATTGAATTTTTACAGTCCACGTTCTGCTTGACCAACGAGGAACTGCTTAGTCTGATATGTGGTCCAGGAGCTAAAATCCTAGACCTTTCCAGTGACTGTATGAGAAGAAGCTACAGAAATATCAAAGAAAAACTCTTTTCTCTTGGGTGTACTGCAAAAGAGATACGGAAGTTTGTTTTAAGCTATCCAGATGTGATCTTCTTGGGAGAGAAAAAGTTTAATGATAAAATAGACTGCCTCATAGAAGAAAAAGTTAATATTTCACAAATAATTGAACATCCTCGGATTTTGGATTCAAGCATAAGTACTTTAAAAAGTCGAATCAAAGAATTGGTAAACGTTGGCTATGACTTGAGTACATCAAACATCAGCCTTCTGTCTTGGAGTCAAAAAAGATATAATGCTAAATTGAAAAAGTTATATATTGAGCAGAACATTGTTCTGGAGAATTAAGCAAAAGTCAGTCTTCTAATGTAGTGATATTCATTTTGAATTTGGACCTTTAAAAAAGGAGAGATTTGTATTTTTAACCACATATACAAATGTTAAGTGCCTTTGGATATTTTATTTTAAAGGTTCATAAAAACTCACTGTCAGTATATCCAGGTATATAGTCTTCCCAGCTACCTCTTCTGTAGTTTGAATTATTAATAGTACCACATCCAATTTTATGATATAGGCTGTGGCTATTGTAATTAATGGTCATTGCTGAGTGCTATGGCAGAACAATGTGTAGAAAGAAAATGCAAAATAAGTTTTTTTGGCTTCTCTTCCTGTTTAAAAATTGAGAGATTGATTTAGATAGTTCTATTTCTTATCATGGTTTTGAATAGCAACCTATTTCTCCTGTTATTCTATGTATCTAATTATAGTTCATCTTCAGAATACGGTGTCAGTAGAAATAAGACAACACAGAGGAGGAATTCTTCACCCAAATTCTACATACTCTATTTAAATCGTTAGTATGCCTCATGGCTCCTCCAGTTTAGGCTAAATTTACTGTGGCTGTATCCTGATTTCTTTGAAGATAAGGGCAACTGTGACAGGCAGAATAATAGTTAACCCAAAGATTTCAATGTCTTAATTCCCAGAACCTGTGGATATGTTTTGTTACATTACAAAAGGACTTTGCAGATATGATTTAAGAACCTTAATTTGAGGTCCTGGGTTGGGGAGGTTATCCTGGATTATCTGATTGGACCCAGTCTAATCACAAGGGTCTTTAAAAGTGAAGAGGGAGGTAAAAGGAGAGGTCAGAGTGATGTGATGGAAGAAGGACTTGACCCACTTTTACTGGCTTTGAAGGAGGAACCAAGGAGTGCAGGTGGCCTCTAGACAATGGACAAGGCATGGAAGCATTCTCCCCAGTGGCTCAGAAAGGGAGGCAGCTGTGTCAGGACTTTGAGTTTAGCCCAGTGAGACCCTTGTCAAACTTCAGACCTGCAGAACCGGAAGATAATAAACCTGCGTTATTTTAAGCCACTGAGTTTGTGATAATTTGTTACACCAACAAACAGACTAACAGTTAAGTAGATAATTTGGTAATTTAGGTGAAGAAGTATACCTTTAGTATCATATCTGTATTTCTTCTGTTATACTTTTTTCATCCACTTAACCTTTCTGGAATGGCTAGTAAGTTACTGTTTGTAAATTCCTGTAAATATACAGATAAAAAGCTAAATGTAAGTCTAAATAAAGGAATATTTTTGCTTAATGAATGTACAGAAATGGTTTTTGTTTATTTGTAATTTGCTGGTGTTTCTACTAATATAAATAAAGAGCTAAAAGTTTCTAGAGGCATTAATTTCAAAAATGACATGTATCTGTATCTTGAAACATACACAGTCTAACTCTGCATAAAGTGAAAGAGACTGTAATTACTTTCAGTTGTTTTGCAGAGGCATTTGTTTTCTAGATACGGATTTTAACTTAAGTAACAAATGATGCTTAACCTTTGAAGCATTTTTTTCTTTTATTGAAATATAGTTGTTTTACAGTATTAAGTTTCATGATCACGGAATAATGATTCAATATTATTTTTTTTCAGATTATACTCCATTATAGATACATATAATACACACACACACACCAAGATAATGGGTATAATTCCCTGTGTTAAGCCTTATTTTTTATCATTGATACCTCAAAAAATTTTATTCCCACCAGTGATAGTAACAAAATGCCCTTGTTTTTTCAAGGCCATTTGTATGTAAATGATACTCAACTATTTCCAATAAACTATTTGATGGCAAACATGGCATAATTTAGAAAGCATGGACTTTAGAGACATTTCTTTAGAGAAATATATCTGGGCACTGTTCCTGATTAGCTCTGTAACTTTGTGTAAATATTTTAATTTTACTGAACCTATTTTCTCATCTATAAGATGAGAAATGGACTTCCCAGAGTTAAGAATCAGGTGATACAGGGTCTCTAAGGTTTCTTGCACACAATAACTGTTCAGTGGTAGCCAGAATTAATAGTTACAGTAGCATTTTAAAGACATCATTCCCATATTATACAATTCAAAGTATGCAGCTTTTAAAAATATTCATTGTGCTGTGCAATAATCACTGCAGTCTAACTTTAAAATGTGTTCATGCCCTTTAAAAGGAAATCCTGTACACATTAGCACTCAGTCCCCATTATCCCCCTCCTGCTTTCCTAGCCCTGTTTAGTCGCTCAGTCGTGCCCAGCTCATTTGTGACCCCATGGAC
Source organism: Bubalus bubalis (assembly GCF_019923935.1). Taxonomy (NCBI): domain Eukaryota; kingdom Metazoa; phylum Chordata; class Mammalia; order Artiodactyla; family Bovidae; genus Bubalus; species Bubalus bubalis. The sequence goes on along the minus strand of NC_059164.1, from coordinate 8,950,684 downwards.
TGAAGCCCGCCAGGCTCCTGTGTCCATGGGATTTCCTAGGCAAGAATACTGGAGTGGGTTGCCATTTTCTTCCCAGCCCTAAGCAACCACTGATCTTTCTACAAATTGGCCTACTCTGAACATTTCATATACATGGAATCATACAATATGTGGCCTTTGGTGACTGGCTTCTTTCACTTAACAATGTTTCTAAGGTTCATTCTTATGCTATGTATCAGTATTTCATTCTTCTGTGTTGGCAAATAATCTATTGTATAGATACAGCAGTAGGATTGGGAGTAAATTTTATGGTTTAAGTCCTGGGATGGGGAGGTTATCCCAGATTATCTGGGTGGGCTCAGTGTAATCAAAGGGGGTCCTTAAAAGTGGAAGAGGGAGGGGAAAGAAGAGGTCAGAGTGATGTGATGAAAGGACTTGATGGATTTTTACTGCCTTTGAAGGAAGAAGGGGGTATAAACCCCCTTAAGTCCCTGTTTTCTGACTTGTTTAGGAATTCTTTATGAGATACTGGTTTGAAGTCTCTAACAGGTTTATAAGAAACTTGAGGGAGGTGGGCAGAGGAAATAAAAGTTTATTGGCATCAGCTCGTCATGAGGATTACACCTGGACTTTTGAGAGATGATACGGCAATGACAGTTGCCAGTGGCCAAAGAGGGTGTGGGATACACAGAAGTAAAATACAGTACCTATTTGGGGGTTGGGAGAGGGACAACTTCCTTGTATTCTTTGTAGAAACAAATGAGCAATGCCTGTCAGGCATTATATAAATAAGTATTTTATATAAGATTAAGGTTATATAAGTACACATATATAAATATATGTATAATTATATAATACACATATACATGCACATATAATATTTTTTGAAGTATAGTTGATGTATGATGTTTCTGTTGTACAACGAAGTGATTAAGAATATATACCTTTTCACATTCTTTTCCATTGTAGTTTATTACAAGATACTGAATATAGTTTCCTGTGCTATACATTTGGATCTTGTTTTTTTTTAATTTTATTTTATTTTTAAATTTTACATAATTGTGTTAGTTTTGCCAGATATCAAAATGAATCCACCACAGGTATACATGTGTTCCCCATCCTGTTTATCTATTTTTATATAGTAGTTTGAAACATGTCCTATCTTAAGGTTTGAGTCTGAGGAAGAGTCAATTCTTGTAAATAAAAAAAAGTGAATTACAAGCATATCTTAGAGGTTATTGTGGAGTCAGTCCTGGATCACTGCAGTGAAGTGAATATTGCAGTCAGGTGTGTCACATGGAATTTCTTGGTTTCCCAGTACATATGAAAGTTATGTTTATACTATAGTCTATTAAGTGTGCAGTAGCATGCTGTCTTAAAAAAACAATATATACCTTAATTCAAAATGCTTAATTGCTAAAAAGTGCTAACCATCATCTGAGACTACAGCAAGTCGATCTTTTTGCTGGTGGAGACTTTTTTTTTTTAAAGGTTTTTTTGATATGGTCCATTGTTGAAATCTGGGCTTCCTTGGTGGCTCAGCTGGTAAAGAATCTGCCTGCAATGCAGGTAATGGACTTGGGTCAGTCCCTGGGTTGGGAAGATCCCTTGGAGAAGGGAATGGCTATCCACTCCAGTATTCTGGCCTGGGGTTGAAAGCCACTCCAACAGAGTGGCTTTCACTATTGTAAAATCTTAAATTTGTGCAGTATTGTTTCTGTCTTATGTTCTGGTTTTTTGGCCACGAGGCATGTGGGATATTAGCTTCCCAACCAGGGATCAAACCCACACCCCCTGCCTTGGAAGGCAAGGTCTTAACCACTGGACCTCCAGGGGAGTCCCAGAGGATCTTACCTGGATGTTGATGGCTGCTGACGATCAGAGTGGTGATTGCTGAAGGTTGGGGTGACTGGAATTTTTAAAAAATAAGACAACAAACATGGAGTTCGGTACATGAATTGACTTTTCATTTCATGATTTCTTTGTTGCATGTAATGCTGTTTGACAGTATTTTACCCACAGTCAAAGTTCTTTCAAAATTTAAGTCAGTCTGCTGCTTTAAGTAATAGACTAAATTCTGTTTATTTAATAGACTAAATTCTTTGTTGTCATTTTAACAGCCTTCACAGCATCTTCACAAGAATAGTTTCCATCTCAAGTAGCCACTTTCTTTATACATCCATAAGAAGCCACTTCTCATCCATTAAAGTTTTATGAGATTGCAGCAGTTTAGACATATCTTCAGGCTCAACTTCAAATCCTAGTTGTCTATCTATTTCCACCACATCTGCAGTTCCTTCCTCCACTGACGTCTTGAAGCCCTTAAAGTCATCCATGAGGGTTGGAGTCAGTCTTTTCCAAACTGCTGTTACTGTTGATATTTTGACCTCTTCCTGTGAATCAAAAAGTTTCTTCTTTTTCAATTTAATTTTTTTTTATTTTTTATGAAGAGCCTTAATGTCATCTATTAATACAATGGTGAATCTTTAATATTCTGTAATAAACCATAATGGAAAAGAATATTAAAAAGAATATATATATTCAGCTGTACTACACTTAAAAGTAATGGTGAATCTTTTCCAGAAAGTTTTTGCTTTACTTTGCTGAGATGTATCAGAATCAGATATATTAGAATGAATCGCTATGTATGGTGGCTTGATCCATGGCCTGCAGAATGGATGTTGTGATAAGCAAGCAAGAAAATAACATTAATTGCCTGTGCATCTCCTTGAGAGCTCTTGGGAGACCAAATGCAATGTCAGTGAGCAGTAATATTTTGAAAAGAATCTTTTTTCCTGAGCAGTAGATATCAACAGTGGACTTAAAATATTCAGTAAACCATGTTGTAAACAGATGCGCTGTCAAGCTTTGTTGTTCCATTTATGAGAGCACAGGCAGGGTCAGTTCAGTTCAGTTCAGTCGCTCAGTCGTGTCTGACTCTTTGTGACCCCATGAATCGCAGCACGCCAGGCCTCCCTGTCCATCACCAACTCCTGGAGTTCACCGAGACTCACATCCATCGAGTCAGTGATGCCATCCAGCCATCTCATCCTCTGTCGTCCCCTTCTCCTCCCGCCCCCAATCCCTCCCAGCATCAGAGTCTTTTCCAATGAGTCAACTCTTCACATAAGGTGGCCAAAGTACTGGAGTTTCAGCTTTAGCATCATTCCTTCCAAAGAACACCCAGGGCTGATCTCCTTCAGAATGGACTGGTTAGATCTCCTTGCAGTCCAAGAGACTCTCAAGAGTCTTCTCCAACACCACAGTTCAAAAGCATCAATTCTTTGGTGCTCAGCCTTCTTCACAGTCCAACTCTCACATCCACACATGACCACAGGAAAAACCATAGCCTTGACTAGACGGACCTTTGTTGGCAAAGTAATGTCTCTGCTTTTGAATATGCTATCTAGGTTGGTCATAACTTTCCTTCCAAGGAGTAAGCGTCTTTTAATTTCATGGCTGCAGTCACCATCTGCAGTGATTTTGGAGCCCCCCAAAATAAAGTCTGACACTGTTTCCACTGTTTCCCCATCTATTTCCCATGAAGTGATGGGACCAGATGCCATGATCTTCGTTTTCTGAATGTTGAGCTTTAAGCCAACTTTTTCACTCTCCACTTTCACTTTCATCAAGAGGCTTTTGAGTTCCTCTTCACTTTCTGCCATAAGGTTGGTGTCATCTGCATATCTGAGGTTATTGATATTTCTTCCGGCAGTCTTGATTCCAGCTTGTGTTTCTTCCAGTCCAGTGTTTCTCATGATGTACTCTGCATATAAGTTAAATAAGCAGGGTGACAATATACAGCCTTGACGTACTCCTTTTCCTATTTGGAACCAGTCAGGGTAGATGGAGCATAATCCGGAAGAGCCGTAGGATCTTTGGAATGAGAAATGAGTTTCAACTTCAAGTCTACCTGCATGATTCCCTAAACAAGAGAGTCAGCCTGTCCTTTGAAGCTTTGGAGCCAGGCACTGACTTCTCTCCAGCTATGCAAGTCCTAGAATGCATTTCTTCCAATAGAAGGCTGTTCCATCCACATTGAAAATCTGTTGTTTAGTGCAGTCACCTTCATTAATTATCTCAGCTAGATCTGAGTAACTTGCTGCAATTTCTACATCAGTTCTTGCTGCTTCACCTTGCACTTTTATAAAGACAGCATTTTTTTCCCTTAAACCTCGTGAGCCAACTCCTGCTAACTTCCAACTTTTCTTCTGCAGCTTCCTCACCTCTCGCAGCCTTTCTGAGTTAGAACTGAGAGTTATGGTCTTGCTCTGAACCAGGCTTTGTCCTAAAGGAATGTAGTGGCTGGTATGCTCTATCCAGACCATTAAAACTTTCTTCATATCAGCAATAAGGCTGTGTCACTTTCTTGTCCATTGTGTATTCACTGGAGGATCACATTTAATTGCTTTCAAGAATGTTTCCTTTGCATTCACAGCTTAGCTGTTGGTGCAAGAGGCCTAGCATTCAGTCTGTCTTGTGTCTTCCTCTCTAAGCTTTGGATTTAAAGTGAGAGGTTAATCTTCCTTACATTTGAACACTTAGAGGCCATTGTAGTATTGTTAATTGGCCTAATTTCAATATTGTGTCTCAGGAAATGAGACTCAACGAGACGGAAAGAGAAGGGGAGTCAGCTGGTCAATGGAGTAGTCAGAACATAAACAATATTTATCAGTTAAGTTCACCACCTAATATGGGCATGATTCATGGCACCACAAAACAATTACAATAGAGCATCAAAGATTACTGTGACAACTTAGAGGAGTGAGACGGGTTAGGAGGAGGGAGGGAGGTTCAAGAGGGAGAGGACATAAGTATGCCTATGGCTGATTCATGTTGATGGACCCAAGTTAGGGGCATTCTTTCCTTTTTGCATTCTTGCAGATGGGGAATACTGATTGTCATTACACTCTGAGCATCAGCTGAAGTGTCTATGGCAGAAGTATGCACTTGGGTCTTCATTATTCCCCAGAACATGGGAATGTGTCTTTACAGACTTGCTCAGCTTCTTCAGAATAACTTTTTCTCCTGACCAAAGCCATATCTGACTGCATTTCATGTAAGCATGATACACTTGACTAAAGCTTGTTAATTTAGCTAAAATGTGATAATGTATGCACAGAATTAAAGTTTAGCTGAGTGTATACATTAAAATAATTAGAAGTTCTATAGATTATATATTTGATAACTAAAAATAATTACTGTTAAAAAACTAAAACTAAGGCCTAGTCATCCTGAGTGTACTTGTGCACAGAAGTTCATCAACTGCAGGGGGAACTGTAGACAGCAATTTGGCTTATACAGTTTTCTAACATCAGCTGTAAGTCTGGCTTGATAATTCAAGCTAAATAAAGAATCCTTTAAAAACCAAGAAAGTTAGCAGGGGATCATTTCATTTGTAGATTCTGTCAGCCTCAAGCTGGAAGAAATAAACTGATACTCTCGTATACAGTTTTTCCCCCTGATAGTTTAATGTTTGCTTAAAAGAATACAAAAGCTATATTGCTTGAATGATTACTCTTTCCTTTTAAGCAAATGTTACTGTTCAGTTGTTTCAGGCGGTTCCAAAATGATATGATTAGGGCACTTTTTGCATTTTAACCTGAGTTTATAGTTCTCTTCTTGTTTGTTACACAGTCTCAACTCTTAGTATTATGCAGCGATGTCTTTGAACTTTTTCAGTTGTACTGCCAGATCCTCTGTTCTTGTTTAATTTTCATCTTTGAACTTAGGGGGTGTTTATTATATGTCTGTATAAAAAACCTCACATAAGATAGTGTGGTCTCCACATGATTGCAGTTGATATGGTTAGTTAGCTTTCATTCTTTTGGAACTTGAGGATTTTTTTGTTTGTTTGCTTATTTGTTTTTAGTAAAGATTTTAATGATTCCATCTGAAGTGAGAAAATCAGATTTTGTTGTAAGACTGTTATATAACAGACACATTATTAACCACCCTTGGTTTCTGTGTTGTTGAGAAGACCCTGCATATGCAAGTGTGTGTGCTCCTGGGTCTCCCAAGCTGTTCTGATGACTTCACTGATAACTCTCATTGGCTGAACAGTTCTAGTTTTGAGGATCAGTGTGTAAAAGAGAATGGTAGGATTGGAAATAAAAGTAAAATACCTTTATATAAAGCACCATATGTACAGTGCATGCCCTACATTTTTATGGTAGCTACGAAAGAGGTTGAAATCTCTGCAGTTAAATGCTGTCTTTCATGTCTTTACTGTTTGCATCACACCTTCATGAAGTTGAATTCTGGTCCACACTCTACCTGGCATCTGGAAACTCGACAACAAACTCTAGAACAGAATGGTCATCATACAGGGAAGGGTGCTTTTTCTCTTCCTGCCTCTGCAGCTGGTTAGTACCTATTTAGATAAGCTTTGCTTTGTACTCTGCAACTTTCTTCCCTAGAGTCAGTGAACAGAGGAGTCGCTTGCATAATGGCTTGACCAACTAGATCCCTCAGAAATATAAGTTCACCCCTTCTCCTTTCTTTTCCCAGTCAGACTAATACTTATATATTTACCACAGTCAAAGTCTTTGCCAAAATTGAGGCCCTTGGTAGCCTAGAAGAGTGCAGTAGTGGCTTTGATAGTTCATTGGTTTGTTTGTAAAAATAACATTTTTTCCTGATTGCATACTAATAATACAATTACACAATGTTGGACAATACAGGAAAACACAGAGTGCCTATAATCCTCATATTCCAGAAATAGCACTTGATAATATTTTGGTATATAACTTTCTAGTCTTTTCTTTCTTATGCATATGCATTATTATGTGTGAAAAATAATCTCTTTTCTATAAAATGAATAACTTAACACATATTTGCTGAATACTAATTATGTACTGTTGTGTTTGACACTGGATTATTGTAACTTTTAACATTTTTATAAATGTACTATGTGCATTCTCCCTAATCACACACCATTTATAATCTGTTTTTAGATAAATTTGAGCCTTGACCACCCAGCTCCACTGTGGTTAAGGGACTATGCCATTTGAGAGCAATAGGGAAGAGAACTGGGACTTCCCTTTTGGCTCAGTGGTAAAGCATCTACCTGCTGATGCAGGAGACATGAGTTCAGTCCCTGGGTTGGGAAGATCCCCTACAGAGGGAAATGGCAACCCATTGCGGTATTTTTGCCTGGGAAATCCCCTGGACAGATGGGCCTGGTGGGCTACAGTCCATGGGGTCGTGAAGAGTCGGACACGACTTAGTGACTAAAACAACAACAAAACAACAAGGGAAGAGAACTGGCTTCCAAGGAGGCCTGGTCTGAGTTTGTCAGGTCACCATGTGATATTATGTTCAGAGCTTGGTGAAGGAATCCTTTATTGTTTCCACTCAGTATGACAGAAGTTCCTGGAAAGGTCATCAAAGGACTGATAGGAAAGCAAGAGGAGTACTTGGAGAGGTATTATTTGAGAATCATCTTCAAATCATATGTTAAATTAATATTCTGATAAAATAATGATTAGATCTCATGGCCAATATTGAACTATTTAGATATAAAAGACATTAAATACTTCTAGATCATATATTTGAATCTAATTTTCCCAAAGATGATTCAGAATTGAAGCTTCTGGTATCAATTACCTTTAATTTTGACATATTTTTCTCTAGAAGGCTTCCCAGGTATCACAGTTGTAAAGAATGAGCCTGTCAATGCAAGAGACGCAAGAGATGAAGGTTTGATCTATGGATCTGGAATATCCCCTGGAGGAGGAAATGGCAACCCACTCCAGTATTCTTTCCTGGAAAATCCCATGGACAGAGGAGCCTGGTGGGCTACAGTCTGTGGGGTCTGTAGAGTCAGACACAACTGAGCAACTAAGCATGCACATTCTTCTCTAGGCAATGCTTGGACCCATTTTTTAAACCTCTAACCTTTTCACCTTTAACCAACCCCTACCTACTCTGAGATATCGGAGAAGGCAATGGTACCCCACTCCAGTACTCTTGCCTGGAAAATCCCATGGATGGAGGAGTCTAGTAGGCTGCAGTCCATGGGTTCGTAAGAGTTGGACACGACTGAGCGATTTCACTTTCACTCTTCACTTTCTTGCATTGGAGAAGGAAATGGCAACCCACTGCAGTGTTCTTGCCTGGAGAATCCCAGGGACGGGCGAGCCTGGTGGGCTGCCGTCGATGGGGTCACACAGAGTTGGACACGACTGAAGCGACTTAGCAGCAGCAGCAGCAGCAGCACTCTGAGATATTCTATACACTGCCCCTGAAATAAATTCCTTGATCAACATTGGTAGGCTGAACAGACCTGGCTGTATCGGTCATGGAGCTTACAGTCCAGTAGAGGAAGAGAGAAATGCCATTAAGCATGCAAATAACTAAAAATAAATTGAGAAAAGTGAAGGAAACAGAGCTCTTGGATAGAGAATATAAGATGAGACTTGAATGAGGAGACAGCCAAAGAGCCGTGCAGAATATTTCAGACATAGGGAACAGTTGATGTGAAGACCCTGGTAGTTAGTATGTCTTTGGAACTGAAGGATGCCAGGTACAGCTGGAGAATAGTGAGTGCCTGCTGAGTGGCTTTAGAAGATGTGATAGTGATGAGCAGGCACATGGAGAGGTAGAATCATGTCAAATGTAGGGCCTCAAAGTCTGTATGATAGGAAACTTGGATTTTAAGGACAATAAGAAACCACTGAGAGAGAGTAAGCAGGTAAATAATATTTAGAAGTATAATAATATTTACATTTAAAAATAATTTCTATAGCTTAAAGAGAATCAGAATGGAGCCATTGGAGAAGCATGAAGATTAATAAGAAGGTCATCGTAGTAGTTCAGGCGAGAAACGATGGTGACTGGGGTGAAGGTGCTAACCTTCAGTGTGGTGACAGTAGATTTAGAGAATGTTGATGGATGCACTCTGTAGCACCACTATCCAGTAGAAATATAATGTGAACCACAAATATAAGCCAAATGTATGTTTAAAAATTTCTCATGACCATATTAAAAAAGTAAAAGGAAATAGATTAATTTTAATAATATATTTTATTTAACCCAATATATTAAAAATATCACTTGAACAGAAAATCAATATAAAAATTATTAGTTGCCTTTCTCTTTTTTGTGCTAAGTCTTCAAAATCTGATGTGTATTTTATACTTAGGCACATCTCAGTTTGGTCCAGCCCCATTTTAAGTACTCAGTGGCCACATGTGGCTGACGGCCAATATTAGGTAATACAGCTGTATAGAATTTGGTGGTCCATTGGATGTAAGGAATTAGGGAGAAGGGGAATTCTAGGATAACCCTATGACTTCTAGTTTGAATGATGGGTATGTGGTAGTACCTTTTGAGATGAAACAAGTTGAGGGCAAGAAAGGGTTTAAGATAGAGGGAATAAAGAATGAAGCTTTAGACATGATAAACTTGAAACATATGTAGAGACAACCTTGTCACCCCTGTGAATTAGCTGGCAATGACCTGGCTCCTTTTTCCCTGAGTAGGAGAGGCTGCACTCTACTACCCTCCCCCAAAGAATGCTAGGATTGTTCCGAGTACTGGCAGGCCTATTTCTTGAGAACCAGGTGCCCCAAATATAGGGCTTGCACCCACAAAACCAAGTGCAGTAGTGGAAGGGGGCAGGATTGCTCTGCTGGAGAATGTACTCGCAGTGTGTTCAGGTCCTCACTGGTCCGGGCAGCCTCCCCACAGGATGGCTAGAGGACAAGAGAATCAAGCAACCTGCAGACTTTCTGTTGTGAATTAGTTCCACTGTGCTCCAAGTAATGCTTACTGGTATTTATGAGAGGCCCTTAACTAGACAAAAAATGCTGGAGGGAACTTCAGGTAGGCATGCCAGATAAGCCATTTGAATATATGAATGGAGGTTGGAAGAGAATTAATTTCCTTTTTTTTGCAGCTTTATCAGAGACAATAGTGTACAAATAATATTTAAATCCTTAATAATGGTTTAGAGGAGCAGCAAAGACTAGAGTGTGAGATCCAGGCTGAGGTTCTTCAAATTTTGAGGTTAGGTGGGGGAAAAAAACTAGGGCTGCTCAGAGCCATGGAACGTAGGAGAACAGAATATTTTGATAAGGTGGCAGTGGTCAGTTGTGGTGATGCTGTGGTCAGAGGTGGAACAGGAGTTCTTCAGAGGTTTCACTGTTGTCCTCTGCTGCTATGCCAGCCCCTACCTTCACAGCCCTCCACCAGCTGCTTCTTATTCTCTGCTCCTCCTACACCTTTCTGATTTTTGTTTTTGTTTCCCTAAGCCTGCTTTTGTGCTTTCCCCCGTCTCTAGTTGCAGGACGTAGTGCTTTTTATGTCTTTTAACCTTCAATCCTAACCTCAGTTGTTTCACATGATTTGCTGTATTGTTGTTGTTCAGTCACTCAGCCGTGTCAGACTGTTTACTACCCCACAGACTGCAGCAAGCCAGGCTTCCCAGTCCTTCACTGTCTCCCTGAGTTAAACTCATGTCCACTGAATTGATGATGCCATCCAACCTTTTTGTCTTCTGTTGTCCCCTTCTGCTCCTACCTTCAATCTTTCCCAGCATCAGGTGGCCAAAGTCTTGGAGCTTCAACTTCAGCATCAGTCCTTCCAATGAATATTCAGGACTGATTTCCTTTAGGATGTACTGGTTGCATCTCCTTGCAGTCCAAGGGACTCTCAAGAGTCTTCTCTATCACCACAGTTGGAAAACATCAATTCTTCGGAGCTCAGCCTTCTTTATGGTCCAACTTTCACATCCATACATAACTGCTGGAAAAACCATAGCCTTGACTAGAGGGACCTTTGTTGGCAAAGTGATGTCTCTGCTTTTTAATATGCTATCCAGGTTGGTCATAACTTTTCTTCCAACGTCTTTTAATTTCATGGCTGCAGTCACCATCTGCAGTGATTTTGGAGCCCAAGAAAATAAAGTCTGTCACTGTTTCCATTTTCCTCCATCTATTTGCCATGATGGAGAAGCTCTATACAGTCAGCAAAAACAAGACCGGAGCTGACTGTGGCTCAGATCATGAACTCCCTATTGGCAAATTCAGACTTAAATTGAAGAAGTAGGGGAAACCGTTAGACCATTCAGGTATGACCTAAATCAAATTCCTTACAACTTTACAGTGGAAGTGACAAATAGAGTCAAGGGATTAGATCTGTTAGACCGAGTGCCTGAAGAACTATGGACGGAGGTTCGTGACATTCTAGAGGAGGCAGTGATAGAGACCATCCCCAAGAAAAAGAAATGCAAAAAGGCCAAATGGTTGCATGAAGAGGCCTTACAAACAGCTATGAAAAGAAGAGAAGTGAAAGGCAAAGGAGAAAAGGAAAGATATACCCATTTGAATGCAGAGTTCCAAAGAATGGCAGGGAGAGATAAGAAAGCCTTCATCAGTGATCAATGCAAAGAAATAGAGGAAAATAATAGAATGGGAAAGACTAGAGATCTCTTCAAGAAAATTAGAGATACCAAGGGAACATTTCATGCAAAGATGGGCTCAATAAAGGGCAGAAATGGTAGGGACCTAACAGAAGCAGAAGATGTTAAGAAGAGGTGACAAGAATACACAGAAGAACTGTTCAAAAAAGATCTTCACAACCCAGGTAATCATGATGATGAGATCACTCACCTAGAGCCAGACATCCTGGAATGTGAAGTCAAGTGGGCCTTAGAAAACATCACTACGAACAAAGCTAGTGGAGGTGATGGAATTCCAGTTGAGCTATTTCAAATCCTAAAAGATGATGGTGTAAAAGTGCTGCACTCAATATGCCAGCAAATTTGGAAAACTCAGCAGTAGTCACAGGACTGGAAAAGGTCAGTTTTCATTCCAATCCCAAAGAAAGGCAATGCCAAAGAATGCTCAAACTACCGCACAATTGCATTCATCTCACACACTAGCACAATAATGCTCAAAATTCTCGAAGCCAGGCTTCAACAGTACATGAACCATGAACTTCCAGATGTTCAAGCTGGTTTTAGAAAGGCAGAGGAACTAGAGATCAAATTGCCAACATCATTGGATCATCGAAAAAGTGAGAGTGTTCCAGAAAAACATCTATTTCTTCTTTATTGACTATGCCAAAGCCTTTGACTGTGTGGACCACAATAAACTGAAAAATTCTGAAAGAGATAGGAATACCAGACCATCTGACCTGCCTCCTAAGAAGTCTGTGTGCAAGTCAAGAAGCAATAGTTAGAACTGGACATGGAACAACAGACTGGTTCCAAATCGGGAAAGGAGTATGTCAAGGCTGTATATTGTCACCCTGCTTATTTAACTTATATGCAGAGTACATCACGTGAAATGCCAAGCTGGATGAAGCACAAGCTGGCATCAAGATTGCTGGGAGAAATATCAATGACCTCAGATACGCAGATGATACCACCCTTATGGCAGAAAGCGATGAAGAACTAAAGAGCCTCTTGATGAAAGTGAAAGAGGAGAGTGAAAAAGTCAGCTTAAAACTCAACATTCAGAAAATAAGATCATGGCATCTGGTCCCATCAGTTCAGTTCAGTTCAGTTCAGTCGCTCAGTCATGTCCGACTCTTTGTGACCCCATGAATCAGAGCACGCCAGGCCTCGCTGTCCATCACCATCTCCCAGAGTTCACTCAAACTCGCATCCATCGAGTCGGTGATGCCATCCAGCCATCTCATCCTCCATTGTCCCCTTTTCCTCCTGCCCCGTATCCCTCTCAGCATCAGAGTCTTTTCCAATGAGTCAACTCTTCCCATGAGGTGGCCAAAGTACTGGAGTTTCAGCTTTAGCATCATTCCTTCCAAAGAACACCCAGGGCTGATCTCCTTTAGAATGGATTGGTTGGATCTCCTTGCAGTCCAAGGGACTCTCAAGAGTCTTCTCCAACACCACAGTTCAAAAGCATCAATTCTTTGGCGCTCAGCTTTCTTCACAGTCTAACTCTTACATCCATACATGACCACTGGAAAAACCATAGCCTTGACTAGACGGACCTTTGTTGGCAAAGTAATGTCTCTGCTTTTTAATAAGCTCTCTAGGTTGGTCATAACTTTTCTTCCAAGGAGTAGGCGTCTTTTAATTTCATGGCTGCAGTCATCATCTGCAGTGATTTTGGAGCCCCAAAAAACAAAATCTGACACTGTTTCCACTGTTTCCCCATCACTTCATGGCAAATAGATGGGGAAACAGTGGAAACAGTGACAGACTTTATTTTCTTGGGCTCCAAAATCACTGTCGATGGTGACTGCAGCCATGAAATTAAAAGACGCCTACTCCTTGGAAGGAAAGTTATAACCAACCTAGAGAGCTTATTAAAAAGCAGAGATATTACTTTGCCAACAAAGGTTGATCTAGTCAAAGCTGTGGTTTTTACAGTAGTCATGTATGAATGTGAGAGTTGGACTGTGAAGAAAGCTGAGTGCCCAAGAATTGATGCTTTTGAACTGTGGTGTTGGAGAAGACTTTTGAGAGTCCCTTGGACTGCAAGGAGATCCAACCAGTTCATCCTAAAGGAAATCAGTCCTGAATATTCATTGGAAGGACTGATGTTGAAGCTGAAACTCCAATACTTTGGCCACCTGATCTGAAGAACTAACTCATTTGAAAAGCCCCTGATGCTGGGAAAGATTGAAGGTGGAGGAGAAGGGGATGACAGAGGATGAGATGGTTGGATGGCATCACCTACTCAATGGACATAAGTTTGAGTAAACTCCGAGAGCTGGTGATAGACAGGGAGGCCTGGCATTCTGCAGTCCATGGGGTCGCAAAGAGTTGGACACGACTGAACTGCTGAACTGATTTTGCCATGAAGTAGTGGGACCAGATGCTATGATTGTAGTTTTTTGAATGTTGAGTTTTAAGCCAGCTTTTCCAGTCTTCATCAAGAGGTTCTTTAGTTCCTCTTTGCTTTCTGCCATTAGGGTGGTATCATGTGCACATCTGAGGTTATTGATATTTCTCCCGGCAATCTTCATTCCAGCTTAGGCTTCATGTAGTCTGGCATTTCCATGATATACTTAATGAAATAAGCAGGGTTACAATATACAGCCTTGATATACTCTTTTCCTATATATCCTTTTGCTATATGTTTTGCATCTGTTATACTTATTTGGATACCACTTCTGGATGTCAAATGTTAATTTCAATTAATAAGATATTAATAATGAATTAATAATAATAAAGGTTGACAGCATTAATCAAGAAACTAAGTGCCTGTGCTATTTTTTAGACCAGTGCTCCACAATAGAAGTTTCTGGAACAATGGAAATTGCTCTGTCTGTTATATCTAGTAGACACTACCTCATGAGGCTATTGAATATTTTAAATGTGGCTCAAGAGACTGAAGAACTGAATTTTATTAAAAAAAAACATTTTAATTAATTAAAATGTGAATTTAATTAGCTATATATGGCTAGTACCTACCATATTGGAGAGTGCAACTTTAGACCTTATGTTCTGCTAATAAAGTCTTTCTATAGAGATAGAGAGTTTGGTCATACTATTCTCATGCATGTCTGGTAATCCATCTTCAAACAACATAAGCAAGCCTATTTTATTTTTTAGGTCCTCTGTAGCCACGAGATTTTTACATTCTATTAGTGAGGTGGCCCTTGAAATTTTTGTGCTCAGTTTCAAAACATACTGTCTTTTACATCTGAAAACCTGTATAGAAACTGCCTGGAACGATGGTATAAAACCTGCTTGATTAGATTTTTACAATCATCCAGTGAGCTGTTGCTTTTATTTAAAGTTTTTTTTCCTAAGAACTTACCAGTTATTTCTCTAAGACAGGAAAGTTTTCACAATCTATGTTCCTCCATAGGCGCTAACTTTCTGTCATATGACTCATCTTTCCCTAGACTCTGATTTTACTTCTTTTGTGTCTAACTCCTCTTTTCTAGACTCCAGCGTACAATGCCAGAATTCCTGTTACTTGATCTTGAACATCAATTTACACATTGTTACCTCAACTCACTTTGTATTCTAAATCTATTTGCAATCTCAGAACTTTGTACCACAAGCATGTATTACTGTACTTCTAATTTACATTTTTATAGTTTAAGGATCATTCTTTATGAGTACACAAGAAGCTGCCCCTTTTATTAATGGTTGCATAGGAGAACTTTTGGATGGGTGTACCATTATTTATTTAACTAATTTTAATCAAGGGGCATTTAATCTATTGCCATAAAAATTTTTCTGCAGGGATGTCTTTCCGTGTCATTTTTTTATGTGTACAAAATATCTAAAGGACATATTCTGAGAAACAGAATTGTTGGATAAAGATATGTGCATTTAAAATTTTGGTAGATGTTGCTGAATTGCCTATGGTATCTATTATATTTCTGGGCTTTCCTGATGACTCAGCAGGTAGAGAATTGGCCTGCAATGCAGGAGACACAGGAGACATGGGTTTGATCCCTGGGTTGGGAAGATACTCTGGAGAAGGAAATTGTTGCCCACTTCAGTATTCTTGCCTGAAAAATCCCATGAACAGAGGATTCTGAGGGGCTACAGTTCAGTGGGTCTCAAGGAGTCAGACATGACAGAGCAACTAAGCACTCACACACACACTTCTACCAACAATATGTGAGGGATGCCTGTTCTCCTTCACCAACAGTAGGTTTTTCTTTTTTTATCATTAGCAATCTGTTAGGTAAAATTGGTGTCTCCTAACTTCAACTGGGGTTTCTCTGGTGACTGACTCAGTAGTAAATAATCTGCCTGCCAACGCAGGAGACACAGGTTTGATCCTTGGGTCAGGAAGATCCCCTGGAGAAGGGCATGGCAACCCATTCTAGTATTCTTGCCTGGAGAATCCCATGGTCAGAGGAGCCTGGTGAGCTACAGTACATGCAGTCTCAAAGAGTTGGACTAAATAACAATAACAAACTTCAATTGACATTTGACAATTGACATTATTATGAGTGAGGCTGAGCATCTTTTCATATATTTAAAGCCTCATGTATTTCTTTTTCTTTAAATTGTCTTGTGCCTGTTGATCATTTATCCCTCACAACTGAATTCTTTGTCTTTTTGCAGGACCTTTTTGTGTATAAAGGAAGTTAGCCTTTAGGCTGTAATAATGCTGTATTCTTTTCCCTAACTTTTAACTTTAATCTTTTTTTTTCATGTAGAGTATTTTAATTTGCACGAACTTGGTTTTATTAGTTTTTATTTCATGATTTAGAAAGGCTTTCACATTCCAGTATTATAAAATCATTCTCCATGTTTTCTTCTAGTGCTTTATGATTAAAAATTAAAATTTGATCCATTTCAACACCATTTGTTGAATAATTCTTCACCAAGAAATATCTGTTTCATTTCTTTACTATTATCTGTCATATCATATTGTTTCCATTTATTCTTTCTACATATGTGTGACTTGTAGCATTTTAAAGTTTTTCTTTTATAGCTTTGACACAGTTCTTGCTAAATTTTATTACTAGGCATTTAATCTTATTATTGCTATAGTTTTAATAAATGGGATCTTATTAATATATTTCATTCTTTTGTAACTGACTGAGGCCCTCATTGTTTTATACAGAAAGGCTATTTATTTATTCACTCATTTTATCTTAATATTTTTCATATTCCTTTCTCTAATTATTATTGTGTCAGCTGATACTTTTATAGAAATGTTAAATAATCATGCTAGTAATAGACATTCTTTTTCTTAACATCTATTGAAATGCGTTTGGTATTTCTCAATTAAGCATGATGTGTATGATGTTATAAAATTGTGTGAAGTAAGACTTTATCCCTTTTTTATTGAGAATTACTTAGTTAAAATAAATAATAGATATTTTGGTCAAATGCTACTATTTAATCTATGGAAATGATTATAATTTTTCTTTTCAGCTTATTAATATGATGGATTAGATTAATACATTTGCTAATAGTGATTATCTATCATCTTGGTATGAACATAGCTGACCAGAATGTATTATTTTTTTAATGTGCTGCTAAATTCCATTTGATAATGATTTAATTAAGATTTATGAGTTGTTGTTCTGTTACTGAGTCACGTCTGACTCTCTGCCACCACATGGACTTTAGCAAGCCAGGCTCTCCTGTCCTTCTATACATTTATAATTTAATTGATTTACATAGTTTTTTTTTTTGTAATATATGTTGAGTTTTGGTATCAGTGTTTTGCTGGCTTCATTAAAACAAAATGATACTGTTATTAGCAAATGATTTATTTTCATGAATGTGAGCAAAGGAGTCTGTTGTTCTTTTAATGTTCTCTACTTCTGCGGTTATTTCTAAATTTTACTTAACAAATACAATTTTTTCTCCATTTAAGTTAGAATCATGAATGTTTATCTAAAGTATTTATCTTTAGAACTGACATTAAAAATACATTTTGCTATTTTTTTCATTTTCTGTTTAGTTTTTTCCTGTTATCTTTATTTTGCTTTTCTTAAGTTTATTTTATTGTCCTTTTCTAAGATCTTGAGCTGAGTGTGTAATTCATTCATTTTCATGTTTTTGACCATTAATAGAATTTTCTGAGACTATGTTTATTTTTCTGAGCATTGCTTTATCTTTTAAGTTCTGTATATCATTTTTATTACTTTTATTTTGTATGTATTTGTGAAAAATGGTGAGAGAGCTGAGCTTTTATCCTATTTTCAAAGGTAGTAAGGTAGTCTGTCACAGTTTTGTGGATGCTCTGACTCCTGGGTCAGAGACAAAGTGTTGTTTATTACTCACAGCAATTACAACAGTCCAAGAATTAGTATTTGTGCCTGTTCCCTGAGCCCCACTTTTCCCAAGGTGATGTGAAGAGGGCCAGGTGGCATCTGCATACACAGTGAGTTGCATTACAGGAGAGAAACCCTGAGTTTAGGAAGCCTGAAGCTTTTATAATGGCCAGTAAACCTAATTGTCTTTTGAAGCTTCAAATGGAGAACTATCTCTGTCAAGATCTGTTCCAAGATCTTTCCAGGCTATTCAGTGTACAGATATCCTTGGACACATAGTCCAGAACAAAGGAAGTTAGTGCCTCAGCTTGCAATGTGTACAGAAACATGAAACTTGTGGAGAATTGTTTCCTAACAATATCCACCCCTTGTTTCTCTTCTGTCCTCACTGATAGTGATTTCCCCTGAGAATATGCCACTCTCAGCTACTCCGATTAATCTGAACAACCAAGATTAGAACCAGATCCATTCACTTTGTGTCATGTAAACACATATGTATCAACAGAACTCTAAGCAGTAGATGAGGCTATAGTGTATATAGCATAGTATAGTATAGTAACTATAGTATTGACCTAACCATGCCCTTCATGCTTCCAGATTCACCTACTGAGCAACTCCCATAAGTCATTTGGGTCTATTTTAGAAAGCAAGATGGCTTTACTAATCCTTAGAGAAATGCAAATCAAAATGGTACACCTGCTATGGAAAACAGTATGACAATTCCTCTACAACTAAAAATAAAGTTTCCGTATGATCAGCAATTCTGCTTCTGGTTATACATCCAAAAGAACTGAAAGCAGGACCTTGAAGAACTTGCACACCTGTAATTAGAGCAGCATTATTCATAGTGGCCAAGAGGTGGGAAGCAACCTAAGTATCTACTGACAGAGTATGGGATAAACAAAATGTGGCATAGGAATACAATGGAATACTATTCAACTTTAAAAAGAAAGGAAATCCTGTCATGCTACAACAAGGATGAACCTTGAGAACATTATGGTAAGTGAAATAAGTCAGTCACAAAAAGAAATATTGTATGATTCCACTTTTATGAGGTATCAAAAAAGTAGTATGAATTACAGAAACACAAAGTAGAATTGTAGTTTTTAGGGACTTGGAGGGAAATGAGGTGGTGTTGTTTAGGGGTATAAAATTTCAATTTGTAAGATGAAAAAGTTCTAGAGAGCTGCTGCAAAACAATGTGAATATACCTAACATTACTGAACTATACACTTAAAAATGTTTAAGATGGGGGAATTCCTTGAGGGTCCAGTGGTTAGGACTCCACGCTTTTGCTGCTGAGGGAATGGGTTCAATACCTGGTTAGGGAACTAAGATCCCTCAAACCATGCATTATAGCCAAAAAAATAGTGTAAAAATTAAAAAAAAAAGTAGTTAAGATGGTAAATATTATTTTATTTTACTGCAGTTAAAAACAAAATCAAATGGCTTTCTCTTTCACTTCAACTTATATATTGATTTATCCATCATTCAACTTCAACAATTAACAAGTCATGATAAGATTAGCAATTTATTCCTATTTACTCTTTATTTCTACCTACTTCTGCATTATTTTATTATTTTGATGTAATATAATTTCAGACATAAATCTGAGTATGTATGTCCAAAAGGTAAGAATTACTAAAACTTTAATTTTTAAATTTATCTGTTCAGCTTAGTCGCTCAGGCATATCTGACTCTGTGACCCCATGAACTGCAGCACACCAGGCCTCCCTGTCTATCACCAGCTCCCGGAGTTCACTCAAACTCACATCCGTTGAATTGGTGATGCCATTCAACCATCTCATCCTCTGTTGACCCTTCTCCTCCTGCCCTCAATCTTTTCCCAGCATCAGGGTCTTTTTCAATGAGTTAGCTCTTCGCATGAGGTGGCCAAAGTATTGGAGTTTCAGCTTTAACATCAGTCCTTCGAATGAACATTCAGGACTGATTTCCTTTAGGATGGACTGGTGGATCTCCTTGGAGTCCAAGGGACTCTCAAGACTCTTCTCCAACACTACAGTTCAAAAGCATCAATTCTTCAGCACTCAGCTTTCCTTATAGTCCAACTCTCACATCCATACATGACTACTGGAAAAACCACAGCCTTGACTAGATGGACCTTTGTTGGCAAAGTAATGTCTCTGCTTTTGAATATGCTGTCTAGGTTGGTCATAACTTTCCTTCCAAGGAGTAAGCGTCTTTTAATTTCATGGCTGCAGTCACGATCTGCAGTAATTTTGGAGCCCCAGAAAATAAAGTCCGCCACTGTTTCCACATCTATTTGCCATGAAGTGATGGGACCAGATGCCATGATCTTAGTATTCTGAGTGTTGAGCTTTAAGCCAACTTTTTCCACTCTCCTCTTTCACTTTCATCAAGAGGCTCTTTAGTTCTTCTTCTCTTTCTGCCATCAGGATGGTGTCATCTGCATATCTGAGGTTATTGATATTTCTCCCGGCAATCTTGATGCCAGCTTGTGCTTCATCCAGCCCAGTGTTTCTCATGATGTACTCTGCGTATAAATTAAATAAGCAGGGTGACAATATACAGCCTTGACATATTCCTTTTCCTATTTGGAACGACTCTGTTGTTCCATGTCCAGTTCTAACTGTTGCTGAACTGCATACAGATTTCTCAAGAGGCAGGTCAGGTGGTCTGGTATTCCCATCTCTTGAAGAATTCTCCACAGTTTATTGTGATCCACACAGTCAAAGACTTTGGCATAGTCAATAAATCAGAAATAGATGTTTTTCTGGAGCTCTCTTGCTTTTTTGATGATCCAGTGGATGTTGGCAATTTGATCGCTGGTTCCTCTGCCTTTTCTAAAAGGAGCTTGAACATCTGGAAGTTCACGGTTCACATATTGCTGAAGCCTGGCTTGGATAATTTTGAGCATTACTTTACTAGCGTGTGAGATGATTGCAATTTTGTGGTAGTTTGAGCATTCTTTGGCATTGCCTTTCTTTGGAATTGGAATGAAAACTGACCTTTTCCAGTCCTGTGACCACTGCTGATTTTTCCAAATTTGCTGGCATATTGAATGCAGCTCTTTAACAGCATCATCTTTTAGGATTTGAAATAGCTCAACTGGAATTCCATCACCTCCACTAGCTTTGTTCGTTAGTGATGCTTCCTAAGGCACACTTGACTTCACATTCCAGGATGTCTGGTTCTAGGTGAGTGAGCACACCATCATGTTTATCTGGGTCATGAAGATCTTTTTTGTACAGTTCTGTGTATTCCTGTCACCTGTTCTTAATATCTTCTGCTTCTGTTAGGTCCATACTATTTCTGTCCTTTATTGAACCCATCTTTGCATGAAATGTTCCCTTGGTATCTCTAATTTTCTTGACGAGATTTCTAGTCTTTCCCATTCTATTATTTTCCTCTATTTCTTTGCGTTGATCACTGAGGAAGGCTTTCTTATCTCTTCCTGCCATTCTTTGGAACTCTGCATTCAAATGGGTATATTTTTCCTTTTCTCCTTTGCCTTTCACTTCTCTTCCTTTCACAGCTATTTGTAAGGCCTCCTCAGACAGCCATTTTGCTTTTTTGCATTTCTTTTTCTTGGGGATGGTCTTGCTCCCTGTCTGCTGTACAATGTCACAAACCTCCATCCATAGTTAATCAGGGACTCTATCTATCAGTTCTAGTCCCTTAAATCTATTTCTCACTTCCACTGTATAATCATAAGGGATTTGATTTAGGTCATACCTGAATGGTCTAGTGGCTTTCCCTACTTTCTTCAATTTAAGTCTGAGTTTGGCAATAAGGAGTTCATGATCTGAGCCACAGTCAGCTCCAGTCTTGTTTTTGCTGACTGTGTAGAGCTTCTCCATCTTTGGCTGCAAGGAATATAATCAGTCTGATTTCAGTGTTGGTCGTCTGGTGATCTCCATGTATAAAGTCTTCTCTTGTGTTGTTGGAAGAGGGTGTTTGCTATGATCAATGTGTTCTCTTGGCAAAACTCTATTAGTCTTTGCCCTGCTTCATTCTGTACTCCAAGGCCAAATTTTCCCGTTACTCCAGGTGTTTCTTGACTTGCTACTTTTGCATTCCAGTCCCCTATAATGAAAAGGACATCTTTTTTGGGTGTTGGTCCTAAAAGGTCTTATAGGTCTTCATAGAACCATTCAACTTCAGCTTCTTCAGCGTTACTGGTTGGGGCATAGACTTGGATTACTGTAATAATGAGTGGTTTGCCTTGGAAACAAACAGAGATCAGTCTGTCGTTTTTGAGACTGCATCCAGTTTATCTATTGAATTTATCTATTGAATCCTCTCAAAACCATCGTACGTAAGAAATTAGTGATTTCTGGTTGATGTGCCTAAGTGTCGTCATCTTTTTCTTATCCTGCTTAGAATTCATGGCATTCTTAATTCTATATCTTGATGTATTATCAGTCTGCAAAATAATCAGACATTATCTCTTCAGACTTTTTTTCTGCCCTATTCATTCTCTCCTTCTGCTCTTGGATTCCAGTTATACGGATGTTAGACCTTATCACTGTGTCACTTATGTCTCCATGTTGGTTTATAGTAGACTTATTAAAAAAACCCCACAGAAAAACCTGAGTCTTGGAGTTCCTCTGAAATATATTTGGCAGGATAATTTATTGACGTAATTTAAAATTTTTTCCACAATCCCCAGAAGTTGGTATGTACTGATTCTGGGCTTCTTAGCTTCAAGATGTTGTAAACAGCCTTTAGTATAGAAGGTCTGAAAAGAAGAACATGGGTAAAGATAGGAGTTTCTTGATACCTAGAATAAAACCCCACTGCCCAAGTTTTTGTTTTGGGAATACAGACATAGGAGGAGAGTACAATGGGAACATGAAGTCTGAGTGTTTGCTGAGGAGAACTAGGGGTACAGAACTGGCAAGAGTGGGATTTGCTTTTAGAGACTGGGTGGGGTGCCCGTCTAGGTGACAGCTTTATGAGTAGATGGAGCCTGTGTACTTTACACTTGGAGTGATATCTTCTGATGGGAAGTTGAAGTGGGACTTGTTGATGCTGTGGACAGGGAGCACTTAAAATTGTCTCGGAAGCTGACTTAATAGATCCTGACACAGTGAATGGTGTGGCCTGTCTTTGGACAGGTGGGCTGAAGCGTTGACCATCATGTGTGACCATGATGAACTGAGGGTCAGAAGAAGAGATTTACCCTGTCCTCAGGGTTGCACTGGGGGTGTTGAGGGGGTGAAGGCAGTCTCTCAAATGTGAATTGGAATATCTTGATACCTCTGACTGCTAGGAGGCTAAGCTAGATTTTTTCCCTACATCCAACATATCCATTTATTGCTATCTAGCTTGTACTTGAATGTTGTGGAACACACTCATACCTTGTTTTGTCCCCCAGATCTACTGTTATCATCCAGGTGTACTTTTGTCTTTCTCAGGTTAGTCTGAGTTAACAACAACAAAAAAGATGTGGAAAGTAAATTCAGGAGAGCTCTTTTATTTCCCGACTTCCTTTGTTAACAGCTATAACCATCTTTAGGAAACTTCAAAAGGACACACAGGAACAAAGGAGAAAAGCTGAGACTGCTATTTTGCGGTGCAGTAGACTTAGGTGGGTGGAGAAGGCAATGGCACCCCACTCCAGTACTCTTGCCTGGAAAATCCCATGGACGGAGGAGCCTGGTGGGCTGCAGTCCATGAGGTCACCTGGAGTCGGACACGACTGAGCGACTTCACTTTCACTTTTCACTTTCATGCATTGGAGAAGGAAATGGCAACCCACTCCAGTGTTCTTGCCTGGAGAATCCCAGGGACAGGGGAGCCTGGTGGGCTGCCATCTATGGGGTCGCACAGAGTCGGACACGACTGAAGCGACTTAGCAGCAGCAGCATCATCAAACTTAGGTGGAAGAGAGAAACCTTGATAGAAGCAACAGGTAATAGCAATTGAAGGTGAATCAGACAGAATAATTCTCAGAAAGAAAAGCATGATGGTTCACAAGTTAGATCAGGAATGAATGAAGTGTATGCTGGCGAGAGACTTCTGTCTAGCCTTAATTAGACACTGTCCTACACCTTCACCCCTCAATCTGCGTCTGACTTCACCTACCATGTGTGATCCTTCTACCATGGTGGTTCCAAACAATAGTGGCCAACGTTGTTGTTGTTGTTCAGTCTCTAAGTCGTGTCCGACTCTTTGCGACCCCACAGACTGCAGCACACCAGGCTTCCCTGTCCCGCACTATCTCCTGGAGTTTGCTCAAGCTCATGTCCATGGAGTCAGTGGTGCTATCCAACCATCTCCTCTGTTGTCCCCTTCTCCTTCTGCCCTCAGTCTTTCCCAGCCAACATTGGTGTCTTGTATTCAGGGCAAGGAAGTCCAACTCCCATTGCTCAATAGGGAGTGAGTCTGCCAGAAGAACTGAAGAGGGTGTTACAAGAAGCTGTGTCACAGGCATAAAAACTTGGAGCTCTCAATGAATTTTCTTTTTTTTAAAGTTTGTTGTTTATTTATTTATGTTTGGCGTCGCTGAGTCATCCTTGCTTTTGCATAGGCCTTCTCTATTTGTGGCGAGCCAGGGCTATTCTTTCTCGGCTTGTAGGGCTTCTCATTGTGGTTGCTTGTCTTGTTGTGGAGCACAGGTTCCGTAGTTGTGGTACACAGACTTAGTTGCTCTGTGGCATGTATGATCTTTCCAGACCAGGGATCGAACTCATGTCCCCTGCATTGGCAGGCGGGTTCCTACTTAGACTGCGCTACCAGGGCAGTCCCAGTGAAATTTCTCATAAAAACTCTGTGCACAGTTGTATGGTATTATTTAGCACAGGTGCATTTGGTACTATTAAACTGTTAGCACAGCTATGTCGTGGGTTATACAGGGTTCCTAAGAGACCTGACCAGTGAGTATAACATTGTTTCTATAGTAAAATGACCGACAAAAGAACCTTTGGATACAGTCTGTAAATTGGATTGGCCTGACTAGGTTAAAAGGCCCATCCTGCTCCCCAGCTTTAACATCTGCCCCTGTGCAAAGAAGATAAGGTCTTTTATACTGACAGATAAGCCACACTCCCTGATTTTAAGTAAAGATTAAGATTGGCTCCTTGTCAGAGAGCTTGTCTGATTTAGGACAGGCCATACTTAATGAAATATGGCATTAAATGGGCCTTTTAAACGAGGCAGTTTGTACCAAGTTCTCTACCATTATCAGAGCATCTGTGTTTACTTTTGTGTGAAAGTAAAAGTTTCAATCTTATTTTGGATCAAAAATGGCATTGCTCATTGTGATAACGAGTGTGAATATCACTCAGTAAAAAGTAAATAAAAATGGGGGTTTTATTTTTTTATTGGTTGCCATTTTCCATGGAGAATGAGTTAAATACGTGGAGTTGAAAGAAAGGTAAAAAGAGGTGGTTGGCCAGTTTAGTCATGTTTTATGTAATACTTGTTTTTCTTTTACATGAACGCATTTTACCATCCATCAGGACAAATTAATATGTCTTGGGCCTTTAAAAACTGTAAAAAAATAATTTTAATGGTTCCAATAACAGCTCCAGATGAATGCTGGAAAACAGATATTCCAGACTGTCAAATAGCGTATGTATTGCTTGGCTCTGTTGTAACTGCAAGTAAATGCTGCTTTTGTATGAAGTCTCCTTGACTGCTAGTGGAAGAACTGTAGCACATTTATTGCAAACAAAATTGGAATGGAAATGTGACATGTTACAACAGAATGGTACCTAATCCTTTCTCACCAATTGGATTGAATTAAAATAATAAATCATTAGGACAATAAAGCATTCTTGGTTATAGGATGGTCTAATTTAATTAAAGAGATTTTTAAAAATGGCAGGTTCAGGGACTTCCCTGATGGTTCAGTGGCTAAGACTCCACATTCTCAATGCAGGGACCCTGAGTTCGATCCCTGGTTGGGAAACTGGATCCACAGACCACAACTTAAGATCCTGCATGCTGCCACTAACATCTGGTGCAGCCAGAAAAAAAAGTGGCAGGTTCATACTTGCACTGCTTATGATAACAGAGATTTTATTTAAAAATGTGGTTTCTTATCATCTGGAGAAATAGACTTAGATCCCATGTAAAGTTATTTGTGTTAAATGGGAAAAATATCAGGCAAGCTTCAGAGGTGAATTGAACTGTGGAATGAAAAGTGTTTACAACAAAGGCCAGTTCCTACTCTGTTTACTGCAAGTAAGGAGCTTCAGGATGTTGTCCTGTGTTTGAAAGGGGTGACTCATGCCATCATTTATTGAGGTTAATTGCTTGTGTTTGTGAAGATCACGGTATGTTGCAAAGCAGGGCTGAGTAATCCACGGTGACCTTTTGTGCTATCAAAGCTTTATCAATTAGAAGCCCCTTATTGTAAATTCAGAGAACACCCATTGAGTGCCATCAAAGAAAGATCTTGGCTACTTAAGCAATCCAGTTTTATTTTTTATTTTTTTTTTCCTTTTTGGGCTCTTTTTCCTTCCAACTGAATCCTCTCTAGGGTACTGTTTCCATATCTGCAAAATGAAGCATATTGAAAATGTTTTCTGACTTTTAAGAAGTGTTGTGTTTTTCCTAAGCAATAGCAGGAATTTCAGAAAACTAAAAAAAAAATACAGAATTTTTTTTTCCTTGCTACATGCCTTTCTTCTTGAGGCCCCCAAACTGGCTGGCTGGCTAACTTCTGGTCACTTTCTTTTCCATCTGCTTCACTGTGTTGACACTTGGCCTGAGAGACATTTTGCAAACTTTGTTAAATGTTTCAAAATTGTAAATTAAAACCGTTATTTTTACTATACTTTGCTTTTGAATCAGTCTTAAAATATTTGTTTATTCTCATTCACTTATCTCAAGATGTGATTTTTCATTTCTTATTTTCTTTCATGTTGTTACAGTTTCTGACATTGTTTAATGCCCTGCACCCCCAGCTTTTGACATTGTTGAATTTCGTCTTCTCATCCCTTCTTGAAATTCTCTGCTCTAATGTATTTTATGACACTGCATTGTCCTGGATCTTCTTTTATATACTTCGCCTTCCTCTGTTTCTTTTTTCTCCTTCCTCCTCTTTCTCTTCCTCTTCTAAAATTGCGCTGCTGCTGCTGCTAAGTCGCTTCAGTCGTGTCCGACTCTGCGCGACCCATAGACAGCAGCCCACCAGGCTTCCCGTCCCTGGGATTCTCCAGGCAAGAACACTGGAGTGGGTTGCCATTTCCTTCTCCAATGCGTGAAAGTGAAAAGTGAAAGTGAAGTCGCTCAGTCGTGTCTGACTGCTAGCGACCCCATGGACTGCAGCCTACCAGGCTCCTCTGTCTCTTTTCTATATTCTTTAGTTTGGTTATTAACCAAGGCTTAGCTTTTCCCGCCCCCCCCCCCCCCCGCCACCCCCCCTTCTACTCTCCTGGCAGTCTCATATACTCTATTTCTCAAGTTCCAGGTCTACATTTCCAACTGCTGTGGAACGTTGCTACCATTTCCATCAAGAACAAACTCCAAAAATCAAACTCAAAATCTCCGTCTGCCCAGATTCAGATTTCCTAATGACTAACATAGTGTCTGACACATATTAGAGACTCAAATATCTGTTGAATTATTCAGTAACTTGAAAGAGACATACTGGGTTAGGGGACTAAACTGTTTCTGGGCATGGTCAGAGCTGAGGGTCAGACTTAAAAACCCAAAACTTGTGGCCAAAAGTCAAAATATAGTATCCAAAAGAGAGGAATTGACTCAGGTCCAGTCTCGACTGTTGTCTAAGAGGTTTGCTCTGATAGAGAAAAGGCAGTAGAAGTCGGTGGGACAGTGGGATAATGCTGTCACTTTTACTCATAAGGGATACTCATAAGGGATATGCAATTGGTAACATCCTCAGTGACCTACTTGAAAATGCTCTAAGTTGTTACTGGCCCTCAGTCAGTGTCTGGGGGAATGGACTGTGATATAAAAGAAAAATAGATAAATTGGACCACATCAAAATTGAAATCTTTTGCTTTTCAAAAGATGCTATTAAAAAAATGAAAAGGAAAGCCTTGGACTGGGAAAAATATTTTCAAAACATATTTAATAAAGGACTTGTATCAGAATATATAGAGAAACTTACAACTCATTAATAAGATGTTAAGGAACCCAATACAAAATGGGCAAAAGAAATCAATAGGTACTTTACTAAAGAAGATATATAATGGCAAGGAAATTACACTCAACATCCTCAGTCATTAGAGAAATGCAAATTAAAACCACTGGAATTTCAAAGTGGCAGTAGAGTTTCAAAACCATGTGAAACTGTATATCTGCTTGAGAAGCTAAAATTTAAATGATGATTCAAAGTGTTGACAAGAAGATAGAGCAACTAGGACTGTCAATATACTGGTGGAAATGCAAACTGAAAAACCACTTTGGAAAGCAATTTGACAGTTTCTTATAAAGTTAAACATATACTTATTGTATGATCCAGAAAGCCTACTTGGAGGTCTTTGCCTTGGGAAAATGAAAATAAATATCCAGACAAAGGCTTGTAGGTAAATATTAATAGCAGCTTTATTT
Source organism: Bubalus bubalis (assembly GCF_019923935.1). NCBI lineage: Eukaryota > Metazoa > Chordata > Mammalia > Artiodactyla > Bovidae > Bubalus > Bubalus bubalis. Next base: position 8,922,514 of record NC_059164.1, on the reverse strand, counting down.
CTAATAACTCCAAACTGGAAACAAGCATTTTGGAAAAAACAAGTGAATGGATAACCAAACTGGTACAATCATGTAATGGAATGCTATATGGCAACTTAAATTAAAAAAAAAAATGAGTGTGGAGAGGTAGACTGGGCAAGATAAGGACTTTTAAAGTCATGTTAAGTTTAGACTTCATCCTAAGAGTGACTGACAGGTTTTAAGCCCTTTTTAATCATGTGATGTTAAGAGCTGACTCATTGGAAAAGACCCTGGTGCTGGGAAGGATTGAAGGCAAAAGGAGAAGAGGGCAGCAGAGGATGAAATGGTTGGATGGCATCACTGCCTCAGTGGACATGAGTTTGAGCAAACTCTAGGAAATAGTGAAGGACAGGGAAGCCCAGTATGCTGCAGTCCATGGGGTTGCAAGGAGTCACACATGACTTAATGACTGAACAGTAGCAGCAAATCATGTAATGTGATTTCTAATGTATGTCTGTGGCTGCTGTGTGGAGAATGGGTTGAATGGAAAGATCTTTACCAAGAGGGTGTCAGATGATAGTGCTATGAGTTAGGGGAGTTGCTGGAGGAAAGAGAGAGAGATGGGTGGATTTCAGAGATATTTGGAAAGTAGAATTTCTTGTGGGAATTGATAAGGAAGGAGGAATTGAGAATAGTTTCTAAGTTTCTGGTTTGGGTAACTGGGTGTGTGGTGGTGCCTTTCACAGAGATAAAGAATAAAGGATAAAAGCTTATAGGCATGGTGATGACTTTAGTTTTATACATGCTGCTTTTGAGGTGCCTGAGAGGCATTCATATTGTGTTTAGAGACAGTTGGATATATCAGTCTGTTGCTTAGAAAACAGGCCTAGGCTGCAGAAACATGTCAGTTCCATGTAGGTAGTAGTTGAAACCATGCAATTGATCACTAATGAGTAGGCTGAGGAAAGAAGAGGCCTATAGCAAAACCTAGAGAAACTCTGATACTCTATGGAGAGGTAGGAGGAAAATTAGAAGAGTATTGTATTATGGAAGCCACTAGAAGCGGTGAATGATCAACAGTATCAAATGGAATTATGTCATTGAAGAATATGATTTTTATTCTTAGTTAATACATGTTGTGGAATATTTGAGAGATGCTCTTACAGTAAAAGATGAATCACTGTTAAACAATTAAAAAGAAAAGTCAACTGTTTGATATCTTGTAAAAAAGGCAGCACTTTTTTTTTTTTTTTTTAACATTTTCAATATAGATGGAAGAACTCAGAGTTTTCTGTTATTTTGTTTTGTTTTTTCCCCTCCTTGGGCTTTCCTCCTTCATTAGAGACTTTAGAAGGACTAAACATTAAAGAACTTACAGAAATCCACTTACATACATTGTGGGTGGAGAAGCTTGTACTAGATATTCCCTTATTTACAAACCTCTGAGCAAGAACATACTTTTTGCAATGGTTGTTTAATAAATGCCATTCACCTTAATTCCCCCTTTCCCTTTGGTCTCTTTCATGCCTGAGTGGGTGTGACTAGCTTGAAGAGATCAATGGCAAAAGGTTTTTGATCCCCCTACTTTAAGCAAGAAGTGTTTGTCGAGCGGGCAAGAGGATCTGTCAGTGATGGATAGAGAAGTTTTTAACTGAAATACCAGTTGTTTTCAAATTGATCTTATTGCCATGGTCAGCTTTGGTTGGTTGTGGCAGGATGCTGAAATGAATGTCTACACCCCCTACCCAAGATGCCATCTTTCCCTTTCCTTTTTTCTAATTGCCTTCTCCCAAAAATGGAAGAAAAAGAAAGCTTCTGAAGAGCTAGAATTTTACTTTAGAGTGATAAGTAGGAGAGTATTTTTAAGGAATTGAAGATCACAGTTACAAGAACTCAGCCTGGAAAATGGCTGTAGGCGCTTACTAAACCATAGCTCTGGTCAGTGGCAGTTTCTCCTGTTACTCTGGGAGGCGAGGAGGCTTCCAAGCTCTGTGTCCCAGTCATCGATTGATGCCTTTCAGCTCCGCATACCTGTCTGGGGTAACGGACTGGGCTCTGAGCATTTTTCGGTCACAGCGAGCACAGTGTTAAGCTTTGTCAGTAGAGGTTGCTGGAGGGACGCTGCCTGAAGGTGAGGGCTTCTCTCCCTGTTCCGTCTGCTACATTTTGCTTTTCCTTGCTCCTGCTTTGTGGTCTGTCAGTGGTGTGTGTGTGTGTGTGTGTGTGTGTGTATAGTGGGGGGCATCTACTGGTGCTCTACCTGAGATGTGCTCCAGAATGGGCAGTCCATTGGTGACGTCACAGATGTGTTCTGAACCTTGCTTCAGCCCTCCCAGGGTGACATTGGTATACCCCAAGTCTCATGCTGGCAGTGGCACCCTTATTTCTTCTTCAGGTGTGCCCACCAGCCTTGCTTGCGTGCGCTCAGAAGGTTCCCTATAATGGTCCTACCATGGACGCCTGTGCCCCAGGCTTCATACCAGTGGTAGTGTTCTGCTTCCTTCTGTGTGCTCACTCAAGAGCCTCTGTTCGCCTACTCCCTGGAGGGTTATCTCTTGCTCTCCTGTTACTGTGGACCAACTCTGGCCGTCAGACCAGGAAACATTCCCACTATCCGGTGGGCTGCAACCATAGCTTCTTCAATGAGATCTTTAAACATGCCTTGAGGAGGAGACTATCCATCCAGATTTCTTCTTCCTTGTGTACTGTTCAAGGCACGTGCCTTCCTCTATCACAGGTTAAATAATTTTCTAATGCTTAGCTTCTGCAAATTACTGTGTGGTTTCTGTCTCCTGAGTGCACCCAGAATGATGCACTCTCTTGCCTTTAATCTATTATGTATACATCTGCCAGAATACTCTTCTTGCAGCTCACCTCTGATTTAAAACACAAACCAAAAAATGACACCCCCACCCCAGCCCAAAACAACAGTGATTCTTGAGTGATTTGGCATTGAGACCATTCGAGACCCTCCATGATCTGGTCCCTGCTTGCCTTTTCAGTCTTATTTTCTACTCTACCTAAAATAACCAAGGCAAGCAGCACTGCTCAGTATTAAAAGTCCAGTCCCAGGTTTGACTTCTGGCTTTATCACTTATCACTAAGCACACAGGTCTTGTCCTTTGGCTCCTCTGAATTTAAGTTTGCTCATCTGGAAAACGGGGATACTAACAGCTTGTCTGCTCACACCACAGGGTTGTTGTGAGGTTCAATGAAATAATGTATGTGAAAGCTAAGAATTCTAAGATTCTGTCTACCTGTAATGTGTGGCCGTACATGTAGTGTTCTTTTTTTTGTTTTTTTGTTTTGCTTTTTAACGAAGGTGAAAAATAATTGCTGCCAATCATTTGTCTAGTATTCATGGAAGGGATAAAGGGGATATCTCTTTTTAGAACTCAAAATTATGTCTTATTTTTCTATTTCATGATTTAGCTTGTTTCAAGATGGGTGAAGTAAGACATTAAAAGTATCTTGATTGTTTCTCTTTTCTTTGCCATCAAAACCACAAAATACAATGGCTTTAAAATTTGGGGGTAAGGTAGAACATTTATCTCTTTTGTTACTTGGTCCTGAGGCTATCCATTGATTACTTGGGCAGACAGATCATTTCATACATATGTGTGAATTCATTAAAGTAGTACTCCTCTACCATATACTTTGGTTGTACATGTGCTAAAATATACAGAAAAGTGAAAGTGTGAAAATGTTAGTCACTCAGTTGTGTCTGACTCTTTGCGACCACATGAACTGTAGCCCACGAGGCTCTTCTGTCCATGACACTTTCCAGGCAAGAATACTGGGTTGACATTCTCTTCTCCAGGGGATCTTCCCCACCCAGGGATTGAATCTGTGTCTCCTGTATTGCAAGCAGATGCTTTACTATCTGAGCCACCAGGGCTTTTTGTAAACTGTAAAATAGAAGTAAATGAATTATTTTTAGAAAATAAACCAGAAATGGAGAAGCTCCTAAGTTGGTGAGAAATTCAGCCTATTCAAAATTCAAATCCCTTGGGAGAGGTATTCCTCTTCCATGAGAATGTAATAAAATGTTGTTGGGCCTTAAGCCTGTGCTACAAGATGAGAGACCCAGTTGTTCGTGTAGAAAGAGGAAGGTTTCTCTAGTTGCTTATGGATTGGATTCATCTTTGTTGGGCATCAGGCCAGCCTATGAATGTTTTCATAAGCAGGTGGTTCTTCTGAATTCCTCATTATCTTGGTTGGATATATAATGCTGGAGGAAAAAAGCCTATTCCTGTAGAACTCAAAACATGAATATAAAAGGCATTTAAAAACTGTTAAAAAACAAAAAACAAAACTTCCTTAGGGAGGAAATACAAGATTCCTTCTTTTGTAGCCTGAAAAAAAGGTGAGTTCAACAGAGGGTAAAAATGAAGAGAAGTAGCCATTCCAGTCTTGTTTAGACAAAACCTGTATTATCTAACCTTTCTATAGTTCTTTGTATTTTCCAAAGACCTTTACAAATGCATTTTTTCTCTCATGTAACAATCCTCCGATCAAAGCAGGTTAACATTCATGTTTCCATTTTCTAGATGGGAAAAAAGAGTTCCAGAGAAGTGAAGTCACCTTCATAGGTCCTAGGGTGAGTCAAAGGTAGAATGGGCTTTTGTACCTTTGACACAGAGTTTTTGGCTTAATTACTCTGCAACATGTTGTTTCCTGTCTTGACTGAAGCTCTACAAATTGGTTAAAAAGAATCCCTAATCTAAGAAGCCACGTCTGGAATTCTAAGTAGAGTATACTCTGTGGGAAGGTTTTTGGTTTTATTAAAATGGAGATTCCTTTGGGCGACCCTGCTTAGAGGGCTGTGGAGAAGAGCTGATGTGGTTCATAGACTTGGAGAAGGAAGTCCTAGACTTCATAGGACGTGCTCCTTCAGGTCTCCTGGGGATTATGGTTGTACCTCTTTATAAAAGAAATCTGAAAATGATGTTTGTAGGATTGGCATCTGAGAAAGTGGTTTAGCTCAGCCACTGAGATTTGTGTTCAGCTCTTATGCACCCAGTCAGCTTTCCATGTATTTGAATTATTTTTTTCCCAGAGGAGAACCCAGTCAGTCTCCAATTCTTGAAACTCTAATTTAGAATATATATTTCCTTGCAGTGTTAATCTATTTGAGATTTGATGCCTGATCAAATCACTAGATCACTGACTAGTACGTTGCCAAATACCCAATAGGCACCTCAATAAATATTTATTAATGTTAATCATGAGAATTATCTTTTTCAACATTAATGTTTGAAATATGTGCTTTACCAATACTGCAACAGGGAACACTTTCAGGATAATTACATTTTGCACTTATATTCAGTGATTTATTTCCTAGAACCTCAATATATGATTATTATTTTTTTTCTGACTCTTAAAGATATTGGCAAATGTTAGTTATTGGCAAATGTTAGTCCTATACTATGGAGAAGGCAATGGCACCCCACTCCAGTACTCTTGCCTGGGAAATCCCATGGATGGAGGAGCCTGGTAGGCTGCAGTCCATGGGGTCGCTAAGAGTCGGACACAGCTGAGCGAGTTCACTTGCACTTTTCACCTTCATGCATTGGAGAAGGAAATGGCAACCCACTCCAGTGTTCTTGCCTGGAGAATCCCAGGGACGGGGGAGCCTGGTGGGCTGCCGTCTATGGGGTTGCACAGAGTTGGACACAACTGAAGTGACTTAGCAGTCCTATACTATAGATGAGGAATGTAAAAAGGAAATAGAAATGATTTGCTAAAACACAGAGGATTGAAATGAAGTAGGGAATGAAAATTTAGGTCTTTGTCCCCAAATTTTGCTAAAAATAGTCTATTAGTACTCCTGGGAACTAAACTAATGGTCAAGAAATTGTAGTGGAGCATGGTAAGTTTGGGCTTCCCTGGTAGCTCAGCTGGTAAAGATTCTGCCTGCAATGCAGGAGACCCCTGTTCGATTCCTGGGTTGGGAAGATCCCCTGGAGAAGGGCATGGCAGCCCACTCCAGTATTCTTGCCTGGAGAAGCCCATGGACAGAGGAGTCTGGAGGGCTACATTCTATGGGATCGAAAAGAGTTGGACACGACTGAGTGACTAAGCACAGCACAGCACATGATGAGTTCACATATGTGGAACTGTTCTTCCAACTACAATATAATGTTGAAAAATGAATTTTTGTTTTGGCTCTCACTGTGGGATTACAGTATCTACTGGCAGTTGGAGGCAGTTGTTTTTCCTATTGAATTTAAACTGTGATTATTTATTCCTGATGATTCAGGTAGTAATATGACCTGTTTATTACTACTGTCTATTTTTTTCAAATCAGTTTAAATAATATAAAAGTTGATCCAATATATTTATGTATGCTGCTAAGTCACTTCAGTCATGTCCGACTCTATGCTACCCAGTAGACAGCAGCCCACCAGACTCCACCATCCCTGGGATTCTCAAGGCAAGAACACTGGAGTGGGTTGCCATTTCCTTCTCCAATGCATGAAAGTGAAAAGTGAAAGTGAAGACGCTCAGTCGTGTCCGACTCTTGGTGACCCCATGGACTGCAGCCTACCAGGCTCCTCCGTCCATGGGATTTTCCAGGCAAGAGTACTGGAGTGGGGTGCCATTGCCTTATATAGGTTCAAAATTTTTAAAAATTGCAATTGAAGTTAGAATAGTTAATACTTTTCATAATTAAAGTGAAAAATGACTTAGCTGTTTAGTTATTTTAGATTTCAGTAGCTATTTTAGAAATATACTCTCTAGTTATTTTTATAACTTAATATGAAGTAACTTTTATATCTTTAAAGGTATTAAAATGCATTTTGTAGCATTATTATTAAAATTTTGTGAAACATCTCAGTGTTAATGACTTTTATCATTTGTTTGAAATAGTGTTTCTCAACAGGTGATTTATAATTCACCTGCATTGGAGTCACCTGGGATATTTATTAAAATTCAGAGCCCAGGGTCTTAACCCAAATCTGCTGAAGGTGACTCTGAAGACTAGTGTTCAGAAATCTGCACTTTACATCTGGTTTCCAGCTGACTGTGCAAGCTGCAGGTTATGCAGCATTGTTTCAGTGTGGGAGGACGGGGCCATGGTTACTGTGTCCAGGGAGATGAGCAAGGATGTAAAGGGCACGACACACCGTGACATTTGGCTCTCCTGGAGGTAATAGAGGTTGAAGGTGGGCAGCATCATGAATTAACTGCATTCTTTTGAGTTACTTTTATAAAATCTTTTAGAGAGTTAATCCCGCTGTCAAGAAAGATAGTGTGTCTGTGTTAGTTGCTCAGGGTGTCCAACTCTTTGCGACCCCACGGACTGTATAGCCCACCAGGCTCCTCCGTCCATGGGATTACCCAGGCAGGAACATTGGAGTGGGTTGCCATTCCCTTCTCCAGTCAAGAAAGACAGGTGAGGCTAAATGCATATAAGACTGCATTCTTATATAAGATTATGTGGAAGGGTATTTATTCCTCACTATTCTGGAATTAGTGAGGAAAACTCAGCAGTGGCTGCCACAGGACTGGAAAAGGTCAGTTTCCATTCCAATCCCAAAGAAAGGCAATGCCAAAGAATGCTCAAACTACCGCACAATTGCACTCATCTCACACACTAGTAATGCTCAAAATTCTCCAAGCCAGGCTTCAGCAGTACGTGAACCGTGAACTTCCAGATGTTCAAGCTGGTTTTAGAAAAGGCAGAGGAACCAGAGATCAAATTGCCAACATCCACTGGATCATGGAAAAAGCAAGAGAGTTCCAGAAAAACATCTATTTCTGCTTTATTGACTATGCCAAAAGCCGTTGACTGTGTGGATCACAATAAACGGTGGAAAATTCTTAAAGAGATGGGAATACCAGATCACCTGAGCTGCCTCTTGAGAAATTTGTATGCAGGTCAGGAAGCAACAGTTAGAACTGGACATGGAACAACAGACTGGTTCCAAATAGGAAAAGGAGTACGTCAAGGCTGTATATTGTCACCCTGCTTATTTAACTTATATGCAGAGTACATCATGAGAAACTCTAGGCTGGATGAAGCACAAGCTGGAATCAAGATTGCTGGGAGAAATATCAATAACCTCAGATATGCAGATGACACCACCCTAATGGCAGAAAGTGAAGAGGAACTCAAAAGCCTCTTGATGAAAGTGAAAGTGGAGAGTGAAAAAGTTGGCTTAAAGCTCAATATTCAGAAAACGAAGATCATGGCATCTGGTCCCATCACTTTATGGGAAATAGATGGGGAAACAGTGGAAACAGTGTCAGACTTTATTTTTTAGGGCTCCAAAATCACTGCAGATGGTGACTGCAGTCATGAAATTAAAAGACGCTTACTCCTTGGAAGGAAAGTTATGACCAACCTAGAGAGCATATTCAAAAGCAGAGACATTACTTTGCCAACAAAGGTTCATCTAGTCAAGGCTATGGTTTTTCCTGTGGTCATGTATGGATGTGAGAGTTGGACTGTGAAGAAAGCTGAGCGCCGAAGAATTGATGCTTTTGAACTGTGGTGTTGGAGAAGACTCTTGAGAGTCCCTTGGACTGCAAGGAGATCCAACCAGTCCATTCTAAAGGAGATCAGTCCTGGGTGTTCTTTGGACGGACTGATGGTAAAGCTGAAACTTCAATACTTTGGCCACCTGATGCAAAGAGTTGACTCATTGGAAAAGCCTCTGATGCTGGGAGGGATTGAGGGCAGGAAGAGAAGGGGACAACAGAGGATGAGATGGCTGGATGGCATCACCAACTCAATGGACAAGAATTTGGGTGAACTCCGGGAGTTGGTGATGGACAGGGAGGCCGGACATGCTGCTGTTCATGGGGTTGCAAAGAGTCGGACACGACTGAGTGACTGAACTGAACTGATTTTGGAATTAACAATTCCAAACTTTTTGTTTATAAATGACAATATACAAACAATCACTATTTTCCTATTATGATTCATATGACAATTAGCATATACAGAAAGAACCTCAATTGCAAAGCCATTGGTAACTGTAAATGCCATCAGTATGCTAATATAATAGAAAACATTCTTGAAGCAGTTAGTTCAAGGCCAGTGGGCTCTTACAGAGTCCATTTTGTAGCAGTTTATACTGACGAGTATATTTGCAATTCTTAGTTATTTGCTTTCTGTATAAATAAAAATAGAATCATGGTAGTCAGGTTAGTTAAATAACCCAAAATGTGGCTCAACACAAAAAAGATATTTTTTATGCATGTTACAGCCAATGCGGTTTGTCAGAGATAGATTGGAGCTTTGCATCATGCAGGAATCCAAGCCTTTTTTGGTGGATTGTTCTGATATCTTCTAAGGTCTTTCAGCCTTCTAACCAAGCGGTGAGAGAGTGTGAAGTTCCCCAGGCTCTTTTTTTGTAATTAAATTAATTTGACTGCACCAGATTTTAGTTGTGGCACTCAGTATCTTTAGTTGAAGGATGTGGGATCTAGTTCCCTGACCAGGGGTTAAACCGGCCCCCTGCCTTGGGAGTGCAGAGTCTTAGCTACTGGATCATCAGGGAAGTCTCTACCCATGCTCTTAATTATCTCACTGGAGGTGACGCACATCATCTCCTTCCCTATATTCCACTAGTGAGAACTAGTCACGCAATCCTACAGAGCTGCAAAAGCTGCAAAGCATCTGAGAACTGTGGTCTGATACTTTATCAAGAAAGAAAAGAATACAGCCAGACTATTCTAGATCATGCATATCAAAGATATATCCTAGGGAGTAGGAGATGCTTAGATAGATAGACTCACATACTATAGATACTAATATTTCTCAACTTATATTTATGTCTTACAGTCACTGAGGGCAGCTGCCTTTGCGTTTGATGGCACTTCAATAAGAAATGTATTTTACATAATGACATGATGCCAGCACATATATACCAATGTGAAAATTTCATACCTGTTGTTAAGGATACAATAATTACTTTTACTGTATATGGTGCTTTGGCTCCATCCCTTCATTCTTCCTGGAGTTATTTATCCACTGATCTCCAGTAGCTTATTGGGCACCTACCAACCTGGGGAGTTCCTCTTTCAGTATCCTATCATTTTGCCTTTTCATGCTGTTCATGGGGTTCTCAAGGCAAGAATACTGAAGTGGTTTGCCATTCCCTTCTCCAGTGGACCACATTCTGTCAGATCTCTCCACCATGACCCGCCCGTCTTGGGTTGCCCCATGGGCATGGTTTAGTTTCATTGAGTTAGACAAGGCTGTGGTCCTAGTGTGATTAGATTGACTAGTTTTCTGTGAGTATGGTTTCAGTGTGTCTGCCCTCTGATGCCCTCTTGCAATACCTACTGTCTTACTTGGGTTTCTCTTACCTTGGGCGTGGGTATCTCTTCACGGCTGCTCCAGCAAAGTGCAGCCAGTGCTCCTTACCTTGGACGAGGGGTATCTCCTCACTACCGCCCTTCCTGACCTTCAACGTGGGATAGCTCCTCTAGGCCCTCCTGTGCCCGCGTAGCCATGGAGTGGGGTTGGTCCACCCGGCTGCCGCCCCTGGCCTCGGACACGGGGTAACTCCTCTTGTCGCTGCTCCTGACCTCGGACGCTGGGGATCTCCTCTCGGCCGCCCCCCCTGGCCTTGGGCGTGGGGTTGCTCCTCCTGGCTGCCACCCCTGGCCTCAGGCGTGGGAGCATGGGGTAGCTCCTCCCGCCCGCCGCCCCTGGCCTCGGGCTTAAGGGTGTGGGGTATCTCCTCTCGGTGCCCCCCGGACCCCCCGCCCTTGGACATGGGGTAGCTCCTCTCGGCCCTTCCTGCACCATCGTCGCAGTCTGGCACTCTTGGCCGCTGCCCCTGACCTCGGACATGGGGTAACTGTGACTTGTGATAGAAGCAAGGTCCGATGCTGTAAAGAGCAATATTGCATAGGAACTTGGAATGTCAGGTCCATGAATCAAGGCAAATTGGAAGTGGTCAAACAAGAGATGGCAAGAGTGAATGTCGACATTCTAGGAATCAGTGAACTGAAATGGACTGGAATGCGTGAATTTAACTCAGATGACCATTATATCTACTACTGCAGGCAGGAATCCCTCAGAAGAAATGGAGTAGCCATCATGGTCAACAAGAGAGTCCAAAATGCAGTATTTGGATGCAGTCTCAAAAACGACAGAATGATCTCTGTTTGTTTCCAAGGCAAACCATTCAATATCATGGTAATCCAAGTCTATGCCCCAACCAGTAACGCTGAAGAAGCTGAAGTTGAACAGTTCTATGAAGACCTACAAGACCTTTTAGAACTAACACCCAAAAAAGATGTCCTTTTCATTATAGGGGACTGGAATGCAAAAGTAGGAAGTCAAGAAACACCTGGAGTAACAGGCAAATTTGGCCTTGGAATACAGAATGAAGCAGGGCAACGACTAATAGAGTTTTGCCAAGAAAATGCACTGATCATAGCAAACACCCTCTTCCAACAACACAAGGGAAGACTCTATACATGGACATCACCAGATGGTCAACACCGAAATCAGATTGATTATATTCTTTGCAGCCAAAGATGGAGAAGCTCTATACGGTCAGCAAAAACAAGACCAGGAGCTGACTGTGGCTCAGACCATGAACTCCTTATTGCCAAATTCAGACTTAAATTGAAGAAAGTGGGGAAAACCACTAGACCATTTATGTATGACTTAAATCAAATCCCTTATGATTATACAGTAGAAGTGAGAAATAGATTTAAGGGCCTAGATCTGATAGATAGAGTGCCTGATGAGCTATGGAATGAAGTTCGTGACATTGTACAGGAGACAGGGATCAAGACCATCCCCATGGAAAAGAAATGCAAAAAAGCAAAATGGCTGTCTGCGGAGGCCTTACAAATAGCTGTGAAGAGAGGAGAGGTGAAAAGCAAAGGAGAAAAGGAAAGATATAAGCATCTGAATGCAGAGTTCCAAAGAATAGCAAGAAGAGATAAGAAAGCCTTCTTCAGAGATCAATGCAAAGAAATAGAGGAAAACAAGAGAATGGGAAAGACTAGAGATCTCTTCAAGAAAATCAGACATACCAAGGGAACATTTCATGCAAAAATGGGCTCAATAAAGGACAGAAATGGTATGGACCTAACAGAAGCAAAAGATATTAAGAAGGGATGGCAAGAATACACAGAACTGTACAAAAAAGATCTTCATGACCCAGATAATCACAATGGTGTGATCACTGACCTAGAGCCAGACATCCTGGAATGTGAAGTCCAGTGGGCCTTAGAAAGCATCACTACAAACAAAGCTAGTGGAGGTGATGGAATTCCAGTTGAGCTATTTCAAATTCTGAAAGATGATGCTGTGAAAGTACTGCACTCAATATGCCAGCAAATTTGGAAAACTCAGCAGTGGCCACAGGACTGGAAAAGGTCAGTTTTCATTCCAATCCCAAAGAAAGGCAGTGCCAAAGATTGCTCAAACTACCGCACAATTGCACTCATCTCACACACTAGTAAAGTAATGCTCAAAATTCTCCAAGCCAGGCTTCAGCAATATGTGAACCGTGAACTTCCTGATGTCAAGCTGGTTTTAGAAAAGGCAGAGGAACCAGAGATCAAATTGCCAACATCCGCTGGATCATGGAAAAAGCAAGAGGGTTCCAGAAAAACATCTATTTCTGCTTTATTGACTATGCCAAAGCCTTTGACTGTGTTGATCACAATAAACTGTGGAAAATTCTGAAAGAGATGGGAATACCAGACCACCTGACGTGCCTCTTGAGAAATTTGTACGCAGGTCTGGAAGCAACAGTTAGAACTGGACATGGAACAACAGACTGGTTCCATATAGGAAAAGGAGTTCATCAAGGCTGTATATTATCACCCTGTTTATTTAACTTATATGCAGAGTACATCATGAGAAACGCTGGACTGGAAGAAGCACAAGCTGGAATCAAGATTGCCGGGAGAAATATCAATAACCTCAGATATGCAGGTGACACCACCCTTATGGCAGAAAGTGAAGAGGAACTAAAAGGCCTCTTGATGAAAGTGAAAGAGGAGAGTAAAAAAGTTGGCTTAAAGCTCAACATTCAGAAAACGAAGATCATGGCATCCAGTCCCATCACTTTATGGGAAATAGATGGGGAAACAGTGTCAGACTTTATTTTTCTGGGCTCCAAAATCACTACAGATGATGACTGCAGCCATGAAATTAAAAGACGCTTACTCCTTGGAAGGAAAGTTATGACCAACCTAGATAGCATATTCAAAAGCAGAGACATTACTTTGCCAACAAAGGTTCGTCTAGTCAAGGCTATGGTTTTTCCTGTGGTCATGTCTGGATGTGAGAGTTGGACTGTGAAGAAGGCTGAGCGCCGAAGAATTGATGCTTTTGAACTGTGGTGTTGGAGAAGACTCTTGAGAGTCCCTTGGACTGCAGGGAGATCCAACCAGTCTATTTTGAAGGAGATCAGCCCTGGGATTTCTTTGGAAGGAATGATGCTGAAGCTGAAACTCCAGTACTTTGGCCACCTCATGCGAAGAGTTGACTCATTGGAAAAGCCTCTGATGCTGGGAGGGATTGAGGGCAGGAGGAGAAGGGGACGACAGAGGTTGAGATGGCTGGATGGCATCACTGACTCGATGGACATGAGTCTGAGTGAACTCCGGGAGTTGGTGATGGACAGGGAGGCCTGGCGTGCTGCGGTTCATGGGGTCACAAAGAGTCGGACACGACTGAGCGACTGATCTGATCTGATCTTATTTGATATATGGTGCACTCTGGTATTTTCTGTACTGTTTTCTACTCTATTCTATTTTGTTTCTGTAGTCTTGCCTGCCTCCACCCAAGGCTCGTCTGTAGTCTTGCTGCTGCTGCTGCTGCTAAGTCGCTTCAGTCGTGTCCGACTCTGTGTGACCCCATAGACAGCAGCCCACCAGGCTCTCCCGTCCCTGGGATTCTCCAGGCAAGAACACTGGAGTGGGTTGCCATTTCCTTCTCCAATGCAGGAAAGTGAAAAGTGAAAGTGAAGTCACTCAGTCGTGTCCGACTCTTAGCGACCCCATGGACTGCAGCCCACCTGGCTCCTCCATCCATGGGGTTTTCCAGGCAAGAGTACTGGAGTTGAGTGCCATTGCCTTCTCTGTCTGTAGTCTTAGGAGGCTCCATTCCATCTCAGCAGTCTCTGCTCCTGAGGGGAGACTTCCAAGGGGAGTTTTTGTCTGGGTTTCCTGTTGTTGAGTTGTTCAGTCACTCAGTCATGTCCGACTCTTTGTGACCCCATGGACTGCATCGTTCCAGGCCTCCCTGTCCCTCACCATCTCTCAGAGTTTGCCCAAGTTCATGACCGTTGAATCAGTGATGCCATCCAACCATCTCATCCTCTGTCATCTTCTCTTCCTTCTTTCAGTCTTTCCCAGCATCAGGGTCTTTCCCTGGCATGTAGGTTATTCTTGCTGCAGTCCTTTGGGCACCCAAAGGCTTGGCATTATCACTTGTGTGCTTTCTTCCTCTCCTATAGTGAGAGTTGTCAAATACAGGCATACATTTACATTGTTCTGATGCTCTTCACTATATTGCACTTGGAAGTTATTTTGTTTTTTAACAAAATGAAGGTTTGTGGTAACCCTGCATTGAGCAAGTCTATCAGTGTTGTTTTTCCGACAGCATTTGTTCTCTTCATGTCTCCATGTCTTGTTTTGGTAAGATTTTAGTATTTCAAAGTTTTCACCATGATTGTATTTGTTATAGTGATCTGTGATCAGTGATCTTTGATGTTCTATTGTAGTTGTTCTTGGGTGCTGTGAACCATGCCCATATTAGGCAATGAACTTAATTGATAAATGTGTGTTTTTACTTCTCCATTGACCAGCTGATTCCTTTTCTCTTTCTCTCTCCCTGAGCCTCCCTATTCCCTGAGACACAACAATATTGAAATTAGGCCAATTAATAATATTACAATGGCTTCTAAGTGTTCAAGTGAAAGGAGTCACATGTTTCTCACTTTAAGTCAAAAGCTAGAAATGATTAAGCTTAGTGAGGAAGGCATGTGGAAAACTGAGATAGACTAAAAACTAGGTCTCGTGTGTCAAACAGCCAAGCTGTTAATGTGAAGGAAATGTTCTTGAAAGCAATTAAATTTGCTACTCCAGTGAACACACAAAGGATAAGAAAGTAAAACAGCCTTATTGTTGATATGGAGAAAGTTTTAATGTTCTGGATAGCAGATCAAACCAGGCACAACATTCCCTTAAGCCAAAGCCTAATCCAGAGCAAGGCCCTAACTCTCAATTCTATGAAGGCTGAAAGAGGTGAGGAAGCTTCAGAAAACAAGTTAGAGGTTAGCAAGGGTTGGTTCATAAGGTTTAAGGAAAAAAGCCACCTACATAACATAAAAATACAAAGTGAAGCAGCAAGAGCTGATGTAGAAGCTGCAGCAAGTTATGCAGATCTAGCTGAGATAATTAATGAAAGTGACTGCTCTAAACGACAGATATTCAGTGTAGATGGAACAGCCTTCTATTGGAAGAAATGCATTCTAGGACTTACATAGCTAGAGAGGAGAAGTCAATGTCTGGCACCAGAGCTTCAAAGGATAGGCTGACTCTCTTGTTTAGGGGATCATGCAGGTAATGACTTGAAGTTGAAGCTCATTTCTCATTCCAAAGATCCTATGGCTCTTCAGGATTATGCTTCACCTACCCTGCCTGTGCTCTCAATGCAACAGTGAAGCTTAGTTGACAGTGTATCTGTTTACAACATGATTTACTGAATATTTTAAGCCCACTGTTGAGACAAAATGCTTAGGAAATAAGATTCCTTTCAAAATATCATTGCTCATTGACAATGCACCTGGTCTCCCATGAGCTCTGACAGAGATGCACAGGAGATTAATGTTGTTTTCTTGCCTGCTAACACAACATCCATTCTGCAGCCCATGGGTCAAGGAGTAATTTCAACAGTCTTTTTTATTAAGAAACACATCTTATAAGGTTATAGCTGCCATAGAGAGTGATTCCTCTAATGGATCTGGGCAAAGTAAATCAAAAAGCTTCTGGAAATGATTCACTATTCTAAATGTCATTAAGAAGCTTTGTGATTCAAGGGAAGAGGTGAAATTTCAACATTAACAGTTGTTTGCAAGAAGTTGAATCCAACCCTCATGGATGACTTTGGAGGGGCGGGTTCAAGACGGTGGAGGAAGAAACTGCAGATGTGGTGGAAATAGAAAAAGCACTAGAATTTAAAGTGAAGCCTGAAGATATGACTGAATTGCTATAAACTCATAATAAAACTTTAATGGATGAGAAGTGGCTTCTTATGAATGTGTAAAGCAGGTGGCTTCTTGAAATGGAATCTACTGGTGATGATACTGTGAAAGCTGTTGAAATAACAAGAAAAGCTTTGAAATATTATATAAACTTAGTTGATAAAGTGGCAGCAGGGCTGAAGCGGATTGACTCCAATTTTGAAAGAAGTCCTATTGTGGATAAAGTGCTGTCAAACAGCATCACATGCTACAGAGGAAAATCATTCATGAAAGGGAGAACCTTATTTTAAGAAATTTCCAGAGTCACCCCAACCTTTAGCAACCACCACCCTGATCAGTTAGTAGCCATCAACATGCAGGCGAGACCCCTCCACCAGGAAGAAGATATGACTCACTGAAGTTTCACATGATACTTCTCATTTTTAAGCAATAAATTATTTTAAATTAAGGTGTGTACATTATTGTTTTAGACATAATACTATTATACCCTTAATAGACTACAATATAACTTTCATATACACTGGGAAACAAATTCTGTGTGACTCACTTTATTGCAGTGTACTGCAACTGGTACTGTAAGGCATGTTATAAATTTAGTTACAATTTAAGTTTTCTGAGGGTCTTTTATCTGTTTTTAAAAATGAATGTTTTCAGGTTTCATCTTATATATTTACCAAAGGATTTTCTGAACAGAGCCTGTCCCAAACTAGAGCGTTGGCTAATTCAAGTGCCATCTAGTGGCCAAACTAGTAAAAACTAGTTAAAATGCTAGAGAAATTGACTTTCATCTTACCAGCTTAAAAGGACTAGGTCTAGGACATGTATATTACAAGTTACTGTAAATTGTGCTGGGACTGGTCCAAGCTATGCTGAAGTTACTGCGGGATCAATATTTCTGATTTCTCCATCTCTGAAGCAGGCAACTGGGATAGAACTTGAACCACAAAGTCACTGTGCTATGTAGAAGGTATTTTCCTGAGGGTACTTACCAAGGGGTCATAGAGTATTTGATATTCATTTATTTATTTTTCAGTCATTCATTCAGCATCAAATATTACACACACACACACACACACACACAGAGCTAGATTTAAGGTACTGTGTTAGGGAATAAAAGATTAGCCAGACTGGATGTTTTATTTTTTTAAAGGCTTGTTGTTCAATAGGGAAAATATACATCCATGACTTCAATGAAGCTAGTTTTGTAAGATTTAGAAAGGCGAATCTGACATGGTCCTAAGCTTAAAGAACACATGGACAGCAGAGGATGTAGGAAACTCCCAGCACTGCTCTAGGCTCAGTCTTGGGGGAGATAAGACATGCACTCCAGAACAGGAAGTGGTATCAGATGGCGGCTGAACTGAGTGGGTCTATCCGCAAGTGCTACCAGGAGACAGAAGGCTGCTCTCTCAGCTCATCGCTCCCTGTCTTCCCTACGGAGCTCTTGCACGTTTTGGAACTGGTAAACAATGGTTAGTATAGAAACTAAAAATGAAAGTGAAAGTTGCTCAGTCGTGGCCAACTCTTTGTGACCCTGTGGACTCTCTTCTCCAGGCCACAATACTGGAGTGGGTAGCTGTTCCCTTCTCCAGGGGATCTTCCCAACCCAGCAGTCGAAACCAGGTCTCCTGCATTGCAGGTGGATTCTATACCAGCTGAGCCACCAGGGAGGTGTTTTTCACATCTATGGTTATCAACTGCAAAATAGCTTTACAAAAATAAATAAATGAGTTGAGCCTATTGCAGTAGTGGCGCAGAGGTTAAAGCATCTGCCTGCAATGCGGGAGACCTGGGTTCGATCCCTGGGTCAGGAAGATCCCCTGGAGAAGGAAATGGCAACCCACTCCAGTATTCTTGCCTGGAGAATCCCCATGGACGGTGGGCTACAGTCCACGGGTCTCAAAGAGTCGGACACAACTGAGCGACTTCACTTTCATCGCTGTAGTCGGCATTTAAGTCAGCTAATTTGTCTTAACACTTTTATATAGATTTAAACTAGCTTATGTAATTAATACATCCCAATGAGAATTTTCTAGTGGCTATTTTGTGGTTAATTTTGATGATTGAAAAAAAGAGACCACAAAAAAAATCACACAAAGAAAAGTTGTATTTGAATTTAGCTTTGGTGTAATCTCTAGTAATCTCCCAAGTCCCATCTCTTTAGCAGCATTAAATTCTGTGGTGTTTTCCAGCTCCGTCCTCCACCATTTTCCTCCTTCAGGGTCATGAGTGATTAATTTTACTGACTAAATCTCAAACTGATATTTTTACAGTAAATCCTTTCGAACATTCAGAGACAGATTTCACTTGAATGGTTTAAATTTGAGGAGTTTTTTAGTCTCAGCTGGATTGTTGTTCTGAGTGCTGAGATGGGAGAGGGAACTTAAAAAGTGATTTATAAAGCAGGTGATATACGCGACTTCCATATTACCTGCTTAAAGTCTGCAAGGTGAAAATTGATCTTGTTTTTTTTTCCTTCAGAAAAATTCCCAAATCACTACTTAGTTAAAATTTATAACTCAGCACCCCAGATTGTAATGTATTGGTATACATCTACATGATTTAATTCTGTCTTTAAAAATAGATAACAAGAAAACACTTTTGAATGATTTGTGCTATAATAAAATTTGGTTTAATATATATTGATAAAATATTAATTAAAAATATATTAATAAAAAAATCAATAAAAATTAACATTATTTTTTGTATTGCTTAGACATGCCAATAACTTTTGACATGGAAGCGACCTTTAGTTACTTAAGATGCATTTTTGTAGTGAGATGAGTAGTATTAGTTAATGTGAACAGGCCTTATGCAAATCTCATGGGCCTAATATAATTTTTGTGAGTTTTATGATAAGAGAAGAAGAAGCTTTGAGTTATGAGTCATTATTTCTGAAATAACTGCTGAGAAAGAATTATAGCCACTTCTTTTTTTTGGGGCAAAGGAGACTGCTCACAGATGCTCCTGCTAGACACAGCATTGGTCACAGCAACTCTACTCTGGCAGCAAATATTATTTTCATGATTCTCTGACTTTTCTTTTTTGCCAATCAAATATAAATTTGGATATAAGTGTTCTTTGTTAATGATTACAGAGGCAACAATCTGACATAGACTAGCAAGCCAATAGATAAGGTTTAGACTTAACTTCCTTTAGTGAAGATGCTCCATTCATTCATTCAGTCATTTACTCATTCATTTTTCCAACAAATATTTATTAAGTACCCACTATGAGATGGTGCCTTTGAACCGTGGTGCTGGAGGCACCACATCAAAAGAATTGATGTCTACAAACTCTAGTGTTGGGGAAGACTCCTGAAAGTCCCTTGGACAGCAAGGAGATCAAACCAGTCAATCTTAAGGGAAATCAACTCTGAATACTCGTTAGAAGGGCTGATGCTGAAGCTGACGCTCCAGTATTTTGGTCATCTGATGTGAGCAACCGACTGTTTGGAAAAGCCCTTAATACTGGGAAAGATTGAGGGCAGAAGGAGAAGGGAGTGACAGAGGATAAGACAGTTGGATGGTATCACTGATGTAATGAATATGAACTTGGGCAAATTCTGGGAGATGGTGAGAGACAGGGAAGCCTGTCATGCTGCAGCCCGTGGGGTCACAGAGTCGGACACGACTGGGTGACTAAACAACAGTATGAGATGGTGAAGGACAGGGAAGCCTGGCCATGGGGTTGCAAAGAACTGGACACGACTTAGCGACTGAACAATAACAACGATGTACCAGGTACTGTTTAGGGGCTGGGGTTTCAGCAGTGCACAAGACAGGCCACCATCTTGGCCCGTAGGCTCAAACTTACATTCTAGTGAATGGATATAGACAAAGAACGAAACAAATAATTAAAACATAGTATGCAAATGATAATAACTTGTATGGAGAAAAATGAAACGTGAAAGGGGTAAGGGAGTTCCCGGATGAAGAAAGGGAATTCCACTCTAAATCAGATGGTCAGAGAAGACTTCACCGAGAACAAAGACAAAGGAAGCAAAGGAGTGAGCCATGTAAATTTATCCGAGAGAAGAGCATTCTAGGCAGAAGAAACAACAAATGCTGTGGCCCTGAGGTAGGAGAGTGCTTGATTGTGTCAGCTGAACAGCAAGGAGGCTGATAAGGCAGGAACAGTAATGGAGGGGAGAAGATAGGGCTGAAGTCAGAGAGGTAGTGGGGCCAGATCATGCGGGGCTTTGTGAGCCACTGTGAGGACTTTGGTGTTTTCTGTGAGGGGGAAGGGGAAGCACTGGAGGGTGTTGAGCAGAGAGAGCACTGTTTGATTTGTTTTAAAAGAATCGTTATGACTGATTCGCATTGTTGCACAGCAGAAACCAATACAATGTTATTGTAATGATTACCCAATTAGAAAATGAAAAAAAGAACCACTATGACTCCTTCACTGAAATAGGAAGCAAGGTCATCAGCTGAGAGTGTGGAGAAAGAAGAGGGAGCTGGTAGCGATGATGATGCAGTCGCTTTGGAGAGTGGGACAATGATTTAATGGGGGAAATTATGTGAGTACCAGGCAGCACAGAAGGCCCACTTAGGATTAGTGGCCATAATTTAAAGTGAGACCAGTCAGCTGTGTGGAGCAGGTAGAGTAGGATTTAATGAGGGCTGAGGCTTTGCCAAGTGACTTAGAGAAGGAAGGGTGGGAAAAGAGAGTCGAGTGTCACTCAGGGGAATGATTTAGTGATTGGCTCTGGAGTTGATACTGAGTAAGTAGAGAAGTGGGACTTCCCTGGTGGCTGAGACGGTAAATCGTCTGTCTACAATGCGGGAGACCTGGCTTCGATCCCTGGGTCGGAAAGATTCCCTGGAGAAGGAAACAGCAACCCACTCCAGTACTCTTGCCTAGAAAATCCCATGGACGGAGGAGCTTGGTGCAGGCTACCGTCCATGGGGTCGCAAAGAGTCGAGCACGACTGAGCGACTTCACTTCAAGTGAGTAATGAGGGGCAGGGACAGTGAAGAGGTAGGTGTCATGTTGGATGTGTGACAGAGTGAGCTGGTCAGAGAGTGATATGCCTGAAGTTAAGATCATGGGACAAAACTGGTTTCAAATAGGGTGTGGTAAGAAAATTATCTTTCTCAAATGAAGTATAAAAATGCCACAGACGAATGTTCATTATATTTGAATCCCTTTGAATCATGCCATTCTTTCTAGATCCCCCTCTCCTCCCTCAATATTTGAGTTTTTAGAATACCAGCAGAAGATAGGATAGCAGAAGAAGTCCAGTGGCTGACTTAGAGGATTAGGTACTCAGTTTGTAGATTTCATTAAGAAAGAAAACTTATGATCTAGCAGACTCAATTTTCCCAAGATTATTTGCTTTATCCTAGCTTAAAAAAAAGCTAAAAGAAACACTGATCTCGCTATTTCTGAACACGGAGATCAAGAACAAAATATTCCTGTTCAGTTGGAAATATTCAGCAAACAGATGAAATCACATTTACATTATCCATTGTCCCAAGCACTAGCTGTAGAGTAGGAAAACACTTGTGACGCTAGCACAGTCATGGTTACGGTGAAACAGAAACTGAAGGACTACCCAGTACGTCCTTATCGTTGGAATGCACATCTTATTTACAAAAGCATGCTGTTTTTGTGTTGACTTTCGAAGAGAGACTATTAGACTCTAAGCACATAAAACTTGAAAGAAGTATAAATGTAAGTTATTTAGAGCTTCTTAAGTACAGATTAAAATGCCAACATTTGGAATTTCATAACTTACAAGTGGTAGTTAGGCTGCTTGATTCGAAATTGCATCAGGATGTGTAAGGGTCCCTTAAGTTAAATTGGAGTGAGGATTTGAAAACATCTGCTTTTTATGTTGTTGTTACTTTCCATAAGCCTTTCTAGGTATCAGTTCAGTTCAGTTCAGTCGCTCAGTTGTGTCCGACTCTTTGCAACCCCGTGAATCGCTGCACACCAGGCCTCCCGTCCATCACCAACTCCCAGAGTTCACTCAGACTCAAGTCCATCGAGTCAGTGATGCCATCCAGCCATCTCATCCTCTGTCGTCCCCTTCTCCTCCTTCCCCCAATCTCTCCCAGCATCAGAGTCTCTTCCAATGAGTCAACTCTTCGCATGAGGTGGCCAAAGTACTGGAGTTTCAGCTTTAGCATCATTCCTTCCAAAGAAATCCCAGGGCTGATCTCCTTCAGAATGGACTGGTTGGATCTCCTTGCAGTCCATCTTAGAGGTATTAAATGTAAATTTTGTTACTTTGGTTTAAATACAATCAGCTGCACAGAAATTTATTCTCTCTCAGTTCAGTTCAGTTGCTTAGTAGTGTCTGATTCTTTGCGACTCCATGGACAGCAGCACGCCAGGCTTCCCTGTCCATCACCAACTCCTGGAGCTTGCTCAAACTCATGTCCACTGAGTCGGTGATGCCATCCAACCATCTCATCCTGTCGTCCCCTTCTACCTCCTGCCCTCAATCTTTCCCAGCATCAGGGTCTTTTCCAACGAGTCAGTTCTTCACATCAGGTGGCCAAAGTATTGGAGTTTCAGCTTCAGCATCAGTCCTTCCAATGAATATTGAGGACTGATCTCCTTTAGGATGGACTGGTTGGATCTCCTTGCAGTCCAAGGGACTCTCAAGAGTCTTCTCCAACACCATAGTTCAAAAGCGTCAGTTCTTTGGTGCTCAGCTTTCTTTATGGTCCAATTATCACATCCATACATGACCACTGGAAAAACCATAGCCTTGACTAGATGGACCTTTTTTGGCAAAGTAACATCTCTACTTTTGAATATGCTATCTAGGTTGGTCATAAGTTTTCTTCCAAGAGGCAAGCATCTTTTAACTTCATTGCTGCAGTCATCATCTGCAGTTATTTTGGAGCCCCAGAAAATAAAGTCTGTCACTGTTTCCATTGTTTCCCCATCTATTTGCCATGAAATGATGGGACTGGATCTTTGTTTTTTGGATGTTGAGTTTTAAGCCAGCTTTCTCTCTCAGTAAAATTCTCTCTCAGTCCTGGAGGCTAAAGGCTTGAAATCAAGGTGTTGGTAAGGTCATCCTCTGGGTGAGGGTACTTCCTGGCCTTTTCTTCTAGTAACCTCAGGCATTCCTTGGCTTGCAGCTGCCGTGCTTCTGTATCTGATTCCATTGTCATGGAGTGTTCTCCCCGAGTGTGTCTGCCTTCTTGTGGAATTTTTCTCTTCTTTGTTTTTTCATTCTGTAAAGTGAAATTATAGTTGATGTACAATGTTTTGTTAATTACTGCTATACAGCAAAATGATTCAGTTATTTATATATATAGGCTTCCCTGGGGACTTGAGTGGTAAAGAATCCATCTGCAATGCAGAGGATGTGGGAGATGTGGGTTTGATCCCTGGGTGGTGAAGATCCCCTGGAGTAGGGCATGGCAACCCACTCCAGTATTCTTGCTGGGAAAATCCTATGAACAGAGGAGCCTGTGGGCTACGGTCCATGGGATCGCAAAGAGTTAGAAATGACCGAAGCGACTGAGCATGCATGCATTTATGTATACATACATTCTTTTTTAATATTTTTTTCCACCATGGCTTATCATAGGATTTTTGAATATAGTTCTCTGTGCTATATAGTAGGACCTTGTTGTTTATCAATTCTATATATTTTATATAAAAAATACCATCTGTGGTGTCACACAGAGTAGGACACGGCTGAAGTGACTTAGTGGCAGCTCATATCTTCTAACCCCGCCCTTACACTCTATCCCTCCCCAACCTCTCCCTTGGGCAAACGCCAGTGTGTCTTATATGCCTGTGAATTTTTCTCTTCTATAAGTACATCAGTCATCTTGGATTAGGGCTCATCCCAGTGATCCCATCTTCACTTGATTACATGTGCCAAGACCCTATTTGTCACATTTACAAGTACCAGGGGCTAGGAGGACTTCAGCAGATCTTTCTGAAGTACCCAATTCAGCCTATAATGCCATGACTCTATGTTTAGTGTGACCCCTTTCCACTTTCTCAGTCTCCCCTCTTGCTTGTCACTCCCTGTGCTCATCCTGAACAGGTTACTCTTGTCCTGTCTGGAATGCCCCAGTCTGGTGGGTGGGCACAATGTGATATTTTACAGCTCAGCTCAAGAGTCACCATCTTTGGGAAGACTTCCCTGAGTCCAAGTCAGGTTAAGGGCTTCTCTTTTAGGCCCAATATACTGTTTGTCCTGCTGCACTGTAATTGTTGATTTACCTGTCTCTTTCTTACACTAACTCTGAAGTTTGGAAGGCAGAGGCTTTTTGTCATACTTAATCGTTGTGTTGTCCTGGCTTAGCACACTGCTCAGCAGCTGAAAGACACCCAGTAAATGTTTACTGTTGAGTATGAGGGCTTCTCCCGTGGCACTGGTAGTAAAGAACCTGCCTGTGAGTTCCATCTCTGGATCCAGAACATTCCCTGGAGGAGAGCATGGCAACCTACTCCAATATTCTTGCCTGGAGAATCCCATGAACAGAGGAGCCTGGCAGTCTGTAGGCCATAGCGTCACAAAGAGTCAGACAAAACTGAAGTGACTTAGCATACAACATGAGTAATATTACAAAGGAAGTTTGATAGAACTTAGAAACCAGTAGGGTGTAAAGGAAGAAGGAATAAAGGATTACTTTAGAACTTTGTATATAAGTAGAATTTTGAGGTATGTGTGGGAAGGAAAAGCAAAATTCAAAGAGGAGATGATTTGGGGAAAGTATTATAATCCCAATTTAAAAGGGATATGGAATAAATATATGATAGAGTAAGTAGAGTGGGAGGACAAGGATTGGGCCTTATGGTTGTGTTTCTAGTACTTAGAAATCTGCCTGGCATAAAAGAGACCATCAGTTCATATTTACCACATAAAATGTGCTTCCCTGGTGGCTCAAATGGTAAAGAATATGTCTGCAGTGAAGGAGACCTGGGTTCAGTTCCTGGGTCAGGAAGATCCCCTGGAGAAGGAAATGGCAACCCACTCCAGTGCTCTTGCCTGGAGAATTCTACGGGCAGAGGAGCCTGGTGGGCTACAGTCCATGGGATCGCAAAGATTCAGACACGGTTGAGCGACTAACTTTCACTTTTTCACGTGAAATGTAAAGCAAATGTTCAGGTCTCCAAATTGGCATTTCTACTGACCAAGTAGAGAAGTTGTGGACAGTGAACTGATTCAGGAGCTGGGAAGATAAAGCCTTCACCTTTGGGTATTTTAATTTAAAAGTTAGAACAGAATGATTAAAGGGGAAATTTCCAGTAGATAAATCTAAAGAGCCATGAAAAGAGCTATGGACTTAAAGTCACAAATGTCTATTTGGAGATTATCAATATAGAGATGATAATTGAAGATGGAGGTAGATGAAGTTTTAGAGGGATTGGGCATGGAGTGAAAGATTGAAGAACAGAGGTCAGGACTTTGGGAAAACACACATTTGGGTACCAGGAGGTGAAAGTTAAACCAAAGGAGATGGAGACGGCAGCCACAGAATGGATCACTTGGATACGACAGCATCATAGAATCCAGGAGGGAACATAATTTGAATAACAGGAGGTCATTAGCTGTGCCAAATGCTGGAAAAAGATAGAAAATAATGAGGACTGAGAAAAGCTCATCAGCCTTAGCCTAAATCAGTCATTTTTGACCTTCAAGAGACATGTATCAGTGGAGTATTGATAGTTATCTAATCTTAGGTATTTAAAAAGGGGTTTGGTGACAGTAGCAGAGGTGATGTTCGGTAGACCATATAATTAAATTTGTCAAGAAAAGGAGAGAAAGTGGATAATAACTTGGAAGGTCAGAGTGATCAACAAAGGCTTCTTGCTGTCCTTTTGAAAGATGATGTACTTTTGACAAACTTAGTGTTCTATATCTTGAGTGTTTCATTCCCGAATCAGGCTAGAGCTAAAAGAGTGAGTTACAAAGGCAAAGAAATCATGGGGCTTTTGGCCTGACAAACTAGAGAGTGTCCTGCTGGTACTCTGGGTACTCATGCTTTGTCGTGTGGTCACCACTGGAAAAAAGAAGTGAGGCAGGAAAGGCCACGTGAACTTTTTATGGTGGAACAGAAATTGTTAGGTCACAGAGCAGAATCAGCACATTGGAACAGAAGAAACCAAGCAAACGTCTCTGTTTATAGATAAAGCAGCTGACGTTCAGAAAGAAACCCTGGGACCTCTGGGTTTTCATGAAAAAGCATCCAAGTTGTCTGATAGGGTGATGGATTTGTTTGCCCTTCTCCTCAGACTGAGGGGAATTCCATGACACCGTTGCTGCTCCCTAAGAGAATACTGGATTGTAGACAAAGCAATAATTGCTGTCTCTGCTTTTTATGGAGGATGTTGCTGATCAGACAGTATTAGCCTCTTTGGGGACACAGCCTCCTTCTCAGACAACTTCTAGAACCAGTTTGGCTGTGGTTTGCAAATAGAGATGGGGAAATGGAGGCCATCTTGTTGGCTCCCCAGGGTCATCATTAACCAAGCCAGCCGGCTGACAAGCCTGTGGCTATGGAAACCAACCTTACTGAGGAAGAGGGATTATAAAAAGAAGCCTCTTTTCTTTTTGATGGAATGATGTCTGTCAATTAGATCTTGTGGAAATATTAGGTTGGATCATTTAATGTTCTCAGTTAATGCTTTATAAGTTTTTTTTTTTTTTAATATCCTCTCTTATTTGACCTTTTCTGTTCTGTTGAAGACAGTGATGAATACTGCATTTTTCTTCTCACAAGGTTTTTACATGTGAACTCAGGATATCCTTTGTTTTCACATGTGCAAACTCATAATTTCTACTATGGAGAAAAAATAGTGTGTGGTCCTGGGCATACCTTTGCTGCAGGGGTTCAAAATGATGAAAGAAATAGGAAGCAGGGAGTTGGCTGTATCAGTATCTATCTATATGCAAATTATCAGTTTTCTTCTCAGAAACATATTTTTCATCTTCATTGGGGTCTGGAGTACATATGATATGCCTTATGTGCTAGCAACTCTTGCGTCTGTTACGTATATATGCAAATGCTACAGGCATACACACACATATACACACATTCATACACGTGGATGCCGAAATTCCTCACCTACTTGGAAGCTCCTTATGCAGGGATAATAGATACTAAGATGGAAGCACAGGAGGAGAGTGTGTGTGACAGAAACACAGAAGTGTTTATTAAAGAATTCTTTGGGGTGTGTGCGTGCTCGCTCAGTCACTCCAGTCATGTCCGACTCTGCAGCCCCATGGACTGTAGCCCTGCCAGGCTCCTCTGTCCATGGGATTCTCCAGGCAAGAACACTGGAGTGGGTTTTCTTTGGGGACTTGAGCTGTTTTCCTCTAAACTTATCTTTTATTTCCCACACTGTTGTACAGTTTTTACATCATTATTCTAGATATCACTGAAAAGCCTGAGGCAGCCTATTTAGAAATGTCTCTAAACATATTAAACTGAATAGCAAGTAAATAATTTCAATCATAACTTGCAGCCAATAAAACCCTTCCAGTAACTGGCAAAATCTCAAAACCTTTGAAGGCTTCCTCTCCAATGACAGAATTCTATAGGATATTAAAACCACGTTCAGAATTTAGAAGGAAATTCTGTGGGTGGCATAAATGAGAAAACATCTCAAGGTTTCAAAACCAGAAATTAGGCATAGTGTTATGTTTCAGTTATGGATGGAGAATTTGTCTTCACTTTTCATTCTTAACTGAGACACTGTTGGAAGCTAACCAGCAACTCTGCCTTGCTTAGGATGTTGAGAAACAGGAGGTATCAAAACCCAAGATAAAAGAGATTAGAGGAAAGGTCACCAATAGGAGACACAAAGAAACTAGAGTAGGAGAATCAGCAATGGTCATACACACAAAAGATTCACAATATGTTAGAGATCACGTTCTATTTTAGAGCAAGACTTCTGCTAGGCTATCTTAAAGAGATTTCCTGTTTTTAAAAATAGCTCCAAAGAAGGACCCATGGTCTCTATTGTAACCCATTAAAATATTTAATAACCCTTTCTCTCAGGATTTAGGTTCATTTGTTCTGTTATAGCCAAGTGAAACTTGTTATGAGTTTAGATGAACTAGCCTGACACTCTCCCCCAGAGTAGTGTAGACAAGAATGTAGACATTTTTGTAAGTGAGGATTACGGTTAGATACTTACTTTCAAGAAACCAAAATTCCTTTATCCTTAATTTTTATCCTAAATTCCTTCATCCTTAGTCATCTTGATTGCTTCCCACTAAACCCTTCAAAGTGCCCTGAATACGGAAATTATGAACTTGGTTCTTGTCGATGATTATCTCAGGGTCAGACTTCTCATTTTGGGCTCTATAAGAGATGTGAAAATGTTGAAGCAATTTTCAATGTTTTTCCCTTGTAAAATATCTGGTGGGTAATGTTCAGACACACTGAAACCATACGCACAGAAAACTAGTCAATCTAATCACACTAGGACCACAGCCTTGTCTAACTCAATGCAACTAAGCCATGCCAATGGGGCAGCCCAAGACAGGCAGGTCATGGTGGAGAGATCTGACAGAATGTGGTCCACTGGAGAAGGGAATTACAAACCACTTCAGTATTCTTGCCTTGAGAACCCCATGAACAGTATGAAAAGGCAAAATGATAGGATACTGAAAGAGGAACTCCCCAGGTCAGTAGGTGCCCAATATGCTACTGGAGATCAGTGGACAAATAACTCCAGAAAGAATGAAGGGATGGAGCCAAAGCAAAAACAATACCCAGCTGTGGATGTGACTGGTGATAGAAGCAAGGTCCGATGCTGTAAAGAGCAATATTGTATAGGAACCTGGGATGTCAGGTCCATGAACCAAGGCAAATTGGAAGTGGTCAAACAGGAGATGGCAAGAGTGAATGTCGACATTCTAGGAATCAGAAAACTAAAATGGACTGGAATGGGTGAATTTAACTCAGATGACCATTATATCTACTACTGTGGGCAGGAATCCCTCAGAAGAAATGGAGTAGCCATCATGGTCAACAAAAGAGTCCGAAATGCAGTACTTGGATGCAATCTCAAAAACAACAGAATGATCTCTGTTCATTTCCAAGGCAAACCATTCAATATTACAGTAATCCAAGTCTATGCCCCAACCAGTAAAGCTGAAGAAGCTGAAGTTGAACGGTTCTATGAAGACCTACAAGACCTTTTATTTATTTATTTATTTATTTATTTTAAAAGCCAACCTTCCTATTTTTATTTATTTTTTTAAATTTTATTTTATTTTTAAACTTTACAATATTGTATTGGTTTTTGCCAAATATCGAAATGAATCCGCCACAGGTATACATGTGTTCCCCATCCTGAACCCTCCTCCCTCCTCCCTCCCCATACCATCCCTCTGGGTCATCCCAGTGCACCAGCCCCAAGCATCCAGTATCATGCATCGAACCTGGACTGGTGACTCATTCCATATATGATATTATACGTATTTCAATGCCATTCTCCCAAATCATCCCACCCTCTCCCTCTCCCACAGAGTCCAAAAGACTGTTCTATACATCAGTGTCTCTTTTGCTGTCTCATGTACAGGGTTATTGTTACCATCTTTCTAAATTCCATATATATGCGTTAGTATACTGTATTGGTGTTTT
The DNA here is from genome assembly GCF_019923935.1 of Bubalus bubalis. Lineage (NCBI taxonomy): Eukaryota > Metazoa > Chordata > Mammalia > Artiodactyla > Bovidae > Bubalus > Bubalus bubalis. Next base: position 8,892,771 of record NC_059164.1, on the reverse strand, counting down.
TCTTTCTGGCTTACTTCACTCTGTATAATAGGCTCCAGTTTCATCCACCTCATTAGAACTGATTCAAATGTATTCTTTTTAATGGCTGAGTAATACTCCATTGTGTATATGTACCACAGCTTTCTTATCCATTCATCTGCTGATGGACATCTAGGTTGCTTCCATGTCCTGGCTATTATAAACAGTGCTGCGATGAACATTGAGGTACACGTGTCTCTTTCAATTCTGGTTTCCTCAGTGTGTATGCCCAGCAGTGGGATTGCTGGGTCATAAAAACATACTTAGATTTATATAAAAATTATGAAGATACTAAAGAAAGTTTCCATATACCCTACCCACACACAGTTTGCATGATTATTAGCATCTTACATATAAGATGCTTTTGTTATAATTAATGAACCAATTGGTATATTATTATTATTAGATTTGTGTTTTTAACATTTGCTTTTCAAAATTGATATTATATAAGGATTTTCGTGCAATAAAGCAGCACTTAAATAAGCCTAAAGTTAAAGAAAGGAAAAGTCATATTATGATCATGTGATCATAATCATATCATAGTCACAGCTGCCTCATGACAAGACCATAAAAGTGGTCCTTGCTCTTATTTCAACTTAAAAAAATCACTGTGGAAGGCGCCAAGGGAGGGGGAGGGTAAAGGGGGGACGTGGTGGAAACGGCATGGCTGCCACATTGTTCGTAGCCTGGTTTCTGGTGCTCTCTGTTCTCGTTTCCTATGATGCGCGCTCCCCTCCCCGCCCCCCTCCGCCACCCCGCGAGCCCCACCCCTGGTTCTCGCTCTCCGTTCTCGGTTCTCGGTGACCCATGCTCCCCTCTCCCCCGCCATAGTGCCCAGCCCTCTGCCCCGCTCTCTGCCGCGCCCCGCTCTCTGCCCTGCCCCGCTCTCTGCCGCGCCCCGCTGCCCAAGTGCTGAAGCGGTTCCTGCTGGTCGCTGGACTGCCCAGTGAGGCGTTTGTCAGAGTGTCCCCAGGAGGGGGATTTGGTGGTGCTAGCAGCAGCGGTGCCCAGCACACTCTGCATTCCTTCTGGCCTCGTGTCACGGGAGAAATCTGGAATTTAACAGTGAAAGATTTCTGAGTACAGAAACTCCCACTGGCTCGTATTAAGAAGATTATGAAACTGGCCGGCGATGTGAAGATGATCAGTGCAGAAGCCCCTGTGTTGTTTGCCAAGGAAGCCCAGATTTTTATCACAGAGTTGACTCTTGGGGCCTGGATCCACACAGAGGAGAACCAGCGCCAGACTCTTCAGAGGCATGACATTGCCATGGCAATTACAAAATGTGATGAGTTTGACTTTCTCACTGATGTTCCGAGAGATGAGTGGAAACCAACAAAGCATCAGGAGAAGCAGCGCTGGTATGTGACTCTTGCTGAACCTGTCCAGGACTGCTTCAGGTTGGCTCAGCAGCCCACTGCCAATCAAGTCCCGGGGCAGCAGCAAGGCCAGCAGACCACCAGCTCCACAAGCACCATCAAGCCTGGGCAGATCATTGTTGCACAGCCTCAGCAGTGCCAGACCACACCTGTGACCATGCAGGTGAAGAAGGTCAGCCTGTCCAGGCCCATCCACATGGTCAAGCCCAGCAGGCCCAGAGTGGCAATGAATGGACCATGCAGGTGATGCATCCCGAACACAGGTAAGATCCAGCAGATCCCGGTGCCCCCGCATGGCGGCCAGCTGCAGTGTACTAGCTTAGCCCAGCCTGTAAGGGGGCCCTTAGGCACCCCATGTGGTGCCGGGACAGACCCAGACGCGTGCCACCAGTGCTCACAGATCATGCAGAGGGAGGGCCAGCAAGAGCAGCAGTTCAGCCAGTTCACGGACGGACAGAGGAACAGCATGCAGCAAGCTCAAGGCTCAGAGCCAACTGGAGAGACAGCCTCCAGAGAAGTGGAAGCCCGGAAGTTCCAGAGACCTGGAAATGCAACTCCCCCGCACCTCTTCCCCGCTCACCACACACACCCTCTCCCCCCACACACCTAAGCTGCCTCCTGTGTTGGTTGCTCCCAGCCCCCGCAGAGCTCCACTTCCCCTCCTCCCTCCATCGCCTTGCAGTAGGTGTTGGTTGGGTTATCTGGGGCCCCAACCAACTCCAAGGCCTTTAGGAAGCTGCATGCCTCTCTCCCCAGGGTGACCTCACTCTCTCCTCCCCACCCCTCGAAACAGCTCTACCAGATCCAGCAAGTCACCATGCCTCCCGGCCAGGAACTCCCCTAGCTGGTGTTCATCCAGTCAGCCATCCAGTGCTCTGACAGGCAGAGCCCCCAGGTGAGCCGTGACGTGACGGAGGGCCTGAGCTGGCAAGGCCAAGGACACCCAACACAATTTTGTGCCATTCCACCCCAGGTGGTGGGCACTGCCTCCCTCCACACAGGACCCTGTGGACCTCAGTGCCTCCTGCAGGCTAGGTCTCTGGTGTACTAGGTCTCCATGCTTGGGGGCTGAGATTTTCCAACAGAAGGATGGAAGATGTAATATTTTTTATTTCCTTTTTTCCCCTTTTTTTTCCCTCCAGGCAATCAATATTTCACTGTGTTGAGCTGTGTGTCCAATGCTATGATATGAAAATATTGAATAGCATATTTATGACATTTTCTCAAAGAGTGTGGCTGAAGAAATATTTCTTTTCTTTTTCTTTTTTTGGTTCTTAACCACCACTTCTTTTAGGAGTAGATCTCTTTGGGGCTGTGTATAATCTCCTGACTCTTAGATCAGCTGTTGCCTCAGGATTCGCCACCTTGTTCTGCCCTCAGGTAAAGTTAGGTGATGTGTGTAGCTTCCTTTCCTCTAGTGCTCCTCTCCCCAGGTCCCTAGTCCTGCCCCAGAGCTCCTTGGGTTTGCATTCAGAGGCGGTGGGAACATTCCTTGCATTTAAGAGACTCATTTGTCATGGAGAGTGGATGGTTTCATTCCCAAACCCTTCTCTTCCAGGGACCCAAGGAGACTAGAACTTTGTGCATTTTCCCTCTCCCTCACGCCCCTCATTTTTAACTTTATTTTATTTTTAAATGCATTGAAATTTGTGACAATCTCCTTTGCTGCATGGACTTCAAACTGCATGAAATGCAATAAATCTCATTTTACATTAAAAAGAGTCAATGTGGAGGATAACGTACAAGATGACAGAATTTGGAAGCATTCTATTTTTAGGAAATGCCCATTAATTAGCAATTACTTAACATTTTTCACTGTTACTGCTGAGAATTGACTAGTCTGTTTTCCAAAATATGTTGTCCTTTTCTTATATTTTTGTTCCAATTCTGCTAAAAGTCTTTTTCTAATTTTGAATTAAAATACTTTAAAATAACTTATCTTAATTTTTTCCCCCCTGCTATAATCTTTAGAAGTTATTGCCAAACCGACTTGCAGTCCTCCTTGGATTGCCCTTTTCTACCTCTTGACTAGTTTCCTAATCAGCTCTCCTGGGAGCAGTTTACTGGCTGAGGGATACTGTTTAGGACTGCTGTCCTAAAAAAGTTGAGAAGATGAAGATTACCTTTTCAGTTTTTCTTTTTTCCTTCTTTGGTTTCTTCAATTCCCAAGTGTGGTCCATTTGTCTCTATGATGGACTCCAGTGATCCTTGCTTCCAGGTATTTCTCTCCCTTTGTTTCTAAATCATAGAATACGGCAGTTTTGAGGGGATGTTGTTTCTGTGATTAAGCTAGAAAAGATTGTGAATTCCTGGCAGACTTTCTCTCTCTTGGCAGCTTTGATGAAATAAATTGCAGCGGTGAAGAGGCCCATGTGGCCAGGAACTGGGGGTTGCTTCTGGTCAATAGTCAGTAAGGAACTGAGGCCCTCAGTACTGCAACAATTATTCCTGCCAATAACCATGTAAATAAGCTTGAAATTGAATCCTTCCCCCATTGAGCTTCTGGTTGAGACCCTAGCCCTAACCAACGTCTTGGTTATAGTCACATGAGGGATCATGAAGCAGAGGACCAAGCTAATATACATCTGTATTTCTGACCCACAGAAACTATATTGTTTCAAGTTGCTAAGTTTTGGGCCAGTTTTTAAACACAGGAATAGATAACTAGCATACTAAGGGTTCCTTCACTTTGAAGAATGTAGTGAGTCACAAACAAGTCACTCTTTTCTCAAGATAATAAGAATAACATATAATTATAAAAATTCAGACTTTATGACCCCTAAATAGAAGAGATGTTTTTAGTCTTTTTTAAAGTGTTAAAGCAAAAAAGAACTACAGAGCCTCTTGCTAAAAGTGAAAAAGGAGAGTGAAAAAGTTGGCTTAAAAGTCAACATTCAGAAAACTAAGATCATGGCATCCAGTCCCATCACTTCATGGGAAATAGATGGGGAAACAAACAGTGTCAGACTTTATTTTTTGGGGGGCTCCAAATCACTGCAGATGGTGACTGCAGCCATGAAATTAAAAGATATTGCTCCTTGGCAGAAAAGTTATGACCAACCTAGACAGCATATTAAAAGGCAGTGACATTACTTTGCCAACAAAGGTCTATCTAGTCAAAGCTATGGTTTTTCCAGTAGTTATGTATGGATGTGAGAGTTGGACTATAAGGAAAGCTGAGCACTGAAGAATGGATGCGTTTGAACTGTGGTGTTGGAGAAGACTCTTGAGAGTCCCTTGGACAGCAAGGAGATCCAACCAGTCCATCCTAAAGGAAATCAGCCCTGAATATTCATTGGAAGGACTGATGCTGAAGCTGAGACTCCAATACTTTGGCCACCTGATGTGAAGAACTGACTCATTTGAAAAGCCCCTGATGCTGGGAAAAATTGAGGGTGGGAGGAGAAGGGGATGACAGAGGATGAGATGGTTGATGGCATCACCAACACAATGGACGTGAGTTTGAGTAAGCTCTGGAAGTTGGTGATGGACAGGGAGGCCTGGCCTGTCTGTTGGACATGACTGAGTGACTGAATTGAACTGAAAGTGTTAACAGTAAGAGATCTCAGAGGTGATCTGGCTAATGTTTCTCTACTATTACATAGAAAACAGAACTATTGATTTTTCCTCTAAAATTGGCTTTACTCCCAATATTCTTTATTTTTTGAAAGCCCCTGGCACTCAGCCTGTAAGCCTGAAAGATCAGAAATTTAGGAGTTAGCCTCGATTCCCTCCTCTTGTGTGTGTCTGCAGTCCCCTCCTCTTATGCATTCATGCTCAGTCATTCAGTCATGTCTGACTCTTTGTGAGCCCTTGGACTATAGCCTGCCAGGCTCCTCTGTGCATGGTATTTCCCAGGCAAGATACTGGAGTGGGTTGTCATTTCCTACTTCAGGGGATCTTCCCAACCCAGGGATTGAACCCAATGTAGGAGTTTTGGCAGGCAGATTCTTTATCACTGAGTCCTTCTCCTTTACTACTGAGTTCAGTTCAGTTCAGTTCAGTCACTCAGTCGTGTCCGACTCTTTGCGACCCCATGAATCGCAGCACGCCAGGCCTCCCTGCCTATCACCAACTTCCAGAGTTCACTCAGACTCACGTCCATCGAGTCAGTGATGCCATCCAGCCATCTCATCCTCTGTCGTCCCCTTCTTTTCCTTTTTGTTCATGGGGTTCTCAAGGCAAGAATACTGAAGTGGTCTGCCATTCTCTTCTCCAGTGGACCACATTCTGTCAGATCTCTCCACCATGACCCGCCCGTCTTGGGTTTCCCCACGGGCATGGCTTAGTTTCATTGAGTTAGACAAGGCTGTGGTCCTAGTGTGATTAGATTGACTAGTTTTCTGTGCGTATGGTTTCAGTGTGTCTGCCCTCTGATGCCCTCTTGCAACACCTACCGTCTTACTTGGGTTTCTCTTACCTTGGGCGTGGGGTACCTCCACCTAAATAACACATCACCACCAAGTCAACTAATTCTGACTCTAAAATATGCCTTAAATCTGTCTACCTTTTCCCATTGCCACCACACTGATCTAATTTATCTTGTTTCTCACTTGGAACTGCTACCAAGCGAGAGCAGTTTGTGGTAGGCTGTATAATACTTCTCCTCCTATCTGCCCAAAGATGTGCTGTGTTAATGCCCAGAATCTGTGAATATGTTACCACACGTGGCAAAAGGGACTTTGCCGATGTAATTAAGGTTACAGATCTTCAGATGTTTACATTATCCTGGATTATCTGGATGGGCCCAACCTAATCACATGTGTCCTTAAAGGCAAAGAATATTTCTTGGCTGAGTCAGAGAGATGTAATGGAACAAAAAGGAGGAGAGATTTGAAGAATGAGAAAGACTCAACCCACCATTGCTGGCTTTGAAGATAGAGGAAGGAGGCCACAAACCAAGGAATGTGGGTGGCTTCTAGAAGCTGAGAATGTCTGAGCTTACAGGGACAAGAAAACAGGGAGCTCAGCTCTACAGCCATAGGGAACTGAATTCTGCCAACAACCTGAATGAGCAAGAAATTGATTCTCCCTTTGAGCCTCCAGAAAAGAATGCAGTCCTGACGAGTGTAGCTTAGTGAGACATGTCAGACATCAGACCTGCAGAACTGTAGGATAGTAAATTTGTATTGTTTCACCTACTAAGTCCGTGATAGTTTATTCTAGCAGCAATTGAAAACCAATGCAATTTCTCTGAATTCTTCCTAAGTATTCTTCTAGCTCTTAAAACTCTTCTTCACAGGATAGCCAGAATGAACTTAGAAAACAAAAAACAAACAAATTTTGGGACTTCTCTGGTGGTCCAGTGGCTAAGATTCTGTGCTTCCAATGCAGGGGACTCAGGTTTGATCCCTGATTAGGGAACTAGATCCCACATTGCCACAATGAAAAGATCCTGCGTGCTGCAACTAAAGATCCCATGTGTTGCAACCAAGATTGAAGATCCTGACTGCTGCAACTAAGACCTGGTGCAGCCAAAGAAATTAAAAAAAAATTATATATATATATATATATATATATATGTTGTTTTGTTTTGTTTGTTAGTTGCTCAGTTGTGTTCAACTCTTTGTGATCCCACGAACTGTATGTGGCCCGCTAGGCTTCTCTGTCCATGGAATTCTCCAGGCAAGAATACTGGAGTGGATCACCATTCCCTTCTCCAGGGGATCTTCCTCACCCAGGGATCGAACCCTGATCTCCTGCATCGCAGGCAGATTTTTTCATATTTTAAAAAACAAAACAAAATTTTGTCGGGTGACTTCCCAGTTGAAACTCCTTTTCATTGTGCTTAGAATAAAGTCCAAGCTGTTTTCTGTAACCCAGAAGCCCTGCATGCCCAGTCTCTCCAGTCCTGAAGTCAGGCCTCCTCTTCCATCTCACTGGCCTTTTGATTCTCTGAACTTGTTAAGCAGTTTCACACCCTGGGGTTTTCACAGATGCTTAGTGCTCTTCACATACAGTCTCCTTCTCATTCTTCAAATATCTTCTTAAATGGTGCTAATAATATTTAATGATGTTAGAGAGGCCAAAGTGGTTTTTCTCACTATCCCATTTAAATATGCTCCATTTTTCTTTATTTTACATTTAAAAAACTATTTCCTTTATAGTACTCTTCTTAACACAAAATCATGTTTGTTTATTTTTTGCGTATTTATTGTCTATTCTCTCAATTAAACTCTAGACTCAGGGAAACCGGGATGATGTTTAGTTTTGTATTCTCAATACCCAGTGTGCTGTCTAGCACATAGTAGATGCTCAATAAATAGTTTTATGAGTAAACAAATGGATACTGCTTCAATGGGATGTTTGTAGGCACTTTTCCAGGGAAATGGTTTTAGAGTCAAACAGGTTTGGGAAATTCAAAATTAAGCACAGTTAAATAGATCTTTTTACTGCTAGACTTTGCTGAGGCTTTAATTTGCAAGCAGATTATTCACTGCTAATGGGTCATCAGTCTCTAAATGGGAGCAACTGTTTGTAGCTTTTCTCCTGTTTATTTGACCTGGAATTTCTTTTCTTGGGGCATCTCTTAGGACAAGTATTCTGTGATATGTCATTTGGCAAATGCCAGTGTATTTCAAGATCCCCACTTTGTTTTTTGGGTGTGCACCTTGCAGCATGTGGGATCTCAGTTCCCCTACCAGGGATCAAACCTGCGCCCCCTGCATTGGAAGTGTGGCATCTTAACCACCGGACCAGGGAAGTCCCAAGATCATCACTTTATAGACAGAGAAACTGTGGCCCGGGAAGATTCTCTGACTTGCCTACGTCTATTCTGTGAGTTTTTGTAGCAGTCAGGGTTTTCATCAAAGTCTACATTTTAAAGAATGTCTATAGCATCTTTAAACGATTAGCTGAATCAATAAGAAAAGTATTGGTTTAGAGTGAAAATTATAGATGAGAGAGCAGACTATATCAAGAAATTTGGCCTTCTTTGGAAATTGACATTTTTTGATAAAATACCACAATAGAGAAAAAGTTATTCAGATCCCATAATTTAAAATTTAAAAATGCTACCACACCCCTTAACCCCTGCCCAGATCAAAACAAAAATTCATACAATCTAGATTGCTCTAGCTGCCCAGGAGAGGAAGAAATCAGGCAAGGTCTGACTTTTATTTACTTACCTGATTGCTATGTTCTTGTGGAAATTTTTGTGTGGGAATTCTGAGAGTGTCTGAGAGTAGAATCCAGATGTTCACTTTCAACATAGGGAATGAGTTGAGTGCCTGGCTTTGGAATCCTACAGCTGTGGGTGAGAGACCTCTCTCCATGTCTTACCACCTGTCACATGTAGTACATTATACCAAACCACTCCAAGCCTCTCTTTTCTGCAAACAGAAATAATATAAATTCCATCTTGTACAATTGTGCAGATGAGATGATGCATGTAAAGAGCTCAGCACATTGCCTGGCCCCAACAAACACTTGTAAATGTGAATTAGTATTTTTAGGAGAAAGCTGTTGATGAGCATTTGTGGGATTTTTGAAAATACTGAGATAGGTTTCACAATTGCTCATTGTTGTCCATTGATTGATTCAAGGTCTCTGTAAGACTGTGGAATTTGCAAACCATGGCCTCTGCCTTGGTTTTGAAAAATACCAGATAATAAAGAATAGAGTCCACATAAAGTTTCCATCTAGTTCACTTCCTGATCACTTAGTATTTTGCCTGTAAATGTTGAGTAAGATTGTTGGATCTAACGCAGCATAAACACACACTTGTCATGATTTAATGATAAGCAGCATAGTTAACACCTTGTATCATTAAGGGGTTGTTTCTCAGCTTTGATAGGGCAGATTCAGAGTGCCTTTATCAGGGCTTAGAGTAGTCTTCTTCCTAAGGCATGGTCTTTCTAGGGTCTGTCAAATGTTCAGAGTGTCTAGTGAGGTCTCTCTACTTTGGCAGATTGAAACTTGAACATTTCCAGATCTTGTGGGAACTGTGGTAGTTGTTCAGCCCATAGGTCCCTATAGTTGTTCTTTCCCTGGCTTTGTGGAATCTTGTTCTGTGCATCTCTTGCCGAGTATTCAGCAAAAGACTCAAGAGGGCCCCTGTGCAGGTTTCTGAAACTCCTTTTATTTCTTTATAGCACTTTTTTCAAGTTGGAATTATGTATTTGTACACACAAATTACCCAGCCCTTTTCTGTCTAGTACCGTGCCCCATGAATTCCAGCTGCCTCAGTGGCCTTGAATTCTGATCTGTTTCCTCCCACTCCACACTGAGATCTGCAAAGTACTTCCAGGCTCACCTTGTTCATTTCCCATCTTTCAGGGATCATATTTTGCCTGTTGTCCAACATCTGAAAACAGTTATTTCATATGTCTTGTCAGGTTTAATAATTTTAAGAGGAAAATTTCTCTGTGGTGACCAGAAGCATTAGTCGCTCTGTTGTGTCTGACTCTTTGCGACTCCATAGACTGTAGCCCACCTCTGTCCATGGGATTTTTCCAGGCAAGAATACTGGAGTGGGTTGCCATTTTCTTCTCCAGGTGGCCAGAAGTGGAAGTCCTTTTCCATTTTTAGTCCTCATTACTTTACCGCAGGATCTCTACAATGAAGAATCTCTCCTCAGTGCTGTAGTGGTGAGAAATTTGCTTTCACACCATACACTTTTATCAAGTTTCTCTTATGACTAAGGGTCTGAGCAGGACAGGTGTTGGGTATGGATCAGAGAATCATTCTATCATCAAGAACAGAACAAAATTAACTCATCAGTAACTGAAGGAGTACATGTAGCTGTGTACTTGATATATTTAAGATTCCAGATCATATAGATGATAGCCTATGTGATGGGCTCATTTCTGAACTCTTTTCTAATAAACCTTTATTAGAAACAACTTACTGATTATATTGGTGGTAATTGGAATCATTGTAATCTATGCTTATTTTCATGCTCTACAGCTAGAAAGACTTGACTCTATCAGAAAAGGACAGGGCTATCCTATGAGCAAAGAACCTTCAAGGTACAGAGTCATGCAAGAAGGCTTATTTTCTTTAGTCATCATAAGCACATTAATTATAATGAAATAAGCTAATAATACGGGGCTTCCCTGGTGGCTCAGTTGGTCAAGAATCCCCCCGCAATGCAGGAAACCACATGCAATTCAGGAGACCAGGGTTTGATCCCTGGGTCAGGAAGATCCCCTGGAGGAGGAAATGGCAACCCACTCCAGTATTCTTGCCTAGAAAATTCCATGGACAGAGGAGCCTGGTGGGCTACATTCCATAGGGTCACAAGACTCAGACACAACTTAGTGACTAAACCAACCAATCAACAAAGCTAATAATATATTTCTATGTCAGTTTCTTCCTATATTAACTTGAGTGAGACAATCACATATCCATATCTTTCATAAAGACGTATCAACAAGAATGGGCTATTTCATCCCATAGTATGAGTAGGTAAAGAAAAATGCAATAAAATATGATTTAAAGGGCCTAGAGGCTTTCAGTCATAAAAATTGAAAAAAACTCCAGAAAAATAATTAGTTTGGTTTTCTTGTTGGTAGGTGGTAGGGACCCACTGGTGAGAAGATGTTCATTAGTAGGTTTTTGCTGCAAAGAGTGCTTGCTGGCATCAGTGTAGAATGTTTATCTTTGCTGGCAAGTTATATTGCCTGTATCATGAATAACTATGAGGAAAACACAAAAGGAAAATTCCTAAATTTAAATTTGCGTATATATCGCAGTTCTGTGTTTCAAGTGTCTAATGCCTATTAATTCAAATGCTATGATTTTCTTTTCTTCTCCACGATCATTTTGACTTGGATGAGTTTGGAAAAGCATTTGCAAGAAGATAAAACATCTTTGTTTTATGACTGGTCTGTGGGTCTACTGACTCTAGCCTTCTTAGGGCACTGAACTTGGAGAATTTCCTATCTATTTGTAACTTCAAATAATCTTTAAAAAGGAAACTGCTTTGATGTTTGCCTTTTCATTATTTTGAGCGTGTAACTTTCTTATGCTAATTGTCTATATAATAATGTGCAATCATCTAATGAAGACGATGGAGTAGTTGGTATTATCCTCCTTTTCAGAGGAGGAATCAGAGGTTGGATGGAAGGATTTTGGAATTTGCCCATCATCACCCACAGACAATTAAGTGTCCTGATCAGAACTGTGACTAAAGAGTAGGTCTAGTAGAATGAGCACTGGTTGAATGGGAGGAAAAGACTTAATTGTAGTTCTTTCCCTGTCCTCAATTTAGGCTAATTTCTTATCTGAGCCTTATTTTCCTCATTTACAAAATACTGGGATAGGATAGGCAAGCTTCCAGGGCCTTTCAGCTCTGACATGTTATGGGCATTTGACTCCCTTTGACTTTTCTCCCAGAGTACATTACTTCCTTGGCCTTTTATCTGTAAATACCTGGGTCACGTTTGATTTGCATTTCTCCACTCTGCCTGTGCCCCAGTGATACATTTTTTTTGACTGTAAGTATTTTTTCTGACCCCACTCCAGTACTCTTGCCAGGAAAACCCCATGGATGGAGGAGCCTGGTGGGCTGCAGTCCATGGGTTTGCGAAGAGTCGGAGACGACTGAGCGACTTCACTTTCACTTTTCACTTTCATGCATTGGAGAAGGAAATGGCAACCCACTCCAGTGTTCTTGCCTGGAGAATCCCAGGGACGGGGGAGCCTGGTGGACTGCTGTCTATGGGGTCGCACAGAGTCGGACACGACTGAATCGACTTAGCAGCAGCAGCAGTTTTTCTGAAGAGCTTAAAAGAAAAAAACATTTAGTCACATAGCCTATGTTAACTGTGTGATTTAGAAGCTGTCTGGTCGACTTTCTCATTACTCTTTTAATATTTTACTATTGTAATAAATGGTATTTTTATTACAAATTTACCTAAGCTTACGTAGTTCAACTAAAGTATGGGAAAAGCCATCACTGTATTTTCAGATTCGGTCACCTGCAAATCCCTAAGTATTCACCATTGTTTTCATTACTAATCACTTTTGTGATCATGGCTCTCATACTAGCCTTATTATAATATAACAAGGGAAGGTAATCAATAACTTACCTTCCTTACAAAGATGAGGCTAGAAAAGAAAACTAAACAATGGTTATTTCCATGCTGCTTTTTTTTTTAATTTTATTTTTAAACTTTACATAATTGTATTAGTTTTGCCAAATATCAAAATGAATCCGCCACAGGTATACATGTGTTCCCCATCCTGAACCCTCCTCCCTCTTCCTTCCCCATACCATCCCTCTGGGTCGTCCCAGTGCACCAGCCCCAAGCATCCAGTATCGTGCATCGTACCTGGACTGGCAACTTGTTTCATACATGATATTTTACATGTTTCAATGCCATTCTCCCATGCTGTTTTTTATACTCCTGAACTTAAGGACATTACGTTGAAGTATTTCAAGATAAAATATGTGCTTCGAAGTCTTCAAAATAATTAAAAAATATAATTGTAAAATAACGAAGAACTGCTAAGACTATTGGACCTTTCAACTAGGTTCTGAAATGCATACCAAAGTTTTGTGTTTTTGGAGCCCATTTCCGGACTTTTCTGTGACTGATAAGTCTCTACTTTGCTATTAAAATTGTGATTTCAGTTTCAGACAGTTGAGCCATAAATTGCTGAGATCTGGGATAAATGGCCAATTATATTAGAACAAATGTCTATTGTTTTATTTGGGGAAGGGGAGAGTTCACTGTACTACTTTACTTAGAGTGATTATTTCAAATTTTCCTCCTGAAGAAAAAGTCCATGCCGTATTTGTGGAAATGGTTAAGTGACCACAAGAACGAAGAATTCGGGGATGATTTAGTGCAGATCATCTTGCAGGTTTCCCGGCATGAACATTTTAAATAGTCCTATGTTGTGTCCAAGTTTGCCAAAGTGTAATCTGTGAGCAATTGAGGCAAAATCAAAATCAGAAACCTAGGAGAGTAATATTGTTTTGGAATTGTTAAGCAAAAGACCTTGGTTTGGGTTGTTACGTCTGGAACCAAAATGTCACATGTGGCATACATCACTTGAAGTTTATTATTTTAACCTTTAGGCCTCCTTGTTGAAAATTTATGCTATTCCGTGCCTTGCATCCCAGTATAAGCATTTCTATTCTATTGTATGTGAGTCTGTGCCAGCTACATGGTGAGCATGGTGAAACCATAGCTTGGATGGCTAGAAGGGCCCCTCTGTGGTTCCACCCTTTTACTGGAACTGCCAAACCCAATAGGTTCGAGGGGGTGCTTAAAAGTGAAAGCATGGCACCAGGTAATTGAAACCATTCCTTACACATCTGGGGAAAAACCCAATCTGGTCACACTCTCTGCTGAAAAAGAAATCATCCCATGCTATTGCCAGGAGTTGCAGGAAAGTAAAAGTGGTGTCATTTTACGTTTACAGAAGCATCTAGCATTTTCTCAGACAGACTCAAAAGCTTGTGGTTACAAAGTGTGAAATTCTTATTAAAATTCCTCATGAAATCAACAGAACCCATATCTGGCAATTGTTCCAAGGCCTCCTTTCTTTCTATTTGTACATTGTGGCAGTTATCCTATTGATCCATTCTCTTCTCCATAGCAAACAAACCTACCCTACTTTCCCATTCATTTGCTAATTTGTCCTAGTCAGGAAAATTTTAATTTGTCATTCATGGTAAGTTTACCCTCAATGCCATGGCCTCCTTCATGCTGGCAAGAGGCAGATTGCCCTCTGGGATTAATCAATGGTTTTGACCCCAACAGAAGAGCTAGGTATGATGACAGGGAGTGTGTGTTTTGCTTTTAAATCTAAATAAAGATTTATGGATTCAGAATTTGATATCCTTGTGCAGAATTGTGAACCTTCCACATGCAGTCCAAAGTTACTTGCCAGCAATGGATTTGTATGTCCTCCAACGTTTCATGTCGCTTTCAGTGATAATAGTAATATGACACTCTATTTCTGAGCTTCTTTCACTATCGTGGTTATTCTTACAGTAATAGCTTTTGGGACAGATAAGGTAGGAATTATTTCTTCCACTTTGAAAATGAAGATCTTGAGGCTCAGAAAAGTTAATAGCTTACTCAAGGTTGCACAGCTTGTGAAAGTAGGACTTAGCTGTCTGACAGGTCTTCTCACCTTGAATCCTATGTTCTTTCCATTAGCATGCGGTACCTCTTTGGTTTCTTACATCTTCTCACCAAAGAAAATTTTATTTTGGACAAGTTTTCAAAGCAGTTTTGATGGAATGTGTTCAAATGCTGTTTACATGGAACTGACAGCATGGAAATGTGTGATTTCTCAATCAGGATGGTGCTTGTTATCTTGGAATCCTGGAACTGTCGAGGATCAGTGTGAAATGGTTTCATCCTTCTCTGTTTGTCTAAGTGGAATAATTTACCCTTTCTTTTGCTCTTGTACATCCTTCTATTTATAATATAGGTAGTCCTGTATCTGTATATTTCTACATCTCAAATATAAGCTCCTGATGCCCAGTTATCATTGTATTCATCTCTGTATGCTTCATTGAACTTTTTTCCAGTGTCTTGCATGACGTAAATACTCAGTGAATATTTAGTAAAAAGAATCAAAGATGAGATAGCAGGGTTTCAAGAGTCCAGATGTACTTCTGTGTACTATTTGTATCAGTCCTGCCCTGTATAACTTTCTGCAGTGATGGAAGTGCTTCATATTTGAGCTGTCCAACACAAGAGCCATTAGTGGCTAATGTGATTCGGGAACATAATTCTTTAATTAATATAAAGTAATTTAAATTTAAATAGCTGCATGCGGCTGATGGTTACCGTATTAGACAGTGTAGTTCAAAATTTTCGTGTATTTGAATGTTGTTGGATCTCTCAAATCTGACTGTATTTAGGTCCCTCCATATATACAGGTGATTTTCACTATGTTTTTGGTGGGGTTGCAAAGCCAGTAAGGTGATGAAGGGTGCACAGAGACTTTCTCTTGCACCTGAGGTGGAGGTCCTCCCTGCCCTTTGAGCTCCCCCTCGCCACCGCCCCCGTCCTGGAGTGTTTTCTGGAAAGCGGGAGTGACTTGTCTCTTGGAGTTGCAAAGTGTTGGAATGGGCTCAAGGAGATGACGGTGGGGATTTCTCAGTTCTTGAGGGTCAATGTTATTTTGTCTGGATCTGTAGGAGAGAAAATGTCTGTCATTTCCAAAAAAAAAGCAAGTCTGCAGTCAGAAGAAAGAGGAGGATAGGCAGCTAACATTTGTTGAACAGATTTCCTCATACACAGTCTGGGTGCTGCTCCACTTGGGCTGAGAATCTTTAGGCTTTGCCTCTCTCCTTAACACAGAAGGCAGTATACATCACCTGTAACCATTAATTTCTGCATTTCTTCTTGTTGTGAAACTTTTAAATTCCTGCTCTGAAGATGTCAGCTAGGAATTAATAGAAAAATCTCCCCCCATCGCCCTTCCCCAGCAGTAGCAGAGACTGCCCAGGAAGAGAGAGATGCTGTTCATGCAGAGTGGACCCTTTTGATCTCCCCGGCTTCTAAGAACCCCCATTCCTCATCCTATGGCTTCAGCTAACTGCTCTGGAGGAGGCAAAAGGTTAAACACAGAGAGAGGCAGGAGTGAAATGGCAGCCAAATGGGAGAGCCCAAGTAGGTCATTGAATAGGTATCTATGTGTTATGATGTGATTCCGGTGACGAGTTCTTTCTCAGGATGTAAACAGGGTTATAAAAACAGAGTTTTGAGATCTTTGTGCTCTGTTAGAAGTAAAACAAATATTTAGGAAATGGCAATAGGTGCATTGTTAGTAGCTACTATCAGTGAATCCTAAATTTCAGAATTAAAACTTGAGATTTAAGGACTGGCATCACTATTTGTGAAAGGACTTGAGAGTAGCTACTGAGATTCAAAACGCAGGATCTGCCCTGAAGTGCTTTCTAGCTCAGGCTGACAAAACCAGTAGATATTAATATTCTGTATTGTATATGAAACTGGCACTGAAAACTGTTTTTCCTTTTAAAAAATATGTTCAGATTAACATTTTAACTTTTTTTCCTTTTTCTGGTAGAGGTGGGAGGTAAGCATTATCTGTCCCTTTAGGCATAAGACAAAAGCAAATCACAGACAGGGAAGTGACCTGGCTAAGCTCTCAGAGTAGTCTCATCTCTATCTACACTGGCATTTGAACAGGGAACTTCAAACCCAGCAGCCACCAAGCTGGCCTTCTCCTCAGGAGGAAGACGACAGCTCCAGTCTCTAGCAGATGTAAAGGATCTTGTGTATATAGAATACATAAGTGAATGTGCACAGGAGGGAAAGAGGCTCAGTCTGGTAAAGCTGATGGAGAGAAGACAAATTACCTGGACTCAGTTCTGGTTCACTGAACTTTGTTTTAAATACGCTTTTGGTTTTGAAATAATTTTAAATGTATAGAAAAGCTCCAAAGATAATACAGATGGTTCCCATATAAATGTCATCGTTTCCCCTGATATTACCATTTTATATTTGATTTCTTTAATTTTGCAGTCATTTTGAATGCATGCATGCATGCCTGTATGCTCAGTCTCTCAGTCGTGTCCGACTCTTTGCGACCCCATGGACCTGCCAGCCTCCTCTGTCCATAGACTCCTCCAGGCAAGAATACTGGAGTGGTTTGCCAGTGTCCAGGGGATCTTCCCTACCCAGGAATCAAACCTGTTCTCCCTAAATGCATGATTACCCCTTAAATAGAGCCTTGTTTACAAGTGGGTTTGTTTCTATCACTTTCCTATAACATTTTCCAAAAATTTACTGCCAAGAGAGACTAACCTATATATCTGATGAGGATTCAATAGATGAACACTAAAATTGCTATTATAAAGTCACTGGAGAGTTTTACCCACAGCTACCATTGCTACGAAAGGGGAAGGAAGAGAAGAAAGAAGAATATTTGATAGCATAACAGAAGAAATAACTTTCAACTAAAAGGAGAGCCTTTTCTGGTAACTTTCAGTTCAGAAGGCTCTTCTTCCAACAGGAACCATTGAGGCTGTATCGCAATGTGGCAATGACAGACAGTTTTTCAAATAGCATTTTACTAAATAAACATCAAAGAAGATATGCATTTCCCCAAATCCTTCGATTTGTTGAACTATAAATAGAAACAGAATTAACTAGGACTAGAAAAATGTGGTTGATGGTGGAGGTTCAGGAGGGAGGAGCCATGGGTGTACCTATGGCTGATTCTTGTTGATGTGTGACAGAAAACCACAAAATTCTGTAAAGCAATTATCCTTCAATTAGAAAATAGTGGCAAAAAAGGTTTAAAAAAATTGGTTGATAGTGATGCTCAACTTTCAAGTTGGGACTCTGAGCAATTGCAGACTGAGTGGGGAATTTCTACAGTGCTTGCAAGGAGGTGAATCACAGATCAGTGGAGGATATGGAAGTGTGTGGGACCCAAGAAGATCAGAATGCCACAGAGAAGTGCCACTGATGAAGAGTACACGAGAAGGACCCAGCCTGGGTTTCTCTGTCATTCGGTGAGGAGCAACCGACACTACGTACTGGACTAATACAACAACTATATTTGTTTGTTTTTTGAGTTCCTTAAATTTGCATTTCTGCTTAAGCAAAAAACTATGCAAGAAAGGATATGACATTTCTAATATTCGACCATTTTTATCCCTCAAACTGGGGCTTCCACATTGTTTCCCCTCAGTTCAGTTCAGGCGCTCAGTTGTGTCCAACTCTTTGCTACCCCATGAACCACAACACGCCAGGCCTCCCTGTCCATCACCAACTCCCAGAGTTTACCCAAACCCATGTCCATTGAGTCGGTGATGCCATCCAACCATCTCATCCTCTGTCTTCCCCTTCTCCTCCTGCCTTCAGTCTTTCCCAGCATCAGGGTCTTTTCAGATGAGTCAGCTCTTCGCATCAGGTGGCCAAAGTATTGGAGTTTCAGCTTCAGCATGAGTCCTTCCAATGAACACCCAGGACTGATCTCCTTTAGGATGGGCTGGTTGGATCTCCTTGCAGTCCAAGGGACTCTCAAGAGTCTTCTCCAACACCACAGTTCAAAAGCATCAGTTCTTTGGCACTCAGCTTTCTTTATAGTCCAACTCTCACATCCATACATGACTATTGGAAAAACAATAGCCTTGACTAGACGGACCTTTGTTGACAAAGTAATGCCTCTGCTTTTGAATATGCTATCTAGGTTGGTCATAACTTTCCTTCCAAGGAGTAAGCGTCTTTTAATTTTATGGCTGCAATCACCATCTGCAGTGATTTTGGAGCCCCCCAAAATAAAGTCTGACACTGTTTCCACTGTTTCCCCATGTATTTGCCATGAAATGATGGGACCAGATACCATAATCTTTGTTTTCTGAATGTTGAGCTTTAAGCCAACTTTTTTCACTCTCCTCTTTCACTTTCATCAAGAGGCTCTTTAGTTCTTCTTCACTTTCTGCCATCAGAGTGGTGTCATCTGCATATCTGAGGTCATTGATATTTCTCCTGGCAATCTTGATTCCAGCTTGTGCTTCTTCCAGCCCAGTGTTTCTCATGATGTACTCTGCATATAAATTAAACAAGCAGGGTGACAATATACAGCCTTGACATACTCCTTTTCCTATTTGGAACCAGCCTGTTGTTCCATGTCCAGTTCAAACTGTTGCTTCCTGACCTGCATACAGACTTCTCAAGAGGCAGGTCAGGTGGTCTGGTATTCCCATCTCTTTCAGAATTTTCCACAGTTTATTGTGATCCACACAGTCAAAGTCTTTGGCATAGTCAATAAAGAAGAAACAGATGTTTTTCTGGAACTCTCTTGCTTTTTCCATGATCCAGCGGATGTTGGTAATTTGATCTCTGGTTCCTCTGCCTTTTCTAAAACCAGCTTGAACATCTGGAAGTTCACAGTTCACGTACTGATGAAGCCTGGCTTGGAGAATGTTGAGCATTACTTTACTAGTGTGTGAGATGAGTGCAATTGTGTGGTAGTTTGAGCATTCTTTGGCATTGCCTTTCTTTGGGATTGGAATGGAAACTGACGTTTTCCAGTCCTGTGACCACTGCTGAGTTTTCCAAATTTGCTGGCATATTGAGTGCAGCACTTTCACAGCATCATCTTTTGGGATTTGAAATAGCTCAATTGGAATTCCATCACCTCCACTAGCTTTGCTCTTAGTGATGCTTCCTAAGGCCCACTTGACTTCACATTCCAGAATGTCTGGTTCTATCACACCATTGTGATTATCTGGGTCATGAAGATCTTTTTTGTATAGTTCTTCTGTGTATTCTTGTCACCTCTTCTTAATATCTTCTGCTTCTGTTAGGTCCACACCATCTCTGTCCTTTATTGAGCCCTTCTTTGCATGAAATGTTCCCTTGGTATCTCTAATTTTCTGAAGAGATCTCTAGTCTTTCCCATTCTATTGTTTTCCTCTATTTCTTTGCATTGATCGGTGAGGAGGGCTTTCTTATCTCTCCTTGCTATTCTTTGGAACTCTGCATTCAAATGGATATATCTTTCCTTTTCTCCTTTGCTTTTCGCTTCCCTTCTTCTCACAGTTATTTTTAAGGCCTCCTCAGACAGCCATTTTGCTTTTTTGTATTTCTTTTTCTTGGGGATGGTCATGTTCCCCCTAATGCCTAGTAAATTAAAACTGGTTAATTAAAAGATTTTTCACTTGTTTTCACTTTATGTTTTTGTTTTTTTTTTTTTTTAACTTGAAAGTAAAGAATAGTTATTTGAGCTAGAAAAATCTGACATTTGCTATGAGAATACCTAGAATAGGCAGACAGATGAGCAGACCCCTTGACAAAATGCAGTCTTCCTGTGTGTCAGACCATTGATATTAATTTTATATTTTCTTCCCAGGATTAATTGGTTGTGTGTATTTAGATTTGTGAATTTTACAGATTTAGTAGTATGTACCCTTTTCCCCACCCCCAGGGATCTAAGAGAGTGTACCTGAAAAAATGATTACTCATCATTACATTTAATTCTCAACCATGAGGTGGCATCACATCACTTGTTATGTCAAACAAGCCGACTTTTTCTGCTCATTTAAATGACTAATACTCTGCACATGCCTTTAAGTTATAGATGTAACATATGGTTGAATTTTGAAGTTTAGAAGCAAACATTGGAAACTGGCATCTTCATATAGGTGTTTAGCATTTTTGTCCTTATATTTGATCTTTTTATATTATGTCTGAGAAGTTAGTAATAGAATAAGCTATTACTATATTAGCTAATACTATGTTTTGTCTCATTAAAATATGTAAGGCAGTTTCTTGCATATATAGAAGCTTCTCAAAAATATTCACTGCATGATTAAATTAAAATATTCCTTTAATAGCCCTTACCCTCAGGAATTCATTTTCTCATTTGTCAAGTTGAATTTTCAGCACACTTTTATTGCTATGACCCATTTCTTACCAGAATAAGAAGCTTATTTTCATGAAGAAGTTAAACCCAACTGAACACATTTAATTTCCCTACTACCCTTTAAAAACACATTACTTTTTCAAAAACATACCACTTTTCTTTGCTTAATTAGAAATGTCCAGAACTTGCAAATTACATAAATATGCTGGTTTACTTTCTCTAGTTGGTTCATTGAAAATTATAGTTAAGTTTTGAAAAACTGAATAGAAGTTTTGCTTCATTTTCCTCTGTAAAACATCTTGTACCTTTGTAGAAAACATTATAAATACTTTCTATATAAAACCTCTCTTTCTTCAGATGGAGTGATTTTGTTCTTGGAACTCGTGTGTGTGTGTGTGTGTGTGTGTGTGTGTGTGTGTGTGTGTGTGACAGAAGTTTTATTACAGTGAAAAAGGACAGAGGAACCTTCTGACACAATCATCAGAAGAGGGATGGAGAGTGCCCCCCACCACGCTAGTCTTGTCAGTTCAGTTCAGTTCAGTCGCTCAGTCGTGTCTGACTCTTTGCGACCCCATGGACGGCAGCACACTTCCCTGTCGATCAAGTTTCCCTGACCATCACCAACTCCCGGAGCTTGCTCATACTCATGTCCATCGAGTTGGTGGTGCCATCCAACCATCTCACCCTCTTTTGTCTCCTTCTCCCCCTGCCTTCAATCTTTTCCAGCATCAGGGTCTTTTCCAATGAGTCAGTTCTTTGCATCAAGTGGCCAAAGTATTGGAGTTTCACCTTCAGCATCAGCCCTTCCAATGAATATTCAGGACTGATCTCCTTTAGGGTGGGCTGGTTGGATCTCCTTGCAGTCCAAGGAACTCTCAAGAATCTTCTGCAACACCACAGTTCGAAAGCATCAATTCTTTGGTTCTCAGCTTTCTTTATAGTCAGATTCTCACATCCATACATGAGTACTGGAAAAACGATAGCATTGACTAGACGGACGTTTGTTGGGAAATTAATGTCTCTGCTTTTGAATATACTGTTTTGGTTGGTCATAGCTTTTCTTCCAAGGAGTAAGCGTCTTTTAATTTCATGACTGCAATCACCATCTGCAGTGATTTTGGAGCCCCCCAAATAAAGTCTTTATTCCCATGGCTAAAGTTGGTAGTCTTATCAAGGCCTTATATACTTTTACCAGATCCACTCCCACAACATACATCTTAAGAAAGCAAAATTAGTCAGAAGGTTCTTGTTAAGGAGGAGAAAGGTCCTCAAGCAAGTTACATTGTTGTTATATAATCATTAGTACAGAGCTTAAGGAGAAACATACCCTTGAGCAAGATGAATTGTTTTTTTGTCTGATCATTAGCTCTGGGCTTAAAGAAAAAGTGTCTTTTGTGACTAAGACAAAGGAATGTAGAAAGAAAAGTTTGTCCTTTACTTCTCCTCCAGAATGCTGGACCCTTTTCTCCTCCTTGAGAACCCTGTACCCACTCCTCCTTCAGGGCCCCAGACTCCTTATCAGCCTACTTAAGAATTGTTCTTGGAACTCTTTGTTTAAGGTTTTGTGGGAAGTTAGTGCCACTTGGTTTGCAGGGAATACTCCCACAAGGTGTGTTGTAAGGCACCTTAAAAGTTTAGTTAGGAATTTGGAGGTTGCAGTAAGGAGACATCTCTCTAAATGAGTGAGAACAATATTTCTATTACGTTGATTGAATTGATTCCATGAATTGAGGTTTGACTGTAACCGTTCCAGGTGGCCCTAGTGGTAAAGAATTCACCTGCCAATGCAGGAGACGCAAGAGATGTGGGTTCATTTCTGAGGTTGAGAAGATCCTCTGGAAAAGGAAATGGCAACCCTCTCCAGTATTCTTGCCTGGAAAATTCCATGGATAGAGGAGCCTGGTGGACCACACTCCATGGGGCTACAAAGAATCGGAGACAAGTGAGCACATACTGGATATTAAATCTCCCTTTTCCCCCCTCATTGGAGCTATGATTTAAAAATAACTGTTTCTCTCTTCTGCAAATAAAAGGCATTATATCCTTACTATTTTTTGCTCAGAGCTTAAGTGAAAAGTCAAAGTGAAACAAACAGGTTAGTGTAAAATAGAGTCAGGAGGTATTTGTAGGAAGAGGTTAAGGTTAAGGAAGGCATGTTTGAAAAGATGACCTTGTTATAAGCTGAGTTAGAGCCAGCCCTGTATTTGGTCTTGATTTGGTTGGGTGGAGAACGCAATGGTTGTGGTCAAGGAGAACATTCCAGAAAGTGACTAGCCTGTGTGAAGGCTGTGTGTTGGGAAACAGCTTAGTATGTAACAGAGAAGAAACAGAAATAAGGACTGTGTGGCTAGAGTCATGGAATTACAGAAGCTGGGACTGTGGGAAGGTGAGTGGGCGGGGTGGGTTAGTACCGTGGTAAGAACTTCAGTTCAGTTCAGTTCAGTCGCTCAGTCATATCCAACTCTTTGCGACCCCATGAACTGCAGCACTCCAGGCCTCCCTGTCTGTCACCAACTCCTGGAGTTCACCCAAACTCATGTCCATCGAGTCGGTGATACCATCCAGCCATCTCATCCTCTGTCATCCCCTTCTCCTCCTGCCCCCAATCCCTCCCAGCATCAGAGTCTTTTCCAATGAGTCAACTCTTCACAGGAGGTGGCCAGAGTACTGGAGTTTCAGCTTTAGCATCATTCCTACCAAAGAACACTCAGGACCAGTCTCCTTTAGAATGGACTGGTTGGATCTCCTTGCAGTCCAAGGGACTCTCAAGAGTCTGATCTAACACCACAGTTCAAAAGCATCAATTCTTTGGTGCTCATCCTTCTTCACAGTCCAGCTCTCACATCCATACATGACCACTGGAAAAACCATAGCCTTGACTAGATGGACCTTTGTTGGCAAAGTAATGTCTCTGCTTTTGAATATGGTATCTAGGTTGGCCATAACCTTTCTTCCAAGGAGTAAGCGTCTTTTAATTTCATGGCTGCAATCACCATCTGCAGTGATTTTGGAGCCCCCCAAAATAAAGTCTGACACTGTTTCCATTGTTTCCCCATCTATTTCCCATGAAGTGATGGGATCAGATGCCATGATCTTAGTTTTCTGAATGTTGAGCTTTAAGCCAAGAACTTAAGATCTTTTAAATGCAATAGAAAGCAGGTGAAGAGTTTTGCTTAGGGAAGTTACCTGATCTTATCTACATTTTTAAAAAGCTCGCTCTGGTTCATCAAACAGTGGAATAGATAAATAAGTTGAGAGATACTCATACAATGATATACTCTGATGTACTCATAGCAAGGAGAATGAACGGTCGCTGCTACACGCAATAGCATGAAGCAACAAGCCAACCCAAGTGCATTGTTGAGTGAAAAAATCAAATACAGTGAGGAGTGCACTGTATGGCAGCATCAGGGTCTTTTCCAATGAGTCAGTTCTTTGCTTGTTACTGTTTCTCTATTAAAAATGCTAACTCTTGATTTTATATATCTTTTCCTTATGATATTAATAGTAAAAACTTGAGATTTTACCTGGGGACAGATACTGGATCCTTTCTATTCAAATAACCACATTACTTTTTCTATGATGAGTTATATTATGTTTTTTTTCTATTTTACCTATTCTAGGATTCATGTCAAAACTAGGAGTAGTAGGAGTATCTGACTATTTAATTAACATAATAGCATTATATTCTACTATGCTGTAAAGATGGTGAAAACAGGTAAAAAAAAAGTTGTTTAAAAATCTGCAGTGTTTTCAAAGTCAAGAGTTAAGTCTTGGTGTCATCATATAAAGTGTAAATTGCATTTGATCATTTGGATGTTAAATAGCAAGTTTCTCAGTCCCCCTCACCACCCTGCTTAAGAAATAAGGTAAGTTTTATGTCTGTTTAGGTCATTGCATGGCTTGTCAGATTTCTGAAGAGAGGCATGGGATGGAGAGGCCCCTGATGGGTCCAGCAGGAGCTCTTTAAGTTGTGAGCACTGAAGTGTCTTAGCTGGGCTGCTGAGATGTAGAGGTGGCTGCATAGTGAATTCTGACCCTGTATCCTTTTCTACTGAAATTGAATCTTCAGATTCATATCCATCAAATTGACATGTGATAGTCTGAGGAGAAAACAATGTTGGAAATGGTCTATTGAAAGTAATTTACTCCCTCATCTATCATGTTCTCAAATGGTCTGCATTTGAGCAAAGCAGTGGGTGTATAATACCCATATTCTAAAAGTTGAGAAGGCCTAGGGAAGGGGGCTTTCATTTTATTCTTTCTCTCTCTCTCTATATATATATATATTCACACAAACATATAAAGTAAAAGTAGAAGAGGTAAATGACATTTTAAATTTATATTTAAGTTTATATATAGCATATATATGTATGTATATATAAGTATACACACACACACACACAGACACACACACACAGACACACACACACACACACACACACACACATATATGTTTTAACCAGACTTGAATTCACTTCCACATATCAGAAAAGGAGAAAATTATTCCTCCTGGTCAGTATTAGGTTTTCAGAATGTACAGATGGAAAATAGTTAATGGAAACCACCCCAATTAGATTTATTTTGCATCGTGCTTCACTGAGTACAGAAGTCATTTAGAACACTTTAATTTTTTTCCTTGGAGGCTATCACAAAACATAACCCCCAAAACAGGGGTGGGGTGGATGGGGGGAAAATGATCTGCAAATGTTTGCTTGAAAGATGCACTTTCCTGCTTAGTTATAGAGTGAAATCAATACCAACCTCCAGATTTGTTGACCTGTTCGTGAGATGGAAACTAAAATGTGAGAGAAAATGGAAGTTCTCCCCAATAATAGATTTTTTTCCTCTTTCACATGCAGCTGGTGTGAACAATCTAATGACTTGCAAGATCCGTAGACCTCTATATAGTGCTGAGGAATGTCATGTGGAGAAAGGGCATGCTTTACCTATATCACTGTGCCTTAATCTTCTTAGATTTTTCTACAAAGAAATCATATTAATCAAATCGCCTTTCTGCTGTATGAAAGGTGAAGACTGACTAATACTTGACTTTGGGTGAAATTGGATATAGAAGAAAATCCTGACTTGAAATAATACCAGACTTTTTATAATCCTGTGTTATTGGAGTCTTAGTTCAGGATTGCAATTTTCACCTCAGGTTTTGTGAAATTTCAGAGTCCTGCCAGCGAGCCAGATAGGTACTGCACACTTTTTAGAGGCAAAGCAAAACAAGACAAAACAATAACAAAACTCAAAACAAAAAGAACAAAAACAAAACACTAAATGTATTGAAACATAAAAAGAAATATTTGTTTGAAAATGTTTAGGTTTCATTATGTATCTCCAAATCAAATAAAGAACAGCCATTGTATGCTGTCAGTACAAAAAGGCAGAAACTGCTGTTCATCTGGTTCATAAAGTTTACTGTTTACAACCGAGATACAAAATGTCTAAATTCTGAGTTTTGAAAAACTTAATTCATAATCTATATATGTAAAATATGGTTACTTCAAAGTGCTTTTCCTGGGAAAGTATCTGCTTATTTCAATAATTCACTTATTATTTTTGGAAGGCTGTGAAATTTTTTTTTTTAATCTGTTAGCATATCTGAATAACTTTTGAGGGGAGGCTGACTTTTTGGAAAAGCATGAAGTCATTAAGAATTGAGAGCCCAGTATTACTGAGAGTGAAGTAAGTCAGAAAGAGAAAAAAACAAACATTGCATATTAAAGCATATATATGGAATCTAGAAAAATGGTACCGATGAACCTATTTGCAGGGCAGGAATAGAGACGCAGACATAGAGAACAGGTTTGGGACACAGTGGGGCATGGAGAGGGTGGGACAAATTGAAAAGTAGCATTGAAACATATACATTACCGTAGATTAAACAGATAGCTAGTAGGAAGTTGCTGTATAACACAGGGAGCTCAACCTAGTATGCTGTGACAACCTAGAGGGGTGGGAAGGGGGGGGCGTGCAGGGGGATTCAAAAGGGAGGGGACATATGTGTACTTACGGCTGATTCACTTTGTTGTATGGCAGAAGCCTACACAACATTGTAAAGCAGTTATCCTCCAAATAAAAATAAGAATTAGAGAATTGAGAGCCCAGGAATAAACCCAGGCGTATATTATCAACTTATCTTAGATAAGGGTGCCAAGAATACACAATGGGAAAAGGAGAGTCTCTTCAATAAATGGTGTTAGGAAAATTGGATATCCACATGCAAAAAATGGAATCGAATCCTTATTTTACAAAATACACAAACATTAACTCAAGGTGAATTAAAGACATAAACATAAGCCTCGAAAGCATAAAACTCCTAGAAGATAACATAGGTGAAAGTGTTTCTTGACACTGGTCTTGGTAATGAATTCTTGGATATGACACAAAAAATATTGGCAACAAAAACAAAAGTAGACAGTTTGGACTACATCAAACTAAAAAACTTCTGCACAGCAAAAGAAACAATCAAAAAATAAAATAGATAAAAATGTAACCGTTTGAGTGGGAAAAAGTATTTGCAAACTATCTATCTGATAAGGAGTTACTATCCAAAAAATATAAGGAACTCACACAATTCAATACCAAAAAAACAAAGAAACAATTAAAAATTGGGCATAGGAACTGAATAGACATTTTCCCAAGTGGCTTGCAGGTAAAAAAGTGTTCAATATCGCTGATCAGGGAAATGCATATCAAAACCACAATGAAATATCACCTCATAATAGTTAGAATGGCTTTATCAAAAAAGACAAGAGATAACAAATGTTGGCAAGGATGCAGAGAAAAAGGAATCCTTGTACACTATTGGTGGGAATATAAGTTGGTGCTGTCACTCTGGAATATAGTGTGCAGAGCCCTCAAAAAAACTAAAAAATAGAGCTATCATTTGATCCAGCAATCCCACTTGTGTGTATATATCCTAAAGAAATGAAATCAATATCTCAAAGAGGTATCTATATTCCCATGTTCATTGCAGCATGATTCGCAATAGCCAAGATGTGGCAGCAACTTAACTCCATCGACTATGGGAATAGATAAAGAGAATATGGTGTGTTTGTGTGTGTGTACACATTGTTGTTGTTGTTGTCCAGTCACTAAGTCATGTCCAACTCTTTGAGACTCCGTGAACTGCAGCATGCCAGGCTTCCTTGTCCTTCATTGTCTCCCACAGTTTGCTCAAATTCATGTCCATTGAGTTGGTGATGCTAGCTAACCATCTCATTCTCTGCTTCTCCTTTCTTCTTTTGCCTTCAGTCTTTCCCAGCATCAGGGTTTTTCCTGAGTTGGCTCTTTGCATCAGGTTGGCCAAAGTATTGGAGCTTCTGCTTCAGCATCAGTCCTTCCAATGAATATTCAGGACTGATTTCCTTTCAGTTGGCTGGTTTGATCTCCTTGCAGTCCAGGGAATTCTTCAAGAGTCTTCTCCAACACCACAATTTGAAAACACCAGTTCTTCAGCTCTCAGCCTTCTTTATGGTTCAGCTCTAACATCCACACATGACTATTGGAAAAACCATAGCTTTGGCTAGACAGACTTTTGTTGGAAAGTGACGTCTTTGCCTTTTAATATACTGTCTAGGTTTGTCATATCTTTCTTTACAAGGAGTAAACATCTTTTAATTTCATGGCTGCAGTCACCATCTACAGTGATTTTGGAGCCTAAGAAAACAACAATTTTTCCCCTTCTATTTGGCATAAAGTGATGGGACTGGATGCCATGATCTTAGTTTTTTGAATGTTGAGTTTTAAGCCAACTTTTTCACTCTTCTCTTTCACATTCATTAGGAGGCTCTTTAGTTCCTCTTCAGCCATGAGAGTAGTATCATCTGCATATCTGAGGCTGTTGATATTTCTACCGGCCATGTACACATGTTATTCTGCCATGAGAAAGAAGGAAATCCTCCCATTTGCAACAACATAGATGAAACTGGAGGATATTAGGCTGAGTGAAATAAACCAGACACAGAAAGATAAATGCTTCAGGATAACCACTTATACGAAGAATCTAACAGTCAAACTCACTCAAGCATTTAGTTGTAGTGTTTCCTCCAATCTAGGAAGTTCCTGATACCCTTTTTTTTTTGGTCTTTAATGCTCATGACACTTTTTAAGAGTATTGGCCAATTATTTCATTGAATGGCCTTCAATTTGGGTTGTAAATCATATCAGAGATACATGATTTTGATTTGCCTATCACTGGTGATGTTTGATCATTTGGTAAATGTGGTGTCTGCCAGATTTGAAAATACACCATTTTTGCCTTTGACATTTGAAAGTGTAGTTTAAAAAAGTGTACCAAACAAGAGTGAGTATACACAGTCTTTCAAGGCAATATTACAAGACCACTCACTGAAGATAGAGTTTTATTTGTTAAAGAAATCTCATTCTTTGCTGTCAAATTACATTTTGAGACAAATTTTCTATTTCTCGTCATACTCTTGCCTTGCATTTTAGCATCTGTTAATGATAGTTGCCTGAAACAGTTGTAACAGTGGTGTTTGCCATATGGTGATTTTCCCACCATTTTTTATACGATTATTAGTGGAATGCCATTGCAAGAAAGTGCTGTCATTATTTATATCAACCGAGA
Organism: Bubalus bubalis; assembly: GCF_019923935.1. Taxonomy (NCBI): domain Eukaryota; kingdom Metazoa; phylum Chordata; class Mammalia; order Artiodactyla; family Bovidae; genus Bubalus; species Bubalus bubalis. The sequence continues at coordinate 8,863,458 of NC_059164.1, read as the reverse complement.
CTACATGACTTCTTATTTTATTCTATGGGTTATATCTGTTACTGTAATTATTTATTTTGTTGCTCAAGTATTCCCCATGTTAGCCATGGGGAGACCTTTTAAGTTCAGAGTCCTTATTCTGAACCCTTGCTCTAAACTCCTTCTCTATGTTTGTACCCACTTACTTCAGAAAGGCTCCATGCAGTCCGATGTTAATAGATTGTCATTCACATGGATAACAGGATGTTTATATTGGCTTCTAAATATAATAGTGTGTCCTTCATAAGGAAAAAGAAAGCAATTTCTAATCTGTCATTCTCCTGATTCATTTGTTACTCTCACAATTTTTGCTACAGACTTTACATGTGGACATTTTTCAACTTCATAATAAATATCCTATATAGGCAATAGGGATTCAACTATTTTCAGTACTTTTAATTATCTTCAATATGATATTAATCCAACAAGCATTTATTTCAAATGGCAACATTTGAAATAAACATTTCAAATAAATATTTATTTCTTACATTGGCAAGAAAAATTGGAAAATGAAACCTATTCTCTGATCTCAACCAATTTGCTCTCCAGTGAGGGAGACCAGGGGCTTCCCAGGTGGTGCTAGTAGAAAAGAACCTGGGGCTGCCAATGCAGGAGATGTAAGAGACGTGGGTCTGATATCTGCATCAGGAAGATCCCCTGGAGGAGTGCATGGCAACCCAGTCCAGTATTCTTGCCTGGAGAATCCCGTGGACAGAGCAGCCTGGTGGGCTATAGTCCAAAGGGTCACAAAGAGTCGGACATGACTGAAGCGACTTAGCGCGCACAGGGGAGGTCAGACATGCAATTATGGTATAGCTATAGCAGGGTATGATAAGTATTTGAGCAAAATGTTATGGGAACATAACGAAGGACAGGATTTATTCCAACTTGAGGGTAGGGTAGAGTGATGGAAAAGGATTGGGCAAGGAAGAAGGGACATGTGAGATCTTTGAAGTTTAATAAAGAAGACAAAGACATTAATGTTAAGCTGAAGAAAGTATCTGTCACGTAGCTTATTTCATTTGCCATTTGGTCTTTATCTTCATTCTTTCTAGAGTAAGTTGCTTATTAGTTTCAAAAATTCTGAAAAGCAAAAGTCAGAGAGGTTTACATTTTTACAACTATTGCTGAGACATGCCACTGATGGTGACCGAGATGTGATAACCTAGGAGTATAATAGAATAGCTAAAGTTTGTGTCACTTTGCATTCTCTAGTCTTGAGAATGGAGAATCAGAGCAAACCTGGGTTACAAATGTCTTATATAACCCCTGAATTATTCCCCTTTGCTCTTCAGCTCTTTTGGCAGAAGTAGAACCACCTCTCATGCTATCTAACTGGGTTCAGAAAGAGGTCCTATCATGATAGCCCTTTAGATGTTATCCAGGTAGGGAAAAGAATGATGAATTCCAAGACAGTGATTGCAGTTTTGAGTAATAAACGAACATCAAGAGACAGTCTTTGGAAGGTGATGGTAATGGTAGTGAGGGAGTCTCATTGTGCTTTATGTAAACAGTTGTTTTGAAGGGGCTTTTCTCTTTTAGCATGCAGTGCATCCATTGTTGGTATCCCCTTTCCTATGCTGTTTTTGGCCCCCCAAAACACCAGTGCTTCTGAACACCAGGGGTGAGGCTGTTTGACTCCTAGAGGTTCTCATCTCAAGTTTTTGATGCCTTAAATTTCTTCAGGTCTGAGACCTGCCAGAGAGCAAGGCAGAAAGCAGAGCAGCCTGGATGAATGAACACTCATGTGAGCTGTAGAAGGAGAAAACTTCCTCTCACAATCTGGTGGAAAGTAAAATAGGAAACACCATGTGTAGAAGATAATAGTGAAGCTACTTAGCATCACGGAAAACTTTTCTTGGTGGGGTGTACATTTCCTAATTCATAGCTGAATGAAAGGAGAACTTAATACGTATCAGATCAGATCAGTTGCTCAGTCGTGTCCGACTCTTTGCGACCCCATGAATCGCAGCACGCCAGGCCTCCCTGTCCATCACCAACTCCCAGAGTTCACTGAGACTCACGTCCATCGAGTCAGTGATGCCATCCAGCCATCTCATCCTCTGTCATCCCCTTCTCCTCTTGCCCCCCAATCCCTCCCAGCATCAGAGTCTTCTCCAATGAGTCAACTCTTCGCATGAAGTGGCCACCAAGTACTGGAGTTTCAGCTTTAGCATCATTCCTTCCAAAGAAATCCCAGGGCTGATCTCCTTCAGAATGGACTGGTTGGATTTCCTACTGGAAAACAATTGGTTCTGAAAAACTTCTGAAGATTATTTATTACTAAATGCTTTCAATGCTGCTGCCACCTAAGGATATGAGAATTGTCCCCTCTTGTACTCATTTTATGAAGAATATAAACACCCAGAAATATGCATATATGTAAATAATGGTTTTTCTATGTATAATTTATGTCCAAAACTATAATTTATATTCCAAATAAGACTGTCTGGATGAGAATTTATTCTGATCCTCTACTATTTGCCTTCTTCCATCTAAGCTTATTCAATAAACATAGAGAATTACATGTGTACCTTGTGAAACAAAAGAAAGACAAAATTTCCTCAAACTTTCCCTCAAGTGGTTTAAAAGTTGTCACTGATTTTAAGTCCTGAATTGAAGTTTTTGTTATACATATGTGGGTATATGTACACACACAAATACAGACTCATCTGAAAGGTGAGGTATAAATGAGCCTACAAGAAAATAACAAAACTGGTAATACAATGACTGTCAAAGCTAGTGTTGCCTCTGTGGAGTAGTTTTGCATTCTATTTGTATCACAATTACATCTGGGAACTCCTTTCTACTTGGATACATCAAGAACAAGAGGCTGCTTGCTTCTTAGTTCCTTAGAGAGTTAGACTGTTTGGCCAGAGTTATGGAAAAGGGATTGTGTCGCAAGTCAAGTTATGGTTTCAGGACTGCTTCCAAATATTCCTGCTGTGGTTATAGGAGTAAAGAGCTGCGGATTCTTGAAGCAGTCTTTTTGGTCAAACAATTTAACAGGCTGTGGGTCTAGTGCCAGTGATTCCATTTCTAAAGGATTTTCCTTTGAAGTGTTTGTTCCTCAATGTGTTTTTCCAGCCAAACATATGCCTATGATTTGAAATCAGCTTAAGAATTTTCTTTCACACTTTAGTGTTCATGTTTAGTTTGCTGGCATTAAATGATGCGAAATAAACTTGTTTGGCTCCTCAAATCCCTCCAGGGACTTTGCCACTCATGGTTATTCTAAGAGGTGGCGTTTCATTGTCTCTGACTCTAGATGACACTTGACAGTTACTTTTTCAATTAATTTATTTCTGGGAAAGGGTTAAAGGAAAATATGCTCAAGCTGCATATACTTTGCATTTCTTTTCTAGAAATTTATTTTTCTTAGATCTTAGAAAATTATTTCTCATTTGTTAACCATTATCTTAAAGGTTTTCACGCCATCATTTATGTAGGTGTTCGTCTTGACCAGTACTATGTTTGGCTTATGATGTGAAATTGTGCTCACTGGACTAGATTTAAGATTCATTGAACAGTTCAGTTCAGTTCAGTCGATCAGTCATGTCCAACTGTCTGTGAACCCATGAACTACAGCACGCCAGGCCTCCCTGTCCATCACCAACTCCTGGAGTCCACCTAAACCTATGTCCATTGAGTCAGTGATGCCATCCAACCATCTCATCCTCTGTTGTTCCCTTTTCCTGCCCTCAATCTTTCCCAGCATCAGGGTCTTTTCAAACGAGTCAACTCTTCGCATCAGGTGCCCAAAGTATTGGAGTTTCAGCTTCAACATCAGTCCTTCCAATGAACACCCAGGACTGATCTCCTTTAGGATGGACTGGTTGGATCTCCTTGCAGTCCAAGGGACTCTCAAGAGTCTTCTCCAACACCACAGTTCAAAAGCATCAATTCTTCGGTGCTCAGCTTCCTTTATAGTCCACCTCTCACATCCATACATGATCACTGGAAAAACCATAGCCTTGACTAGATGGAACTTTGTTGGCAAAGTATTATCTCTCCTTTTTAATATGCTGTCCAGGTTGGTCATAAGTCTGACACTATATCCCCATCTATTTGCCATGAAGTGATGGGACTGGATGCCATGATCTTAGTTATCTGAATGTTGAGCTTTAAGCCAACTTTTTTCACTCTCCTCTTTCACTTTCATCAAGAGGCTCTTTAGTTCTTCTTCACTTTCTGTCATAAGGGTGGTGTCATCTGCATGCTGCTGCTGCTAAGTTGCTTCAGTTGTGTCCGACTTTGTGCGACCCCATAGATGGCAGCCCACCAGGCTCCTCCATCCCTGGGATTCTCCAGGCAAGAACACTGGAGTGGGCTGTCATTGCCTTCTCCAATGCACAAAAGTGAAAAGTGAAAGTGAAGTCGCTCAGTCGTGCCCGACTCTTAGCGACCCCATGGACTGCAGCCTACCAGGCTCCTCCATCCATGGGATTTTTCCAGGCAAGAGTATTGAAGTGGGTTGCCATTGCCTTCTTCCATATCTGAGGTTATTGATATTTCTCCCAGCAATCTTAATTCCAGCTTGTGCTTCCTCCAGCCCACTGTTTCTCATGATGTACTCTGCATATAAGTTAAATAAGCAGGGTGACAATATACAACTTTGACATACTCCTTTTCCTATTTGGAACCAGTCTGTTGTTCCATGTGCAGTTCTAACTGTTGCTTCCTGACCTTCATACAAGATCAAGACCATCCTCAAGAAAAAGAAATTCATTTTACATGGGTCAGCAAAAGATTGAAAACGTTGAGATTCATCCATTTCCTGTCTTATTTGGGAGAGGAGAGACTTGTGTGCAATAAAACATTGTGTTCAGGGAGGATAAATTACCTATGATTCTGTTGGTTTTGTGAATGGTCACTAAAATTCAAATATTGGATGCTGGAGAAAGAGGCCAAAGTCAGAGTGTTATTTAATTTTCTAATTATTTGTAATTGTTTACTAATTATTCTTAAGTGTGGTTGGATATCCTGGGAAGAAACCAAGGAAGGCTTACATTCTGTACTCTTGGCTTCTTCCAGTGAACTGATTTTCAGATCATAAAGGACCAATTTTGAGCAGTAGCTGCTGCTGCTGCTGCTAAGTTGCTTCAGTTGTGTCCAACTCTGTGTGACCCCATAGATGGTAGCCCACCAGGCCCCTCTGTCCCTGGGATTCTCCAGGCAAGAGTACTGGAGTGGGTTGCCATTTCCTTCTCCAAAGCATGAAAGTGAAAAGTGAAAGTGAAGAGACTTTTCTAAAGCCTTCTCTTGATGACTAAGAATGGAAAATCCTTTAACTTAGTCACACACTGCTATGGACTGAATGTTTGCGTCTGTTTCCCTTGCACCCCACCCTTCCCAACCCGTTTCAGATGTTGAAGCCCTAATCGTCAATGTGATGGCATTTGGAGATGGAGCTTTGGTATGTAATTAGGGCATGACAGTGGAAATCTCCTGAGTGGGATTAATGCTTCATAAGAAGAAACAAAAGGGAAATGATCTCTCTCTGCCATGTGAGGATTCAGAAGAAGGCAGCCATCTGCAATCCTGGAAGAGAGGTCTCACCCGATACCTTGATCTTGGACCTTTCAGTCTCCAGAAGTGTGATAAGGTAAGTATGTATTGTGTAAGCCACTGGTCTGTAGTAATATTTTGTTATAGCAGCCTGAACAAAAACACATTAATTTCAGGTCATTCAACATTCAAATAATTTTTCTATTTCTTGGACTAAGGTGACTTCTCAGATTACCTTTGTCCAGGTAATTTAAAATTTTTTATTTTTTTGTGATTTAAAAAATTATTTATTTTTAATTGGAGGATAATTGCTTTATAATATTATATCAGTTCAGTTCAGTTCAGTCGCTCAGTCATGTCTAACACTTTGCCACCCCATGAATCACAGCATGCCAGGCCTCCCTGTCCATCACCAACTCCCAGAGTTCACTCAAACTCACGTCCATCGAGTCAGTGATGCCATCCAGCCATCTCATCCTCTGTCGTCCCCTTCTCCTCCTGCCTTCAGTCTTTCCCAGCATCAGGGTCTTTTCAGATGAGTCAATTCTTCGCATCAGGTGGCCAAAGTATTGGAGTTTCAGCTTCAGCATCAGTCCTTCCAATGAACACCCAGGACTGATCTCCTTTAGGATGGACTGGTTGGATCTCCTTGCAGTCCAAGGGACTCTCAAGAGTCTTCTCCAACACCACAGTTCAAAAGCATCAATTCTTCAGTGCCCAGCTTTCTTCACAGTCCACCTCTCACATCCATACATGACTACTGGAAAAACCATAGCCTTGACTAGGTGGACCTTTGTTGGCAAAGTAATATCTCTGCTTTTGAATATGCTATCTAGGTTGGTCATAACTTTCCTTCCAAGGAGTAAGTGTCTTTTAATTTTATGGCTGCAATTACCATCTGCAGTGATTTTGGAGCCCCCCAAAATAAAGTCTGACACTGTTTCCACTGTTTCCCCATCTATTTCCCATGAAGTGATGGGACCTGATGCCATGATCTTCCTTTTCTGAATGTTGAGCTTTAAGCCAACTTTTCACTCTCCTCTTTCACTTTCATCAAGAGGCTCTTTAGTTCTTCTTCACTTTCTGCCATCAGGGTGGTGTCATCTGCATATCTGAGGCTATTGATATTTCTCCTGGCAACCTTGATTCCAGCTTGTGTTTCTTCCAGCCCAGCATTTCTCATGATGTACTCTGCATATAAGTTAGATAAGCAGGGTGACAATATACAGCCTTGATGTACTCCTTTTCCTATTTTGAACCAGTCTGTTGTTCCATGTCCAGTTCTAACTGTTGCTTCCTGACCTGCATACAGGTTTCTCAAGAGGCAGGTCAGGTGGTCTGGTATGCCCATCTCTTGAAGAATTTTCCACAGTTTATTGTGATCCACACAGTCAAAGGCTTTGGCATAGTCAATAAAACAGAAATAGATGTTTTTCTGGAACTCTCTTGCTTTTTTGATGATCCAGCAGATGTTGGCAATTTGGTCTCTGGTTCCTTTGCCCTTTCTAAAGCAACTTGAACATCTGTAAGTTCAGGGTTAACATACTGCTGAAGCCTGGCTTGGAGAATTTTGAGCATTACTTTACTAGCGTGTGAAATGATTGCCATTGTGCGGTAGTTTGAGCATTCTTTGGCATTGCCTTTCTTTGGGATTGGAATGAAAACTGACCTTTACCAGTCCTGTGGCCACTGCTGAGTTTTCCAAATTTGCTGGCATATTGAGTGCAGCACTTTCATAGCATCATATTTCAGGATTTGAAATAGCCTCAACTGGAATTCCAAGTGGAATGCTATTTCAACTGGATTTCCAGTTTATGTGTGGTTAACCAGATGATTTAGAACATGCTTACTTTAGATTATCGGTGAAATGAATACTGTATCAAATGAAGAGATCATTCTGTTGTTTTTGAGATTGCATCCAAGTACTGCATTTCAGACTCTTTTGTTGACCACGATGGCTACTCTGTTTCTTCTAAGGGATTCTTGCCCACAGTTAATAGATATAATTGTCATCTGAGTTAAATTCACCCATTCCAGTCCATTTTAGCTTGCTGATTCCTAGAATGTTGATATTCACTCTTGCCCTCTCCTGTTTGACCACTTCCAATTTGCCTTGGTTCATGGACCTGACATTTCAGGTTCCTATGCAATATTGCTCTTTACAGCATCAGACCTTGCTTCTATCACCAGTCACATCCACAGCTGGGTATTGTTTTTGCTTTGGCTCCATCCCTTCATTATTTCTGGAGTTATTTCTCCACTGATCTCTAGGAGCATATTGGGCACCTACTGACCTGGGGAGTTCCTCTTTCAGTATCCTATCATTTTGCCTTTTCATACTGTTCATGGGGTTCTCAATGCAAGAATACTGAAGTGGTTTGTAATTCCCTTCTCCAGTGGACCACATTCTGTCAGACCTCTCCACCATGACCCTCCTGTCTTGGGTTGCCCCATGGGCATGGCTTAGTTGCATTGAGTTAGACAAGGCTGTGGTCCGTGTGATCAGATTGGCTAGTTTTCTGTGATTATGGTTTCAGTGTGTCTGCCCTGTGATGCCCTCTGTCAGCACCTACTGTCTTACTTGGGTTTCTCTTACATTGGATGTGGGGTATCTCTTCACGGCTGCTCCAGCAAAGCGTAGCCGCTGCTCCTTACCTTGGATGAGGGGTATCTCCACATGGCCGCCCCTCCTGACCTTGAACGTGGAGTAGCTCCTCTCGGCCCTCCTGCAACTGCGCAGCCGCTGCTCCTTGGACGTGGGTTTCTGCCATACAATGTGAATCAGCCATAAGTATACATATGTCCCCTCCCTCTTGAACCTCCCCCCAACCCCCCATCCCATCCCATCCCGATTCTCAGTTGTCCCAGAGCACTGCACTGAGTTCCTAGTGTTGTACAACAGATTCCCACTGGCTATTTATTTTGCATATGGTAATGTATATATCTCCCTGCTACTCTCTCAAATCCCACCCTTTCCTACCTCCCACCTGCCCCACCTGCTGTGTCCAAAGTCTGTTCTTTATCTCTGGATCTCTGTTCCTGCTCTGCATTCGCCTAAATGAGGTGACTGACACTTGTGGCTCCCATGATAGGTGGGAGGTACCTTGTTTCTTTCTTGTCATGAACTCACTGTGGGTCTGGTGGATGGACAATCGCTGGCTTCAGTGCTGGAGGCTGGAGAAAGAAGCCAAGTAGGAGCAGGGACGTCTCACTCAGGAGACCTACTTAGCCTAAGGACTCTACTAAGTTCTCATTTCTTCTCAGTGCACCTGCACCATGCTCCATGGACCCGCTGACATATGAAGCCAAGATGACAGACTATTATGGATAGTTCATCACATGCTGACTCAGTTAGTAGCTTTGTCCACTTCTCCACGCTCAAGCCTTGGAAGGCCAGAACTTTCAGAATGATCACATTCATGATTGGTACTTTAAAAAATAATAATTTTATTTATTTGTGGCTGTACTGGCTCTTGCTGTTGGGCTTTTCTCTGTTGTGGTGAGCTGAGGCCACTCTCTCATTGTGGTGCTCGGGCTTCTCATTGTGGTGGCTTCTCTGGTCGCTGAGCGCGAGTTCTAGGGTGTGGGGGCTTTAGGAGTTGCTGCGCATGGGCTCAGTGGTTGTGGTTCCCAGGCTTTGGAGCACAGGTTCAACAGCTGTGGCACACCAGCTCAGTTGCTCCGTGGCATGTGGGATCCTCCTGGATCAAGGATCGAACCCATGTCTCCTGCATTGGCAGGCGGACTCTTGACCACTGAGCCACCAGGGAAACCTCTTGATGGGTGATTTGAAACATACAGTGTGTGCCTACATGTATGAGTTTCATTAGTTCATAAAGCTGGTATTTCGGAAAAAAAAAACTAGATTTGTTTTCTCCATTTTCTTTTTTTTTTTTTTTTTGACATCACATTATCTCATCTTCCTTTTCAGCTAAATCAGATCTCTATTCCACCTACCCTCTTTTGTAAAGACAGTCAGTTGGCATGATTGTCAAATTTGGTGTAGAGTTTTCTTCTTACAAGAGATAGTCTTAATGTATGACATTTATTCTTTCAACACACATATATTTATAACTTCTGTGTGCTAAGCTTTGTGTGAAGAGGTAATCAAATAATGATAAATATGTTATGGATTTTTGCCCTCAGATAGCTTATAATTGAGGAAGAGACATGGCATAATAATAATTATCTCTGCTATAATGCATGTTGTTGTTGTTTAGTCACTAAGTTGTGTCTGACTCTTTTGTGACCCCATGGGCTATAGTTCACCAGGCTCCTCTATCCATGGAATTTTCCAGGCAAGAATCCTGGAGTGGGTTGCCATTTTCTTCTCCAACGGATCTTCCTGACCCAGGGATTGAACCTGGGTCTCCTGTGTCACAGGGAGATTTTTTTTTTTTTTTTTTTTTTACCGCTGAGCCACCTGGGAAGCTGTATATAATACGTAAAATGACATATTAATAACACAAATAAAATGCTATAGGGACTCAGAGGAACTTTGTCCTTTCTTGCTTGGTACCCATCTTTCTGCTGGGTGACTGGTTCCTAGCAAGGCTACTGGTGGGAGACAACACCTGAAGCATATCCAGACTATGCTATGTTACTACAGCAACCATAGCCTCACCTGTCAAAGACTGAGGGTTGGTCCAATCATGGTGACCCATCCTGGTAAGTATATTGTTCCCAGATTTTGAAAGAAACTAGTTACAGTTTTCTATTTGGAATAAGGGAGTTTTAAGAAATACAGAGATGGAAAGAGAAGAAAAAGAAAGAGTATACAATGGTTCTAGAATTTCCATGTGGGACATGCTTGGGGTGGCTGTCAGGGAGGGGAACAGGGGAACTTCCTATAGTATTTGTGTAACCAACCCAGTTGTTTACTTAGGATCGTATATTTGTTTGGGGTGGCTTGGAAGAGGCTGTTGAATATTATGGCTGGGGAGGGGATCGCAGGTCATTTCTTGGTATTTCCACTCGTGGTAAGTTGCTCAAAAAGGGGGCAAATAACTTTTATTAGGAGGTAATTTATTAAGGAGCATCTTTATACACAGGACCTTTTCCCAATTTTAGCACTGAAGCTCTGGCATAGAACTTTAGAAAAGTCCTGACATGCAGATTTGTTGAAAGGAACTGTACTTGACTCCAAAAGAATGCCAGTATCTTATCTTAGATATAGTTTTAATAGATGAGTTTATGTAGTTCAAGGAAACAATTTCTCTAGCCTCAGGGGAACAGAGTCAGGTGGTGCCCAATCAACACTCCAATTATCCCTCTGTCTTCAGCCCACTACCTGCTCCGTGCTTTTTGTCTCAGTGCTTGCAGTGCTGGTGGCGAAAATGAAGAGTCGGGGGCCAGTGCTCTTGGATGCGTCCTGAAAACCCCCTGGTTAGATGAATCATTAAGTGTCTCTCCACTTGGCCTGCTCGGCATTGCACTGCCCGGGATCATATCTGCAGTCCTACCTTTGATTCTAAACTGAAGTTAGATTTGCTTGCTCCTTTTGGCACATTTTCATATCAAGAGCACAGTCTGTGATATGTCCATCTGCACGGCTATCTAAATAAGAGCAGACTTGTGGGGAGTGTGGCCGAGAGTTCACTTAAGACCCTTCACAGGCTCCTGCTGGCCTCTTCCAGACTGGCAGCTGCAAAGGAGGTTAATCATGAATGTATCAAATACGGTAGAGTGGTCTGGTCACACATTACACCTGGGAGTGTTGAGTCCTGCTTATAATCAAATGCCTCGTACTGTTTTGGTGACTTGGGCTTTGACTTGTGTTGACTTATCAGTGGGACAAGTCAACAAACCTTAGCTAAATACTTGTGGTATATATTAGGAATGTTAGATAAGGCAGTTCCATGTAGCTCCTATCATTGTGCATTCTTGGATTGAAAATAAGCCAGTCTCTCAGCAGTTTGAAGAGAATGCCTTAGAACTGGCCCTTTGAACACCATAAGAATGAAAATGATATGTGGAGAGACTTTGAAGACACTCTGACTTGCTAATGTAAAAAATATGAAGGATCTAGATGTTTGCTAGGAAAATACAAGTGGGAACCAAACTATGCTTAAAACATCTGAAGATCTTTCTGACATTTCCCAGATGGTTACCTAAGTAATTGAAGTTATAACTGCTTTAGTTTGATGTGTCAATGTGTACTCTGCAAGCTATTATGGAACCCATGATGTTCCCAGTCTGCAATCAATAGCAATATTAAGAAAAAAATTAATTGTTAACATTGATAAACATTTAATTAAGGCATATAAAAAAAAGCAATTGCTTGCATGCACATGATTCATTATCAGATTTTTATCATTTCATGATCAAATCTCCAAAGAAGCACATGCCAGTTACAAACTAAACCTAGAAAGTTTTCCAAGGACCAGTCATCTATTTAATATCTTGCATAAAATCGATGATGATTTAATCAGCTGATCACAGGCTGAGCCTAGTATATGGAGCAAAGTCTATGGAAGAAGAATTGGTGGATTGGAGAGGCAGTGGAATGAGAAGAGAGGGGTACAACTTGTCTAGATTCTTCTTCATATCCTCCCATTCTTTTTTTCAAAAAAGTATTTTTTTAAATTGAAATAGTGTTGACATACAAATTATGTTCATTTCAAGTGTAGGGCATAATGATTTGACATTTGCAGTTATATAATAAAGTAATTAAACAAATGTACATTTATTTATTTGGCTGCATGGGGTCTTAGTTACAGCATACGGGATCTTTGATCTTCTTTGCAACATGTGAAATCTATTTCCCTGACCAGGGATTGAACTCAGGCCCCCTGTATTAGGAGTGCAGAGTCTTAGCTACTGAATCACCAGGGAAGTACCCCCTGCTTCCATTCTTATATTCCATTCTACTTGTATTTTCAAATCCCAGGGACGGGGGAGCCTTGTGGGCTGCCGTCTATGGGGTCGCACAGAGTCGGACACGACTGAAACTACTTAGCAGCAGCAGCAGCCACAGCAGCTAGTAAATGTCTTTCAGATCTATATTTTTGTTTCTAATTTCTATGAAACTTCCAAATGTCTTCTGGGAATTTCCACCTAAATTCCCAAGCTTCTAAAACCTGATATTTCGTCTCCCTTGACAATCTGAGTTTTCCTTTTAACTTCCTGGCTAATACCAGCAGTTATTAGTTACTGGCGTTGACGTCTGAGAATCATGTTTCACTGGCCATTTTCTCTTGTTTGTCCATATCCAAATAGTTCTTAAATCATACCTATTCTTCCTTATCATCATCTCTTTGATTTGCTCACTTTTTTCTAGTCCTGTGGTGACCTCTTCAAAAGTTTGCATCCTTACTATAACTTTTGATAACCTTCTAATTGGTCTCCCTACTTCTAGTTTCTCTTTCCACTAAATGGGCCAGTAACTTACCATAAAGCTTGTTGTATGCCCTAATTTGGGCTTCCCGGGTAGCTCAGATGGTAAAGAATCTGCCTTCTATGCAGGAGAACCCTGTTTGATTCCTGGGCTGGGAAGACCCCTGGAGAAGGGATAGGTTACCCACTCCAGTATTCTTGGGCTTCCCTCATGCCTAAGATGGTAAAGAATCTGCCTGCAATGCAGGAGATATGGGTTCTGTCCCTGGGTTGGGAAGATCCCTTGGAGAAGGGCAAGGCAACCAACTCCAGTATTCTTGCCTGGAGAATCCCATGGACAGAGGAGCCTGCAGGCAACAGTCCATGGGGGTCGCAAAGAGTTAGCCATGACTGAGCAACTAAGCACAGCATCAGTTCAGTTTAGTCGCTCAGTTGTGTCCGACTCTTTGCGACCCCCAAAATTGCAGCACACCAGGCTTCCCTGTCCATCACCAACTCCCAGAGTTCACTCAGACTCACGTCCATAGAGTCAGTGATGCCATCCAGCCATCTCATCCTCTGTTGTCCCCTTCTCCTCCTGCCCCCAATCCCTCCCAGCATCAGAGTCTTTTCCAATGAGTCAACTCTTCGCATGAGGTGGCCAAAGTACTGGAGTTTCAGCTTTAGCATCATTCCTTCCAAAGAACACCCAGGACTGATCTCCTTTAGAATGGACTGGTTGGATCTCCTTGCAGTCCAAGGGACTCTCAAGAGTCTTCTCCAACACCACAGTTCAAAAGCATCAATTCTTCGGTGCTCAGCTTTCTTCACAGTCCAACTCTCACATCCATACATGACCACTGGAAAAACCATAGTCTTGACTAGGCGGACGTTTGTTGGGAAAGTAATGTCTCTGCTTTTGAATATGCTATCTAGGTTGGTCATAACTTTCCTTCCAAGGAGTAAGCGTCTTTTAATTTCATGGCTGCAGTCACCATCTGCAGTGATTTGGAGCCCCCCAAAATAAAGTCTGACACTGTTTCCACTGTTTCCCCATCTATTTCCCATGAAGTGATGGGACCAGATGCCATGATCTTCTTTCTGAATGTTGAGCTTTAGGCCAACTTTTTCACTCTCCACTTTCACTTTCATCAAGAGGCTCTTTAGTTCTTCTTCTCTTTCTGCCATCAGGGTGGTGTCATCTGCATATCTGAGGTTATTGATATTTCTCCTGGCAATCTTGATTCCAGCTTATGCTACTTCCAGTCCAACGTTTCTCATGATGTACTCTGCATATAAGTTAAATAAGCAGGGTGACAATATACAGCCTTGACATACTCCTTTTCCTATTTGGAACCAGTCTGTTGTTCCATGTCCAGTTCTAACTGTTGCTTCCTGATCTGCATATAGGTTTCTCAAGAGGCAGGTCAGGTGGTCTGGTATTCCCATCTCTTTCAGAATTTTCCACAGTTCATTGTGATCCACACAGTCAAAGACTTTGGCATAGTCAATAAAGCAGAAATAGATGTTTTTCTGGAACTCTCTTGCTTCTTCGATGATCCAACAGATGTTGGCAATTTGATCTCTGGTTCCTCTGCCTTTTCTAAAACCAGCTTGAACATCTGGAATTTCACGGTTCACGTATTGCTGAAGCCTGGCTTGGAGAATTTTGAGCATTACTTTACTAGCGTGTGAGATGAGTGCAATTGTGCGGTAGTTTAATCATTCTTTGGCATTGCCTGTCTTTGGGATTGGAATGAAAACTGACCTTTTCCAGTCCTGTGACCACTGCTGAGTTTTCCAAATTTGCTGGCATATTGAGTGCAGTACTTTCACAGCATCATATTTCAGGATTTGAGGTAGCTCTACTGGAATTCCATCACCTCCACTAGCTTTGCTCGTAGTGATGCTTTCTAAGGCCCACTTGACTTCACATTCCAGGAGGTCTGGCTCTAGGTGAGTGATCACACCATTGTGATTATCTTTGTTGTGAAGCTCTTTTTTTGTACAGTTCTTCTGTATATTCTTGTCACCTCTTCTTAGTATCTTCTGCTTCTGTTAGGTCCATACCATTTCTGTCCTTTATCGAGCCCATCTTTGCATGAAATGTTCCCTTGGTATGTCTAATTTTCTTGAAGAGATCTCTAGTCTTTCCCATTCTATTGTTTTCCTGTATTTCTTTGCATTGATCACTGAGGAAAGCTTTTTTATCTCTCCTTGCCCATTCTTTGGAACTCTGCATTCAAAAGGGTATATCTTTCCTTTTCTCCTTTGCTTTTTGCTTCTCTTCTTTTCACAGCTATTTGTAAGGCCTCCCCAGACAGCCATTTTGCTTTTCTGCATTTCTTTTCCGTGGGGATGGTCTTGACCCCTGTCTCCTGTACAATGTCATGAACCTCATTCCATAGTTCATCAGGCACTCTGTCTATCAGATCTAGTCCCTTAAATCTATTTCTTACTTCCATTGTATAATTATAAGGGATTTGATTTAGGTCATACCTGAATGGTCTAGTGGTTTTCCCTACTTTCTTCAATTTCAGTCTGAATTTGGCAATAAGGAGTTCCTGATCTGAGCCACAGTCAGCTCCCGGTCTTGTTTTTGCTGACTGTATAGAGCTTCTCCATCTTTGGCTGCAAAGAATATAATCAATCTGATTTCGGTGTTGACGATCTGGTGATGTCCATGTGTAGAGTCTTCTCTTGTGTTGTTGGAAGAGGGTGTTTGCTATGACCAGTGTGTTCTCTTGGGGAAACTCTATTAGTCTTTGCCCTGCTTCATTCTATATTCCAAGGCCAAATTTGCTTGTTACTCCAGGTGTTTCTTGACTTCCTACTTTTGCATTCCAGTCCCCTATAATGAAAAGGACATCTTTTTTGGGTGTTAGTTCTAAAAGGTCTTGTAGGTCTTCATAGAAGCATTCAACTTCAGCTTCTTCAGCATTACTGGTTGGGGCATAGGCTTGGATTCCCATGATATTTAATGGTTTGCTTTGGAAACGAACAGAGATCATCCTGTCATTTTTGAGATTGCATCCAAGTACTGCATTTCGGACTCTCTTGTTGACCATGATGGCTACTCCATTTCTTCTAAGGGATTTCTGCCCACAACAGTAGACATAATGGTCATCTGAGTTAAATTCACCCATTCCAGTCCATTTTAGTTGGCATGGCCTAATTTAGCATCTGTCTCTTCATTTGTTGTTATTCAGTCGCTATGTCATGCCTGACTTTTTGTGACCTTATGGACGGTAGCATGCCAGGCTTCCCTGTCCTTCACTATCTCCCAGAGTTTGCTCACATTTACATCCATTGAGTCGGTGACGCTATCTAACAGTCTCATCCTCTGCTGCCATCTTCTCCTTTTTGTGTTCATTCTTTCCCAGCACAGGGTCTTTTTCAATGAATCGGCTCTTCACATCAGGTGGCCAAAGTATTGAAGCTTCAGCTTCAGTATCAGTCCTTCCAATGAATATTCAGGTTTGATTTCCTTTAGGATTAACTTATTTGATTGCCTTGCTGTCCAAGGGACCCTCAAGAGTCTTCTCCAGCACCACAATTTGAAAGCATCAGTTCTTTAGTGCTCAGCCTTCTTTAGGGCTCTTCATTACCTATTCAGTAAAATACTTATCCTTCAGCTTAGCATTCACAATTGTCTACAGTCTGTTGCAATATCAATGCAGTTTTCCTTTTTTCTATACTGGAGACTAATAATGAAACAAAGACTTTCCAAAAGAAAAACAAACTCAGAGAATTTGTATATATATGAGAAGAAACACAAGAAGGAAAATGATTCATGATGAAGCACAAAATTATAGGAAGGAATGAATCCCACCAGAACAAGTAAACATAAAGAACATTGACTACACAGTGACGATGGTAAGAATGTCTTTGGGTTTTATAACATGTGGAAGTAAAATATATGGCGACAGTAGCACAAAGGGCAAGAAGCGGGAAAAGGGTTGTTCTAAGTTTGGTGCATTAGTAAGGCCACGGTAAAGTGTGAGTTCAGTGTATAATCATACACGAATTATTAAGATGATGTTCAGAAAGCTGATGTATCTACGAGACAGGGAGTTACTGATACTAAGGTCTGACTCCTTATCGCTTTTACTTCAGACATTAGATGGTTTCCTTTTTGCAGTAAATCATGATGGAAACATGGTATTTGTGTCAGAAAAAGAATGCAACACCTGTAATGTAAGCAAGACAACTTGATGAAGCAAATGTCTATAATATCTTGCATGAAGAAGACAGAAAGGATTTTCTTAAAAACTTATGGGAATCTATGATTAATGGAATTATCTGGAAAAACAAAACTCAGAAAAAAGTCATACACTTAATTGCTGTATGTTGATGAAAACACCACATGGTATTTTGGAAGACATAAACACTAGTACTGAAGTGCGCTAGAGACAGGGAGCTGTGCTGGGCTTTGCCCTGTCGCAGCCATGAGCTGTGATGAAGGAAAAAAAGAGATGTTGCAGTTTCTATGTCAGCTGCCAAATCAATAATATACAAATAGCTAGCTTACTCATATTTAGCTCCAATAGAGGAGCTAAATATGAGTAAGCGACTAAACAACAAAAATAGCGACAAAAGCATACTTGATTAGTCCAAAAGAAGGCAGAAAAGGCAGAATAAAGGACAAAAGACAGAAGGGGAAAATATCAAAAGATAACCTAAACCTAGTATATCAGTAATTATATTAAATGTAACTGGACTAAGCACTCCAGCTAAAAGGCATATATTGTTAGTCAACTGTCAGTCACTTAAGTTCAAGTGGATTCTAGCTACATTTTTTGCTCCCCCCATGTTTTGTGTTTTTGATGTCATATTTTACACCTTTTTTGTCTATCCCTTAACTGTTTGCTGTAATTATGGTTGATTTTATTATTTTTGTCTTTTAGTCTTCATACTAACTTATTTAAGTGGTCGATGCATCAGATCAGATCAGTCGCTCAGTTGTGTCGGACTCTTTGTGACCCCATGAATCGCAGCATGCCAGGCCTCCCTGTCCATCACCAACTCCCAGAGTTCACTCAGACTCACGTCCATCGAGTCAGTGATGCCATCCAGCCATCTCATCCTCTGTTGTCCCCTTCTCCTCTTGCCCCCAATCCCTCCCAGCATCAGAGTCTTATCCAATGAGTCAACTCTTCACATGAGGTGGCCAAAGTACTGGAGTTTCAGCTTTAGCATCATTGCTTCCAAAGAAACCCCAGGTCGATGCATAGCCTTCCCTATATATTTGCCTTTACCAGTGGGATTATTCTGTTCCTATAATTTCCTATTTCATCTTGTGGCCTTTTCTTTTTTACTTAAAGACGAACTTTTAACACTTCTTTTAAGGTGGGTTTAGTACTGATGAAGTATTTTAAGTTTTGCTTGTTTGAGAAGCTCTTTATTGCTCCTTCAGTTCTGAATGATAACCTTGCTAGGTAGTATATCCTAGGTTATAGGCTTTTCCTTTCAGCACTTTAAATACATCATGCCACTCCCGTCTTGCCCACACAGTTTCTCCTGAAATATCTGCTGAAAACCTTTTGGAGTTCCCTTGTATGTTACTCTTTTTTTTCTCTTGTTGCCTTTAGAATTTTCTCTGTAACTTTTGTCGTTTTAATTATGATATTTCTTTGTGTGGGTCTCTTTGGGTTCATCTTGTTTGGGGCTCTGTAATTCCTATACCTTGATGTGTCCTTTTTTATGTTTGGGAAATTTTCAGCCATAATTTCATCAAATACATTTTCAACCCTATTCTTTCTTCTTCTGGGACTCCAATAATGTGTATGTTGTTGTGCTTGATATTGTCTCAGAGGTCCCTTATGCTATTCTCATTTTAAGAAAATTGTTTTTCTTTTTGCTCTGATTGGGTGATTTCCATTATTCTATCTTCCAGACTGTTTCTGTATCACCTAACCGCTTTTAATTTCCTCTAGTGTATTTTCACGGTTTTTTCTGTGGTCATGTATGGATATGAGAGTTGGACTGTGAAGAAGGCTGAGCACCGAAGAATTGATGCTTTTGAACTGTGGTGTTGGAGAAGACTCTTGAGAGTCCCTTGGACTGCAAGGAGATCCAACCAGTCCATTCTAAAGGAGACCAGTCCTGGGTGTTCTTTGGAAGGAATGATGCTAAAGCTGAAACTCCAGTACTTTGGCCACCTCATGCGAAGAGTTGACTCATTGGGAAAGACCCTGATGCTGGGAGGAATTGGGGGCAGGAGGAGAAGGGGATGTCAGAGGATGAGATGGCTGAATGGCATCACTGACTCGATGGACGTGAGTCTGAGTGAACTCTGGGAGTTGGTGATGGACAGGGAGGCCTGGCATGCTGCGATTCATGGGGTCGCAAAGAGTCAGACACGACTGAGCAACTGAACTGAACTATATTCTTCGGTTCTGTCCAGTTATTTTTTTTTTTATAGTTCTTTATTAGAATTATCACTGTGTTCAACTATTCTTTTCTCTGTTCAATTAGCATTCTTATTACTATTGCTTTGAATTTTTATCAGGTAGATTATTTATCTCTGTTTCATTAGATTTTCTTCCTCAGGTATTTTTTTCTTGTTCTTTAATTTGAATCATATTCCTCTGTCTTCTTATTTTGTTTTACTTTCTCTGTAAAATTCTCTGTGTCTGTAAAATTAAGTGGAACAGTTACCTTGCCCCGCCTTGAGGTTGTGTCCTTTGTGGGAGCATCCCTGCATGTCTGCGTGTGCCCAGTGGCTGTGATGGGTGCCTGGACCTGAAGTGAGCATGGTCTGTGTCTTCCTCTGAGGTGTGCTCCCAGCCAACATCTTGGTGGGGTTAGAGTTAGAGTTGGAGGAACTAGAGCCAGAGCCAGCTGCAAGCCAGGGTTTCTCCTGTGCTTAATGGCCATCAGTACCCTGATGCTTTCGAATGGTGGTGTTGGAGAAGACTCTTGAGGGTCCCTTGGACAGCAAGGAGGTTAAACCAGTCCATCCTGAAGGAAATCAGTCCTGAATATTCATTGGATTCATTGGGAAGGACTGTTGCTGAAGCTCCAATACTTTGGCCACGTGATGTGAAGAGGTGACTCACTGGAAAAGACCCTGATGCTGGGAAAGATTAACGACAAAAGGAGAAGGGGGCAACAGAGGATGAGATGGTTAGATAGCATCACTGACTCAAAGACATGAACTTGAGCCAACTCTGGGAGATAGTGAAGGACAGGGAAGCCTGGTGTATTATAGTCCGTGGGGTTGCAAATAGTGGGACACGACTTAGCCACTGAACAACAGCAACAACAAACCCTATTGAGGGCCAGGGGTTAGCACTGCAGAGCTGGAATAGGAGCCCTTGGGGAGTTGAATCTCTCATGGGTCTCTGTGTTGGTTTGGGATGTGGCTGGGACCTGAGGGCTTGGGACTGCACCTCTGAGCTAGTTTCACTTTTCCCTCAGTATGTGTGCCTTGCTTAGAGGCGGGCTTGGAAATGGAGGGGTTGGTGCTATACCACAGTTCTGGCCCTGCCGGCTCCCAAGTGTATATAGGCATGCATGCTCCTGCGATGATGGCCTCTGTCCTTTGGAGTGTGTGCAGGGTGTGCAAGCTGGAAATGGCAGCCTCCACTCTGGTCAGAAGCAGGGCCAGGGTCCAAGCTGGCTCTCTTTCCTCCTTGTGTGTGCACTCTTATGGGCAATATTCGTCTCTCCCTTAGTGGAGAACAGCATCAGAGCACAGGGCCTGGAGCAATAGCTCAGCGTGGCCTGGGGAGTGCACGGGGGTGGTCCCAGCACACAAGCCAGAGTGTTACTGGGAGGAAGCAAGTGTGTGTGCATTCTCTTCAAGAGCAGTGTCTCGGTTACTTGTAGCCCTTCAGTAAGCCCCACAGGTTTTCCCGCCCGCTAAGAGGACTCATCTTCCAGATGTGGACCCCAGGACTGGGATACCTAATATGTAGCTTACATCCCTCCCTCCCCAGGGGGGTCCTCTAATCTGTGATATTCCCCTCCTCTTCTGTGCTCCCTGCCAGGGGTGTGGGTGCCGACACACAGATTGCCTCTCCTCCCTTACTCCCAGGCTGAACGTGAATCTTTACAGCCTTGTTTGTAGACATGTTCTGCTAGTCCCCAGGGCAATTTTAGCAAGAGTCTCTCTATATATAGAGTAGAGAGTATATAGTAGTAGTTTTGATATATTCATGAGAGTTGGTTAGCCCAGTATCCTCCTACTCTGCCATTTTGATCTGGTAGAACATTTCTTGATATATCTTGGATCAAAGAAGAAATTTATTTTTTTTTTTCAAAGAAGAAACTTAAATTAATATTAGAAAACATTTTGAGCTGAATTATAACAGCAGCAAAAACCTACCAAGACTTGTAGATACATCTACAACAGTGCTTGGAGGAAAATTAATGCATATGGTAGGAAAGTAGAAAGGTTGACAATCTATTTTGTAATCTCAGGAATCTAGAGAAAAAAAGATCAAATTAAATCTAAAGAAAGTAGGAGGAAGGAATTAATAAAAATAAGAACAGAAACCATTGAAACAGAAAGTGTTTACTTGTTTCATAAGTTACTTAAGTTTCCTCATCTATAAAATAAGGATAAAGATCAAACCTACTTCATTGGATTGCTGTGAGGATTAGACAAACTAATACATGTAAAATATCTTTAAATGGTGCTTTTCATGCAGAAGACACTTAACAGCTATTACCTGCCGCTGCCGCTACTACTACTGCTGTGTCTACTGTTATTACAGGATGAGTTGTTAGGCACATATTCTTTCTTTTTAGAAAAAATGGTGATCACATGGGCCATGAGGAGCCTAAAGATTCTAAAGCAACTGGAACTGAGCTTGCAAGTTTATCCAGGGACATTCCTATGCCATAGGAGGTGGTATATGATAGAGTACCCTTTTCATGATAAATCACATCCTATCACCCCTCTGCTGAAAGTCTTCCTATTACTTTTAAGGTAAAATCCAGACTCCTTATCATGATCAACAGGGATGCATTATCTGACCTCTGCCTGTGTCTTTGACTTCATCTTCTTTCCTCTCCTCACTTCAATCCAGATATTTACCCTTACAGAGTCTTTTAAACTGTCTGTTTCCTCTGACTAGAATAGTGTTTCTTCATCTTGCATAGAAAATTTCTTCTTTTTCAGGAGTCGGCTTAATTGTCGTCTTTCCATAGAGGATTTTCCTGACCTCCCTATTTGTGGTTGGTTGGATTTCCCTCTGCCCTGTGTTGTTCTCTGTCCTAGCAACTATTGGTTTCCTTCATAAACAGTCTCAAAAATCTGTAATTATTGGTGAGTTTACTTGTACATAGTCTCACCCTGTTAACTGTTACCTTCATGAGATGGGGTTCTGGTCTGTCTTGTTCAGCATGCCAGGATAGAGTCTGGTATGGTGCATTAAAAGTATTTCTTGAATGAATGACTGCATCTGATAGGATTGCTGTCTTGAAGGGGTGACATCTTTGAAATCTAAGACCCTGAACCTGCGCTGTGACTATTCTATTGCTTATCCGAGGGAGAAAAGTGGTAAAGTCCAGGAAGAGTTAGGCAACTTCCTCTATATTGGGGAATTTGTGATGCCACAGGTTTCCCTTCTTGGTGGAGCTGTCAGATAATAACACTGATCATCTTCCTTGAACACTTACTGTGATGCTTTGCTATGTAGGAATTGACCCTTCCCCGCAACTCCTTGATTTTACTATCGAATCCTAAAGGACTTTTAGCAGGCCCTAGAGAAGAAAGAAGGTATTAATTAAAATGATGCTTACCCTTAAATTTGACAAATAACAGGCTTCTGGCTGTCACTAACCAACACTGTTAGCACTAAATTAGATGTCTGCTATGGTTGTTCAGGCAAGTTGTTTCATTGATCTCAGCACTGGTTCTCCTGCTCTGGAAGATATAAATCATCGCTGAGAAAGAGGGTTTTTCTTTTATGAGTCCTCCTGATATTAGCCTCAGGCTATGAGATGAAGACAGAGAAGTGTGCTCTTCCAGCAGAGAATTTTTCCTCCTGTTGTGTCTGAGTTTTTCACTCCCCACCAGTCATGTCATCCTCATCAAGCATGGACACTTCTGGAGAAACCCACACTAACTGTGCTGTTTGCTACCTCTTACTTCAGTGATTCAGTCTCCTTTCTGTTTTATAACTGAAGATGCCATATAACTGATTGTAGTTGAGTAATTGCTCTAATTTCTATGGAAACCTGTATTGTTCTAACAGCAGGGCATTCTTTTCTTCAGAACAGTATTACCTTAAAGAGTCATATTTATGATGACTGATTTAAAACAGACACTTGTTTACCCAGGAGAGGTTTAGATACTGTTGAAATCTGGTCTGTATTGAATTAGGATGCCTATTAGTCAGTTTGAATGAAAGAAAGAAAACAAAGTGAATTTTGGGACAGGGAGCACAGAATAGTATGACCTACGCATTTGGATAAATGGAGGTCAACGCTGGTTTAACATGAGGCAAGCTACTTAATATACTTCTGGGCCTCAGGCTCCCACAGCCCCCTAGCTGCACTGCTCTGGTATTTGAAGGCAAGTGATCCTGACACTTGTGGAAAAGAATGTCTTGCTTACATTGTGCACTGAGCCCTGGGGCCTTCCCACGTCGCTTTAGCAAGGGCAGCCATCCGCCTGGCTCCTTCTGTCTGTCCAGAGTAGCTTTAGACTAGAGAGGTTGAAAATATGGTCAACTCACATCTGCAAAGCCCTATTATTTTTAGACTACCCTTTTTTATTAAATAAGCTTTAAGCTAAATTCCGTATTCGAAGAAATTAATTTTATCTCACAACACTGAGCTCCAAATGTAGGAGAAACAAGCTCAAAAGGAAAACATAACTTCTGTATGAAAACAGTCTTTTTGAATCTGCTAGTGAACCCATTAAAACTATGAATTTCATTTCTGAAAGGAGAGCATCTCTTTCACATATCACTCAGGATGTGATCGCCTGTCATCTTTTAGATGGGTGTCTGCTCTCATTTCTGATTTTATTAATTCCAATTCAACTAACCCTGAAAAATCTTCCCAGTGGAAACTCCCTCTCTGGAGGTGGTTTTCATCTCTCAGAGATGATGTGATTCTGTGGAAACTTTATTATTCTGTCAGAGAGGGATGGTGTAGGAAAGATCTATAGAGAGACTTCCGTCATGATCCTCCCAGTTACGTTGACAGATGGGATGAAGACCACAAAGCTTTGTCCTTGGAAAAGAAGGGGAAGTAGTC
Source organism: Bubalus bubalis (assembly GCF_019923935.1). Classification (NCBI taxonomy): domain Eukaryota; kingdom Metazoa; phylum Chordata; class Mammalia; order Artiodactyla; family Bovidae; genus Bubalus; species Bubalus bubalis. Next base: position 8,839,401 of record NC_059164.1, on the reverse strand, counting down.
TTGCACCTTGGTTCTCTTACCAAGTCATGGCTACTGCAAGGAGCCTGGATTTGCAGTCAAGACTTACTGAGTTCAAGTCCCAGGTGTGCTGTTGAGCAGCTGTGTGGTTTGCATCAGTTTGCACAAGTTGCTGTAAACCTCAGTGTCATTATTGTTAATCTTCTTTACTGTTAATATTAACCATCTGATAGCATTGATGTGAGGATTAGATAAGACCATGCATAAAAGGGTGATGCAAATGGAAGGAATGGTTATTATTACTACAGGCTCTTTACAGCTCTAGCTGATTTTCTACCTTAAGTTCAGTGTTGTTGGATATTAGTTGTCTTCCCGTATTTTGCTGGTAGCAGCAGAAATAGTCAATGGATAAATGGGTCTTCAATTACAGTCTTTTCTTGGGACTGACCCATAGCTAAATCCCTGCAATATATCTCTACACTACAGGCATTAGAAAAGATATAGAAAAATGCTACCAGTAAGCCACAGGATCCCCTGGCCTGCGTCACCCTTGGTCTGCCAAATCTGGACTTAGAACTCAAAATAGCATTTCTTTTAGACTTAGACAAATTGAAAAGAAAAAGTAGCTCTCAGTTGAAGCCTGTGATGAACCAGTGCTTTATTTTATACTTTTCTTTTGAAAGTTATTTTTAAAAAGAGGCAAGTGATACTTAATAAAGCTTCCCATGCTTGCTCAATAACAGTTAACGGGTCCAGGTCTGTGACTATAATCTTCAATTGATGGATGTTTGGTTTCCATCTATCAATAGCTTGTCTAAGGGAAATTATATTTAGGAACAGTTATCTAAGAGACATGCTCCCTGCCTACCCACTTGCATATTTTATCTTTGGATTTAGTTAGATGACTGAAGGCATATGTTACTTTAGCTTCTAAGGAATGAATACCCTTCCATGAACTATACCAATACATTATGTCCTCAGCTTTTTAAGAAAGTTGTTACAAGAAAAGGCATATGAAATCAACTCTTGATTTTAGTGAAAATGCTCTTGAGAACACTTAGGGTCCCCTATATAAAGTCATAGATGAGAGGTTTTTTTTTTTTTTTTTTTTTTTGAGAACTTAATACCAGGAAAAGCTTTGCCTTTCCCAGGGCACTCTAGTAAACAATGTGTGCTCAGTTGCTGCCATGTCTGACTCTTTGCAACCACATGGACTGTAGCCTGCCAGTCTCCTCTGTCCATGGGATTTCCCAGGCAAGAATATTGGAGTGGGTTGTGATTCCTTTCTCCAGGGGATCTTCCTGATGCAGGGATGGAACCTGCATCTCCTGTGTCTCTTGCATTGGCAGGCAGGTTCTTTACCATTGAACCACTGGGAAAGCCCAGTGAACAATGATACTTAAGTAATTACTTGGTACTTGGTTGCCATTCAGCTTCCAAAGAGCTTGAAGCAATATTTGAAGTTCAATGGTGGCATCAATGTTTACTTTAATAGATAGCCTACTTATATATCACTTTTTAAAACCCTGCTAGATTGTTATTCATATCTTTTGTTGTAAGCCATATCAAATGGTTTTTGAAAAGAAGCATTATGTAAAGAGAAATGAAATAGTAGCTGTTAAAAAGGACTTAAACAAGACAAGAGGAAGAGGGATAAGAATGATCATCCTTGTCATCATCATCATAGAGGGGGCTATAATTACTTATGAATGTAGGAAAAGAAACTAATGGTAACTTTCACTTGTATTAAAACGTTTTTTAAAAATCAGAAAACATTTATGCATTAGAAAAATACAGAGAAAAATATAACATGTGCCTGTGTATTGTCATTATCTAGTCACTAAGTCAGGGCCAACTCTCTTGTGATCCCATGGACTGCAGCCCACCAGGCTCCCCTGTTCAAGGGATTCTCTGGGCAATAACACTTGAGTGGGTTGCCATTTCCTTCTCCAGGGGCATCTATGTACCCATTATTCAAATTTAACATATATTATTATTTGCCATGTTTTGTTCAGATACAAAAATTTAAAGCAAAAATTACAATATAATCAAAGGTTATTTCTTTCATCCCCTCTCTGTCCTGAGGCTATCTGTGCTCTGATGTGAACTTTCTAACGAGGCATTTGTATATTACTACATGTATCTGTTGGCAGTTTTTTGTTCTTTCTTTCCCAGCAATGCTTTTGATTTTTATCCATAGAAACCAATGTAATTCCTGTTAATTGCTAACTTCCCTCATATGATCAGACCACTGTGTGTTTCATTCCTTAACTGAGGACAGTTAGGATTTTTCCAGTTCCCTAATATGGCGAGCAGTACTGCTTTGCTCCTGTTTCTTAGTACACAAGTGAGAGAATTTCTCTAGGGTATGTGCCTCGAAGGGAAATGGCTAGATCATAGGTCTTCATTCATTCAGCAAATAATGCAGTGTCCATTATTTGGCATGTACCATTCTAGGTGGGCTTCTTGGTGGCTCAGTATTAAAGGACCCATCTGCAATGCAGGAGATGTGGGGTTGACCCCTAGGTCAGAAAGATCCCCTGGAGGAGGGCATGGCAACCCACTCCAGTATTCCTGCTTGGAGAATCCCATGGACAGAGGAGTCTGCCAGGCTACAGTCCTTAGGGTCACAAAGAGTGGGACACGACTAAAGCTACTGAGCGTGCACGCACCATTCTAGGCATCTTTTGTTGCCTATCTACAAATACTACAGTGAATAAGACTGCATGAACCACTCTGGGGGTGCACTGGAGGAAAAGATAGACAATAATAAACAAATAAAATAAATGTATGTTAGATAGTGAAAATGCTCTGGAGAAATAATAAGCAGAGCAGGCAATAAGTCTGTAAATGAAAAGGTTTGCAATTTTATAAAAGGTGGTAAAGGGTAACTCATTATGGTTTTAATTTTCATATCTCATGAGTGAAAACAAGCATCTTTTCATACATTTAAAACTGTTCATATTTTATGCACCCCTTAAAAATTCCTGTATTACATCTTGTTGATTTAAATCCTTTAATTTCAAATGCTCTTTAAATATATACAAACTAAAACTAGACATAAACTTCTAGAACTTTCAGTTCTTATTATAGCTCGTAGTTCTTATAAAAACAAATGTAAAAATTGCATACAACTCTCTCCTCTGCAAAGGAAGAAAAAGCTTTCCGTTAGCCCACATAGTTTAATGTTACACGAAGTATTAGTGGCTGTGGCTCTTTTCTTTGGGGCTTGGTCTGCCTTTCCCACTGGGCGTCACAAGGTGATGCGATTCTCTCACCGCTCTTCTTTCTGAATCACCGAAACACCTTTGTTCCTCCAGCACACTCTGAAGTCATCTGGCCCACGGTTGGTGCAAAAGCCTCATTTACTTCTGAAATCTATCTCTGTACATTGTTAATTAGCTGAAGACAATTAAAGTAGGACTACTTGGCACAAATCTGATTGCAGACACAAAGATAGACTGGGCCTGTGAGGAGGCATTTGGTTACGTGTGGTTCAGTTCAGTTCAGTCGTTCAGTCATGTCTGACTTTGTGACCCTATGGACTGGAGCATGCCAGGCTTCCCTGTCCATCACCAACTCCCAGAGCCTGCTCAAACTCATGTCCATCACGTCAGTGATGCCATCCAACCATCTCATCCACTGTCATCCCTTCTCCTCCTGCCTTCAATCTTTCCCAGCATCAGGGTCTTTTCCAATGAGTCTTTACATCAGGTGGCCAAAATACTGGAGTTTCAGCTTCAGCATCTGTTCTTCCAATGAATATTCAGGACTGATTTCCTTTAGGATGGACTGGTTGGATCTCCTTGCTGTCCAAGGGACTCTCAAGAGTCTTCTCAACACCACAGTTCAAAAGCATCAGTTCTTCGGCACTCCACTTTCTTTATAGTTCAACTCTCATATCCATACATGACTACTGGAAAAACCCCAGCTTTGACTAGACTGACCTTTGTTGGCAAAGTAATGTCTCTGCTTTTTAATATGCTGTCTAGGTTGGTCATAGCTTTTCTTCCAAGGAGTAAGTGTCTTTTAATTTCATGGCTGCAGTCACCATCTGCAGTGATTTTGGAGGCCAAGAAAATAAAGTCTCTCACTGTTTCCACTGTTTCCCCATCTATTTGCCATGAAGTGATGGGACCAGATGCCATGATCTTAGTTTTCTGAATGTTGACTTTAAGCCAACTTTTCACTCTTCTCTTTCACTTTCATCAAGAGGCTCTTTAGTCCTTCTTTGCTTTCTGCCATAAAGGTGGTGTCATATGTGTATCTGAGGTTATTGATATTTCTCCCAGCAATCTTGATTCCACTTTGTGCTTCATCCAGCCTGGCATTTTGCATGGCGTACTCTGCATATAAGTTAAATAAGCAGGGTGACAATATACAGCCTTGACGGACTCCTTTCCTGATTTGGAACCAGTCTGTTGTTCCATGTCCAGTTCTGACTGTTGCTTCTTGACCTACATACAGATTTCTCAGGAGGCAGGTGAGATGGTCTGGTATTCCCATCTCTTGAAGAATTTTCCACAGTTAATTGTGATCCACACAGTCAAAGGCGTTGGCATAGTCAATAAAGCAGAAGTAGATGTTTTTCTGGAACTCTCTTGCTTTTTCCATGATCCAATGGGTGTTGGCAATTTGATCTCTGGTTCCTCTCCCTTTTCTAAAACCAGCTTGAACATCTGGAATTTCACAGTTCACATACTGTTGAAGCCTGGCTTGGAGAATTTTGAGCATTGCTTTGCTAGCTTGTGAGATGAGTGCAATTGTGTGGTAGTTTGAGCATTCTTTGGCATTGGCTTTCTTTGGGATTGGAATGAAAATTGACCTTTTCCAGTCCTGTGGCCACTGCTGAGTTTTCCAAATTTGCTGGCATATTGAGTGCAGCACCATCTTTTAGGATTTGAAATAGCCTCAACTGGAATTCCAACTGGAATGCTCTTTCAACTGGATTTCCAGTTTATGTGTGGTTACCCAGATGATTTAGAACATGCTTACTTTATCAGTGAAATGAATACTGTATCAAATCCTGAAAAATATATTCCAATGAGAATATGCCAGTCTCCCCAAATGGGTCAACCTACCCCAGTGTGAGCAACTCTGATCTAACATAGATTTAGAGCCCCAGATGGATTATGAACTAGTACTAACATGGTTTCTGGAATAGGCCGAATATTTTTAGGGTCGACAGTTATCCAGATGGCTGAGTCATATGTGTTAGGAATCTGAAGTCTTTTTCCTTGGTTTGCCTAGTTTGGAGCTGTACCCTATGTGAAGCTCAGAATGGGCTTCCCTTCACTGTAGAGAAGACCAGGAGAAATTTGCTGTGCGTCCTTCTTTCTGTGATGTGCACCTCATTACCAGACTTCCTTGGGCTTCCCTTCCCTCTGAGGTCCAGGTACGTGACAGTGGCCTATTTTATTATTTTATTTTAATTTATTTTATTTTACCTCATGTTCATTATCTGAAACTTTTGTATCTGTTTGTTTGTACTTTTGTCATATGGATGACAAATTCAGTGGAGAGATGACTCAAGACCTTCAATTTCATTCATTCCTGATTGCTGGTATTATAGATTGCTGGTGTGGATACCTAAGGTTGAGGGGCTGATACAACTGTCCATCTGACTATGAATCAAAATCTTTGTTTCATTATTCACAACTTGAATCATCAAATATTCTTTTTGGCAAGTCAGGGTCATTATATAGATACTGAGAACAGACTTTATAGTCATACATATTAATATTGTTGATAGAATTGGCCTTATTGAGAATTTATTACTGCCTGCTAAATGTTAATAGAACTAAAAATTAACACAGCTAGGGGATTTTGCTCAAAAAAAAGGTGAGAAGTTTTACATTGAACACACATGTGTATGTGTGGTTAAATCATGTTAAATTGCAGCTTTCATGGGTCAAAAACAAATATAAGCAATATAATATGGTTCATGTATGCCTTACCAAAGCAGTAACAAGGATAATAATGTCTAGTTTTCTTTTTTTCTTAAAAACCAATAATCAAGCAGGTCACCTGGGTCTTAAAACAACACTTTCTTTACATAAAATATTTTAGTCTTGTGGGGTGGGATGCAATAAAAATTTCCTGTCTACAGAAAACCTAGAATGCCTTTGTCCTTCATCTAGCAAAATTCTCCCAGGACCCAGAGCTAATCTGTTCATAAAAGCTTCAATCACCATTCTCGTCCACAGTGAGGGTTGTTTCCTGTGAACTTGGTGATTTTCTGCTTTGCTACCATTATTTTAGTTAATAATTCTGTATTATCTTCTTTCTAAATAAATTGTCAACTCCTTGGGAACAGAGACCATTCCTTGACTCTTTATGGCTTCCAGTAACTATTGATTTGCCTGAGCATTTGACTTGGGAAGGGTATTCTGATAGGATTTAACTATTTATTAAGTTGGTAGAGTAACAAGGAAATACTATTCAGAGGACTAGGAATGTTGCATTTTGAGAAACCAGTCAAGGATTATCATTTTGATAATCCTTGATTGGTTTCTCATATTTGGCAAAACTAATACAATTATGTAAAGTTTAAAAATTAAAAAAAAAAAAAAAAAGGATTATCCTGCCACAGTCTCGTTTGGCAGACAATGCAAAGCTGAGATTCTCCTTTGGGAGAAAATACACTTTGAGACTCTCTCGGCTGTTTGAAATTCTCTTAAGTCTCTGTTCCAAATAGAATGGTCAAGAGAAGCTTATCCCACCAGATTGAATCTGTGTTGGCTAAACTGAGCACAGAGATCATCACCTATTGATTTTAGTATGGTGGTGATAAACATTGAGCATGTAGATAAAGTCAGCCAGATATCTGGTTTGTGTACTTATATTGGTAATTGAGTGACATTTTCTTCAATGGATAAATATGGATGAATCTTCAGTGGAAGATATATTTGAATAACCTACAATATAAAAAATATGATTTTTAATGTGTCTTTATGTTCACCAGTACCATCTTCAACAAAACTGCCCCCATATCTCAAAAGTTAATGACAATTTCTACCACAGCATAGAAAGGATCTTCAGGTAATTAATGACAGCACCTCAGGCAACAGCTTTTCCCTTTGTCCTTTCCGTTTTTATAAGAGAACTCAGTGCCAAAAGGAGAAGAAAGAGAAGGGTTCACAGTCAATGCTCATGGACCAGACACTTAATCTGAACTTAACCAAAAGTCAATATTTAGCTGTACCTTATCAGTGTGGAAATGTCAAGCATAGCAAGAGACAAGAACAAATTTCTCATTCCTGTGCTTCAGTGTTTAAAGCTGTGTGGCAGAGTTTCAACATCAGATAAGACAAAATGGCCTTTGGGAAAAAAAGACAACAAATGACAACACTTGCAGCTGCCGGGACCCAAGTTTATGCGAGGAACACAGTCACGGGAGATGCCTCCTAATCTGTCTCAGCACATCCCCTTGGTCACCTTGTGGCCTGTGTGATGCCAGCGCTTGATCATCACTCACAGCAGGTAGCCTTCAAGAGACTGCAGCTTGCTGGGTAAAGTCAAAATTTGTTGCCACGTAGGACAGTTGACACAATTATTTGCCTTCTCAGTTTGTGTGGCTGGGAAATGCATCAAGCATGGCTGTGGATCATAGACTGTGGGTCTGCCAAGCAGGAGTTCCCCTGGGGCCTCCCTGAAGCTAGGGACAGTTCAGGTTTAGAACAGAGGTTTTCAATCTTTTAAGAACTTCCAAAGGGCTTCCCTGGTGGCTCAATGGTGAAGAACCCACCTGCCAGCTCAAGAGCCACAGGAGACACAGGCTTGATCCCTGGGTCAGAAGATCCTCTGGAGAAGGAAATGCCAACCCACTCCAGTATTCTTAGCTGGGAAATCCCATGGACGGAGGAGTCTAGCAGGCTACAGTCCATAGGATCACAAAAGAGTCAGACATGACTGAGTGACTAAACAAAAACAGCAACAACAATAAGAACTTCAGAACCCTTTCAAAATTCCATCTCACTCTATAGGACTCCAGCTGGCCTCACCTGTGTAATTGCTGTTGAAAGTTGTATTTTGTTAAAAAAAACAGTTACATTGGAAAAACCTGTAATGATACTCACATTTAATGAGGTGGTTGGACTCCCTCTCCATTTGGTTGTGAAGAAAAGGAAATAGTGTAAGAAAGAAAGCTGGTGACTTATATGGCTAAATATGCATTGTTACTGACTTTTTAAGGACTTGTGGGTGGGTCTGGCATTTCATGGAACATGGATATCTAGAAATTGCTGAGAGAGAAAACATCTCTTCATCTCAAAGTCCAACTAGAAGGGATCTGCATCACCTAGGTTCACAGAACATTGAGGCCTTAGAATTTACCAAGAGCAGGGACCTACTGTTCCAGACTATTTATTTGAGTCAGCTAGGTGTTTGTTAAAAAATACAAATTCCGGTTACTTTCCTCCTAAACATTCTGATTGAGGGAGACTATAGTGGAATCTGGAAGCCTGTTTTTTTAACAAGAGTTCAAAGAGATTTTTTTAAAAAAATTATTTATTTATTTTTGGTTGTGCCGGGCCTTTGTTGGTACGCTTGGGTTTTCTCTAGTTGTGGCGAGCAGGGGCTGCTCTTAGTTCTGATGCATGGGTTTCTCATTGTGGTGGCTTTGCTTGTTGCAGAGCACGAGCTCCAGGTGTGCAGTTTAGGCTCAGTAATTACAGCACATGGGCTTAGTTGCTCCGCAGCATGTGGAATCTTCCTGGGAAGCCAGTGTGCCACCAGAGAAGTTCCCCAAAGAGATTTTATCTTCCGACAGATCCAGAAACGTTGCTCTACTGTGTCCTGGCATAACGCACACTACAGGGTAGATACTCAGTACTGAAATGAATGAGCGAAAGGAAGAAACCGCAGAGAACATGCCGAAAGGCAGTCTCAGCCCCCGATGTCGCTGCGTTCTCATTCAGTGTGCCAGGGCTTTTGGCCTTGCACAGCTAACTCCAAGTTGTGGGAGAATGACCTTCAGAAACAGTTGATAAAGGTTAGGTTTTTGAATGTCACATGGAATAATACTCCTTCCCCTTTGTCCTTTGTCGGGATGTCATAGTGACACACACAGGAAAATACTATGTCCTAAAAAAGGAACGGAAGCTAAATGTCATAAACAGAAAGGAACTTGTCTAAGTCGCCCTTAGGAAGAAATCGATTTTGTGTGTTCTGCCAAAATAGGTCTCACCAGGTGTAAACCATCCTTCCTCTTTCAGCTGTTCCTCCCTGGTGGCTCACTGGTAAAGAATCCGCCTGCCAATGCAGGAGACTTGGGTTCAATCCCTGGGTCGGGAAGATCCCCTAGAGGAGGGCATGGCAACCCACTCTAGTATTCTTGGAGAATCCCATGGACCAAGGAGCCTGGCAGGGTAGAGTCTATGGGGTCACAAAGAGTTGAACACAGCTTAACAAGTAAACAACAACAAAAGGCACAAAGGTGAAGAGGTGTTGGGAGCAGAATTCCTATCTCCATGTAGGTAGTGCCGCGTATGATTTCTGTACTCAGTTCAGTTCAGTCACTCAGTTGTGTCCAACTCTTTGTGACCCCATGGACTGCAGCATTCTGGGCTTCCCTGTCCATCACCAACTCCCGGAGCTTACTCCAACTCATGTCCATCGAGTTGGTGATGCCATCCAACCATCTCATCCTCTGTCGTCCCCTTCTCCTCCCACCTTCGATCTTTACCAGCATCAGGGTCTTTTCCAATGAGTCAGTTCTTCGGACAGGTGGCCAAAGTATTGGAGCTTCAGCTTCAGCATCGGTCCTTCCAATGAATATTTAGGACTGATTTCCTTTAGGATGGACTGGTTGGATCTCCTTGCTGTCCAAGGGACTCTCAAGAGTCTTCTCTAACACCACAGTTCCAAAGCATCAATTCTTCAGTGCTCAGCTTTCTTTACAGTCCAACTCTCACATCCATATATGACCACTGGAAAAACCATAGCTTTGACCTTGTTCCTCCTTTTCTAAAATTGTATGACACATTAACTTTGCTATTATGGTTCCCAGGGGAATCATTTTGTAAACTCCAAACAATTTATAAAACTTTGTTACAAGTCTCAGAACTACAGGAGCAGAGGACATGGGTGTAAGTGAGAGAAGGAAGGTGGAAGCTGTGTCTTTATTCCACTCACTCTAAGGTTCTCTGACAGAGCTGGGGCACATGGCAGGTATGGGACTGGACTGAGAATGCCCAATTGTCTCTTTTTGTTCAATTTCTATGACTACCTGTCATCATCATGGGATTTATTTAGAGTCATTTGATTTCTACTGAGGAGAGGATAGACAACATGCTGGACAAAAAGAGCCCCATTGAATTTCTTGAAACTTCTCATGCTCTATTTTTGTGACTTACTGAAAGCTTTAGTAAGTATTGTTGGTGAAAAAAAGCAACAAGGCAGAGTTAAGGAAGGTTGAAGGCTGGCCCAGTAGTGGTTCTTAAGCTTCTCTGCATTTTAGAGTATGGGCAAGTTAAAAAACTCTAGTACCTAGGCCTTGTCCCATACCAATTCAGTGCCAATTTCTGGGGGTGTGACGTGGGTGACACTTAGAAAAAAATTTCCTAGGTAGTTTCTTTGTGCAGCCGAGTGGTGATTCCAAGATTGTTCAGACACTCTGTCTTTTCTAGTTATATGTTATTCCCTCTGCCTGAAATGACCCTCATTCCTTTTCCTGTCGAAGGCCTACTCATCTTTAAAAATTTACCACATAGATACCTTCCATTGATGGAGTTCACTCGTTTGTTTGACAAATATTTACTGAAATGCTTCCTTCTCCATGGTGATGGCACTCAGTGACAACACAATGCATTTTGACGATTTTAAGTTATTTATTATTATCATTGTTTTCATTCATAGACTTGGAGCTTTTGAAGCCAGGGATTGCAAATTATTCATCTTTGCATTCTGTAACACATTTCCCTCTATTTCCATTCCCCCACATTCCCAGAGGTTGGTGATGATTGTCCCATAGACATTCAATATTGCATAATAATGGTTTTTCAAAGGTGTGGTTACCATACTCAGTGGATTCAAAATTCCTATAGCTTAACTTCAAATTAAGAGTTTTGTTTTAGTAATGCCCAGATTTGTTTGTAATGGTTTTCTTAGAGATACCCATGCTTTTGTGAGTCTTTTATTTGCAGTAGCATTGAATGATGCTTTCTTGAAATGATATGAGATTGTTCCAAGGTTTATTTCCCAGACAATACTTGACATCATGAAATTTTGTATTTTATAGACTTTGTTTTTATACTCTCCCATCCTCAAGTTCACCTGTCTCTTTTTATTTCACTCATTTCTTTACCTGATACTTCGGGCCCTCTAGGCTCAGTGAAGTGTTAGTCACTCAGTTGTGACTGATTCTTTGCAATCCCGTGGACTATAGCCCACCAGAATCCTCTGTCCATGGGATTTCCTAGGCAAGAATACTGCAGTGGGTAGCCATTCCCTTCTCCAGGGGATCTTCCTGAGCCAGGGATCGAACTCAGGTCTCCTGCATTGCAGGCAGATTCTTTACCATCTGAGCTACCCCTGACTCTAAAACCTAACTCTCACCTGCCCACGTAAATCTTCTGGGCTAGTTAGACTGGTCTTCTTAATGCTTCCCAAGTATAGGGTTTTTTAATCCTTCTTGCCTATTCTGAATTGTTCTGGTACTCCAAAGACTCACTCCCTCCATGAGTTTTTGCCTGAGTTCTTCAGCTTTTTCATAAGATCTGCACTATGCAATTTAGCCCTAGTCTTTATGCTGCTGCTGCCAAGTCACTTCAGTTGTGTCCGACTCCGTGCAACCCCATAGAGAGCAGCCCACCAGGCTCCTCTGTCCCTGGCATTCTCCAGGCAAGAATACTGGAGTGGGTTGCCATTTCCTTCTCTGCCTGTTCTTTATACAGTTTTGTTTATTTTTTATTATTAATGTCATTCCTCACAGATGACCTGTCTCTTTACCTGACTGTAGGAATTGTCTCATGTGTAGCTTTCATAGGTTCTGTGGCACCTACCACAACTAAAGGCTATTGTCTAGTTACTTAATACATGTTTGATTCTTTAGAGATTGAATTCAGTCGTATTGGTAAAGCTGGATTGTTTAATACACAATTTAGAAAATTTGGAAAGGTTTTCTGTGCAGTGTAAGTGCAGCTCTGGGGCCCGGTCATGGGCTGAATTGTGTCTCCCCAAATTTATATGTTGGAGTCCTAACCACTCAGTACCTTGGCATGTGACTGTATTTGGTATATGTGGAGACAGGGCCTTTAAAGAGGTGATTAACTTAAAATGAGGCTGTTGTTGTGGGCTCCAATCTCATCCTACTGGTGTCCTTGTAAGAATAGGAAACGGGGATGCACAAAGGGAAACCACACACGGAAGAAAGATGTGAGAAGAAGAGGGCCATCTACAAGCCAAGGAGACAGGCTACAGAAACCCAATCTGATGCCACCTTGATCTGGAAATCTTAGCCTTCAGAACTGTGAAAAAATAAATCTCTGTTGCTTCAGCTACTCAGCCTGTGGTATTTTGTTATGGCAGCCTGAGCTGACTAACACAGGTCCTATATGCTACCTGTCTAGAGTGACAAGGAACCTCTCCTGGATGGATTTTCCATTTCCATCTTCTTCCTGCCTCAGTTGGAAGATTCTAGATCATGCCTCCCTGACAGAGAAGATGAAATTGAGAAGCAAAGAGTTTCCTCCTTCTCACCCTTTACCCTTCCTGGTTCTGTGAAGGGTACCCCTGCCTAGAAGCATTTCCATCTACTTTATCTTGATTTCAGATCACTTCCCCAGTGATGAAGCTGGGTGAAGGTAGGGTCCTCAGCTCTCTGAAATTAGTGTTTTTTTCCCCTCCAAAACTCTGCTTTCCTGTGTATAAATGTAACGGGTTAGTTTGTATTTGAGGAAATTCTTACCTAAAAGAAGATGTCTTAGTTTGAGTTTTCTCTAAATCAGATTCTAAGACAAGGATTTGGGTGCAGATGGTTTATGTTTGAAGTGGTCCCAGGAGGCCCTGAGAGGAGTAGATATGTAAGAGAGAGACAGGAGGAAAGTGCAGAGCGCTTTCAGGTGTGGTCACCCTGTAGGAGCCTGGGGCCCATCCTGTCAGGGACGCTATGGGAGACCATAGTCACAGCAAGGGAAGCTGAGGCATTTATCCACCATCTTCTGCTGTTCATGAGTGCAGGGCTGGTTCTGGAGGAATGAGCTAGCCACCACTCTGACTTAGCCTGGGGGTCGGTGGATCATGCTCCTGCAGGCAGAGCGAGTCCAAGGGCAAAGAGACATGGGCACTTGAAGTAGGAGCCCATTGTCTTGTGAAAAGAACTGTCCATCAATAACACAGGCAGTCAAAGCTATAGAAATGTGTCAAGGGATATTGAGAAGGCATCACCTGTCTGTTGCTGAACACTGGTTTTTAGATTTGAGGAAGCTGGACTTAGGTTCTCTGAAGTTATAACTCACTCTGTTAGGTACCATAAAAACAGATCTTTAATGCTTTGGGCTTTTTGTGGCAGATTCCTGCTCATCCCCTAAATCCCCATTTTAGAGCCATTCTGCCAGAACTTAATTTATTCTTGTAGGTAGAACTACAACAGCTTTTCTTGCATTGACCCTGATCATCATCTCCTGGTGGTCTACCAGAGTGTACCTTATAGTACACTCCATCTAGCCTGTGCCCTCCCCCTGTCGCCCCTCGCCAATCTCCCAACAAGTTGGATCAGAAAACAGGGATTTAAGCACTCTCCACCTCTGCCCCAATATCCTTATTTCCTAGTAAGCCATGTGTTTGCATGGAGAGAAGGGTGGAACATGGCCAAAAGCCTACCCAATGGCTTCTGTTGAGGTTCAGCCATGTTCTGGGCTTGTTAAGTCACTGGTGGGCAGGGTCTGTTAGCAGATTGAAGATCATCCTGGGAGGTAGTTATTATAAGAGATGAAGAAGTCAGGGTTGATAGCTGGATCCAGTAACAAGCCTTAGTTATCAGAGGAGAGGGGCTGTTTTGAGAATGGTGTGGTGTCTGTGACTCAGATTTGTCTCTAACTTTCCTTTAGATCATGTCTCAGTCCTTCAGAGGTGAAAGCTATAAATGAAAAGAGTTTTGTGGTAAAACTGTTGGACATGAAGGTACAAGCAAGATAATTTAGGGACCCCTCTGAAAGAATGTAATGCAATCAAGACAGAGGAGAGGACTTCTCTTCCAGGTCCAATGATGTCCATGGAGAGTGCTAGAAGGGCAGGAGGAATAAAAAGCTGTGTAGTGTGTGACAAGGCTTGTTCCTTAGCACAGGTGAGATTCCCCAGGGATTTACCAGAGTTACTCGGAAAGTGCTTGACTGATAGGTGTGTCCCATAAAATCCGAGTCAGCTGATTAATGCAACCTCTTTCATTCCCATAAGCCTATGTTGTTGTTTAGTTGCTAAGTCGTGTCTGACTCTTTTGCAACCCCATAGACTGTAACCCACCAGGCCTCTCTCTCCCTGGGCTTCTCCAGGCAAGAATACTGAAGTGGGTTGCCATTTCCTTTTCCAGGGGATCTTCCAACCCAGGGATCTCATCCGCGTCTCCTGCATTGCAGGTAGATTCTTTACCACCGATGAGAACTGAGCAAACCCTAGCTGCAAATGAAACTTTCTGGTTGATAGAGACAAATTCTTTTATTTCTTTCTATAGTCAAGTTTAGGATAGTTGTATACTGCCTGGTCCCTAGTGGGTGCTCAACATTTTTCTTTGAATGAATTATCTTTATTTGCATTTGATAAGCATCAGGAGTGAGCAGGATTGGGACTTCTCTGGTAGTCCAGTGGTTAAGACTTTGCCTTCCAATGCAAGGAGTGTGGGTTCACTCCCTGGTTGAGGGGCTAAGATCCCATATGCCCTGGGGCCAAAAAAAACCCAAAGCATATGACAGAAGCAATATTGTAACAGATTCAGTAAAGACTTTAAATAAGATGATCCACATCAAAGAATCTTTAAAAAAAAAAAAAAAAGAGTGAGCAGGATTGGAGAACTGATCTATGATAAATTCCTGGGGTGATAAATTCCTATGTCTTACAGAAACAAGTACACATGTAAGAAAACACAGATAATGAAATGACTTTGTCACTATGTAAACTTCAGGTAAATCAAGTTATTGCTGAACAGTTCTTTAACTGATTGCTCTTAGTTTGCCATCACTTGCTAGCACTGTGCCTTTGGCCAGGTTGTTTAACATCTCCCAACCTTGGTTATTCTGTTGAACTGAGATAATATTACCTACATAGTGATGCTCTTGTGAATACGAACGTTAATGTATATGAAGTGCTCAGTACAGTGCCTGGGATGGGGCAAGCATTTGATGGTGGTGATGATGATGAGGAGGATTGTTATCATTATTATCATATCTTAGACAATCTATGTTGTTCAGCCGCTAAGTCATGTCCTACCCTTTGTGACCCTATGAGCTGCAGCAAGCCAGGCTTTCCTGTCCTTCACTACCTCCTGGAGTTTGCTCAAATTCATGTCTATTGAGTTGGTAATGCTATCGAACCATTTCAGCCTCTGCCGCCTTCTTCTCCTTTGCCTTCACTCTTTCCCAGCATCAGCATCTTTTCCAATGAGTCAGCTGTTTGCATCATGTGGCTGAAGTATTGGAGCTTCAGCATCAGTCTTTCCAGTGAATATTCAGGGTTGATTTCCTTTAGGATTGACTGGTTTAATCTCCTTGCAGTCCAAGTGACTCTCAAGAGTCTTCTCCAACTCCACAATTTGAAAGCATCATTTCTTTGGTGGTCAGCCTTCTTGATGGTTCAGCTCTTACATCCGTACATGGCTACTGGGAAAACCATAGCTTTGACTATACAGACCTTTGTTGGCAAAGGGATGTCTTTGGTTTTTAATACACTGTCTTGGTTTGTCATAGCTTTAAAATATCCATTAAAAGCAGATAATCTATGACTATGTTATATAAGATCCACTGGGAATTACCTCTACTTTGTTCTTTCGTTTTTAGTTGGTTTTCTACAAATACATATTTAAAGTAAACTTTATAAGTTTAAAATAAAGCCTTTGGTATAGACTCTCATGGGCTTCCCTGGTGGCTCAGATGGTAAAGAATCTGCCTGCAGTGGAGGAGACCTGGATTTGATCCCTGGCTCGAGAATCCCCTGGAGAAGGGAATGGTTACCAACTCCATTATTTTTGCCTGACGAGTTCCATGGACAGAGGAGCCAGGCAGGCTACAGTCCATGGGGTCTCAAAGATTGGACCTGACTGAGCAATTCACACACACACACACATACACACACACACAGACTTAAGGTTTCTGGAACTTTAGATATATTTTCTATGTTCAGTAATTTTGTCTTACCTATTTTTGACTACCTCCAAGAGATTAGTGAAGCCTCATTTTCTCTTATATCAACTAGGCTGTATTTTCTGCTTTCCAATATCAGCATTTGCTTGTTTGCATCTCTGTCAGCTAAACCAGAACCTAAAACTAGGGTCTATTGTGTATTTCTCTTAGCATCTCCTTTGTAAGCTGCTTGAAGAAGGTTTGCTAGAGCTGTGTGAAAGTGCATATTGTTTAGAAAGACAGAACTATTTTTAGCTTGAAGGTAGAACTGTGTTTTTCTTTCTTAATAAATTCCTTTTCTTTTGATGAAAGCCAAAACTTGAAGCTAGTGGTGACAGATGAGGGTCCTAATTGCTGTGCTGCTGGAAATAAAGAGGGATGTTTATTGATAATCAACTAAATAGCAAACCAGATTTCATCAGTGTGGTAAGATGAGCCCACTCAGTGGGCTGGTCTTATAAAATATTTTTTCTAGTGAGCCTGGGAAAACTTGTGAAGTGGTAATAATAAAAGCAGCATCTGGTCTTTGCAGGAACTTTGTCATACATAAGCAATGCATCATGGGTGTGGTAATGAACATCAGGTGTTTTTGGCACATGACTTCTAAACTTGGGGAAGAGGAATTTTGCTTTTTTGCACATACTGGAATGTGTTTTCACATTTCTGGTATTAAAAAAATAGCTTAAGAACTACGTTATTTTTTTATTCCTTATTTGGAAGCTATACTGGTCAGCATAAGAAAATACTTAACTTCAGATCTTCAAAGGCATGTTGTAGAGGTTTGGAAAGCATTTGGTTTGGCTTGAAGCAAGTTTGGCTAGTGAAGTGACAGGCACACAAGAAAGAACAACAGGTGAAAAAATGTGAAGTTTCTTTCATCTTTCAAAGGATTTTCTTGATGAATTGAAACAGCCATGAAAATAAGCACTGGCCTTCGTGCCCAGTGGCCTAAAAGTACTTAGAATGGGCCAAATAAGAATCAGGCAGGGACCTAATGAAAATCAGGCAACAAGCCTAGGCTAATTAAATATGTGCTGCCTTCCCCTACTTTTTAAAATTCCCTTTGGCTCAATTTTTAACAAAAAAATCTGGTTTTATGTTAGATATTTCTCTTCCTTGACATTGTAGAGACATGAGTATTCAGTAGAACCAGTGAAATTTTTTGTTGGCTAAGTTGACTTTCTTGCTGGCTTCTTTCTTTTGAAAACTGCTTATGAAAATTAACTAATTAAATTTCTTGGATAAAGTAAACAACATCTCTTGAAGTGGTTAACTGTGAGTCAGAGACAGAATTTTTCATTTTGTTTGGGAGAGATAGTGCATTTGATTGTAACAATGTTTTTAGAACAGCTTTCAGAGCTGTTGATGGAGCTTCCGTAGTTTCTCCAACTTGTTTAAAGGAGTCTTTGGGATCTATTGAGTCATGAATAATTATCTGCTTAAGATCAGAAGACAGATGTCTCCAGAGAATTCTGCAAAACTTTAAAACATTTTTTTGGGTGAAAATTGACGGAAGAGTAGAACATTTGCTCTAATATCTGTTTATGGTGTGAGTACAGAGTGGACCTGGGACTGAATCACACGCTCTCAGGCCCTCTTCAATGACCTCTTTCTTGCCAGTACCTCCCATGAAGAAGTCACTGCTTAGTTTAGCATTTGAATATGAATAAAAGTTTTATGTAACTCAGGAGATAACATACTTAATTTACTACAGCCCATTTATAAAGTCTTAGGAGATGTCTGAATTATAATAATTGGTGAGTCTGTTTTGTGTCTTTCTCCAAAGCCTTTGCTTAGGGAGTGACTTTTGAAGTTCAGTGATGATGCCGGATTTGGAGGAATTCTAGTGGCATGTGTTTGGGGAGCAGCATGGTTGAGAATCATATTGGATCTACAGACGGTAAGACATCACAAATATGGATATAAAAGTATGACAAGACAGTCAAATCCTATGACAGATCATTCCTTTTAAGGAGAAATATCAATCCAATACTTAGCCACTGTCAAAGGGTAGTCATAAACACCACCACCAACAAACCATATGCTTTCAAAAGAAGCCTAGTAGCCTGTTTTCCTTTTGAAATGCTTAATGAAAAAGCTGCACAGAAAAATTTCTGTGGATTTGAGGATTTTGGAATAAACAAGCATCAGGAGCAGAAGCCCACGTGCTCTGTGTTTCCTGGCTTTAATTGTTTTGGTTTCGAGCTTAGCAGCAAAATATTCTTGCCAAGTGACTGTACGTGTGCATGGGATGTTTTCGGCTTTGCTTCACTAGGGCGTTTGAAGAAAAGGCTCTGGTTTATATCAGTCAGACATCATTTTAGTGTAAGAGAAAACACGCCCCTTGAAACAATTAAGGGATTGAAACTTATCATTAGGGTGAATAATAAACCGCAATGTCTATTTAGAATAGGGTTTCAGAAATTAATTACTGGGGTAGGTCACAGCATCCTTCACTGTTTTCTAATGATTAAAAACTATAGTTTTGATAATCGGACCATGAGAAATTTGTCAGGGCAATATATTTATCATTTATCACTCCAGAAAGAGGTCGGCAAACTTTCTCTGTAAAGAGCCAGACAGTAAATATTTTAGGCTTTTTGCCTTTGTAGTGTGAAGGCAGCCACAGACAGTAAATGAATGAGTGTGCCTGTGTTCCAATAAGAGTTTAGGTATTATACGTGACATTTCATATGATTTTTAACATGTTCTTCCTTTGATTTTTTTCCACCAATTTAAAAATGCAAAGTCCGTTTTTAGCTCTGGGTTGTATAAAAACAGGCAATGAGCCAAATTTGGCCCAAGGGCTGTAGTTTGCTGACCTCCTGCTTTAGAAGAAAAGACCATGTTACTATTTACACTAAGACATGTGAGTATTATTTTAGAGAGCAATGCATTTTATTCAGTTCACAATTACTTTGTAAATCTGATCTGGTGATCATTGTTTTTAGAATGCATCATTTGTGTTGTTTGAGGACTGCATATGAGGGCTAGCTGAGTGGCACAAGATTTGACAAATGGATTTCTGACCGTTCCTCTCATTAGGTTCCAATTCCCGTTCATCAGTTAAAGGAACTTGTGTCATTGCCTCACTTGTTGCAATGAATAAATCTGTATAATTTTACAAAAGAACAACTGCATGGATTCTTTTGCAGCCTGAAGACTTGAGTGTTGGGCTCCTCTTTATAAAAGTTTCCATGACAATCTGGCCTGAGAGAATGACAGGTTTGCCCTCATGGGGAATTTCTTATTAAGGAAGCTTTTCTTTTACCAGGAAGCTTTATGGGGACTTAATAGGGGGTCAAACAGAAAGGACCAAATAGGACCCTTTCATACACCATACCTTCTACTCTCTCTGGCCTGAAAGAGAGCTTGTTTCCAACTGTGTGTGGTGATGGGGTGATGTTCAGAAGCTGAGAGGTTAGAGAGGACCACCATGCTACCCTGGGGTCTCGCTTCCTAGTGGTAACCAAGAGACCCAGTCACAAGCATGAGCTATTAATATATGGGCTAAGCCAAGAATTATAGGCCCCTGGATTCCTCTGTTGAAAGGCCGTGTGTGGAGTAGTGAAGTGAGTGGCTCTGAGCTTGACTCTCTGAGCTTTTCTCTTGGCTCTGCCATCCACTAGCTGTGTGACTTTAATTCTTTGCACCTTACTTTCCTCCTCTGAAAAGGGGGCAGGATGATAATAAATAACAACCACGCCAGGGTAGTTGTGGGGATTAAGCAAGTTCATACAGTTGGCTCTCCTGTTTGCAGGTTCCACGTCCGCTGAAGTGGAGGGCCCACCATTATACAATTTTTTACAAGGGACTTGAGCATCCACAGATTTGAGGATCTGTGGGGAATTAATCCCCTGTGGAAATGAGGGACGACTATCTATGTAATGCATTTTGAAACAGCACCTGTCACGTGGTAGCGAATAATAAATAAGAGCTATTGTGAAGATTTTCTTTCTTTTTGGACTGAAAATAATACATTTGCAAACTCTTACTTAAAGGGAGATTCCTTTCCTCAGGCATAATCACTATGAAAATATCCTTTAATCTCTTGCCTTTTCTTTCTCATCCATTATCACTCCATAATTTTATTGACTTATACTTTCCAGCCACCTCAGCCACCCTGTCCTAACACCCTTTTGAATCTTGGCCTTTTTTCTCTTCCTACTCACTACACTTGTTATAAACTCAGTGATCTCCTGGGTCTAAATTGGCTCGTATGTAAGAGGGAAGCATAGTTCATCAGGTGTCACTTAATATATTGCCGTGTAGCTGTGGTACAGCTCAGTCTCAGTTTGGTTGATAATCTATGGGTTTTCCAGGAAAGTTTATTAGTAAGCTGCTTATGCCCTGCTTAGAGCTAAGATATTGAGAGAATAGAGCCCAATGGGGAAAATGGGGAGTGTTCTGAAAATAGGATTTATGTCTCATCGTTTTCAGTAGGGTTCCCCAGGGGGCCTTAGAGAATGTTCTCTATTCTAAAGACCTCCAAGAAAGACTTTGTGTTTGACTAGGTATATTGGGCTTGGCTTGCCTTTCCTGCCAACTGCTTTCTGGGCTGGAAAAGATGAAGTCTTAAGTTGCCATTTGTTGTTGTTGTTTAGTCATTTAGTTGCATCTGACTCTTTGTGACCCCATGGAGTGCAGCATGCCAGGCTTCCCTGTCCCTTGAGTTTGCTCAAACTCATGTCCATTGAGTTGGTGATGCCATCCAACCACCTCATGTCGTCCCCTTCTCCTCCCGCCCTCAATCTTTCCCAGCATCAGTCTTTTCTAATAAGTTGGCTCTTCAGATCAGGTGGCCAAAGTATTGGAGCTTCAGCTTCAACATCAGTCTTTCCAATGAATATTCAGGGTTGATTTCCTTTAGGATTGACTGGTTTGATCTCCTTGCAGTCCGAGTGACTCTCAAGAGTCTTCTCCAACTCCACAATTCGAAAGCATCATTTCTTCGGTGCTCAGACTTCTTTATCGTCCAACTCTCACATCCGCACATGACTACTGGGAAAACCATAGCTTTGACTCTATGAACTTTTGTCAGGAAAGTGATGTCTCTGCTTTGTAATACACTCTCTAGGTTTGTCAAGTGTTACTATAAGGGTAAAGTGGGAGTCGCCCAGTTGTGTCTGACTCTTTGTGACTCCATGACTAGAGCCTGCCAGACTCCTCTGTCCGTGGGATTCTCCAGCCAAGAATACTGGAGTGGGTTGCCATTCCCTTCTCCAGGTGACCTTCTGACCCAGGGGTCGAACCCCAGTCTCCTGCCCTGCGGGAAGATTCTTTTCCATCCGAGTCACCAGTGTTGCTACACGCTGTTTTAAAACCAGCTAAGTCTTTGTTGTCTTGCTTCTTGGGCCCGTGCTGTGCAGCAGGGCAGGGATGTGGTCAGTTGTTGAGGGAAGCTTTTATTTTGCTTAACTATTATCCTGAATTTGGCTGTTCCTATTTTCTTGGAATAAAAGTGAGATGTCATTGTTTGGACAACTCAATATAAAGAGAGTACGAATTTTCTTTCCCCCTAGAGAGGTTTCATTGTGTAAGTTGTGGACAAAAGCAATTCTGAAACATTTTAATATGTTTGCTTAAGGGAAGGCCACAATGCATGAGGTTTACATGAAGTCTTTGGGTTTTGCCCTTTTGGATAATTCTAAAGTGGTAGTTCTCAGCCCAACAAGAAACAACATCTGTGTTAAAAACACAATACAGGCCTAGTTTCCCCTCGTGTTTCTTTACTCTCTAGATATCTCATTCATATGAGACATTCTCCCTGACTGCAGAGGGTACTTCATGTAGGTGAGAAATACCCAGAGAGTAGAGGGGAATGAGGCTGTGCCCCAAATACAGTTTTGTTTAATCAAAACAATTCTTCCACATGACATTCGCTAGTGGTAAAGAATCTACCTGCCAATGCAGGGGATGCCAGAGATGTAGATTTGATTCCTGGGTCAAGAAGATCCCTTGGAGCAGGGGAGCAGGAAATGGCAACCCTCTCCAGTATTCCTTCCTGGGATTGCAAAGAGTTGGACGTGACAGCATGCATGGGGTGGTGTATTAATTGCTTATACTTTAGGCTCACATAGAGCTTTCATTCATTTATTCATGCCTCTTCCTCCAGCATATGAGGTCCCTACTGTGTGCAGAGGGCAAAACCAAGACATATATTTTGACTACAAGACACACAAATGCCTGTTTGTGTTGTTCGCTTCATAAGTGAAATATTGTCTTTAACATTTTTACTGCAAGTTTTCTGGAGTACAACCAATGGTATTCATGATGATTTTATTTTTTTCTAAGGAAAGAAGAAATAAGAAAACTGCTTTCTTAGTGCTTACAACATGCTAGGCATTGTACATAATGTGATTTCATTGAATCTTTGCATTAACCCTTCAGCATAAGGATTATTATTCCCTTACTATAAATGAGAAAACTAGTTTGGATTTAAGTCAGTTGTCCAAAGCCACATAATTGGTAGGTTGTAGAAAACTAGGATTTATAAGCAGGTCTGTCTCTCTTCACTAACCCGGTCTGCTTCCCTTCAAGCAGAGATGAAACACCTGGCAGAACATGCTTGCTCGTGATGTAACACAAAGTGTCCTCTGAAGGGGCTTAACTTCGAAAATTATTATAGAAATAGGTGGAAAATGTGTTGTTTTTCCAGATTTTAAAAAGTAAAAATTTGAAGATAAAATTATGAAACCTGGGCACAATTATTTAATTAAAATAAACTAATAAAATAAAATAAAAAATAATTCTTTAAGTATGTGGGTCCATACTCAAAGAATTAGTCATTTAAAATGATTATTCCACCAAGCTAATAAGTCTACAATCTTTGTCAGGCCAAGACATAATTTAGTAAGTACAATATAGACTTAAAAAATGAAGAGTTTCCAGTTTGGGTCTAAATATAACAGTGGTGATCATATTTTAGAATATTTTAAAATTTTAATTATGAAAGAATTGCTGATCAAGGAATAAGAACCAGAGGTTCTTGCAAATGCTTAAGAGCAACCACAAATTCTTGCTGCCAAGCAGACACAAAACAATTTTCATTTTTGTGTCAGAATTTCCTTTTGGCGCTCAGATGACCAGATCTACAAAAGACAAAATGGGGAGATTTTTGCTACTCTAAAAAGGTTTTCCAATGTACTTAGGGAAAAAATTATATGAGATTTATTAATTCCTCTAAAATAGTGTATCTGGGGGCCATCTATCCTATTACTGCACAAAAATCTCTCACCGTTCTCAACCTTGGTTTCTAGCTTTGTCTATAAATAGTGACAACTTCCCTATCTCAATCAGGTATCCAAGATGGTGGAGCAGAAGGATGTTGAATGTTATGAAAAAGTACTTTGGAATGGTTAAAGTGTTATTGATATGGAATGATAACTGCATGCAGACAATACTTTTCAAAATTCTCCCACATATTTTCCCCTTGTAGTCATATAGTTCCCCTTCCATTGCCTTTCCTCCATTATTGCCCAGAGAACAGGGAGAATGTCACCTAGGGAATGGAGAGGATAAAAAAGGGAGATCAGTCTTGTCAGTTGAAAGAGAGACATTGAAAACTTCAAATTATAGGAGGCAGGAAAGAAGAGATAAAGGAAAGAAGGAAGGAAGGGAGAGAAGGAAGGAAGGGAGAGAAGGAAGGAAGGGAGAGAAGGAAGGAGGGAGAAGGCAAGAAGTCAGCATTTGTGTATGGGCTCCATGCATGAAAACTCCCATAGAGTGGGTAGAAACATCCAGAAAAGTTTTAGGAGAACCTGGAATTCCCCTCTCTCCTGAGGGGAGAATGAAAGCCTTTAAGAGAAGTTCTGAGGTCAGCCTGGCCCTCTGTGATGTGGAAACAGTAGAGCCGGATTGTGAGGGAAGAGTCGGCATAGATGGTTCTGAGATAGTATTTCAGGTTGCCCAGGGCCTGTATAGGGCCTTCACTGGTAGCTCAGCTGGTAAAGACTCACCTGTGATGCAGGAGACCCTGGTTCGATTCCTGGGTTGGGAAGTTCCCCTGGAGAAAGGATAGGCTACCCACTCCAGTATTCTTGGGCTTCTCTGGTAGCTCAGACAGGAAAGAATCAGCCTGCAATGCTGGAGACCTGGGTTCGATCCCTGGGTCAGGAAGATGCCCTGGAGGAGGGCATGGCAACCCACTCCAGTATTCTTGCCTGGAGAATCCCATGGACAGAGGAGCCTGGCGGGCTACAGTCCATGGGGTCGCAAAGAGTCGGCCATGACTGAGTGACTAAGCACAGGGCCTGTATAGGATCTGGAAGTCCTCCTGAACCAAAAGGAGAAGGTGCAAA
Source organism: Bubalus bubalis (assembly GCF_019923935.1). Lineage (NCBI taxonomy): Eukaryota > Metazoa > Chordata > Mammalia > Artiodactyla > Bovidae > Bubalus > Bubalus bubalis. The sequence goes on along the minus strand of NC_059164.1, from coordinate 8,814,815 downwards.
CATTTGAGAGAACTGGTAGACTAGAATAGCTCCCAAAACTTTGTACCAGCCATTAGACAGATGAACATCAGAAAGTCAGGTAGTACCAACTATTGCTGAGGGAGCTGGGAAACCATTGCCCTGTTAGCGTAGGTCTAATGTGATACAGCTCTTTGGGGAAGCTTTCTGGCAGTGCTTAGAGACATTTGGTCATATACACTAAGACTCCCACTCTTTGACTATATGCTGTGGAGCCACTCTGACACAGGTCTATACGGGAACATGTATGAGTATATTTATTTGGGAAGGCAGAAAGTTGGAGGTAAGTGAGGTATCCATTGCTAGGGGAATGAATTAGTGAATTATAGGATATACATATATAGTGGAATTCTATGTACCACTCAGTTAATTGTCTACACGTACATAAAGCAACATGTGCGGCATGCCCAGTCACTCAGTCATGTCTGACTCTTTGCAACCCTGTGGACTGTAGCCTGCCAGGCTCATCTGTCCGTGGGATTTTCCAGGCAGGAGTACTAGAGTGGGTTGCCATTTCCTTCTCCCGGAGATCTTCCCAACCCAAGGACTGAACCCACATCTCCTGCATTGGCTGACAGCTTCTTTACCACTGAGCCACCTGGGAGGCCCATAGCACAATTAGAAGTGTATAAATTAAACACCTCCAACACAAACAGCATTACATATTTACAAAGACACAAACATACCTAAATATAGTTAGGTTTTATAAACATTTTTGTGGATGCCTCTAGCAGCAAGGGAAATGGAAGCTATAATGAGAAATTAAGGGGAAAACAATAAAATTAATATAACATAGTATAGGCCTGTGAAGTTAAATGATGGTGTAGCATGAACTAAGAGATAAAATTTAATCTGAACATTAGGTTAAAAAAAAAAAAAAGCTGCATTTTGCATATTTGAATCACAGTGAATACATATGGTGATTTCTTGTGATGATTATATTCAAGAGAGGTGGTCCTGTGAGGAGTGGCAAGGAGTGACCAGTCTCTAGGAGTAAGCTACATATCCAAATTACATAAACAGATGATTTCAGGACCAGGATGGAATTTAGTAAATTGCTTGTTATTCCGATGCCCTGGAAGATGAAACATTTACCCCCTGAGATTAATTTTTCACTGACTGATCAAACTCAATGTACTGTTTATGTTCTCTGTAACAGGAATTTTAAAGTACATAAATTTTTAAGCGAGAGTCTGATATCCAAAAAGATACATTACTTTCATCTGAAGTAATTTGATGTTCAACTGGGTGAAATACGGCTACAATTTAAGCTCCTTATTTATAAAATATGGATCCAGTTAATCAGATTTATAGTGTGAAGTTGGAGCTCTCTCTGATGACTAGAGAAGGAAGTTTAATGTTCTTAGAACATTATCCCCTCTGGTCTTCATTATTTAGCAGCTGCATGTTGGCCATGACTTTACCTTTTTAGATCTCGGTTTCCTCATCTGAAAAATGATTGGGGTAGTGTATCACTCCCTCAAAATGCTATGATTTCACAATAGCAAAAACAAAAAAGAGAATTAAAACTCTGCTAAATAGAAAGTCCTCTCTGCTATATTACCAACAGTTTACTGAGATAGTCTCAGGGCGAAGAGAAGTTAACAAGCACTGTCTTCAAAGGTAGGGGTGAGTCAAACTCTGTTACCACACTGTTATCTTTAGGTCACCCAATGCTTTTCAGAATCAAGCATTTAAAAGATTCCAATGAATTACTCTTTGCATTACTTTTTAAGAGTAGAATTGGAGCAATAGATTTTATGCTGCTGCCTCAGTATAATCTGTGATTCTGGATGGTGTTAGAAGTAAGATTATTTCTGTAAGTTTCTTTGTGTGCTTCCAGTATAAAAATATCTGTGATTTTCTGGGATGGTTTGCAAGATGGTCTTGTAATATAATAATGACAATACCTAATGTATTATAGTACATGCACAGATACTATGATAAGTGATCTCTGAATATTAATTCATTTTCACAACAACCCTGTGAGATAGATGCTATTATTATCCCCTTTATGGAGGTGGAAAGTGGAGCATAGAGCAGTTAAGTAAGTTGCTTAAAAATTTTGGCTAAAAAGTAGGAGAAATGGGATTTGAACCTAGGCTGTTCAGCTCAAGAGTCCATGCTTTTAACCTGCAGGCTTACTATCTCTCTAATTTTTAGTGAAGTTCATTTTGCCTCAGAATTTTTACAGTATACTACAGATTTGTCTGGACTGTATATTCTGAAAAATGTTCCCATTACTCCATTGATAGTCAGTTCTTGGAGAAAACTAATCAGAAATCAAACAAACAAAAACCCCCATCAGCTTGACTCTCTGATTCTTCCTTCAACCCTGCCTCTTACAATAATAGTGTATCTAATATTTATTCAGTTCCTCCTCTGTACCAGACTAAGTGTGTTATTTTTATTAACTTGATGATTCTTTATGACCCATATGCGGCTTGCATGATTATAGCCCCTTCTTACTGTTAAGCAAGCTGAGGCTTACAGAAGTCATATATGTTGCCTGTGGTCATATGTCTAGAGAGTATCCAAAGGGACAATCTCTGGCACCAGTGCTGAGCCCCTTGTAGGACTGTTTCTAAGCATTTGCGGGCCTGGGTTTCTCAACCCTAAGTGAGTTGTTTAGATGTCTTCTAAGTAACGTCCAACTTTACTTCTTATGAGTCCGTTAATCATATGGGTCATGGCTCCTCACTTACTACTGGCTAAAGTAGAATTTCAAGCCAGGCTCAAAAACTGACACTTTTGTCTCTCATTGGCTTTGGCAAATCATGAACATATGCAGCAGCAGAACAAAATAATACACAAAAACTGTATGTTTATTTCTTTTCCCAGAAGCTATTTTAAGTCTGGCATTGTTATTATTCATATTATGCAGGCTTTTCCTTCATTAATAAAGCATTGTTTTAATAATAAAATTTTATTTTAAAAGGACAATATTCCATGTTAAGGGAGGAATTGTTGTGTTAAATTGAATGAAGTTGTGCTGGTATTCATATCTTTAAAAACATCTTCCAAAACTTGACCCTGAATTTCGAAAGCCCTTGAAAGCAAACTTTCTTAGTAAGAACTAGCAGGAGAAAGACTACGATAGGAAAGAGGTCATGACTAATTGCCTGGGAACGTTTCCTCACGCTTAAAAAGAGGTGGAACAGTGGGGTGAGGAAGTGGGGTGATGTGACCTTTTGATCCTATACGGCTTGTTTATATTTTCTTATCACAGATCTTTTTGCTAAAAGTGAAGTGTTGGTAAAGTGACTGTAGTCTGCCAGAGAGACTCTTGGCCTTGATCCAAACCTAACTGAAATATTATCAGAAATACATTCTTTACCATGTATAGCACTTGCAAGTTCTTCTAATGAGGCCCACACATGGTAGCCAATTAGGCAGGATGGTCCAGTGCCTTGGGCAGAGAAGAGCAAGCCCTCTCTCTAGTGTGTCATGTAGGGGTTACCCACCAAATGTGGCTCTGTGTGGCATGTCTGGGGGATGATGCCCAGGTGCTGCCTTGAAGGATGGAAATAAGCAGCATTATGTATATGTGAGGCTAAAACAACAACAACAACAACAACAACAACAACAACTAGTCTTTATACTCTCATTTGAGAAAAAAAAGACTTAAAGCTCATTCTATTCTAAGATAAAACTACAAAGGAAACCTTGTTGGAGTATGCCTCTAGAAGGAGGCTGCACATGGCAGGACAAGAAGAAAGGGTTGGTGGAAGTGACAGACTTCAGGAGGTAACAAGTTCATGACATAACAAGCTCAAAATATACACACATCCACAGAATGTCTAGAATCAGTGTGGCAAACTACACAAGGGTCCAAAATATACTCTACGACATCAGGCGTTCTATGCCTTTTATTTATATAGTGCTTATTTTTAAGAAACTTCATGAAGATTAAAAAAAAATGTTTATGTTTTTGGCTGTGCCAGGTCTTAGTTGAGGCACCCAGGATCTTTGATCTTCATCGTGCCATGCAAGACATTTTAGTTGCAGCATGTGGGATCTAGTTCTCTTACCAGTGATCGAACCCTGGCCCCCTGCATTGGGAGCTCAGAGTCTTAGCCACTGAGGGACCAGGGAAGTCCCTCCAAAAGTTTTATTTGAAATTTGCTTGTGTGCTAAGTCGCTTCAGTCATGTCTGACTCTTTGTGACCCCGTGGACTGTAGCCTGCCAGGATCCTCTGTCCATGGAGTTCTCCAGGCAAGAATACTGGAGTGGGTTTCTGTGCCCTTCTCCAGGGGATCTTCCCTACCCAGGGATTGAATCCTAGTTTCTTATGTCTCCTGCATTAGCAGGCGGGTTCTTTATCACTAGCGCCACTTGGGAAGCCCATTTAGAATTTAGATTAGCAGCAGTCCATGGGGCTGCTAAGAGTCGGACACAACTGAGTGACTTTCCTTTCACTTTTCACTTTCATGCATTGAAGAAGGAAATGGCAACCCACTCCAGTGTTCTTGCCTGGAGAATCCCAGGGAAGGGGGATCCTGGTGGGCTGCTGTCTATGGGGTCACACAGAGTCAGACACGACTGAAGCGACTTAGCTGCAGCAGCAGCAGCAGCCTAATTTTGCCCTTGGAGTCTAGAAGACTTCATGCTTCTTTTAGGCAGACAGTAGGCTCCTCCCATTCCTTGTACCATTTCCTGTTAGGAAACCAAATTCCACTCAACATTTTCTGAAAAATAGCTTTGATTCATGGCAAAATTAGATCTGTTCTCCAGAGTCATCAATGGTCAAAACTAAAAGGCTTGTGGTAGGACCTGCCTCTGCCTAGAACATTTTGAAATGCTTTGGGCAGCCAGTGAGCCAGCAAAACTGTGACCAGCGTTGCTTCATTGTTGTTCTTTGGCACAATGGAGCTGTACTTCTCAAGGGTGCCCTTCTTGAGCTCAAAGGGGTCCCTGGCAGCTAATGCATTAGAGAGAGCATTGCAAATTGGCAAAAGGCATGTCTTATTCCTTGAAAAGACCCTATGCTAGCTTGTATATCCAAACATTTCAGAGCTGCTAGAGCTTATAGGAAAAAAAAAATTTATCCTTCTCTCACAGTCACTCTCTATTAAAGAAGAACCACCTGGAAATCTGTCATTGGCATGGATCTGTCTTGATTGGGTTTGCCAGTGAGTGAAGTGAAAATCACTCAGTCGTGTCTGACTCTTTGTGACCCCATGGACTATACAGAACATGGAATTCTCCAGGCCAGAATACTGGAGTGGGCAGCCTTTCCCTTCTCCAGGGTATCTTCCCAACCCAGGGATTGAACCCAGGTCTCCTGCACTGCAGGCAGATTCTTTACCAGCTTAGCCACAAGGAAAGCCCAGGGATGTACCTAAATGGAATTCTAAAGTCTTGGTCATTTTTGAAGACCATTCTGCTTCCTTCTTGTGCCTCTCTAAAGTGTAAGCAATGTTAATGAACCTATGTGTTACATCTTGTGAGTAACACATTTGCATTTTAACAGGAGCCCCCTGGAGAGCTTTACCCAGAGGTGTGAATCTTACTGTGGGAATTCCCACCACTGTGGCAGACCAGGGGGAAAGAAATTTTGAGCGAGTTTGCAAAGAGTCGGACACGACTGAGTGACTGAACTGAGCTGAACTAGCTTAGTGGAAAGGTTTAACTCAACCCAAGAGGATGGATAGGTGCAATTTATGTTGTGCTGTGACTTGCTAGAGTTATTTTGTGGGAGCTCGCCTGGCAGGCTACAGTCCACGGGGTTGCAAGGAGTCAGACACGACTGAGCGACTAACACACTCTGATGTGGATTCCATAGAACTCTGTGAATCAGAAGAAATCCAGGGAGTGGCCTCAGGTCTGGTGGGTGCTGCCTACCTCCATCTGTGCCAGGGTCTGGATGACAGGGAGTAAAATATAAACCCTAGTACCGTGTCCTCTTGGAAGGTCTGGCTGCGTTCCTCCAGTCCTGGGTTCCTCTGGTTTCCTCCCTCTGGAAAGTGGCCTGGGGTACACACCATTGAAGTGCGACATAGGAGAGAGAAAAATAGGTCTGTGGAAAGGGAGAAGGCCATCCACTCTCTTACTCCTGTCCTGGAAGAGCCTTCAGAGTATAGGGAAGGGAGCTCATTTATTCTAGACCTCAGTTGGCCCTCATCTGGCTGAGTGGCCTTGCTGTATCCCAGTCAGCAGCTGCATAATCCAGGTGCTTCCTTAGAGCCTGCTCAAAGCCAGACATTTTCTTGGAGCAACATAGGCAATTTCATTTACTGTCGTAAGTTACTTCTGCTTTGAAAACAACTTAAACCCAATAGCTTTGGAGATGATATATGGTGAAGAACTCTAAGACCTTCGTTTACTGCTTCTTCACATCTGGTGTAGATCTAGAGTCACTTCTGGGGGGAAACCTTGGCTCTGCCGGCAGGTGCTATGAGGCCTCTGCAGAATGGCTGGGTTGATGGGCCCTTCAGGCAAAAGTCAGGGTTAGGATCTTCAAGTAGGAGCTTAAATAGTCAAGGTGAGTATTTAATGACTTTTTGTGATTATAATTTATACAAATTATGGAAAATATAAGAAAATAATAAAAATCACTCATAGTTCTGTGATTCAGAGATATTGCTACTAAAATTTTGGAGTATTCCCTCCCATTCTTAATGCATTAATGCATTCTTAATTCTAATATGCATTATATATATGTATATATTTAAAATTTCTGTTTCTTTTACTTATTACTAAATCAGGAATGTTTTCTTATGTTATTAAATGTTATTTGAAATCATGCTATTTACTGGTTGCATACTATTTCATTGTAAGAATGTATTATAATTTATTTGTGAAAGTGAAAATGTTAGTGTCTCAGTCGTGTCCGACTCTTTGCAACCCCATGGACTGTAGCCCGCCAGGCTCCTCTGTCCATGGGATTCTCCAGGCAAGAATACTGGAGCGGGTTGCCATGCCCCTCTCCAGGGGAGCTTTCCTTTACATGATTCTTTATGGTGATGGCTCAAATTACTTTTGTCTCTCAGGCTTTGCCATCTGCTGATGTGCCCTTAACTTTCATGAGAGATGCTATTAAAAACATAACCTTGTTCGATGGTTCATTTTATGTCTCAACTTGCCTAGGCTATGGTACCAGGTTGTTTGATCAAACACTAGTCTAGATGTTGCTGTAAAGGTAATTTGTAGATGTGATTAACATTTAAAACAGTTTATCTGTAAGTAAAGGAGGTTACCTGAGGTAGTATATGTGGGCTCATCCAATTAGTTGAAAATTTTTTGAGCAAAAATTGAGGTTTGCTGGAAAAAAAGGAATCTACCCCAAGACTATAACAGAAATTCTACCTTGAGTTTCCAGCCTGCTGGGCTGCCCTACAGATTTCAGATGTGCCAGCCTCTGTAATCCCATGAGCCAATCCTTGAAATATATCTTCTGTTAAATCTTTTTTCTGGAGAAGCCCAACTAATATCCCTGTGAAATCTGTTATAACATTTGCCTTGACAATGCCATCAAAGATCTTGTCTGTCACATAAATTAGATTACCTGCAAGAGATCTCATATAAAATTTTCTTAAAAATTAGTAGTAGGAGAATATCTGCTTCAGTTGCATACTAGTGTGTTTCCTACTCTCTGAGAGTGAGAAGCACACCACTATCCTGCTCCTCTTTGGGTTCAATTGGGAAGAAGCATGGAGCTCAGCCATGGTGGGTCAATTTATATTCTTTCGTCTTGGTCACAACTTAGCACCTTACTTAAATTTTCCTCTATCCTTTTCTTTACTCTTATCTGTACAATGTCACAATTCTCTGTGGAAAAGGATAAGATGTAAAGAGCTAAAGTCCACTCTCCATTTTTCTTCCTTTGATTTTCAGGTACTCTCTTTGGCTGAATAAAGTTACATTTACTTTTGCCGTTTTCCTAAAGACTTGAGAAAAACCTGTTAAACAATATCTGTTTTCTTTTCTCCAGTCTGTACTAGAGTCATGGCTTCCCCTGAGGTATAGCCAGTGGGGCAACCACCTTGGGCGGCCTCATTGGACCGGCTCTCTGGAGTTGTAAGTCTGGTCAGTGGATGAGCCTAGAGACGAGAAGGCGGGATGTTGAGTAGGCTTAGCTTCCTCAATTACTTGTATGTATTAAGAAGCTTGGCTCAAGAATTTTTCCAGAATAATCCCCATTATTTCAATCTGAAGGCCTGTTTCAACAAAAGTCATTTTGTTGTCAGTGTCAAATTTTTCTGCCTAATAATCTGGCTCAATCGTGGCCACTGGCAGTTTAGTAAGATTCAGATGGCATACAACCCATATGAAAGATGTGAAATTCTTACACATGCAATTACACCTCCCGGCCCTGGCACCACAGAATATCAGCAAACCCCAGGTCTGCTTTTTGCTTCCAGTAGATGCTTTTGATTTGCAGACACATTAAAATTACATAGGAAATATAAATATCCAAAGTAAAAGGCATGTGACAGAGACGATTTCACCTGTCCAGGAATATTTTATACTTTGATGAGAAGAAAATGTGGCCGCCTGGCACATTTGGAATTCCAGAAGGGAAAGGGAGCCAGACAGCCCGTAAAGAGAGATGTATCGAATAGAATCATCTCCAGTGACTAATGAATATGGCTAGTACTGTATATCAGGAAACAGAACACTCTCATTTTCTTCTTCTGAAAGCACAAAGCAGACAGGAATCTAATGTTCTTTGGACAAATATTTTTGTATTTATTGTTTAGTCTCCCAAATGGCTATTCTCAAGAAAGGCAAGCCATAGTTTGAGTCCCTGAATTTGGATTTCGCCTTAGAGTCTCTCTAAATACCACTTGTCTGATGTTTCTTTAATATGAAGATTAAACGCAAACATGAAATTAGCTTCCTTGAAACATTCACTTTGAACTTGGCTCCTCGGCTACTGAGGAGATGAGCTTTTGAACGGATGCCCTGCCACATCGATGGTGCGTTCAGAGCTTGGATGTGGGCCAGCCTTGCTTAGCCATTTTTCCTTATTTAAGTCGCTCAATATTATTGGCAGGTTGCTTCCACCAAAACCCCTATTTTCTAAAGGATTTTGACAACTTCAAGTAGGTTCAATATCTTTCATGGGAAGTTGTGCTAACTGGGCAGAAAGACTGAAGTGTCAATTACAGCAGCAGCAGAAACTGACCAGCTTTTGTTTTACTGGAAATAGAAGGGAATCCTGTGCAGGCCAATATATAGAGCCTCGGGGGTAATTTTTAAAGTAACACACAACTGGAAGACTATTTAAATTACATAGTGTTGCTTTTCTGAATGGTCTTGGAGGACCTTTATAAATAATTTCAAAATTCTTTAGTTTTATAATGGAGATGAGCATTATCATCCTCCCTTTAAAAAGGAGAATTTATTTTACTTTTTTTTTTAAAAAAACTTTTTATTTTGTATTGGAGTATAACCGATTAACAATGTTGTGATGGTTTCAGGTGAACAGCAAAGGGACTCAGCCACACATATATGTATATATACACACATGTATCCTTTCTTCCCCAAACTCCCCTTCCATCTAGGCTGCCATAGAACACTGAGCAGAGTTCCCTGTGCTGCGGAGTAGGACCTTATTGGTTACCCATTTTAAATAGCAGTGTGTACATGGTCATCCCCAATTCCCTATCTGTCCCTTCCCACCACCCTTCCCCCGCCCCCTGCAGCTGTGAGTTCATTGTCTGTGAGTCTGTGTCTTTTGATAAGTTCATTTGTATCATTTTTTTAGATTCTACATATCAGGGATGTCATAGGATATTTCTCCTTCTCCGTCTCACTTACTTGACTCAGCATGACAATTTCTAGATCCATTCATGTTGCTGCAAATGAGAATTCACTTTTATGATTAGCAAGATTCTTTCCCTCTATTTTGGCAATTATTTGAAGGTGAATGAATTGGCTCCAGCCTTTTCTTAACGTCTGGGAACTCAGGATGATTGGTGGGATAACCTTTTAAGTCATGCTGTCTATTTGAAACATTCTCTAAACTGTGTAGGCTGAAAAATACACAGTTCTTGACGTGTCATTTCGGTAGCATTGTTCACTGATGAACAAAGAATTATTTGTTAGTGAGGAACATTGATTCTTGTGTGTTTTAATGCAGAAAATTATTTTTAAAAAAGGCTTGGTAGAAATTGGGAATGCCATTGAGTGGACACAGGAAATGTTCTTCTATTAATGCTTCACAAATACATTTTATGATGATTCCTGTATAAAGAAAGCCTATGAATTCAGTAAGGGCCCTTATACAACATTTTTGGATGTTATACATAGTATGAGTGGTTCTTTTTTTTTAAGTAAACATGACATGCAATACAATAAGCCTAATAAAGCAGGGAAATAGTTTGTTTTATATATTCTTCATCCTCAAAATTAAAGTCCTTTGTATTAGGCTTTGAGGAGTGAAGGTATTGTCCAGCCTTATTAGGCAATGAAGGAGTGCAATGCCATAATGATAGAATAGTGGGTGTAAAATTGGGGATTATGGGAAATTCTATGGTTCAGGAAGGAAAATGGGTAGCTAACAGACAAAAGATACTTAGGTTGCTGCTGCACAGGAAATATGAACTGTTCAGAGTTCTCTCCTGCCAGCAGTCTTCATTGTAGACAATTTCCCAACATTTTCTATCACTTTTCCTTGCAGTGCCTTGGCAACAGGTCAGGCACCAGTGCAGAAACAAGCAACATGTTCTCTACTTGCCTTGCTTGAACATCCTGTTGGCTATGTCGACAGGTCCAGCTGTTCTTAGGGTTCCTGAGGAGGCTGTGGCCTGAGAACTCTGCTTGGAACCTTTTGGGTATATTCTCAGCCTCTGCCTCCTGGCTTGGTGACAGTGACCAGAAGGGAGAGCAACATCAGAGGGTCGTCCATGCTGGGGAGTGGGGTTCTGGGCAGAGGAGAGCGATGGAGGCTTCCTTCCCATGTCTTTCTTCTCCTCGGATGCCATTGTCTTTATTGAGCTCTGGAGACTAGAGCCATCTTGCTTAGCTGACACCTAGAGGCATTCCAGAGGAAGGAACAAGCAGGATTCTTCAATTTCACCGTGGGGCTGAGGGGAAGGGAGGAACTCCTGCTCCTTGAATCCTGGGACTGACACAAACCATGACTGTCTACAAGGAAAATGAACAGAAAACACACTTTGACAGTTCTGTTACTTGTTGGGAGACCAACTGTCACACCCCTTTTTTCTTTTTATAAGGAGACATTAAATAGAGATAGAGAAGCTTTAAAAAAAATCCTTGGCAATGTGGCTGGCATATGCTTTTGGAATCTAGAGAAGTCTTGCATAACAAAGCTAATTTTTATGGCATAATACATTTTTTTATTTATTAGAAAATGGATGGAAGCACTCTGACAATGGGAATCAGCAAAAGGAAAATTCTTCATATATTAGCACTAGTGTTTGAGATGTTCCCTCCTTCTTTTTCCTTCTTCCCTCCCCTTTTTCTTCCCTCCCTCCATCCTTCCTTCCCTTTCTCCTTCCTTTCTTCCTTTTTTAAAAAATTAAGTACCTAGCACACTGCTATATTTAAAATGGATAACCAACAAGGACCTACTGTATAGCAGATGGAACTCTGCTCAATGTTATGTGGCAGCCTGGATTGGGAAGGCAGTTTGGGGGAGAATGGATCCCTGTATATGTATGGCTAAGTTCCTTCGCTCTTTACCTGAAACTGTCACAACATCATGAATCAGCTATATCCCAATACAAAAGTAAAAGTTTTAAAAAATTGAATAGTGTTAGTTGCTCAGTAGTGTCTGACTCTTTGTGACCCCATGGACTGTAACCTGCCAGGCTTCTCTGTACAAGGGATTTCCCAGGCAAGAATACTGGAGTGGGTTGCCATTTCCTTCTCCAGGGGATCTTCCTGACCCAGAGATCGAACCCAAGTCTCCTGCACTGCAAGCAGATTCTTTACCATCTGAGCCACCAGGGAAGCCCCAGTATATATGAGTATATGCCAGATAAATCAGATACAGATATTACCCTGAGTAATATAATATATTAATGTTATATATATATATAAATAATATACAATGGTTAAGATGAAATTGAACATATGACAAATACGATGCTAGAGTAGTTAAACTTCTTTTTATTTATTTGCATAATGGGTATTTTTTAAGGACACTAGGGACAGGGTATTGCGTCAATGCCGGGGTTATGACTTTAGCTGCCCTGGAAGAGTGTAAACATCAGTAGAGGACACAGACATTTACAGGCATTTACAATGTGGCATGGTCAATGGTAAATCTCATTCATTCAACAAATAAATTTCATTGCTTACTAAATGCCAAGCATTCTTTAAGAAAAGTTGAGATGAATTCATAGAGAAGGTCTCCTTTGAGTTGGATTTTGAAGGGTGGGCTTGAGCACAGAGATGAGGGGAGAAAAGTATTCACGTGTGAGAATGAGGAGAGAGGGATGGGGAGAGTGAGAATGAGGGGACATTCAAGATTTTAGGAAGAAAATAAGGTGGCCATAGCAATAGCTAACCTTATGTAATATTTAATCTGTGCCAGGTACCATTCAAAATGCTTGGTGTATGCTGTATTAACCCAAGTGTTTCTCATATTATTCCTATGATTTGTTTTTTTTAATTTATTTATATTTATTTTTGACTGCGCTGAGTCTTCATTGCTGCACTTGGGCTTTCTCTAGTTTGGTGAGCCGGGCCTACTCTCCAGTTGCCGTGTGTGGGCCTCTCGTTGCAGGGGCTTCTCTTGTTGCTGAGCACAGGCTCTAGGGCTCGCGGGCTTCAGTAGCTGTGGCTCATGGGCTTAGTTGGTCCACGGCATGTGGGGTCTTCCTGGACCAGGGAGGGAACCTTGTCTCCTGCATTGGCAGGTGGACTCTTTACCACTGGATCACCAGGAAAGTCCATCCCTGCAATTTGGATACTGTTGCCATTTTACATATGGGTAAACTGAGGCACAGAGAGGTTATATGACTCCCCCACAGCAGTACAGCTAGGAAGGGATCAACTGGGGATTCAAACTCAGGCTGTCCAGCTTGCCATAAAGAAAAGTCAAGGAAGGGGAAAGTTGTGAAGTGGAAAATAGCAAGGAGTTCAGTTTGCCCTGAGACTAAGGTTGGTGCGGAAGAAACGTGGGAAATAAATAGGCAAGGTATTTGGGGCCGTATTTCAAAAGGCCCTGAGAGCTTGGTTGTGAGTTTGAATTTCCTTTTGCTAACAAAGGGAAGCTGCTGAAAGTTTTTGAGCAGGGAGTACTGTTATGTGAGCTGTGTTTCAGAAGATTCAACCTGAAACACTGCGAAATGAGGTATGTCAAGGCAGGAAGAGAAGTTAGGGACTGATTGTGGGGGTGGGTGGGAATGAGGCTCAGTGACGGTAATGAGAGTTATTAAAAACGGGGCTTACAGGGCTTAGGAACTTATTAGGACGCTGAGGGTTAGGATTTAACCTTTGGCTTAGGACAGGCAGTGGTCGCAAATGGTTAAATGAATATGCCTGCTATGGAAATTTCTTGGGCATTAACATTTTCCACTCATTGGTGGTTGTGGTGGTTGTATCGAATGCCCTTGTGATGGAAGAAAAAGAACAAACATCAAAAGTACCTTTTAACTTCACAATTCTTTCTAAACTTCTTTAAGCTTATATGCTATACTGCTGATTTGCAGACTTCAAAGTACACAGAAGGATCAGGGTCAGATTGAAAAATTATTTCTTACAGTTTGATAAAATATGCATGTGAATCCTATGACCTGCTACTGAAATTATTTATGTGTTAATGTAACTTTGTAACACTAATTGTACTGTTTAGGGCCCCATTGTCCCCCTCTCATAGCTTTTTCACTGTAAGTTCTGGCAAATAATTTTTGCTTATTATTTATCCTATACTTTACAGGTTCCATGTGTTGTTTATAGATTCAAGCTGGGTTATTTTGGAGGGATTATGGTAAGAATACTAAACTTGAATGTGTTCCTGCGGGCAGTGGTTGGGAGTTTTGTGTTCAATTTGCTGTCTGGTTCTAAATGTTTCTTTAGTTGTTATTACCTAATGAGAACACCATCTCAATATATTTGTGATAATTTTTCTTAGATGCAACACTTTATAGTTTTTCAATTCTTTTTCAAATAGGGGTTATTGCTTTTCTTCCTTCCATATGAAAAGGGAAACCAAGATAGAAAATTAAGAATTGACGTTTTTACCATAAACTCACCAGGTTTTCCTACTTTTCACATATTTGTGAGATTCCTATTAATAACAATATCAGAATTTCTATGATTTTGTAGGTTAAAGTTTTGTTTCTTTTGTAGATTGAAACTTTGTTGGAATTGATAGAAATATACCGTTTGATTGTCTGCTTGGCAGTTTTTGGAGACTGGTCATTTGCAGTTTTCCTTTTAGAGTTGAATGCTAATGTTTAAGAGTTCTTAAAGCAGTGGGTGTCTTAGTTATGTGATGTCTACACAATTATTTTTAACAGTTTTCCTGACTTTTCCAGAAGTTTATTATAGTACTGTGAAATTGGTAAGAAAATTAAGCTTTGGGGTTTGCTATTACTTCTTAAACTTCAGCATGCTTATGAATTACTGGAGAATCTTTTCAAAAGGCTGACATGTCCATGGGGTTGTGAAAAATCAGACACGACTTGACGACTGAACAACATGACCAGTAAGTCAGGGGCAGGGGCTAAAATTCTACTTTCTAATAAGTTGGTCTTATGGACTACACTTTGTGTGGCAAAGTCTAGGGTCTAGTCCTTGTGTATAGTACGTCCTAACTGTGTGACTCTGAGCAAATCACTCAATTGCTCTCAGGTCATTTTTCTCATTTGCCACGTACCAGAGGGAGGCTGTGAAGATTAAGTGAGAAAGTGGACACAAAGAGCCCGGTACATTGAAAATATTTTAGAGTAAATGGTAACTACTGTTATTTACCATTACCTTTATAGTAGAATATAATTCCAAGAGTTTGCTAAGGGACTTCCCTAGTGGTCTACTGCATGGGGCACGGGTTTGGAAACTATTGCTAAGACCCCACAAGCTGCTGTAGTGTGACGCCCCTACGCTGCCCCCACCAAAAAGATGAAAAAGGGCTTGCTGAGAAGTCAAAAATGTTGTATCAGTTTTGGAGCAAAAGCCCTTGGTGGAAGTTCTGTCTCTTTTATGTGTTGCTGTGGGTCCACAGAAAGGTCATTTCGTTTCATTTTCATGAGTTATAGTTGTGAAATAAGAGACGGTTGGGTGAGGGATTTGTGAGGTTTCTTTCAACTTGAACCAGTGATTCTATAACCATTTGATTTGTATACTATTCTGTTCTTTAGACTGTTGACATAGAATAAGTCATGTATTTGCTTCATCTGCTTTAAAAGTCATTTGATTTAAATTTGACTCCAAAGGTCCCCACTAATTTCTCTCCTCACCACCCATATGTTGGCTATTGTTTTGATAAAGAATTCCGAAAAGCTATTGAGACTGCAAACTGAAGCTATGGGCAATTCTGAAGTAACAAAAGAAAGCTCATTCAGGATACCAGAGAAACCACTATGTAGCTGAAGACAAAAATTGCCTTCAGCTTCTTTGTAAACTATCATATCTGAACCATTATTATAGCTTATGAAATCATTCAGATTGCATCCTGCTTGCTGGATAATTGTCTAGAGCTTGCCTCCAAATTTCAATCTTAGAGAAAAGGCATTCCCTAAATATTCCAATCTTAATTACTGCTAGTATATTTTGAAAGTTGTATTAAATTATTTTAACATGCTAGAAGTATCAAATATAATTGGTATCTCCAAAGGGAAAAGATCTTTATTAAGAAAATAAATAGCTACATGGACAGGTGTTTGGGGAAACATCTATTATAAAAAATTTGTTAGTCATCAAAATTTTCTTTTGCTGAATTATCAGCTTTAGGGTATGAACATGACTTTTAGCAGTGAATAAATAGAAGTTTGAGAATTGGAGATAGAAGAATTGAATTTTATTAGTATGGAAATACTCCTGTCCATTTCCAAAAAGATTTTGAAGTAGCTGGAAGCTTTGTTTAAAATGCAGCATTGATAAAGAAATGTTACTGTCAATAAGAATGCAAATTTGTATGACCTTTCTGGGAAGTAACTTGTCAATATTTCTTAAGAGTCTTAAAAATCTTAATATTCTTTGACCCCAAAATTCTACCTTTGAAGTTTCATTCATAAGGAATTAATATAAAATAAGAACATAGGTCTGTGTTGAGGATTTTAATCACATTATTAATGATAGTGATATGTTAGACTATAGGGCTTCCCTGGTGGCTCAGACAGTAAAATGTCTGTCTGCAATGCTGGAGACCCGGGTTCGATCCCTGGGTCGGGAAGATTCCCTGGAGAGGACTATAGGTCCCATGAGGACAATGATTATATTTGTTTGTGCTCATTATTATATGTACTGTGCCGAGTACAGTTTCTGGCATACACTAGGCATTCAGTAAATATTTACTGAATAAATGAACCTAAATGTTCAACAGTGGGGAAATGGTTGATTAAATGATGGGGTATCACATATGATGGCATATTGATTATCATTAAAATGTGCTTTGAGAAGTTTTTAATTATATGTGAAATAGTCATTTAAAAAGTAAGATAAAACACTACTTACATAGTATGAGATAAACCATGTAAAAATACATACATATAAAATAAAGACTGAGAATTTTGCTAGTGGCCCAGTAATTAGAACTCTGTATTCTCAGTGCTGAGGGCCTGGGTTCAGTACCTGGTTGGGAATCTAAGGTCCACACAAGCTGCGTATGTGGCCAATAAGTAAATAAAAAACAAAACAAAAAAGACTGAAGGAAAAGTCATTAAAATTTCAGTAGTGATCATGTCTGAATGTTGTGTTGCTAGGAGCTATATTTATTTCTCAGATTTTCTCCAATGTGCATGTTATATTAAAAAGATTTTTTTTCTCTTAAAGTGCAATATTTTCCTTAGGCAACTGAAAAGATGATATAAACTTATTCTAAGTCTAAAGAAGAAGACTCTTTCTCTTTTACCTCTGTGGTCTTCATTTTCTCTGCTTTAAAATGAGTTGAAGAGAAATAAAAACAAGTCTACATGAAGACTTATGTGCAAACATTCATTGCAGGATTATTAATAAAGACTTGCACGGAAATATCCATAGCAGAATTATCCATAATAGCCAAAAAAGTAGAACCAAGCCAAATATTTATCAATTGGTAAATGGATTAAACAAATGTGGAGTATCTGCATAATGCAACACTGTTCAGCAGTAAAAAGGAATGAGGTACTGATATAGACATAACATGGATGAACCTTGAAAACATTATGCTAAGGGAAGAAAGTCAGATGCTAAAGATCACTTATGTGATCTACATGAAATATCCAGAAAAGACAAG
The DNA here is from genome assembly GCF_019923935.1 of Bubalus bubalis. Taxonomy (NCBI): domain Eukaryota; kingdom Metazoa; phylum Chordata; class Mammalia; order Artiodactyla; family Bovidae; genus Bubalus; species Bubalus bubalis. The sequence goes on along the minus strand of NC_059164.1, from coordinate 8,797,443 downwards.
TCTATGGGGACTTCCCTGGTGGGCCAGTGGTTAAGAATCTGCCTGCCAATACAGGGGACATAGGTGCGATCCCTGGTCTGGGAAGATCCCACATGCTGTAGGCTAGTAAGCCCATGCAGCACAACTGCTGAGCCTGTGCTTTAGAGCTGGTGCTCTGGGACAAGAGAATCCACCACAATGCGAAGCCCACGCACCGCAACTAGAGGGTGGCCCCTGCTTGCTGGAGCTAGAGAATGCCTGTGTGCGGCAGTGAAGACCCAGCACAGCCGAAAGTAAATATAAGTAAATAAATAGACAAGTCTATGGAAGGAGAAGGTAGGTTAGAGGTTGCCAGAGCCTGGGTGTGGTAATGTCAAGTAACTGTAAGAGTGTATGAAGGATCTCATTGGGGTGATGAAAATGTTTTAATACCGGATTGTTATGATGGTTACACAACTTGGCAAACTTGCTAAAAAAAAAAAAATCATTCAAATGTGCACATAAAATTGGAGGTTTTTATGATAGGTGCATGCTAAGTCACTTGTTGTGTCCAACTCTGTGCAACCTTGTGGACTGCAGCCTGCCAAGGCTCCTCTGTCCATAGGCTTCTCTAGGCATGAACACTGGAATGGGTTGCCATGCCCTCCTTCAGAGGATCTTCCCAACCCAGGGATCGAACCCACATCTTTTACATCCCCTGCACTGGCAGGAGGGTTCTTTACCACTAGCGCCACCTGGGGAAGCAGATTCTTCACCATCTGAGCCACCAGAGAAGCCACTTATGACAGGTAGTTTAATGCAATTAAAAAAACATAATGACTTTGGATCTGTAAAACTCCATAGTGTGAGAATGTAAAAGTAATATATAAAAAGAATATATACAGAAAGCAAGTATTGTGTGTGTGAGAGGAAATCATATGTCTTATTTTCTAACAGAGAAAACTTGCTTTTCATTTGTATGAATTAAATAATTCTCTAAGGGAAAACATGAGTCTAAGTAAGATAGTTCAAAAATTGTTCTAAGGTGCTTCTGTAATTGAACAAATATTTGAGGTTTCATTTAATGTGAAATCCCTGCATTGCCACCCATCTCATATGCATATCAGTGCTTAATTATTACTCCTATTGCAAGTTTCCTGCTCTGATTAAGAACGAAGCCCTAGGTTTATGCTGGGGGAAAGAGCTGCCTTTGATCAGGATTGCATTTTTCCAGCACTTCCCAGCTCACGTGACTCCAATGGTGATTCCCCTCTGGGAAGTAGTTTTCTTCAAGTCTGAAAAGCCTCTCTTTGCTCGATAGTCCTTTAGTTCAATTCACAGTGAAGTTAGTAGTTTAGGGGAAAAAAAGCCTTTTGAGTCGTTAGCTTGTTTATCGATATGACAAGTTGTCCTGGCCTCTGTTGGTGAAACAGAAAGAAGTACAAACAGCCGAGGGCCCAGGCAGTGCAGATGGCAGGCAGAAACCAGACTAGGCTCTCTTCCCCCGAGGCACTGTGGGGGGCTTGAGTTACCCAAGCTGGGGTTCTGTCTCCCCCTCTCGCCTTCCCTGTTGCAATCTGCCCAGCGATAGGATTTCCTCTGCTCCACAAACACTGGCGTTTCCCCCACTGTGGCTTTGAACACTGCACTCTAATGTAATAGGAGATCCCAATTTGAACAGCAGAGATTGATTTCATTGTTGTTGCAAAAGGATGGTAGGTAAGCCATCCCCTGATGCCTGCACCCTTTAATGAGCCGGCATCTCAGGTTTCCAGAGGGTGTCAGCTGCCACCAGCACGGCGCAGAAATGGAACGACTTTTACAAAAGAAAAAGTGCGGAACTTGCCTCTCACTGACCATTTAGCGGTTATTTTAAACCAGAGTTTACTCTTACTATAGGGTATAGGCTTGTGTTCCTAATTATAAAAGCCAGTCCCCTTACCTCAGTCTCAGTTGAGAGCAGTGTGGGCCGGGAGAGGACTGGACTCAGATCGATGGGTTCAGCCTGGAGATAGGTATTCAGATTTCTCAGTTTAGTTTGGAGAGATTTTTTGGGGGGAAGGGGTTGGAGTAACTTCTCTTTAGTTTTCAATGTTGTTAACTGTGCCATAAGGATACTATTTCCTTTCTATCACTCCTCAGCGCTTGACATTTTCTCTAGGCCTCTCAGTGTGTCCTGATGACTTCTAACTGTCAGTTATCTGTATTTCTGTGCCTGAAAACTTTGTTCTTCTGGGACGAAGGATAAAGGATTAAGGAATCAGCACAGGCCCACCCCCACCCCTGGGCCCTCTTTTAAAAATTTATTCATTTACTGATTGTTTGTGCTGGGTCTTCATTGCTGTGCAGGCTTTTCTCTAGGTATGGTGAGCAGGGCCTACTTTCTAGTTGCCGTGTGCAGGCTTGTCATTGCGGTGGCTTCCTTCGTTGTGGAGCATGGGTTCTAGAGTGCTTGGGCTTCCGTAGTTACAGCACTAGGGCTCTAGAGCACAAGCTCAGTAGTTGGGCACCTGGGCTTAATTGCCTGCGGCATCTTCCTGGATCAGGAATCAAACCTGTGTCTCCTGCATTGGCAGGCAGATTCTTTACCATTGAGTCACCAGGGAAGCTCCCTGGGCCCTCTTATAATGACTCAGGAGTTGATATATAAATACCCCAATTCCCTTACCCCTTAGGTGGATTATTTAGAAGCATGCATTTTACCCCATTTCCAGAGTTTGCTGGTGCGATTAAACTTCACGTAGTTGTTCTCCATGGTAGCATGTGTAATGGCACACCTTTTATTGACAGCTTTTCTTGCCTATATCTCTTTCCACTTTTCTACCTATGTTCTCTGCACCTCCCAACTACACCACTTGAAGGGCAATCCTTTTCTCAGGGCCTGCTTCTAGAAAGGGCTTCCCAGTTGGGGCTAGTAGTAAAGAATCCACCTGCCAATGCAAGAGACACGAGAGGTGGGTTCGATTCCTGGGTCGGAAAGATCCCCAAGAGAAGGAAATGGCAACCCACTCCAGTATTCTTGCCTGGGAAATACCATGGATAGAGAAACCTGGTGGGCTATAGTCCTATAGTTCTATAGTCCATGGGGTCACAAAGAGTCACAGATGGCTGAGCACACACACACTTCTAGGAGAACCTAACTTAAGATACTCCCAAACTCATTTTGAAGTAAAAGGTTGGGTTGGGGGAAAAATTGGAGCCCTGAATTCTCCAGAGAATTGCCCTCATTCTGCATTGTATTGTAAGAACCTGAGTTTAGTTACACTGTGAATTTTAGTTCTTTTGTGGCTTGGTTGGATGCCCAACCACCGTGTATAAGATATTTTTATGGCAAATTTGTTCCATATTTCAAATAACCCACTTCTGAGTTAATTTAATGCCCATACTTAGCTACCTATATTATTTCAATCATGTTTTTGAAAAAAATCTTTACTTTTACAAAAGCATCAGAATTAATGTGAAATATGGACATGGCTAGGAACCATGGTCATATTGAAGCAGATAAAAGAAATTAAAATAATTAATTTTAAGAAATAATATGACAATTTCCAGATTAACTGGAACTGAACCCTGGTTAGAATTTCCAGATAATTTCTGCTCTTTTATTTTATTTCTTCACTCCACCATCATTTATTGGGTGCCCTTAACTCTATGAGTGGAAAAATAGAAGACATGGTCCCTGTCCTTGTGAGCCCACGGTCTGATAGGAAGGCTGCTGCTGCTAAATCGCTTCAGTCATGTCCGACTCTGTGCAACCCCATAGACGGCAGCCCACCAGGCTCCCCCGTCCCTGGGATTCTCCAGGCAAGAACACTGGAGTGGGTTGCCCTTTCCTTCTCCAATGCATGAAAGTGAAAAGTGAAAGTGAAGTCTCTCAGTCATGTCTGACTCTTAGCGACTGCATGGGCTGCAGCCTACCAGGCTCCTCTGTCCATTGCATTTTCCAGGCAAGAGTACTGGAGTGGGTTGCCATTGCCTCTCTGATACTTCACTGCTAATAGTAATACTTAATACTGCATTGAGGCAAAGCAACAGAGCGTAAAGATAAAACAACAACACCTGTATTTCTTGTGGGCTTACCCTTTCTTTTTAAAGTTTGTATTTAAGTCACTTTCAATTTACTTCTTCAAAATAATTCCATAGCTAATTACTCTTCTGCTTTAGATGAAGAGGAGACAGCAGGAAAATAAAAACTTCTAAGAGTGACTGCTTTCAGGAGAGAGAATTCTAGAGACACACATACTTGTGGGGGAAGGAAAATAGGATTGGGAATTGGGAGATGGGAGCTGGGACTCTGGCTTCTTGACTATGATCTCAGACAATTGATGAAGTCTCTCTGAACAAAAGTTTCCTCATCTATAAAATGTAGATAGAACAAAACCTCCCCAGCTTCTGTCACAGAGCTCTCATGAAGATATGAAAAGGCTTTATGAGCTATAAAATACTGTAGAGGCATTAATTATCAGAATTATATGTAACATTGCTGTGAGTCTTGCAACTTAAGGAAAGGCAAGCAAGTTCCCTGAGGTAGGAGGGGGCAGACTCCAGAGACCCCAAGTTCAATTTCTCAGAGAATTTTTCTCAGGGGCTGAGCTGGGGTTTTAGAAACTGATTCCCTCAAAGAGAACGGTCTCCTTAATTTTTCTAGATGGTATTGCTTGGTCTTCGGGGAGGGAGTTATAAAGCCCTAGTACTGGACACAATAAATAGGATTCCTAAGTAGGATTGGGACACAGACAAGGCAAGGTTGGGGGTAAGGAGAAAATTCCTGGAGTGAGGGTTGGGGATGTGCCTGAGACGTGCCTTGAATGTTTCCATGCCAAGTCAACCCAGTCAGGTTTGTTTCTTGGAGACCTTTCTCAGGTTGATGTCTTGCTCCAAATGAGCCCTTGTTCGTGGTGTATACTTTTTGAAAAGCAGAGTAAAATTTTTAAAAGAGAGTCGCCCCATCAGTCTGGCTTCTCTGCAGTTTCCAGACTGCTTCTCCCTTGTTGTAAGAGCTATCCACTTAGAGGGTACCATGAAGTTGCTCTAACTTTAAATTTAAACTTGGCAAAGTTAAGAGCTGTGCAACCTGATCTGAATAGAAATGTGGTCACAAAGCGTAAAGAAAGTCAATGAAAACAGGATTTTAATATTTTAGAAGCTATTTCCTCTGCTGCATTGGAAATTCAAATAGAACAGCACGGGGGCATGGGAATTAGAAGGAGCCTATGAAACCTACCAGGACAGGAGAGTGAAACAGATACGCCTGGTTTCCCTGTCTGTCATAAATAAAGAATTGTTAATAACAGCTCAAATATGGGAAGTCCTCCTTCTCTCCATTAATCAAAGGATAAAAAGTAAAGAACACAGGTGAAGTTTTGAAACTGAGCAATTTTGGTGTAGCTCTTGTGCTGTTAAATGTTTTTGTATTAAAACATGTTCATGGAAGATGTCTTGAACCCTTTGGTTATTTAAAATCACTTTCATACCCACATCTGTTTCCCATTATAAACCTCCTCAGATTTAATTACTTTTTTCCTATCATCCACTTTCTCATTGAAAAACAATTAATATATTTAATTTTACTTCCTCTATCCTTTTTTCCCCCCTCCCTTATCTTTTAGATGTGTCTAAAATGTGGCTACTACCCAGAAATACCCAGATGGAGAGAATGATCCTTAATGCTAAAAGATCAGTAAAATCACTTTTCCTTTGATTCAGAAAATAGGCCTGTCAGTGTGTTAGGTGGAAATGTGTATTTGAAATCTGACAGAATGCCAACATATGACATCAAGTTGTAGGCCAGGAACACTCCTGCTGAGTGGATCCTCCGGTGACACGTTAAGGAGTGTGTTTACTGGGAACATTCCACCCAACACAGACCCCTCAAGGTGATGAATTGCTTCATGTGTCTGCTTTGTGCTTTGAACTTGAAAAGCCCAATGTAAATACAAAGTATATTGTGATGGGGACTGGCGGTGAGGATGCTAATGACAGGATGATAGATAAGAACCTTAGCTAAAAGTGACTTTAAGCACTTTAACAGAATTCAACATTTTCCTTCTTTTTGACACAAGTAAATAGTGTTTGAATCCATGCAGCAATTCACTAGGTTTGATTCCAGTGTGCCATATTGCTTTACTCCCATTCATAATGATTTTCAGCTTTATGCACATGGTACATGAATTTTTGTTTCCCATCATGACATCTGTTTCTCCATCTCTTTGGCTGCCACTAACAACTAGAGAAAAGAATCTATAAAACTATACAGCCTGTCTCTAAACAGACTTAACTGGCCACACCTGAAAAGGAGTCCCTTCCCTTGAATGTATTGTGCAACCAAATACTTTGCACCCCTTTCCCAACTTCCAATCAATTTGGGGCCTCAGGCTGGTGCAATCCACTGTTGACAGATATGTTTAATGAGCCTGGCTTTGAGTATTCATAGATGAGGGACTGTGGATTAGGTTTTATCTTATTTCGTATCTTGATTAATAATCTGGGAGGAGGCTTCGACATGCTAATGGAATGAAATTTGCTGTATGAACAAAGCTTGGAGACTTTGCAAAGAGGAAGGACAGCTTAGAAAGGCTAGCATGGGGCGGGCAGGTGGAGAGGTGTTTTTGTGAGCTGGCCCCCTGGCTCTGCTCTCCAGAGAGGCTGTTGGAGGGCAAAGTGGACGCTTTCCTGGGGTCACCATGCTGTATCAGCTTGCCCAGCACAGAGCTCTTTTACTCACTGTTAGTTCAGGCCAAATTTGGGGAAATAATCAGAAACGGGTTTTCCACATTAAGCAGGAAACCAGAATGTAGCAGTGCTCAAACAGACCCAGAGGCAGAGTTCCATATGGGGTGGGCTGTTGGAAAGTGTCTCATGAACAGGCTTCACTGTGCGCACCTGGAAACCCCTTGCTCGGCCCACCTGAGTTAATTCCCCTACTCTATCAAACTGCTTCCAGAACTGTTCCTCTACTGGGGGAGAAAAGCAACCCAAACCTTCCTCTTATTGGAAGCACTCTCAAATAATCTGAAAAGTGGGATCTCTGTATTAGGAGATTCTTAACTTGATGAACCCATTTTTTATGGAGTTAGTAAAGACTATGTATTCTGATTTCCATTCCTGTGGTGATAAAAATGGTTTTCCCATGTTAAATTTATTAAACAAGGAGGCATTACTAAATATTTAGCCAATACATAGAAACAACCTAAATGTTTGTTGACAGATGAATGGATTTATATATTTATACAACAGGATATTACTCAGCCATAAGAAATGAAATAACGTCAATTATAGCAGCATGGATGGACCTAGAGATTATCATCCTAAGTGAAGGAAGTCAGAGAAAGACAAATGTCATGATATCACTTATATATGGAATCTAAAATACCAGACAGATGAACTTATTTACATGACAGAAACAGAGTCAGTGACATAGAAAGCAAACTTATGGTTAACAAAGGGGAAAAGAGCGAGGGATAAAGTTACCTTTTGAGCAATTTGCTTATATTAAAGGATTCTCCTAGAATTTTCAAAGGCTCAGAAGATAGGAACCTATGAGCATGGGGAAAGATCCAAAGAAAGAACACTTTAAACCCATGATTTTATTCTTGTAACTGTTTCAAAATTGCCTGCTAATTTCAGAGCCATTTATATACCCAGTTCATTGGTTTGACGAATAAAGGAAACTTCCATAATATTTGGAAAGATGAGAATGTCAAGCAAATTATACTTCTCAATGAAACCATTCTGTTGTAGGCTTTTAACACATTGGCTGACAGTCTTCAGAGCATCATCATTGAAATGATTTGTAGAGAGAAACCTTTCTTATCACAATTAGCCACTTTAAAGCACATTGGAAGATAGGGTGGGAGCTATTAGAAGCAGTAGGAGGGAAAATATAATAGAAGTAGTTCATGAAGACATTCCAGTTTTAGCAGAGTTCTTACTGTGCGTTTGGCAGATGAACACACTCTTGCTGCTGCTTACTCATCATAATATTTATATGTGAGAAAAAGTGCATGTAGAGTTTAATTGATTTGAAAGTTGTTCTTCTGCCTTGAAATGAAGGGTATTGGACGAATATAAATACAAGCGTGATTATTTTTATTATCCTTGGTTTAAACTCCTAACTTCAAAGGGCATTGAGGAAGGAGGGGTTCCTGACACCCAAGAGCCTCTGAAGTAGAACTTTTGAAAGACCCTAAATACGAAAAATATGTCTTGCCCAGGAAAATAAATTTGACCCTTTAAAATTTTATTTTTTAAATAAAATAATGCTAGTACACAGGATTTTTTCTTTTAAAAAATGGCTCAAATTCTGTGTTTTATAAGTTTAAAAGCACATGGCCAGCACTGTGTGGTATGCCTGGATGAAAGGAAAAGTCCTACCTGAAGAAAGAAAGAAAAGAGAAAAAAAAAAAAAAAAGAAAAAAGCAAAGGGAAAAGCAAATCAAGTTGAAATCAAACGAGGGGTAAAAATGTCAGTGGAAAAATAGGAGAGTTCCAATCTTCTTGAATTTTTTATAGTGGCTTTAGAGTAAGCCTGATCACCCAAAGGACACACCACAGGGATTAGTGTTTGGAAGTGAACAACAGATGTTGGATGTCAACAAACAATATCCCAGTGGGTGAAGAGCATTTAGGGTGATTGAAAGTAAAACACATTGTCGGATGATCTCTGGTACTTGGGTAAATCTTTGATAACGAGTAAGTTTCTCGTGCAGCTGTCAGAGATTCACTGGGACAACCCAGTGGTTTTTCTAGATAACAAGCTCCTAAGTGAACATCAGAGTGGAATTAATTAGGCAATGGTAATTTACAGAAAATCTTCTCTATATGTCACTGTACTTTGACATAAACCCTTCCCTGAAGGGAAATATAACTGAGAATGATCCTTTGATTAACAAACATCTTTGAGCAAGTTGGCTGGGGCGGAGAGAAAGTGTTGCTCTTTTCACCACTGAAATTGCTTCAAAAGCATCTTCCCTGGCCATCATATTTACAGGGTGACCATACTCTACCTTCTCAGTTACTCTTTATTCCATTACTGTGCTGTACTTTCTTCATAGTTTTTCTCTAAAGTTTTGTGCATATATTTGTTTCCTTGTTCATTCCCCCACCGGAATATAAACTCCATGAAATTGGGGATGACCTTTGTTTTCTTCATCATAGTGTACACAGAGCCTAGAATAGTACCTGGCATGTGGTTGGAACTTCAAAATGCAGCCAGTGGTGTTGCAGACAGAATATTTAATTCTAGAATTTGAATAAATGCAAATCACTATAAGAAATAGAGAAGATAGAAACCAGGGAGAAGAGAAGATGGAAGAGAGTGATTAAGCATAGTTTTCATGTCCTTGGTGTTTCTTGACTTACGCATTGAGGAAGTACTGACTCTGGGTGACTGAGTGCAGACAGCCTTTGGTCAATGTGGCTGTCTTTGAGAAACTTGCATAAATAGGCAGGACAGGCTGGAAACGCTGTCTTTATTTCAGGTGAGATCGCTGTTGCTGAGCATCAGATACACTCATCAGCTCATCCTTTTCTCATCTTCTTCCCTCTCCTGTCTACCACTTCCAAACAAAAACACTGAGGGTTATTATTTCTACTCTCAGAAACTCGGACACTCACAGTCCTTCCAAAAGACTCGATCTATCCGTTATCTAGTAAATGTTCTCTGATGACCTACTAAGTAGTGAGGCCTCCCAAAGGGAACAAGACGTAGCTTTTACTTCACACGGACTTATTATCCGTGACTAGCAAATCTCTAGCTGCTGTTGTGACTGGTGAGAGTCCATGCTTACTGTTCTCTGTAGAGGATAATGACCGCAATAGGATCCTCTGGTCTCTAGCTTTGTTCCTTTGCTGGGGGGCATCAGTGGGAAAGGGGTAGATCTAGGAATTCAATGTTTACCTACTGTTCATTGAAAATAAGACAGTTTCATAACTGTGTTTCAAAAATGATTGCCATCTTAAAGTATAAACACAATTGTTCTGCAAAGCACTTCATTGAACTCAGTTTCTCTCATTTATTTAGTGAACTGGTTTCTCTACTGTGAATGATCAGTCTGTTCACCAGTCAGATTGAAGGTCTACTGTATGCTAGGCTCTACTGTATGCGAGGTGCTGTAGGAGCAAAGTGAGGTGAACAGCATCTTTGTCCTCAAGGAGCCCACAGTCCAGTGGAGGAGACAAACCAACCATGACCACAAAATCAGATAAAAGGAACAGAGCATGTGTAAGGTCCACAAGTAACTGAGAAAAAGAGCAGTTTACTCTCTGAAGAATAAATGACATGAAAGACATGGGGAGGTGAGCCTAGCCAAGAATGTTTACTGTTTTGAGAAGAGAAGCTACTTTAAATTTCCCCTGAGTCTTGAGCTCACTGAGGCCTGAGTGGTGGAGGCATCTCTCTGGCAGGATGGGTAGCAAGGCTGGTTGCCACAGGAAAGCTTGTGAGTTCATTCCAAGTTTAGTTTTAAATCCAAGTGTTGAAGTTATGGAGGCCACATGGCTTTAGCATTAATATTTTGCTGGGAGATGAATCTAGCCTAGATATATTTTTTATAAAGGCAAATCTATTCCATTTGAAAAATTATTCCTTAATCTGAGACTGCCTAGTTTGGTGTTAAAAATTCTGTTTCTTTGCAAAACGATAATGAAGAAAGGTTATTGTTGCTGTTGTAATACTTCTAATTAGTAGAGATAATCCTTGGATCACAAAACAAAGATGCAGAAAAGAGGGTCAACCAAAATGGCAATAGGAGTTTCTGGCAAAGTGAAAAGGTAGAAATGCAGAGGAAAGGGAACAGTGACCATAGTAGTAATGCGTGTTCCAGCAGGAAGATAGGCAGTGAGAAGATAAGAGGGGCTGGAGAGCTGGCAACCTGCTTGGGGAGGAGAGGTACAACTTCTTGCATTTACCCTGTATAAGCTCCACCAAGGAGTTACTTCCCTCTTCTGTTTTTTAAGATTTACTTGTTTATTTGACTGTGTCTGGTCTTAGTGGCAGCACTCAGCACCTTCACTGTGGCTGCAGGATCCTTCAGTTGCAGCACCTGGGCTTAGTTGCCTTGCAACATGTGGGATCTTAGTTCCCTGACTAGGATCGAACTCGAGACCCGTGCATTGGAAGGCAGATTCTTAACCACTGGACCACCAGGGAAGTCGCGGAGCTGCTGCTTTATTCTGTAATCAGACAGGTGTGAGTTTGACTTGAGTTCTTTCACTTACTAGCTTTCATAGGAATGCTATGAGAGTTTAATAGTGATGATCCACAGGAAGATTGTCTTGTTGTTGTACAGTTGCTAAGTCATGTCTGGCTCTTGGAGACTCCATGGATTGCAGCATGCCAGCCTTCCCTGTCCTTTACCATCTCTCAGAGTTTGGTCAAACTAATGTCCACTGAGTGGTTGGTGATGCCATCCAAACATCTCATCCTCTGTTGCTCCCGTCTCCTCTTGCCCTCAATCTTTCCCAGCAGCATGGTCTTCCAATGAGTATTGGAGCTTCCAAAGTATTGGAGTTTCAGCTTCAGCATCAGTCCTTCCAATGCATATTCAGGATTGGTTTCCTTTAATATTGACTGGTTTGATCTCCTTGCTTTCCAAGGGACTCTCAAGAGTCTTCTCCAGCACCACAGTTCAAAAGCATTGTGTCTGGAGCATAGCACACGTTCAAAAAATATTACTGCTCCTGCTCTGTCATTGATGATGACTGTTCCTAGTAGGTAGTCTCATTAGTACTAAACACCATCACCACCAGCCTCAAAGCAAGGCCCACTATCAGTCAGCTCTGGGGCAAGATGAGAAGTCACACCTGCATGTTGGAGGGTTGAGGAGTCCCAGGAAGCTGTGGGGTTTGCAGTGGAGAAGAAAGTGCAACCCCACACATAAAAACAGAGAAGGAGAGGGAATCCTGTAGCTACTCAGCTGAGGGTGTGGGTAGACTGGACTTAAGTTAGGGAGGAAGGGACGCAAACACAAAGCAGATGTCATAGGAAAATCACTGGAACAATTAAATAATTAGAATGGCCAAGATATATTTTAAAAAATCAATTTATATTTCCAGATTATGAACAGAATCTGTACGTCAATCTTATGATTGTGACCCTCCATTTGCTACAAAGATGTCTTTGTTAGTTCTCAAGGATTTGGTACACCTTGGATTTAAATAAAAAGTATAAATCTCTTTCTTTGATCTGGATTAACCAGTTTTTAAACATTTTAAACTAGCTTCTCCAGCAGTTTGGAAAATGTTAATAGAAAGATATTAGTAATGATAATAATATGTATTTATCTTGCTATCATAATTTGATTTAAGAAGAGAGCCAGTTGAGGAAGTAATTAGCCTTCCATTAAAGAAGAGGGTGGTTAAGATAGGCTGGACCTGGGTGTGTGTCCATGATCCCAGAATTCTAGAACCCAATAAATCATTCCCTCACTTACCAAAACTGGGGTAAGCAGGGGAAATACAGGTAAGAATGAGCTGCAAAGCCTCTAAAGGGTTTACAGTCTGGTGAGTGAAGCATGTAAAAACAATTACAATATGATGTGGGAAATAAAGCCTCAAATAACACTCTCTGGGAACCTAGACAAAATGCCTTGCCTGCATGAGGTGGTCATTGAAGATTTCCAGAAGAAGAATGCAGGCTGAATCACTTGAACAGGAATTTTCAGAGGTGGATGGTTGGAGGAGTGAATGGGGAAGAATTTTTAGGGTAGAGAGTGTCTGTTGTTCAGTCGCTCTGTTGTGTCCAACTCTTTGCAACCCCATGGACTGCAGCATGCCAGGCTTCCCTGTCCTTCACCATCTCTGTCTGTAGAGAAAGCTTTTACCTTTTGGAGAACAAGAAGTTCAATGCAGCTGAACATGGGTTACCTATGGGGAAGTGGCAGAAGACATAACTAGGTAGGAACTGATCAGAAGTGGGTTTTTATGCCTCAATAGTAAATTTGGATTCTTCCTATATAGGTGGGGAAGCACTGTGACCAGATAATATTTTAGAAAGATCTTCTGACACTGACATGGAGACTAGATTGAAGGGTTTTGGGACTGAAGACGGAGACTCAAAGTAGGTGACTACCTTATAGTTCAGGTGGGGAGTCATAGGGCTTACACAGAGGCGGTGGGGCTGGAGAGGAAGGAGGAAGAGGACTTGAAAGTTGTGTGGGTGGCGATAGTGGGTGATGGAGTAGAGAAGGGAATCTTAGATTATGTTCTGAATTCTCTTAGGCACTAGGTAATTGGGGATGCCAACCCCAATTTAGAGGCTACAAGACAGGTAAGGGTGAGGGTCCTTCTTTGAAACATACTCTATTCTCTGAATAAAGATCAATAAAGGGATTCTAGGTACAATACTTGCCCCATGTTTTACATGAAATTAAAAAACACTTGCTAGTTTGCATTCCCACCAACAGTGCAAGAGGGTTCCCTTTTCTCCACACCCTCTCCAGCATTTATTGCTTGTAGACTTTTGGATCACAGCCATTCTGACTGGTGTGAAATGGTACCTCATAGTGGTTTTGATTTGCATTTCTCTGATAATGAGTGATGTTGAGCATCTTTTCATGTGTTTGTTAGCCATCTGTATGTCTTCTTTGGAGAAATGTCTATTTAGTTCTTTGGCCTATTTTTTGATTGGGTCATTTATTTTTCTGGAGTTGAGCTGTAGGAGTTGCTTGTATATTCTCGAGATTAGTTGTTTGTCAGTTGCTTCATTTGCTATTATCTTCTCCCATTCTGAAGGCTGTCTTTTCACCTTGCTAATAGTTTCCTTTGATGTGCAGAAGCTTTTAAGGTTAATTAGGTCCCATTTGTTTATTCTTGCTTTTATTTCCAATATTCTGGGAGGTGGGTCATAGAGGATCCTGCTGTGATGTATGTCAGAGAGTGTTTTGCCTATGTTCTCCTCTAGGAGTTTTATAGTTTCTGGTCTTACGTTTAGATCTTTAATCCATTTTGAGTTTATTTTTGTGTATGGTGTTAGAAAGTGTTCTACTTTCATTCTTTTACAAGTGGTTGACCAGATTTCCCAGCACCACTTGTTAAAGAGATTGTCTTTAATCCATTGTATATTCTTGCCTCCTTTGTCAAAGATAAGGTGTCCATATGTGCATGGATTTATCTCTGGGCGTTCTATTTTGTTCCATTGATCTATATTTCTGTCTTTGTGCCAGTACCATACTGTCTTGATAACTGTGGCTTTGTAGTAGAGCCTGAAGTCAGGTAGGTTGATTCCTCCAGTTCCATTCTTCTGAGAACAGTGTGGAGATTCCTTAAAAAACTGGAAATAGAACTGCCTTATGATCCAGCAATCCCACTGCTGGGCGTACACACTGAGGAAACCAGAAGGGAAAGAGACACGTGTACCCCAATGTTCATCGCAGCACTGTTTATAATAGCCAGGACATGGAAGCAACCTAGATGTCCATCAGCAGATGAATGGATAAGAAAGCTGTGGGACATATACACAATGGAGTATTACTCAGCCATTAAAAAGAATACATTTGAATCCGTTCTAATGAGGTGGATGAAACTGGAGCCTATTATACAGAGTGAAGTAAGCCAGAAAGAAAAACACCAATACAGTATACTAACGCATATATATGGAATTTAGAAAGATGGTAACAATAACCCTGTGTACGAGACAGCAAAAGAGACACTGATGTATAGAACGGTCTTATGGACTCTGTGGGAGAGGGAGAGGGTGGGATGATTTGGCAGAATGGCATTGAAACATGTAAAATATCATGTATGAAACGAGTTGCCAGTCCAGGTTCGATGCACGATACTGGATGCTTGGGGCTGGTGCACTGGGACGACCCAGAGGGATGGTATGGGGAGGGAGGAGGGAGGAGGGTTCAGGATGGGGAACACATGTATACTTGTGGCGGATTCATTTTGATATTTGGCAAAACTAATACAATTATGTAAAGTTTAAAAATAAAATAAAATTTAAAAAAAGATACTATATAGCCACAAAAAAAATAAATAAAATTAAAAAAAAAATAAAATAGGATTTTAAAAATTAAAAAAAAAAAATAAAAATAATAAACACTTGCTCCTTGAAAGGAAAGCTATGACAAACCTAGATAGCATATTAAAAAGCAAAGACATCATTTTGCCAGCAAAGGTCCCTATAGTCAAAGCTATGTTTTTTCCAGTAGCCATGTACGGATGTGAAAGTTGGACCGCAAAGAAGGCTGAGTGCCAAAGAATTGATGCTTTTGAATTGTGATGTTGGATAAGGCTCTTAAGAGTCTCTTGGACTGCAAGGAAATCAAACCAGACAATCCTAAAGGAAATCTAACCCTGAATATTCACTGGAAGGACTGATGCTGAAGCTCCAATACTTTGGCCATTTGTTGAGAGGGTGAGAAGGGTAGATAGTGTCACTGACTCAATGGACATGAATTTGAGCAAACTCTGGGAGATAGTGGAGGGCAGAGGAGCCTGGCACACTGCAGTCCATTGGGTCGCAAAGAGTCAGACATGACTTAGCAACTGAACAATAGCAACAATCTCCCAGACATTTTTTTCTTCCCCAGGAATGCTATCCTCCATATTTCTGCAAATTCAAGAGCTATCTATTCTTCTAGGTCCAACACAAATCCCAACTGGTCTTTGGATTCTCCACCAGACAAAAGTAATCTGTTCAGGGGTTCGCTCCTATAGCTCTGTTCTTCTGAGAATCAGTATAGGATTGTTTTAAGAATGTGATTCTGGAGCGAGACTGTGTGGGTTTAACTTTACCTGTATCACATCTGAGTCGTCTGGTCTAATGACTCTCTGCTTCCATTTTCTCATCTGAAAAAAGGAGCTAAGATTAGCACCTACCTCACAAGCTTATTTGACTACTAAATGAGTTCATGTGGATAAAGCAATTCAAACAATGCCAGGCACATAGGAAGTATTCATAAATTCTGCCTGTTACAGGCATTCCTCTTCTGGTACTAAACCCTTCCTATATTGTATTTTAATTATTTATGTAAATTTTCCTGATGAGACGGTCAGCTTCTTGGGGTTAGGAATCACCTTTTGAATTTCTTTCAGCATCAGTAACCATGCCTTACACAACAAATATTTATTAATTCATCAGTCTGTTCTGTATTATTGTTTTGAAGTACAGAGTGTTCTTGTTTAGGACAAGCAATACAGTTCAACCTATTTTTTCTGGGGGCTTCAGCCAAGTGTTTTAAATAATTTGAGAGTTTATCATTGATGGCTGAGACATGTTGTCATTCATATTTATGGTTTTCCTGCTGCTGAATATTTGGTCAGGAATGCAACCACCAATTATTCAATTTTTCTAGTGGGAAACATGATCTTCTTTATGACTCAGTTTCCAGGAATGGCTGAAAACTGAGGACTATCTATGCTTTTCTAAAGAACACTAATATACATTGTCTCAGATCTCATAATTTCTTACTTTTTCTGCCTACCTCCCTGACACTAAGCCAAGAGAAGAACTTCCTTAGTGTGGGTACAGTTGCCCACCCATACAATAATTGTGTGGTCTAGTAATTCTAGACCATATTTTCCCAATTTAATTGTGAGTATATATATCTGTGAATCCGTATATTTGTCCTTTAATTTTCTTTTTTGTAGCATCCTTGTCTGGTTTTAGTATCAGAGTAATAACTGGCCTCATAAAATGAGTTTGGAAGTGCTCCTTCCTTTTCAATTTTTTTGGAAGAGTTTAAGAAGGATTGGAAAAATTGTTTCAGTATTTGATAAAATTCACCAGTGAAGCCATCTGGTCCAGGGCTTTGATTTGTTGGAAAAATTTACATTACTGATTCAATCTCCTTGCTCATTATTGGTCTGTTCAGATTTTCTATTACTTCATGATTCAGTCTTGATAAGTTATATGTTTCTAGGAATTTATCCATTTTTCTAAATTATTTAATTTGCATATATTTTCATATTCTCTTGTGATCCTTTGTATTTCTGAGGTACTAGTTGTAATGTCTCCTGTTTCATTTATAATTTTTTTTTACTGTTTCTTTCTTTAAAACTTATTGGAGTATAGTTGATCTACTATGATTTTAATTTTATGGAAAATCTTCTGCCATCCATTTACTTTCAGCCCGTGAGTGTCAATAAAGAAAGCTTACATGAATCTCTTATAGGCAGCATAGGGTTGGATCTTGTTTCCCTATCCAGCCACTCTGTCTTTTAACTGGAGAATTTAACCATTAACATTTAGCATAACTATAAGGATTTACTATTGACATTTTGTTAATTGCTTTTTGATTGTTTTGTAGTTCCTCTCTTGTCTTTCTTTGTGAATTAATGACTTTTTGTAGTGTTATGCTTTAATTCTTTTCTCTTTGTCATTTGTGTTTCTGTTATATTTGTTTACTTGATGATCACCATGAGGCTTTCAAAATGCACTTCATATTTATAACAGCCTAATTTAAACTGATAACTATTTAACTTCAATTGCATAAGAGAGTTTTACGTATTTACTTGCCCCTCTCCTATTTTTTGTTGTTGATACCATAATTTGCACATTTTTATGTTGTTTATTAATTAACAAAATATTGCAACAGCAGTTATTTTATCACTCTTACTTTTAACTTGTGTGCTACAATTCACAGTGATTTTCACATTACCATTGCAGTTGATCAAGGGCCACATCAGCAATGGGAGGGAGATAGTTACAAAGTGGGAGGCCAGAGCACAGGTTCAGGTAGGTCCAGATAAGCTCAGAAGCAAGACTATCTGTATATCTCTAGGCTTTCCTCCCATTTCTTTCCTCGGGGTTCATTGTCAGATTTGTTTCTTTCCTGCTCTTCCTTCTCTCATTTTATTTTTCACTTTTCTTGTTTTATTTTCCTGTGTCTTCTTTCCTCTTCAGTCACCCTCTGCCCAACATGGAAGCCCTTTGCCTTCTCTGTCTTCCTCTTACCTTTGAACAGCTGTCCTCTGCACTTTTTTTTCCTCAGGCCTCTGGAGAGGAGAGGAACTTTCTATTGTTAGGTAGATACATGCTTGCAGTTCTGGGAACCATTCTGAGCCACTCATATCTCCTCCCACATTCTGATCTAAAATTTCTATTGACAGCATCAGCCTCATTCTTGACTTTAGGGGCCACTTTTAGCTTTCAGGGTTGGTTCCTATCTCACTTGTACAAATTGTGATATGATCTGAGGGTGTTCCCACTGGTTTCTGTAGCTTTCACTAGCTAAATTGCTCTTGCTGTTCTCCACTTAATACTAAATGCAACCAGTGACAATACTGGTTTGATTAACTCCCAAGAAGTGGTTCTCTACTTTGTGATTTTGTCCACCAGGGACATTTGGCATTATCTGGAGACATATTGGTTGTTACAGTTGGGTAGCAGGGAGGGATGCTAGCATCGAATGGGTAGAGGTCAAGGAGTCTATGAAATATCCTAAGATGCATAGGACAAGGGCTTTCCTGATAGCTTAGTTGGTAAAGAATCCATCTGCAGTGCAGCAGGAGACCCTGGTTTGATTCCTGGGTTGGGAAGATCCTCTAGAGAAGGGATAGGCTGCCCACTCCTGTATTCTTGGGCTTCCCTTGTGGTTCAGCTGGTAAAGAATCCGCCAGCAATGCAGGAGACCTGGGTTCGATCCCTGGGTTGGGAAGATCCCCTGGAGAAGGGAAAGGCTTCCCCCCTCAAAAGAGGTTATCCAGTCTAATATGTTGAGAATACTGGGAATGAGAAACTCTGATCCAAAGGTATTTATCTTGGAACTTGCAGATAGAGTGAGTATGCAAATAATAACAGGATTAATCAAAACCAAGTTAAATATTAATAAATTAAGACAAGCAGTAGGGCATCTTGAGGTGGCAAACTATAAATTTCCCTGCTTTAATAACAGCAGAAATAATTCTTTGTGCTCTACCTGCCTTCTGATTTTTACTTATAAAAATTATATTCACTAGCTCTCTCATCCATCCCAGCCACCCTGTGAGCCTGGTATGTGAGATATTTAGAATATAAAGAAACTGAAGGGTAGAGAATACGATGACTCTCCTTAGGACCCTGGCCAAACATAGATTCGTGGATTTTTATCCAAGGCGAAAAACACAGGGCTGTTCATACAGCTCAACTGGAGCTATAATGGCAGAAAATAAGGGCAGAAACTAAAGCTGCTGTCACAAAGAAAGGACTCTCCCAGTTCTCCATTTGGTATTTAAAAATAAGAGTGAAAATGGCATAGCTTGAATCTGAGCTAATGCTTGCCGCTTTGTGAATGCTCTAACAGCGCATTGCCTTCGAAACAAATTGGCCCTCGTCTACAAAGGTTTCTTTTTTGTACTCTTGCAAACTCATTTTTAATGGCTTGTATGGCATCGCTGTGCCCCTGAGCTGTAATGAAGCACTCTGCAAGTCACCGCACGCGAGGCAGAAATGAATCTCACAGAGAGGAAAATGCTGGAACGTTAATAGGTTTTAATCCTAGGTAAGCAAACCTAATTGAGCCACTACCATGTGCTTTTTAAATCTAAATGTCATGAAATTTTCAGTGGTTTTCTCTTGCCTGCAAATCAGTTTTGGTCCAGAGACAGCCAAGTAGGGATGAGAAGGGAAAAATCTCAAATACGCATACTGCCCAGAAGCACACCTTGAGAAGGGTGCAAGGATCATCCAGGCAAAACAAAGAAATAATTGATGGCACACGGGGGAAACTGGCTTCATAGGGCAGCGTGTGAAAAGCCTGCAGGTGCAGCAAGCATACATACCACAGTATATGTGATCCTATCTTCAGTGTCTTGGGTGGAGAAGGGGTGTTGAAATCTGAAAATCTCTCGTTATGTGGGTTTTCCCCTTCGGTTTTCATTTAAGTGGAAAAGCAGTGTTTGTATATCGCACTTTATGGTACTGACACTGGCCAATTTACTGAGTGAGATTTAATTGCCAAGCACCCAGTTTCAAACTTCATTTTGTGCAGTACCTTGACAGCTTTTGATAAATGCTTAATCATTCTGAAAACAATGATCTCTGAATATTGAAGTGCAACAAAATGGTTTTATGCTGGTAAGACTTTCTGTGTATGCGGGAGTCTGGAGGCATGTTTTGAATTTCCCCCCTAGCTGGTGTTTGCCTGTGGACACAGAGATAGCCCCAAGGCCTCACGTTCAGGCCCTCTGGGGGCCATGAGTGTTGGCCCCACTTTCATTATGCTTCTCAGTGCTTAATGTGTTAATTGTTACAAACAGAACCATGGGGATGCTCCTCTTCTCTCTAATGGAAGGGAAATTGTGGACCTGGTCATAGCACAGCAGATTGAAATAAGCTGAACTATAGAAATGTTGAGGCCCTACAAAAATACGTTGAAAATTAGCCATATTTTCAAGTTTGCCTTCATATGTCTTTGCAAAGCTTACTATGTACAAGGTGTGGTTCCAAGGGCTTTATTACTCTAATCCTTCTAAAGCTTTTCATAGGTACTATTATCATACCTATTTTAAATGATGAAACTGAGGCACAGGGAGGTTAAATAATTCACCAAAGCTGACACAGCTCATAGGAAACATATGTAGGATTTGAATCCAGACCATCTCTGGAGCCTTTGGGTGTGCCTAAACATTCTCTACAGACCAAGTAGTAGTATGAATATTCGCTAGTGAATTGCACTAATTTTAGAGACCCTCTGTTGTGTTTTCTTATTATCTAAGGCTATGAATAATTTGCAGCTACTCAAAAAGCCTAATAGGTCTGAAAAATTTTGGTCCCACTCAAGTGCACTCCTCAACACCCTACAGATGCCCCCTTCTACAGATTTAACAGCCTCTATATAGTGGTTCTACCAACATTTTAGATCAGTATTTAAACCAAGGCTACAAATCTTCTCAGATCATAAGCAAACATTCTGGTATCCTGGAACATACTTGGGAGAGTCAGGATAAAGAAGAAAACAAAGTTCAATATGTCCTTCCCATGACCTGCAATGTTATAAATTTGCAACAGTTAGTAGTCCCAATGACTCTTTCTTATCCTGTGGCTTTGGAAAATGGAAGAAATAAAAAGAGAAAGATAGATTCAGAAGGTCAAGGATGGTGCTTTCCATACTTTAATGTGCTGATGAATCTCCCAGAGACCTTGTTAAATTAAGCAGGTTCTTTTTTGTAGGTATAGGGTGTGTCCAGAAATCCTGGATTTCTATTAAACATCTAGATATTGCTGATGCTACTGGTCCATGGGTCATATTTTGATGCAAGGATCTATAATCAACTAAGAGCATCACCACCACTTGGAAGGTTGTTAGAAGTGCAGACTCTTGGATTCTAAGCCAAGCCTAATGAATCAGAATCTACATTTCAACAAAATCTCCAGGTGATTTATTTGCAATTTGTTTGAGAAATAGCAGTCTAGAGTGTTCTTCACATGATGAAGATGGACATAAATCTTTCAACACACCTGCAAATGAATTGCCATGGTGGAAAGAAAGACAGATAATATTAAGTTCTCATTGGAAGTTCCATTTAGGATGTTCCTGGTGGCTCAGTGGTGAAGAATCCACCTACCAATGCAGGAGAGGTACAAGTTCTATCCCTGGTCCAGGAAGATCCCACCTGCTGTGGAGCAGCTAAGCCTGTGCACTACAACTACCGATCCTGTGCTCTAGAGCCTGCAAGCCACAACTACTGAAGCCCACACACCTAGAGCCTGTGCTGTGCAACAGGAGAAGCTACCGCAATGGGAAGCTTGCCTGCTGCAACTAGAGAAAGGTCGGCACAGCAACGGAGACCCCGCACAGCCAAAAATAAATAAATAAAGAAGTTTGTATAAAAATTAAGTCTTATATACCTCTTTTCTTTGTGACTGCTTCAATAGCTGAAAAAGCACCTGGAATATACTATTGAAAGCTAACTTTCAAAAGTTTGTAGCATCTTTTATTTAGAGGTGATATTTACCTCACGTTATTTCCTCTTTAGGATCAGGCTATCATGCAAACACTTGAACATAGAGAATTTAGAAGAATGACAAGAATTTCTCCATCTCTGGATGGCCGAGTCACCTGCAGAATGCTATATGGTGCCGTCAGCCTGGACTGGGATTGGACACTACTGTGCCCCATGCGGAGATGCCAGTGGGCTTGTAGTAAATACTGGTCCTTCTCATACCAAGTTCCCAGGCCCCTATGGGGGCAGAGGGATGAAGGTCTAACCTCCTCCCTCAACATGAATGGTAGCTACCCCAGAGGGCAGCTGTTGTGGGGCAGGTTTGGGGAGGGCAACCCTAAGTTGGCTGGGGTGCCATTGATCAGGGAAGAGTGGAGACTAAGAACCCATCCCAGAGAGGAGGAGAGATGGTGGGAGGTAGGACCAGGCCAGGCTTCAAGCCACATGAAACCTGCCCCCTTCCTGCCCTGCCATGCTCCATTGTCCTATTAAACTCCATTAACACAACACAAAATTCAAAGATCATATCTCATCTCTCCCTCTTCTGGTAAGACCTCTTTACTTACCAGAAGAACTATTTACTTTTTCTGAGCCCTGGTGTCTTCAGCCATGAAATGGAGATAATAATAGTGAATCCTACCTCCTGGGGTTCTTGTGAGGATTGACTGAGCTGTTGAGTGGACATCCTTATCATAGCACCTGGCACATAGTAGCACTCAACAGATGATAGCTGTTATTCAGAGAATAAAGTTATCATGTACTCGTCCATGGTACAGTTATATATTTATTAATTTGATTGTTAGCGATGATCATTTGATATAAATTGAAACATCCTATTTCCATAAAGGTCAGTTTGTGTATGTCACCCATAACAATCATGTCATCAGGATTCATCAGGATGTCAATCCTTCTTCCTGGATTCCACCTGGCCCACTGGAGGATTGGATTTTTTCCTTCCTGAGGGACTAGCAACTCTGTTCTTCCCTAGAATCAGCTTACTTTTGTGCTGAGCGTATGTAGGCTTTCTTCCTCTTGGCTTCCTCTTTCTTACTCTTGGCTCCTCTGTCCATGGAATTCTCCAGACAAGAATACTGGAGTGGGTTGCCATTCCCTTCCCAATCCAGGGATTGAACCTGGGTCTCCTGCATTGCAGGCAGATTCTTTCCCATCTGAGCCATCAGGGAAGCCTGTTTTCTTTCTATTAGTACCCATATATTTTCTGAATCAATGATCTGCAAAGTATAAGTAATATAAAGGATCCCCTTAGGTAAATATTTGGTGCTCAGAAATATTGCTTTCTGAGCAGAGACAAAGGTTCCCTTTAAGTCTCGTGTTGAGGAGATTGGTGGTCTGTCTATTCGATGCCTGCTACTTGCCCCTTCATCACATCCGTTACAGGGAGAGTGGAATTATCCCCACTCAGATTTATGTGGGCCTTTCTTTGGGTCATAAAACCAACTCCAGGCTAACTGTATTCTTCTTATTGAATAATAAATGAAGATCAAGGTCTGCTTGGCTCTGAATATAAGCCAACTTGAGTGTGAGTTGAATATCAAGGCCAATAGGCCTTTTCTGCAAATAAACACTGCTTTTTAGATTCGTTAAAAACCAAACAAAAGAAGAAGCAACCACAGCAAAAATAACCCAAGCCACGAATGGTTCAACAGAAAAAGAACAGTCTCTTCAGGGACCTCGGGTCCCAGGTGGCGCGCATCTGGATGTCTTTAGTGTTGCAGGACTTTGAATGCTGAGGGCTGAAAATACTACAGCCTGGCTTTCCCTGGTATCGATTTCCCTCATACTGATTTAGTGGCAAGCCTTTTGGCATCTCTCTACCACTTCCAGCAGCTGAGCTTTGGCCCCAGAAGGCTTTATTTAATGAAAACTTGGGGCTTATGCTGTGAGGAAGCTGCCCCAGGAATTGAGCTTGTAGATATCCCGATGGAGAAAGCATGCAGACAGGAGTCATGTGCTCAGACCATTCAGAGGATGGGGTGATGATATGAAGCCTCCACTAGAGTATTTGTGTTAGAAGAGGGAGCAGCAGCCCTTGGATGACTGTTGAAAGTGAACAGAAGCTCTTGTTACTGAAAGATAAAGTGCTTACATGAAATATGTACAAAAGTTTCACTGGGAGAGGAAATCGGGGGGAGGGGGCCATGTATTAGGATTTTGGAGAAGACTGTGTGGCTGTACATTAGAGCCTGATTACAGACAGTGATGGACTGCCCAGGTTGCTCAGCAGCAAAGAACCTGCCTGCCAGTGCAGGAGACATGGGTTCGAGCCCTGGGTTGGGAAGATCCCCTAGAGAAGGAAATGGCAACCCACTCCAGTATTCTTGTCTGGAGAATCCCATGGACATGGGACTGGGGTCGCAAAAGAGTTGGACACGATTTAGCAGCTGAACAACAACACAGATATTGATGGCCTTTGGGAGTTAAACTGGAGCATTTTTTAAAAAATTAACTTTCTATTTTGGAACAATTTTGGATTTACGGAACAATTGTAACCATAGTACAGAGAGGTCCCATAGGCTCTGCATTCAGTTTCCCTTATTAGTAACATCTCAGATTACTTACATTACTATGGTACATTTGTTACAACTAATAAATGAATATTGAAAAATTATTATTAGCTAAAGTCCATACTTTATTCATATTTCCTTTGTTTTTACCTAATGTCTTTTTTTTTTTTTTCCAAGATCTCATGCATATTACGTTAGTCATTTTGTCTCCTAAGGCTCCTCTGGGCTGTGATAGTTCCCAAACTTTCTTTGTTTTTGATGACGTTGGCAATTTTGAGGAGTACTGGTTAGATATTTAATCAAATGCCCCTCAGCTGAGAACACGGGATTTGTTTCATGCTTTTCTCATGATTAGACTGAGATTATGTGTTTCAAGGAGGAAGATCCCAGAGGTGAGGTATATGCGATCCACATTACTTATTACTGTTAATGCACCAAGAGTGTTTTCAATGGAAAACTGAACTGGAGCAGGTATTGAGTGTCAGAAATTAAGAGTATTTTACCCTCCAATTGTATATTTCAGTGGAAGTTAAAAGGGACACATTAAAGAACCAGCAATATTAATGAACCATACAAATACCCATCAGATGATGATTATTACAAGGAAAAAAAATAGTTTCACTTATCACAAAAATGAAATCATAGAAACATGTGAACAAGGGGAAGAATGAAACATACCTGACCCCAGTTCCAGTTGCAAACTGAAAGAGTTCCAATTTCTCAAACTAATTTTCCTTGAAATAGCCTTGTAAGGGAGAAGATCTAAAGAACATAAGTCTGAAACTTAGACACTACCCATTCAGAAAGGGATTGTTAATAAGAGAGATTTAGGAGTTTCTCATCATACCCTGATTGTTACAGGGTAGAGGTCTTTAGGAAATAGCCAGTTGGTGATCTGACCCTCTATGGCTCCCCTGTCCAGAAAGGTATTGATTTTTAAAAGTAGAAATTAAAAAAAAGTCACAAAAAAACAATCACAACCATACATTTTTGTACTTGTGGAGTGTAAGGTCTTCATCTTATCTGCATTAAGGACTTTGCGAAGTTTGTTGTACTCTCAGGGCCTCATACCTCAGAAATTGTGTCTTTGACTACTTTAGTGAGACTAGGCAATTTTCATCCCGGCTGAGGCCCCAGAGTCATCTACTTGAGTCACTGGAGTGGTTATAAGCATGAAGGGCTAAAATGCATCCCTGCTGATGGCAGTAGACAACCTTTTTGGCCTTGAACGTCCCAGGTTAGCATCTTCTGTTGGAGTGGTTGAGGGGAGAATTTGAAGGGAACTGTATTAGTTTGCTAGAACTGCTGTAACAGAGATCCACAGACAGAGTGGTGTAGGCAGCAGAAATTTATTTTCACACAGTCTTGGAGGTGAGAAGTCTAAGACGAAGGTGACAGCAGGCTTGATTTCCTCCTGAGGAAGGAATCCTTGGCTTGCAGATGGCCTCCTTCTCCCTCTGTCTTCACCTGGTCTCCCCTCTGTGTGTATCTGTATTCTAATCTCCTCTTCTTATAAGGGGACCGGTCATACTGCATTAGTGCTTACGCTAATGAACTCAGTTAGCTGTAATTACCAATCTAAAGGCCCTATTTCCAAATACAGCCACATTCTGAGGCGCTGGGGATTAAGATTTCGACCTACAAATCTTGGACGGACAATGTGGAGTCCATAACAAGAAAGGCAAAGGATTTGATAAAGAAGGCACACCTCACCGTCCAGGCCTGGGTTTCCAGGAGTCTGGGATAACTGACATCTGATGCTTACCTTTGGCTGGGCTGTTTGAGGGGATTATAACAATGGAGAAAAATGTGAACAGGAGCACTTCATGTGGGGGAGAGAACGTGCTGTGTAATACGCTTTGTCAGTTGCCCATTTCTGGAAGTTACCTGCGGTGTTTGCACAGCTGTTCCAGCATTGTCCACACTGGCAGCCCGAAGGCTGATTTCCTGGTGAATTTTCACCTAATTTCCTTTGCATCTGCCTTATATGTGATAGTTTCATTCCTGCACTTAAAAAAAAATGCATCAGCCTCTATGCTGACATTAATTTACAGTGAGAAATGTAATCATCTAGTGGACTGGATACTCTGGCTTCTTGACTAGCGTGTGCTTTCCCTATAGGCAGGTCTAAGCGGGAAGCCAAATTATCATCAGAGGGCGGCTTGGTGAGCATGGAATCAGGCCAGGGGAGTTCGTTATGAGATTTGGCATTCCTGAGCTTTTTATTCTTTATACCAAGCAGCGCTGAGAAGCACAGACTCGCTGACTGTGGCTGGCTGCCTCTGCCCTTGCTGTTCCCTCCGACTTTCCATTGTTCCCTCGGGTGAGCTACGTGTAAAGCAGGACCCAGCTCAACCACCTCCTCCTCTGGAAAGCCTTGATCTTCCCCCAGACAGAGGTATTCCTCTTCTTCCTTACCCTTGTAGTTCTTTATGCTAAGTGTGTATTTTGCATCGTGTTCTGTGGTTATTAACCCACCTGCCTGCTCACTGAGCTCCAAGGAACTTGAGTCAAGGGACTTTTTATCATGGCAGATGGTCAGTGTTCAATAAATACTCAATTAATGGGAGCAGTGGTTATGATGAGTTACATTATGCTAAGGCTTTTTAAAATTTTTTAACTGGAGGATAATTGCTTTACAATATTGTGTTAGTTTCTGCCCTGCATCAACCTCTAAGGCTTTATATATTCTGTTTGCTTTATAGTTTCAAACACTTTCCACTAAGCTGTTTATAAGGCATGAGCTTATATTACACTCATAGCTGTGAGACAGGCAGAGAAAAGATGCTTCGAGGCTAGATGATTTATCCAACTCTCAACACGCTTTCCACCAAGACTGTTTGTCTTTGGGACTGAATCTTGTCTCCCTTCTGAGTGCATGGTGTTCTCCTGCCAAAGGAACCTTCTCAGCTCTGTCTTACTGGGGAGAGTTCTGCATTCCAGAACCCTTTTCTCCCCTCTTTTGAGCAGCCAACCTCTCCTCAGGCATCTTCCTTCCAATTTCCGGGTCAAACTCTCATTCCCTCTGAAACCTAGTCTTCAGGAAAAAGCAATGTGATTAAGTTTAATTTACACTAAGATGTTAATAATCTCTGAGACGTATTTACATTTTAAGATTTTAACAGTAAATTCCTTATAGCACTCATGCATCTATATATATATATTCATGTTGGTGTGTATTTGTGTGTGTTTGCTGCTGCTGCTGCTGCTGCTAAGTTGCTTCAGTCGTGTCCGACTCTGTGCAACCCCACAGATGGCAGCCCACCAGGGTCCCCCATCCCTGGGATTCTCCAGGCAAGAACACTGGAGTGGGTTGCCATTTCCTTCTCCAATGGATGAAAGTGAAAAGTGAAAGTGAAGTCGCTCAGTTGTGTCTGATTCTTAGCAACCTTGTGGACTGCAGCCTACCAGGCTCCTCCATCCATGGGATTTTCCAGGCAAGAGTACTGGAGTGGGGTGCCATTGCCTTCTCCGTTGTGTGTGTTTAATTGTGTTAAATATACATTCGGTAAAAATTTCCTGGGCCTTTAGGAGGTTTTTCTTTTCTTTCTTTTTAAAAGAAATTCCTATAGCTTGCAGTCCAAATGCTACCATGAATGAGTCCTTCAGATGATCAGCAACTAGTCATTATAACCTTTGGGGGAGACACAGCGCTTCACAAATGAGTCATTAGTTCTGGGCCCAGAGAACAAATCTGAAGGACCTTTTCATATCTTATAATTAAATACATTCTGCAGCTCGAAGATAAACATGCTGATCTGACAGCGAGTTAAGGAGGTTTATCAGCATTTGTGCACCTGCAGAGTTACACTAAAAGACATGACTTCATTAAAACTCCCTGTGCTTGTGAGAACAATGAGGAATGGTCGTAGGTGTAGAAAAGAAAGACACTACTAGACGGCGGCTTTAAGCTCATCTTTGAAGGGATGAACTCATTCTATCCGACATGTCCAGCTGTGCAAACAGCAGCACCGAGTGAGCTGCAGTTAGCCGCGCTAATACACAGGCTCAGAAGAGAGGCTGGGCCTCGTGAAAGCGATGCGAATGTTTAATGTACTTGAACGCTATGAATGCGGCATGGAGGGGGAATGAGAGCCCCAGAAGTGACAGGAGATATTTTGCTCACTGTCATGAAAGGAGATTGTATTTTCAGGGCCTTCTAGGAACATTTCTCTTGCCAGAGACTTTTTGCCTTTTGAGGCCAATATTTCCTAAGATGAAAAAACAATACAAAACATCAATCTTTCAAAAAAAAAATCCGTAGAGAGACAACAAGGGTTGCCGCAGTTACCATTGTTCTCACATAGAATCTCAGAATGAGGAAACTGTAGGGGTGTGTGTGTGTGTGTGTGTGTGTGTTGAAACTTCACCTGTAAGAACATCTCAGGCTACAGAATCGACAGGTGGGGTGAGACTGCAACAGGAAACCAGAGCCTGGGCTAGAAGCCCCAGTCATGAAAGTACTAGCAAGTGGTTTGAAGGGAGCAGAAATCAGGTTCCAGAAGGCTTGGCAATACATAGAAGGGTCCAGGAGCGAGGCAGACCTTGAATCTGTGCTGACCTTGTCTGAGGATGTGATGGTGGGAATGGATTCTTTGTGTGAGTAATCTGAGCTGAGCATGGGACAAATGGAAGAGAGTGGAGTGGAGGGAACCCAGCAAATCCTAGTCCTCTGCAGACACATCCCCAACCCTCATGGCACTGCCATAGAAATAAAAGAATAGAGTATCCATAACACATCCTTTCTTATTTCCCTAAGACCTCAAATTGCTATTTTTGAAACATTCCTGAGTAGTGCAGAATATATATAGGTTGATGTCTTTATTAGTATTAGGAACTGAATATTGTGGATTGTACTCATGTACAAGGGCCTAAACTGATTGCATCTTTTTGAGAGTTGGTCTAGGAACATCGCTCTTCCACTCTGGATTTACATAGTCAGGAAAGCTTTTAATACCCTATATAAAAGAGAGTGCTTCTGAAAATTTCACTGAAGTCTATAATTACACTTTTCTGTATTTGAGTCATGTTTCACTAAAAATATATCACCTCTTCATCTTCTTGGTAGAATGCATGATAAGAACTAAAATAATCTGTTTTTAAAGAAAGTTAACTTATTGAAATGTTAGCATGGATAGAGTCAGAGACGCGGTAAAAGATACAATTCCATGTTGCAAATGATTTCAGTAGTGTTTTTAGAAACATGGGTAAATTCTCTTCAATAACGTTATATATGCCTAGTTGATGTCTCTAGATAAACTATAAAGTCCTTTAAGAATGTTATTTGCTTCCTTTTACATCCCCTATCAACCTGACACAATACTCAGCATGGTATAAAAATATGAAACATACATAACTAGTACAATCAGTTCAGTGCAGTTCAGTTGCTCAGTCATGTCCAACTCTTTGCGACCCCATGAATCGCAGCACACCAGGCCTCCCTGTCCATCACCAACTCCCGGAGTTCACTGAGACTCACGTCCATCGAGTCAGTGATGCCATCCAGCCATCTCATCCTCTGTCGTCCCCTTCTCCTCCTGCTCTCAATCCCTCCTGGCATCAGGGTCTTTTCCAATGAGTCAGCTCTTCACATCAGGTGGCCAAAGTATTAGAGTTTCAGCGTCAACATCAGTCCTTCCAATGAACACCTAGGACTGATCTCCTTTAGGATGGACTGGTTGGATCTCCTTGCAGTCCAAGGGACTCTCAAGAGTCTTCTCCAACACCACAGTTCAAAAGCATCAATTCTTCGGCACTCAGCTTTCTTTATAGTCCAACTCTCACATCCATACACGATTACTGGAAAAACCATAGCCTTGACTAGACAGACCTTTGTGGACAAAGTAATGTCTCTGCTTCTTAATATGCTGTCTAAGTTGGTCATAAGTTTCCTTCCAAGGAGTAAGCGTCTTTTAATTTCATGGCTGCAATCACCATCTGCAGTGATTTTGGAGCCTAGAAAAATAAAATCAGCCACTGTTTCCACTCTTTCCCCATCTATTTGCCATGAAGTGATGGGACCAGATGCCATGATTTTAGTTTTCTGAATGTTGAGCTTTAAGTGAACTTTTTCACTCTCCTCTTTCACTTTCATCAACAGGCTCTTTAGTTCTTCTTCACGTTCTGCCATAACGGTGGTGTCATCTGCATATCTGAGGTGATTGATATTTCTCCCAGCGGTCTTGATTCTAGCTTGTGCTTCCTCCAGCCCAGTGTTTTTCATGATGTACTCTGCATATAAGTTAAATAAACAGAGTGACAATATACAGCCTTGACGTACTCCTTTTCCTATTTGGAACCAGTCTGTTGTTCCATGTCTAGTTCTAACTGTTGCTTCATGGCCTGCATACAGGTTTCTCAGGAGGCAGGTCAGGTGGTCTGGTATTCCCATCTCTTTTAGAACTTTCCACAGTTCATTGTGATCCACACAGTCAAAGGCTTTGGTATAGTCAATAAAGCAGAAATAGATGTTTTTCTGGAACTCTCTTGCTTTTTCCATGATCCAGCGGATGTTGGCAATTTGATCTCTGGTTCCTCTGCCTTTTCTAAAACCAGCTTGAACATCATGAAGTTCACGGTTCACATATTGCTGAAGCTTGGCTTGGAGAATTTTGAGCATTACTTTACTAGTATGTGAGTGCAATTATGCAGTAGTTTGAGCATTCTTTGGCATTGCCTTTCTTTGGGATTGGAATGAAAACTGATGTTTTCCAGTCCTGTGGCCACTGCTGAGTTTTCCAAATTTGCTGACATATTGAGTGCAGCACTTTCACAGCATCATCTTTTAGGATTTGAAATAGCCCAACTGGAATTCCATCACCTCCACTAGCTTTGTTTATAATGATGCTTCCTAAGGCCCACTTGACTTCACATTCCAGGATGTCTGGCTCTGGGTAAGTGTGAGTGATTACACCATCGTGATTATCTGGGTCATGAAGATCTATTTTGTACAGTTCTTCTGTGTATTCTTGCCACCTCTTCTTATTATCTTCTGCTTCTGTTAGGTCCCTACCATTTCTTTCCTTTTGAGCCCATCTTTGCATGAAATGTTCCCTTCGGTATCTCTAATTTTCTTGAAGAGATCTCTAGTCTTTCCCATTCTATTGTTTTCTTCTATTTCTTTGCATTGATTGCTGAGGAAGGCTTTCTTATCTCTCCTTGCTATTCTTTGGAACTCTGCATTCAAGTGGGTATATCTTTCCTTTTCTGCTGTGCTTTTCACTTCTCTTCTTTTCACAACTATTTTTAAGGCCTCCTCAGACAGCCATTTTACTTTTTTGCATTTCTTTTCTTCTCCCTAGCAATATACCCAGGCTTGTCCATTTCATGCATCCCAGGCTCAGGATAGAGCTCAGGACTCACTGGCTTGCTGGTCAATAAGTTACTGTAGTTAATCTTCATTTAATGAATCATCAGCAAGGAAGATACACAGATGACAAATGTTTAATTTTCAGAAATCTCTTGCCCAATCTGTTTCTCTTCCTTCTGTCTTCCTAATTATTGATTTAACATATGAGCCCCTCCTCCCAGTTCTTCAGCCAGCACCCTTGGGAGTTCAGCCTTTTGAGGATGTTCTCATTAGAGTCAATAATTCACCATGGCATATTATATAGTGCCCTGAATATCTATAAAACTGTTCTTTCATGTTACATCCTGGGGTGCTCAAATAATTAATTTGACTAGCTATAAAGAACAATACCTTCTATTGTGAGCGGTGTTAATGTGTTATTCACAGAGGCACATGTATAGACGTGGCCGGGAGACAGGCTCTGGGGAGATTTTCTCAAGAGGATTTCAAAATTGGAGTCAGGTGATTCTGTTCTTGGACCTATATGGAGAAATAAAATTAAGTGTAATTATGATTTGAAATAGTCAATTATGAATCGATCCAAATTCTTTCTTTGGGCGTTTCTTTTTCTAATTTTTAAAAATAAAAGAACTCTTAGAATTGATTTGTTTGGTGTCATTAAAAATACTTGCTTGAACTAAAGCATTCCAAAAACATAATACCAGAGTTCTGTTTCTCACATTGATTTGGAATTGTTCCAGTTTTAAAATGTTATTTGTAGAAAAGTTAAAGACTTTTAATTAATTCATATTAATGACTATTCATGACCCAATTTGGCTAGATAGAAAGGTAATGACAATAGCCACATTAACATTTTAATTATTGCTAAGTAGAAGTACAGACTCATTTGAAGAAAGTGAAAGTGTTAGTTGCTCAATTGTGTCCAACTCTTTAAGACAGACTGGAATTCTCCAGGCAAGAATACTGGAGTGGGTTGCCATTTCCTTCTCCAGGGGATCTTCTCTAGCCAGGGATAGAACCCAGGTCTTTTACATTACGGGCAGAATCTTTACTGTTTGAGCCAGCAGGGAAGCCCTGCTGAAGAGTGGTTTCAGTTCAGTTCAGTTGCTCAGTTGTGTCTGTCTCTTCGAGACCCCATGAATCACAGCATGCCAGGCCTCCCTGTCCATCACCAACTCCCGGAGTTCACTCAAACTCATGTCCATCGAGTCGGTGATGCCATCCAACCATCTCATCCTCTGTCGTCCCCTTCTCCTCCTGCCCCCAATCCCTCCCAGCATCAGAATCTTTTCCAATGAGTCAACTCTTTGCATGAGGTGGCCAAAGTATTGGAGTTTCAGCTTTAGCATCAGTCTTTCCAATGAACACCCAGGACTGATCTCCTTTAGGATGGACTGGTTGGATCTCCTTGCAGTCCAAGGGACTGTCAAGAGTCTTCTCCAACACCACAGTTCAGAAGCATCAATTCTTCAGTGCTCAGCTTTCTTCACAGTCCAAATCTCACATCCATACATGACCACTGGAAAAACCATAGCCTTGACTAGACAGACCTTTGTTGGCAAAGTAATGTCTCTGCTTTTGAATATGCTATCTAGGTTGGTCATAACTTTCCTTCCAAGGAGTAAGCATCTTTTAATTTCATGGATGAGTGGTTTATTTTGTAGCAAATCAGGATTAATTTAGATAAATTTTAAAAGTACCCTTTAAACTCCTGTGGAATAATTAAAGAGTCAGGGATCCCAGATTAAAATTCCATCTCCTCCCCTAACCAGGAAGCTTTGAGTAAGTCACTTCCCATAACCTAGCCTCAGTTTCTAAGGCCCGTGAAATAGAGCTTTCTTCCTTCCAACACTATGTTCTGTATTTCTACTTATGATCATCACTTAGACCTCCAGTGAATGAATCACTCACTCAATTGGAACAGAAAAATTGAGTAGCCGTTATTTTTTTTCCTGAGTAAATCCTTCTGGCTAGAGATATTTATGAAGCCAAAAAACAAATAAGTTATTGTCAAAATATTTATATTTCCTTGCATGTGACAGTTCCCAGGCTGAAATTTTTGCTTTAGAGGAAACTGGTTTAGGAAACCCAAGTCAGAATGTAGATCTATTTATTTCTAGGTCACAGTGTGAAAACTTCTACTGGAAAGATGGGAAGAGTTCTTTTATATTTTTTTCCAACTTTATAGAGATATTATGAACACATGACATTGTTTAAATTTAAAGTGTATGACCTCTTGGTTTGATACACTTAAATATTGCAAAATGAGGACCACCCTAGTGTTAGCTAACACTTCCATCACCTCACTTAATTATCACTTCTTTTCTGTGGTGAGAACATTTAAGATCTGCTTTCTTAGCAACTTTCCTATGTATGTTATGCTATGCTAAGTCACTTCAGTTGTGTCTGACTCTGTGTGACCCCATAGACAGCAGCCCACCAGGCTCCCCCGTCCCTGGGATTCTCCAGGCAATAACACTGGAGTGGGTTGCCATTTCCTTCTCCAATACATGAAAGTGAAAAGTGAAAGTGAAGTCGCTCAGTCGTGTCCGACTCTCAGCGACCCCATGGACTGCAGCCTACCAGGCTCCTCCATCCATGGGATTTTCCAGGCAAGAGTACTGGAGTGGGGTGCCATTGCCTTCTCCGTTCCTATATATAATAAAGTATTATTAATTATAATGACCATGCTCTTCATTAGAGTGTATTCATCTTTTAACTAGAAGTTTGTACCCTTTGACTAGCATCTCCCATTTCACCCCACCCCAACACTTGGCTGCCACTTTTTTGCTATTTCTATGAGTTTGACTTTTTTAGATTTCACATAGAAGTGACATCATATAGTATTTGTCTTTCTCTGCCTGACTTATTTCACTTAGCATGGTACCCTCAAGGCCCATCTATGTTGTTGCAAATAGATAGATTGATTTCCTTCTTTCTCATGACTGAATAGTATTCCATTGTGTGTATACACCAGGTCTTTATTCATTCACCCATTGATGGAGACATAGGTTGTTTGCATACCTTGGCTATAGTGAATAAGTGGGACTGCAGATGCCTTTTTGAAATCCTGTTTTCATTTCCTTTGGATATATACCCAGAAAAAGATTGATCACATGGTAGTTCTCTTTTTAACTTTGAAGAATCGCCATGCTGCTCTTCATATTGGTTATGCCAACTTACATTCCCTCCAACAGTGCCCAGAGCAGTTAAGTCAAAGAACAGATCTGGAATCACAGGAGCCACAGGCGTTAGCCACATGTACTAGCAAGGCAGGCAGTAAGCTTTTGGACACAAGATGTTGCTCCAGAGATTAGAGGCATCAAAGTACACAATACCTAACCACCTGAGGACATTTCTTCCTGGTAACTCAAGCCATACCCCTTTACCCTATCCTTGGATGCCATTTTGAATGAAAGCAAAGGACTATAAGGATGAAAAATCTAGGACTAAGTTGTCTTTCCTGGTGAAGCCAAGCACAACTTCAACCAGATTGGGCACTTATATTTCTTTCCTGTCACCCAGCAGGTGGCAAAGACAAAACATTTATTCATAGGCAAAATAAAAGAGGTTGCATTTCTAAATTTTTTGTACATCCAATTGTATTAAATTTGTGTCCTTACTGTGGCACAATAGATTATATAATGGCTATGTTTTATAGACTGAAACAGTCCTCCAAATTTAACATTGGAATCTTAAGCGAAGAAAGACAGTGTTTCTCACATATTTTATCAGATTTGTCACTAAAAGTCCTTTGTCTGCAGGCATATCAATCTGGAGACTACTCCTAAGAACCCAATTGGTAGAACTTTTTGGAGTTAATAAAATTGTGTTCCCACTGGTTGCCATTGCTGTTTCGTGCACAATTCCCCACTGAGTATTTGATGAATTTCTACTCCTTGGGGGCCCCAGTTTTTTGTGAGTATGCTGAGGATCCATCCGTCTTGTCACAGGGAGGAAGATGATTTCCTCTGATAACATTCCCCTGGCACCTGAGGAGCTTATCACAGCCCTTTGTTTGGCTGTCTGTGTTATGTTGGCATGGGTCCAGAACACTGGAAAAGAAAAGGTTGCGCTTTTACAGGGAACATTTTATTCCCTCTTGGGAAAAAGGAACATGACTCAATGTCAGGAAAGGAAATTCTTCCTACAGATAAAGAGAATGAACATCTGCCTACTTCTTTTAATAGTTAAAACACATTTAGTGGTCCTTTTGTATTTTGTTTTCTTGAGGAGCTCAAACTATTTTAAAAAATGGATTTCTTGAAATCAGACCTGCCCCAGTCTTTTTTAAAGCGGGACTGATTTTTCTCCCAGAAGAACGGGGTGGTGGGTAGGGCCAAAATGGTGAGGTCCCGTTGAGTGTTGATTGGTGGGAAGAAGATTTCTGAAATAAGGATCCTGTGTTTGGGTGCATGCTGAACTTTCTCCCCGTTAAGAAGCTGAAAGGGGAGTGACAGTTATTAAAGACTGATCAGTTTGGACATCTGAACTTATTAATAGGTCTCAATGTATGGGATGGGAACCTTGTTATTAAATAGTCAGGAAAACCACATTCTGATATGGAAGGTGATGGTATGGTACTGCGAGGGATTGGGAAAAATCCAGTGTTGAGTTTCCCTTTGTCTTATGTTGTCATTTTTCATCTGAAAATCATCATTCCTTAATAGAACTGTAAGTCTAGAGGGTGGGGAATGTGTTTTATTTAAAAAAAAGTTAAAAAAAACTCCTGAGAGTACCTAGCTTAGCTCCAAGTATGTGCTCAATAACATTGTAGATGTTCCCTAAATATTTTTTGAATTGACCTGTGTGTTGTCTAAAGGTAGAGACTCATTGACTCCCACTCAGCAGTTCGTATGGACTCTAAGGACACCCCTACCCACCAGATAAGGTGCAGTATCATATTTTGCCATAACTTCTCCTCTGTAATGAAAACACATTTGCCAATGATCAAGGTAGAGAAAAACTTTTTGCTCTATGTTTTCTCCAGACTCTAGTTTATGCTTAAATCCAAAGTGAAGGATGGTTCTTGTTTCAGAGACTTGTCCTCCAAAATTCTTCTCCACATCTACCCTCCTTAGTCATTGAGCTCCCAGTGTTTTTACAGGGCCCATTTGTTGTTCAGTTGCTCTGTCATGTCCAACTCTTTGTGACCCCATGAACTGCAGCACGCCAGCCTTGCGTGTCCTTCACTGTCTCCCAGAGTTTGCTCAAGTTCATGTCCATTGAGTTGGTGATGCTGTCTAACCATTTCATGCTCTGCTGTCCCCTTCTCCTTACACATATTGTAATCTCCAGCTTCCCTTATGGTTAGATGTGGCCATATACCTCAGTCCTGGCCAATGGAATGTATATGGAAGTACAACTTTTGGCTGTTGTCTTTAACGGGAGAGGGAAAACCTTCTGCCTTTCTTTCTTTCTTCTTGCTTCCTGGAATGTGTGTAATAGCTGCTGCTCTACGACTATCTTAAATCATGATTTTGGGGATGAAAGTCGTGCATGCAGAACAAGGTAGAGGAGACTAGACATCTTGACACCATGGAACTTCCATAGCCTCTCTGGATTACCCACCTATGGGCTCCTATATGACAGAGAAACAGCCACATTATTTAACAGTTTTATTTTAGGTTTTAATTCTAGTTATAACTTAATTTTAACTAATACTGTCTGCAAAGCTAGCTGCCTTTATTCAGTTATCAGCCACAATTCTACTGTATAAAACAAGACTAACTTGCATTATACAATAGATAAATTTCTATTATAAACCTTTTCTTAGGTAAATTTAAAGATATTTAAAATATAATAATAAGGGTTATAGTTTAAAGAAACCAAATAAATTCTTTCATAAAGGATTTACATGTTTTTGTTCTTGCTGTTATTACCGAAAGGCTTTTTTTTCCCCTTCTGCATCTGTTGAGATGATCATATGGTTTTTATTCTTCAATTTGTTGATGTGGTGTATCACACGGATTGGTTTGTGGATATTGAAAAATCCTTGTATCCCTGGGATAAATCCTACTTGATTGTGGTATATGATTCTTTTTATGTATTGTTGGATTCAGATTGCTAGTATTTTGTTGAGGATTTTTGCATCTATATTCATCAGTGATACTGGCCTGTAATTTTCTTTTTGTGTGTCTGGTTTTGATATCAGGGTGATAGTGGCCTCATAAAATGAATTTGGGAGTTTTCCTTCCTCTGCAATTTTTTGGAGTAGTTTCAGAAGGAGACGGAGAAGGCGATGGCAACCCACTCCAGTACTCTTGCCTGGAAAATCCCATAGGCAGAGGAGCCTGGTAGGCTGCAGTCTATGGAGTGAAGAGTTGGACACGACTGAGTGACTTCACTTTCACTTTTCACTTTCATGCACTGGAGCAGGAAATGGCAACCCACTCCAGTGTTCTTGCCTGGCAAATCCCAGAGATGGAGGAGCCTGGTGGGCTGCCGCCTATGGTGTCGCACAGAGTCAGAGACAAGTGAAGTGACTTAGCAGTAGCAGCAGCAGCAGCAGCAGAAGAGGTGTTAACTCTTCTCTGAATGTTTGATAGAATTCACCTGTGAAGCCATTAGGTCCTGGACTTTAGTTTGTTGGGAGTTTTAAATCATAGTTTCAATTTCAATTCTGTGACTGGTCTATTCATATTTTCTATTTTTTCTCTGTTCAGTTTGGGAGAGTGTACCCAAGAATTTGTTATTTTTTCTCCCAGATTGTCCAATTTATTGGGATAGAGTTGCTTGTAGTAATCTCTTATGACTTTTCGTATTTCTATGGTGTCAGTTGTAACTTCTTTTTCATTTCTAAATTTATTGATTTGAGTCCTCTCCCTTTTTTTCTGATGAGCCTGGCTAAAGGTTTATTAATGTTTATCTTCTCAAAGAACCAGCTTCTAGTTTTCTTTTGGAATTTGTTGATTTGTTTTATGTTTGCTTGCCTTCCCAATAATTTTAAATCTGATGAATGAGAGCTTTCTTTGGCTCCCAAAGCCATATACCGATTGAAAATTGGTTTAACATTTTCTATTGTAAGTTTTGGGTTTGCTCTTCCAATGAGGTGTTTATATAGCAGTCTATTATATATATGGCTTCCCAGGTGGCTCAGTGATAAAAAAAAAAAATCTGCCTGCTAATGCAGGAGACATGGGTTCAATCCTTGGGTCAGAAAGATCCCCTGGAGAAGAAAATGGCAGCGTATTCCAGTATTCTTGCCTGGGAAATCCCATGGACAGAGGAGCCTGGCGGGCTACAGTCCATGGGGTGACAAAAGAGGACGGGATATATCTACTAACCAACAACAACAACAACTATGTATGTACAAGGTTGCTTTAAGTTGCTGGTCTCTTTCCAGCCTAGAGGAGTTCAGCATTTGTAATGGCACTAAGGCCCTCAGCAGTTGTGCCATACATTCCATACAAATTCCCAAATACTCCCATCCATTCTGTCCTAACACTTTGGGGTATCCTTACCACCCATTGTCATCGCCATATAACCTAGTGATGTGTGTGTGTGTGCATCTTAACATCTCCTTCTCCACAAGCTCCTTCATTATCTCAGTGACAGTTGTATGAGTATAGTGACCTTCAGCCTAGAGGGTCCGAGTCTCTGTGCACCCCTGTGTTTCGTCTGTAAATGTGATTTGAAATTCCTACTCACAGTGCTCATAGCACTCACAGTGCCTTGCACAAATCATACACTTAATGACTGCTTGGTTGCTTTCTTGACCTTTGCATCCAGTGTGGTTTCTAGTGCTACACTGAGCACTTGCAGGCTGAACTTAGCCTCCCTATACCCATGCACATACCCCACACCTGTTCCCAGATATCTGTTCTCCATCCAGACACGCAAGCTAGAAACCTCAGCTTCAACTTGATTCCTTTTTCTCCTCCACCTGCCTTATCTGATGGGCCACCGAAGTCTGCCAATTTTACCTCTTACCTTTACATTTCTTGAGCATATCTGCTCCAGAAAGGTGGGGTTTCTGGCTTCCGTGTCAAGATCATGTGGGATTTTTAACCCCCTTCATATGTATTATATCCATTAAGATGAGTAAACAAAATCAAGGAGTTGATTCTTAGTCCTTTTTATTTGTATATGTTCCAGGCAAATACTTAACCGTGAATTTTCATTTGAGAGACAACCCCATTTCTTTAATATGCCCAGTCTGATGCTTTTAACAGTTTCTATTTTTCTATTCTCAATAATATAACAGTTTTTTTTGAGGGGTGAAAACTGATCAGAGGATGACAATAGAGAAATTACAATAGAGTTGTACAACACAATTAGCTGGGCTGGAAAAGTTCATAAAATAATGTCACAGCTTAGTGGTGATTTATACACAATGACCCCAAGTGACCAGCCATGGGAAGAGTTCTAGCACAGCTAATCTTTATTTTTTATTTTTTAACTTTATTTATTTTAATTGGAGGCTAATTACTTTACAATATTGTAGTGGTTTTTGCCATACATTGACATGAATCAGCCATGGGTGTACATGTGTTCCCCATCCTGAACCCCCCTCCCACCTCCCTCCCGATCCCATCCCTCAGGGTCATCCCAGTGCACCGGCCCTGAGCACGCTGTCTCATGCATTGAACCTGGACTGGCGTTCTGTTTCACATATGATAATATACATGTTTCAATGCTATTCTTTCAAATGATCCCACCCTTGCCTTCTCCCACAGAGTCCAAAAGACTGTTCTATACATCTGTGTCTCTTTTGCTATATCACATATAGGGTCATCATTACCGTCATTCTAAATGCCATATATATATATATACGTTAGTATACTGTACTGGTGTTTTTCTTTCTGACTTACTTCACTCTGTATAATAGGCTCCAGTTTCAACCACCTCATTAAAACTGATTCAAATGCATTCTTTTTAATGGCTGAGTAATACTCCATTGTGTATATGTACCACAGCTTTCTTATCCATTTGTCTGCTGATGGACATCTAGGTTGCTTCCATGTCCTGGTTGTTGTAAACAGCAGCACAGCTAATCTGGATGGCATATGACCCCCAAATGAAGGAGAGAGCTAATCTACTCAACTAGCGTTTATACCAAATCTCATCAACAGAATCAGCACAGCTGACACTGACTTGAAGTCCCCCATTGCCAAGGATCTCATTTAGATGAAATAGCTTGGCACCGTTAGGACACTGAACATCCAAAACATCTTAACAACGTTTCATTTTAAACATAGTTTATAGTTTATTAATTCTGTAATGATTGGTTATATAGATCAGAATATTGGTGAAAGTCACTCAGTCGTGTCTGACTCTTTGCAACCCCAAGGACTATACAGTCCATGGAATTCTCCAGGCACAATACTGGAGTGGGTAGCTGTTCCCTTTTCCAGGGGGTCTTCCCAACTCAGGGATTGAACCCAGGACTCCTGCAGACGGGTTGCAGATGGCTTCTTGACTAGTTGAGCCACTAGCGAAGCCCCAGAATATTGGTAGTTCTGGCTTTTAAATACCAAGAACTTCAATTAGAAGAGGATCTTTGGTAAGCTTTCCATTTGGTCTCTTGTCTTAAGAGACTTAGAGACTTCTTAAACTTCTTAAATAGTCTATTGTCCACATTCTACAGAGATAGAGTAAAATAAAGGCTGAAATGAAGACAAACCGTCCTCTAGAGTGAAACCGATTTATGTGCTTCCATGTGTTAGGTTGATCTAGATGAATTTACTTTTTTTTGCCTGGAAAATTCCATGGACAGAGCAGCCTGGCAGGCTACAGTCTATGGGGTCTCAAAGAGTCAGACACAGCTGAGCACATACGCACACGCATACACAGGTAAAAACAATTTGAATATCAGCAGTTTTATCTGGTTCAACCTCACAGTACTGAAATCATTGCAGAAAAACAGCAGTCTACACTTTTCTTAGCTCTTCCTCAGCTTCCTGTGGCAGCCCCTTCTATTGTCTTGGAATTCGTTCATTCAGGAAGTTCTTACTATTGACCTAAATCCCTCTTGAATTAATTAAAGCTATTTTACTTCTTCTTTCCATAAAGCGCATTGAAAAGGACAGCTTGTCATTGCTTATTTGAGCCCCCTTCATCATTTTGAAGACTGTAATGAAATGTCCAGTCAGTCTCCTTTTTCCAACTTAAATAAAGTTCCACTAGCTGTCCCTCAAGGACCTATTTCCCTTCAATTTTTAAATACTATTAGCAAGAAGAGACCACGTACGTGAACTCTTAATCTCTTTAGGATTCAGCTTCTTTGTTTGCAAAATGAGGATATGAAATAAAATCCAATGTTTTTCCAACTACTCTGAATACCTTTCTTAGGGGATCCTGGGAAGAGGTATGGTTTAGTGTGGGTGTGTGTTGTGAGAGAAAAAAGAAGGCCCAGCTCTGCTATGCTCTATTTGTACTTCAAAAAATACTTAAAATTTGTTTTAAAGTTCCACATGGTCAAGTCTCCTTCTTCTCATCCCTTTCCCTTCCTACTCACCTTCACTGGAACATGCACAAACACACACACAAACACACACACACACACAGTCTCATAAAAGAAAATACAAACCAACCTGTTAAAAATAGCATTTAAAATCCTAAATAAATTATTAGGCAAAATCTGGGGGCATATTTAAATAATAACACACTATGATCAATTTAAATATAAAATTCACTTAATTATAATTCATTAATATAGTATAATGTTTATTGATGAAAGGGGAAACTCATAATAATGTCCAAAGATGCTGAAAGTGAATTTCATAATTTTAATATTAATTGTAGATTTTTTAAAGCTCTTAATTAAATAAGACTAGATGGACGTTTCCTCAACTTGATGTATATTTATATATTTCAACCAAGAAGGCTGCCAGTGACTAATGAGGAATCACCAGAAGCGGTCCTACTAAAATTAGGAATAAGACAAAAATGCCCAATTTTACTATACTGTGGTTCAACATAGATCTGGAGGTACTGGTCAACAATTCTGATAAGAATGTAATCAGGAGGCTTGAGAAGATACAGATATTGAAGCAGAATAGAGAATATGGAAGCATCCATATATACATAAATCTGAAAAATAACAGAATGATATTGCATATCAGCAGATAAAGAATGAATTCAGTAAATGGTACCAGATGGAGTTGCCAGATAAAATACAAGATGCTTTGTTAAATTTGATTTCCAGAAAAACAACAAATACTTTTTTAGTGTATATGTGTCTAAAATATTTCACAAGACATAATTACACTCAAGCATCATTCATTTTTGTCTGAAATTCATTTAGAACTAGGTGTCCTATGTTTTTATTTGCTAAACTTTGGCAACTCTAGTGCCAGGACAATACGTTATTCATATGGACGAAAGTAAAAATGGTTTCCTAGCTCATTTTCTGCACAAAAGTCAATTCTAAACAGATCAAGTTCTTAAAAGTAAAAGGCAAAATCTTAAAATATAAGGGAAAGATTTCATGACCTCAGAATAGGAAAGAATTTTCTAAATAAGCCTCACAATTGTAAGCCATATTTTGGAGGAAAAGATTTGTAATAAGTAAAAATAAATATGACCATCTGAAAATTAAACACTCCTTTTTCTAAAAAGAAAAACACTATTAAGAGATTCAAAAGACAAGCTAGTAACTAATTTTTTTTTTTTATAACACTTATAACCAAAAAGGTCTTGTAGGTCTTCATAGAACCATTCAGCTTCTTCAGTGTTACTGGTTGGGGCATAGGCTTGGATTACTGTGATATTGAATGGTTTGCCTTGGAAACAAACAGAGATCATTCTGTCGTTTTTGAGATTGCATCCAAGTACTGCATTTCGGACTCTTTTGTTGATCATGATGGCTACTCCATTTCTTCTAAGGGATTCCTGCCCACAGTAGTAGATATAATGGTCATCTGAGTTAAATTCACCCATTCCAGTCCATTTTAGTTCGCTGATTCCTAGAATGTCGACATTCACCTTGCCATCTCCTGTTTGACCACTTCCAATTTGCCTTGATTCATGGACCCGATGTTCCAGGTTCCTATGCAATATTGCTCTTTACAGCATCAGACCTTGCTTCTATCACCAGTCACATCCACAACTGGGTATTGTTTTTGCTTTGGCTCCATCCCTTCATTCTTTCTGGAGTTATTTCTCCACTGATCTCCTGTAGCATATTAGGCACCTACCGACCTGGGGAGTTCCTCTAAAACTCTCCAAGCCAGGCTTCAGCAATACGTGAACCATGAACTTCCAGATGTTCAAGCTGGTTTTAGAAAAGGCAGAGGAACCAGAGATCAAATTGCTAACAACTGCTGGATCATCAAAAAAGCAAGAGAGTTTCAGAAAAACATCTATTTCTGCTTGATTGACTATGCCAAAGCCTTTGACTGTGTGGATCATAATAAACTGTGGAAAATTCTGAAAGAGATGGGAATACCAGATCACGTTACCTGCCTCTTGAGAAACCTATATGCAGGTCAGGAAGCAACAGTTAGAACTGGACATGGAACAACAGACTGGTTCCAAATAGGAAAAGAGTATGTCAAGGCTGTATATTGTCACCCTGCTTATTTAACTTCTGTGCAGAGTACATCATGAGAAACGCTGGGCTGGAAGAAGCACAAGCTGGAATCAAGATTGCCAGGAGAAATATCAATAACCTCAGATATGCAGATGACACCATCCTTATGGCAGAAAGGGAAGAGGAACTCAAAAGCCTCTTGATGAAAGTGAAAGTGGAGAGTGAAAAAGTTGGCTTAAAGCTCAACATTCAGAAAACTAAGATCATGGCATCTGGTCCCATCACTTCATGGCAGATAGATGGGGAAACAGTGGAAAGTGTCAGACTTTATTTTTTGGACTCCAAAATCACTGCAGATGGTGATTGTAGCCATGATTAAAAGATGCTTACTCCTTGGAAGGAAAGTTATGACCAACTTAGATAGCATATTAAAAAGCAGAGATATTACTTTGCCAACAAAGGTCCGTCTAGTCAAGGCTATGGTTTTTCCTGTGGTCATGTATGAATGTGAGAGTTGGACTTGAAGAAAGCTGAGCACTGAAGAATTGATGCTTTTGAACTGTGGTGTTGGAGAAGATCTTGAGAGTCCCTTGGACTGCAAGGAGATCCAACCAGTCCATTCTAAAGGAGATCAGCCCTGGGTGTTCATTGGAAGGACTGATGCTGAGGCTGAAACTCTAATACTTGGCCACCTCACGTGAAGAGTTGACTCATTGGAAAAGACCCTGATGCTGGGAGGGATTGGG
This sequence comes from Bubalus bubalis, assembly GCF_019923935.1. Lineage (NCBI taxonomy): Eukaryota > Metazoa > Chordata > Mammalia > Artiodactyla > Bovidae > Bubalus > Bubalus bubalis. Next base: position 8,752,563 of record NC_059164.1, on the reverse strand, counting down.
GGCAGGAGGAAAAGGGGACGACAGAGGTGAGATGGCTGGATGGCATCACCGACTCGATGCACGTGAGTTTGGGTGAACTCTGGAAGTTGGTGATGGACAGGGAGGCCTGGCATGCTGCAATTCATGGGGTCGCAAAGAGTCAGACACAACTGAGTGACTGAACTGAATGATAACCAAAAAGAATTAATGTTCAAGGTATATGAAGAATTTCTACAAATCTGAAAGATTTCAATGATAAAAAGACAACACTAAAAAAAATGGCAGAAGGCATGAAGAAGTTGTTTTTAAGAAAGAGAAGCACAAAAAGACAGTAACTGTGAAGATATGTGCAACAATATTAATATTCAGAACAAGGTTTATCAGAGGTGCCATTCACTTCATCAGATGACAGGGCAATGTTTTGACAAGGATGTAGAGCGAAGGGAACATACATTTCTGATGGCTGTGTGAATTAATGCCATCACTTCAGAAAACGTTAGTGCTGTCTGGACAAGCTGAATATGCACCTAGATTCTGCTTAAAGCAATCCTGCCCCCACCCCCACCCCCACCATGTTCATGTATCCCAAAGAAATTCTTAAGCATGCTCATTAGGATATATATGCAAGAATGCTCAAGGAAGCCTTATTTGTAATAGGAAAAAGAAAAATAAAATAAATCCAAGTGTTCATGAAGAGTGGAAAGAATACATAAATTATGGTGTCTTGTTACAAAAGAATACTATATAGCAGTGAAAAGAGTCAGCATAAACTCTTTCTATTCTCTAAGACATGGATAAATCTCAAAGGCATAATGTAAACTGCAAGGGAATTATTATTACTACAAATTCAAGGCTGTGGTTACTTTTAGGAAAGACAGACAGAGAACCTCAAAGGAACTGATATTTTATTCATTTGGAGAATAAGTGGGTATTTTATTTGAGAATTATTACTATTCTTTACACTGTACTATGTATAATACTCTTTTGTATGTGTAATACATTTTTAAGTAAACTAAAAGAAAAGGGTCAAATCAATTTCATTTTCTAGAGAGTATGACAATATTCTTAGAAGATTCCAGAGAATTTCGAGAAAGGAAGAGTTCAATGAGGTTGGATAAAAATAAACATGCAGAAAGTCAGTTATTTTTACCTGTAACTCATTTAGAAAATATAACCTTAAAATATTCCCCATAGTCATAAAATCCTTAATTTTCCTAACAATGTATCTGATAAGGAAAATATAGCACTTATATGAAGAAAACTGTAAGGGTTGGCTGAAGGGTGTAAAGTTCTGAATGTATATGAAGAAATACTGTTGACATCTACTGAAAGTCCTCTTGCACACCTTCTCCATGTCTGTACTTCAAGCCTAATGGAGAGGATTGTCCATCCAGTTAGTGCGGATCAGATACTGTGTCACTTTCAACAGTAACTAAAAGGTTAGGTCACTTTTTTCTGGTTATGGAACTTTGAAAGAACCAGAAACTTGATTTTTGTCCATATTTGAGCTGAAAACATGAAGTGGCCCCAATTCTTTTCCTTTTTCTTCTTCTTCTTCTTTTTTTTTTTTTATCAAGCTGGCCATTCTCTTTCACTGGACTCTTCCTTTCCCACTATCAGATCAGATCAGGTCAGTTGCTCAGTCGTGTCCGACTCTTTGCGACCCCATGAATTGCAGCACGCCAGGCCTCCCTGTCCATCACCAACTCCCGGAGTTCACTCAGACTCACGTCCATCGAGTCAGCGACGCCATCCAGCCATTTCATCCTCTGTCGTCCCCTTCTCCTCCTGCCCCCAATCCCTCCCAGCATCAGAGTCTTTTCCAATGAGTCAACTCTTTGCATGAGGTGGCCAAAGTACTGGAGTTTCAGCTTTTGCATAGTTCCTTCCAAAGGAATCCCAGGGCTGATCTCCTTCAGAATGGACTAGTTGGATCTCCTTGCAGTCCAAGGGACTCTGTCTTTATTTTACATACTACTTTTAACAATGGGACAAATGTATTTTCTCTGGACCCTCTTTCTTTAATGCTGATGAGTTTGGCATGTCATCCCATGGCAGTGCCAGGTTTTGGCACCTGGTGTTTGTTATTTGGTGGTGGTGGAGCTGGAGGCAGGTCATGGGATAAGGATGAAGGGGACTGGTGGCATGGCAGACGCATAATGGATTCTTCTGTGGTGCTGGGCCAGCTACACTGATATAGCTTAAAAAAGAAGATCCTGGCTTGGTCCAAATTATCTTATCAGAGGTCTCAAAATGGTGTGGGTTCAAAGCTAATATTGTAGTATTCAGTAATATTACTATAAGTAATATTGTAGTATTCAGTTAATAATCAAGTATTGTTTATCCTTACTTTGTCTTCTTTGGGAACTTAAAGAAACAAGGGTTAACTGTGCCGAAGTAGAATTTATTATTGTTATTATTCTCTTCCACCAATATAGCACATTATTTTCTAATATTATGTTCCTGAGTAGGAAGATGCAGAACTGTAAAGATGCTCCCCTAAGTAAACTATAAATTGAATAAAATTTCAGTAAGTACACTGACCAGTTATTTATTTTAATCTTGAAAATTTGATCAAATTTTT